>NC_091791.1:72837500-73462500 GCF_041296235.1 Equus asinus | reverse complement strand
TCTTGAAATAGCAACTACTCACTGTTTGCAGAATGAAAGAATTAATCTGTTCTTAGATTAGAAAAGCAAATAAGGTCACTATCTTCATGGAGTAAGCAATATATTTGGTCTTGAATTTTTCTTTTTTGCTTAGGAAGATTTGCCCTGAGGTAATATCTGTTGCCAGTCTTCCTCTATTTTATATGCGAGCCACCGTTACAGCATGGCCACTGATAGATGAGTGGTATACGTCCATACCTGGGAACTGAACCCAGGCCACTGAGGCAGAGTGTGCTGAACTTAACCATTAGGCCACTAGGGCTGGCCCCCCCTTTTTTTTCTGCTGAGGAAGATTTTCCCTGAGCTAACATCTCTTGCGAATCTTCCTCTTTTTTTTGCTTGAAGAAGATTAGCCCTGAGCTAACATCTGTGCCTTTCTGCCTCTGTTTTGGATGTGGGTTGCCACCACAGCATGGCTGATGAGTGGGGTAGGTCTGTGCCTGGGATCCGAACCCACAAACCTGGGCTGCTGAAGCATAGTGTGCCAAACTTAACTACTATGCCACCGGGCTGGCCCAAGGCCAGAGTTTTTGTTCTTTGAAAAGAAAAAAATCTGGGGTAATAAATATACTGCTTGACTTTTGAAGTACCCTCTCTATTTCCACTACATGATTTCAGGTGAAGCCTAGTTTCGCTTCTTTTGTTTAGTAGTCATGAAGATGTAGTTGGATTTGGATTTGAGGTAAGAATTTAGTAGAAGTCATGATGTGTAAAATTCAGGAAGCCACAGTTATGAAACAGCCAGTCGTTAGATTTGACAAGGTTAGTCTTGGTCCTGAAATGTCAAGTTTCAAAGTTTTCCAAGTTCTTTTTCACAGTTGTCAGTGTGGCAGAATTCTTGTAGAAGCCTCAGAAATTTGAGGAATTTACGTTGTACTCTGGTAGGTCATGTTCATTTGCCTCCAGCCCCCCCATCATTATGCTGCCCCTGACCTTCTCTTGCTCAGTATCTGCCTTCCGGTTTCCAAATGCTTGGTGCTTCCCTTGTCCATTGATTTCTTTGTTCTTGTATTGCCCTTAATGCTCTTTATAACTGGCAGAATGTGGATTAGCTTTTCTAATTAGCCATCTGTTTCGATTGTTAATCTTGCAGATTTTTATTTTCTCTTTGAGGCTTTACTTAGATATTTACTTTGGGGATGAGGAGATCTTATTACTTAATATTGCTTATATTATGTGCATCTGTAGTTTTAGAATCCTCAGTTTTCTTCTTTCCTTCACCAGATGCCTTAATAAAGTTAGTTCTCATCATGATTAAAAGGCTATGATATGATATGTGGAATTGGGAGGTGGGAAGTAGGTATCTTCTTTACCCTCCCTGCTCTCCTCTAACCCTGCCAGTTATTTCTTATCATTACTTAACTATAATATTATTTGATAGCCCTTTCTAGACAGAAAAGCATGGCTTCCTTGATAACCAATCTTTCTTCATGATTTTTGCTAAACAGGAAAATTATGAAAACTTTTTTCTGTTTATTTTTAATGCTTAACAGAATGGTAAGTTCCATTTTGATATCACAACTTAGCTACAAAACTCCCAGTTTTGCTAAAATAAGGCCACATATTGGCGGCTGACCATTTTTAAAGAAAACTGTCTTAAGTAGAATATATTACCCCACATACTGCAATCAAAGTGAGTAGGTCAGTGAGGTGGTGTTTACCTAGACGATATTTCCAGGTCTTTAAGTTCGAGAGAAACTTAAAGAATCTGCCTTATTTACTTATATATATTTAACCATTACTAATATAGCACTTGCTATAAGTGAGGCACCATCTAAATGCTTTAAATATTAATCCATATAATGATCCTGTGAGGTAGGTATTATCATCATCCCCATTTTAAAGATGAAGAAACCACATCACCGAGAAGTTAAATGACCCAAGATTGGAACTCAAGTACTCTGGCTCCTGAGTATGTGCTTTTATCTCAGCGTTGCCTCTCATCTAAGTTTGTGAATTAGAAATCCAAAGTCCAGCCTTTTGCTAAAAACTGCAAAATAAAACATGCACACACAAAAAACATTAATGTTAACAGTTTTTTTGTCAAGATTTGTGATCGAGATAGTACATGAAAAGTCATAGAATTTTACAGCTGAGGGTAATCTTAGAGATAGCTTAATAATCATGAAGCTGTTAGTAATTGGTAAATTGGCATAATTTACAGTGCTTTTAGGATTTAGTCGTGTTAAGGTTGAATGCAAAGGTTGCTTTTCTTGTGGTATTAGACTGCTCCTTTCACAGGATAAAGTGTTAATGTGGTACGCTATTTTAGGGGAGAAAATTGTGCCAAGGTGATTTGATGTAGTAGTTTTGCCTTATCCTGACACTAGCTTGCTGTACTATGTGGTACAAACAGGAGTCAGGATACAGAGGATGTGTCACCTTCAAGGTGAGACAGATCAAGTAGTGAAATAGAAGTTTGGGATTAGAAACAAACAAAGTGAGAAGTATAGTTAAAAAAAAAGGTTGAAATAAGTTTTAGGCTGAGGAACTTTTAGTAAAAGCAACACAATGGAATTTTGCTCTTTGTAAATAAAAGATTATGCTGTATTTGACTGAAATTTTTCTTATCTTACAGTGAAAAAGGCAATACTGTTCCTGGATATGATTTTTTGGTGAATTCTGTCTGGCCAGAAATAGTACGAGGACTAGAAGAAAAATTACCCTCACTTTTTAATCCTGGGAATCCTGATGCATTTCATGAGGTACCTTTTCCTCCATCATCTTGATTCTTAAAGATATTAACCTGAGGCTTTAGAATAATCATGTTCTCTTCTGCACAGTCTTGGTTCTGTGATTCATTAAAAATAAAAATTTGAGTTTCTGAGTGATCATTTACCTTAAAATACACACAGTGTTTTATCCAAGTAATAGTCTATCATACTTCTGGGAATAAGAATATTTTAATTTTAGAATGTAAGGTACAGTTCAGTCTAGACACAATTATGGTTAGAAATGTACATTATTTTCTAACTTTTTTTTTCCAGTTATTTAGGTCATAATAGTTTATAACATTGTGTAATTTCAAGTGTACATTGTTGTTTATCAATTTCTGTATAGACTACATCATACTCACCACCAATAGTCCAATTTTTATTCGTTACCATATATATGCACCCCTTTACCCCTTTTGCCCACCCACCAATCCCCTTCCCCTCTGGTAACCACTAATCTGTTCTGTTTATCCATGTGCTTGTTTATCTTGACAAATGACTGAAATGATGCGGTGTTTGTCTTTCTCTGTCTGGCTTACTTCAGTTAACATAATATCCTCAAAGTCCATCCATGTTGTTGCAAATGGGATGATTTTTTTTTTTTTATGGCTGAGCAGTAGTCTGTTATATATATATACCACATCTTCTTTGTCCAGTCATCAGTCACTGGACACTTGGGTTGCTTCCCTATCTTGGCTATTGTGAATAATGCTGTAATAAACATAGGGATGCATAAGTCTGTTTGAATTGTTGATTTCAAGTTCTTTGGATAAATACCCAGTAGTGGGATAGCTGGGTCGTATTCTATTTTGATTTTTAATCTTTTGAGAAGTCTTCATACTGTTTTCCATACTGCTGCACCAGTTTGCATTCCCACCAGCAGTGGATGAGGGCTCCCTTTCTCCACATCCTCTCCAACATTTGTTTTGTTATGGTCTTGGTGATTATAGCCATTCTAACTGGTGTAAGATGATTTCTTAGTGTAGTTTTGATTTACATTTCACTGGTGATTAGTGATGTTGAACATCGTTTCATGTACATATAGGCTACTTGTATGTCCTCTTTGGAAAAATGTCTGTTCATATCTCTGCTCATTTTTTGATTGGGTTGTTTGTGTTTTTGTTGTTGAGTTGTATGAGTTCTTTATATGTTTTGGAGATTAACCCCTTGTTGGATATATGATTTGCACTTACTTTATCCCAGGTGGTAGATTGTCTTTTCATTTTGTTCCTGGTTCCTTTGCCTTGCAGAAACTCTTTAGTTTGATGTAGTCCCATTTGTTTATTTTTAATTTTGTTTCCCGTGCCTAAGCAGACATGGTATTCGAAAAGATACTGCTAAGACCAATGTCAAAGAGTGTACTGCCTATCTTTTCTCTAGGAATTTTATGGTTTCAGATCTTACCTTCAAGTGTTTAATCCATTTGGAGTTGATTTTTGTGTGTGGTGTAAGATAATGGTCTACTTTCCTTCTTTTGCACATGGCTGTCCAGTTTTCCTAACACCATTTGTTGAAAAGATTTTCCTTTCTCCATTGTATGTTCTTGGCTCCTTTGGCAAAGATTAGCTGTTCATAGATGTGTGGTTTTATTTCTAGGCTTTCAATACTGTTCCATTGATCTGTGTGTCTGTTTCTGTACCAGTACCATGCTGTTTTGATTACTGTAGCTTTGTAGTATATTTCAGAGTTGGGGATTGTGATACCTCCACCTTTGTTCTTTTTTCTCATAGGGTTTGCCTATTCGGAGTCTTCTGTTGATCCATGTAGATTTTAGAATTCTTTGTTTTATTACCTTGAAGAATATCGTTGAGATTTTGATTGGGATTGCACTGAATCTGTAGATTACTTTAGGTAATATGGACATTTTAACTATGATTATTCTCTCAATCCATGATCATGGAATATCTTCCCATTTCTTTACGTCTTTGATTTCATTCCATAATGTCTTACAGTTTTCAGTGTATAGGTCTTTCACCTCCTTGGTTAAAGTTATTCCTAGATATTTTATCCCTTTTGTTGTGATTGTAAATGGGATTGTATTCTTGAGTTCTCTTTCTGCTAGTTGTTGTTAGAATATAGAAATGCAACTGACTTTTGTAAGTTGATTTTGTACCCTGCAACTTTGCTGTAGTTCCTGATTATTTCCACTAGTTTTCTGCTTTATTCTTTAGGGTTTTCTATACGATCATGTCATCTGTAAACAGGGAGAGTTTCACTTCTTTGTTTGTAATTTGGATACTTTTTATTTCTTTTTTTTGCCTAATTGCTCTGTCAAAAACCTCCAGTAGTATGTTGAGTAGGAGTGGCAAGAGTGGGCACCCTTGTCTTGTTCCTGTTCTCAGAGGATGGCTTTCAGTTTCATACCATTTGGTATGGTGTTGATTGTGTGTCTGTCATACATGGCCTTTATTATGTTGAGGTGCTTTTCTTCTATACCAAAATTCTTGAGAGTTTTTATCATAAATGGATGTTGGATCTTGTTAGATGCTTTCTCTGCATCTATATTGAGATGGTCGTGATTTTTTTATTCCTCATTTTGTTAATGTGGTGTATAACATTGGTTGATTTGCAGATGTTGAAGCATCCTTGGGTTCGTGGTATAAATCCCACTTGATCATGGTATATGATCCTTTTAATGCATTGCTGTATTCGGTTTGCCAATAGTTTGTTGAGAATTTTTGCATCTCTGTTCATCAGCGATATTGGCCTGTAATTTTCCTTTTTTGTATTGTCCTCTGGCTTTGGGATTAGGGTGATGTTGCCCTCATAAAGTGAGTTAGGAAGCATTCTGTCTTCCTCAGTTTTTTGGAATAGCTTGAAAATAATAGGTATTAAATCTTCTGTGAATGTTTGTTATAATTCTCCAGAGAAGGCTTCTAGTCCTGGACTTTTATTTTTTGGGAGGTTTTTCATTACTGTTTCAAAATCTCTTTACTTGTGATTCGTCTGTTCAGATTCTCTATTTCTTCTTGATTCAGTTTTGGGAGGTTGTACGCGTCTAAGAATTTATCCACTTCTTCTAGGTTATCCAATTTGTTGGCATATAGTTTTTCATAGTATTCTCTTATAATCCTTTGTGTTTTTGTGGTATCCATTTTAATTTCTCCTCTTTCAGTTCTAATTTTATTTTAGACTTCTCTCATTTTTTCTTAGTGAGTCTGGCTAAGGGTTTGTCAGTTTTGTTTATCTTCTCAAAGAACTAGCTCTTTGTTTCATTGATCCTTTCTACTGTTCTTTAAGTCTCAAGTTCATTTATTTCTGCTCTAATTTTTATTATTTCCCTCCTCCTGCTGACTTTGGGCTTTGTTTGTTCTTCTTTTTCTAGTTCTGTTAGGTGTAGTTTAAGATTACTTGAGATTTTCCCTGTTTGTTGAGGTGTGCCTGTATCGCTATGAATTTCCCTCCTAGCACCGCTTTTACTGCATCCCGTAAGAGTTAGTATGATGCTTTTTGATTTCCATTTGTCTCCAGGTATCTTTTGATTTCTCCTTTGATTTCTTCATTGATCCAATGGTTGTTCAGTAGCATGTTGTTTAGTCTCCATGTATTTGTGACTTTCTCAGGTTTTTTCTTGTAGTTGATTTCTAGTTTCATAGCATTGTGGTCAGAAAAGATGCCTCATATGATTTCAATCTTCTTAAATTTATTGAGGCTTGCTTTGGTTCCCAACGTATGGTCTATTTTTGAGAATATTGCATGTGCACTTGAGAAGAATGTACATTCTGCTGCTTTTGGATGGAATGTTCTGATTTATCTATTAAGTCTGTCTGGTCTAGTTTTCCATTTAGGTCCACTATTTCCGTATTGACTTTCTGTCTCCATGATCTGTCCATTGATGTAAGTAGGGTGTTGAGGTCCTGTACTTTTACTGTGTTGCTGTCAGTTTCTCCCTTTAGGTCTGTTAATAGTTGCTTTGATGCTCCTGTCTTAGGTGCATATATATTTATAAGTGTTATATATGGAATAAAGTGGAATGTGCCTTTTATTGTTACGTACTGCCCCTCTTTCTCTCTCACTGCTTTTTTTTATCTTGAAGGATGCTTTGTCTGTTGTAAGTATGGCAACACCTGCTTGCTTTTGCTTGCCATTTGCTTTGAGTATCATCTTCCATCCGTTTACTTTGAGCCTATGTTTGTTTTTAGAGCTGGGACGTGTTTCCTGGTGGCAGCATATTGTTGGGTCTTGTTTTTTAATCCATCCAGCCACTCATCTTTTTATTGTTTTTTTAGGAAGATTAGCCCTGAACTAACATCTGCTGCCAATCCTCCTCTTTTTTGCTGAGGAAGACTGGCCCTGAGCTAACATCCATGTCCATCTTCCTCCACTTTATACGTGGGATGCCTGCCACAGCATGGCTTGCCAAGCAGTGCCATGTGTGTACCTGTGATCCGAACCACCGAACCCTGGGCCGCCGAAGTGGAATGTGCACACTTAACCGCGGTGCTACCGGGCCGGCCCCACTCATCTTCTTTTGATTGGAGAATTCAATCCATTTACATTTAGAGTGATTATTATTTGAGACCTTACTACTGCTGTTTTATCTCTTGTTTTCCAGTTGTACATTTCCATTCTTTCTCTTCCCTTGTATTTCTGACTGCCATTTCAGTTTGGTGGTTTTCTATGATGTTTTCTCAGTTTCTCTTTGTTTATATACTGTGTCTCTACTCTGATTTTTTGTTTACTGGTTATCATGAAGTTTGTGTAAAATATCTCGTAGATGAGATAGTCCATTTTCTGATAGCCTCTTATCTCACATTAGCTGAAGCAGGTTCCATCCCTTTCCTCTTCCTCTTCGAAGTTATTGTTGTCTCAAAAAGTATCCTGGTTTGTGTTGTGAGTGTGTGATTAGAATGAAGTGTTTATAATTATTTTTGATGTTTTCCTTCCCTTTATCTTTTGTGTTATAATTGTTTCTTAAACTGTTCCGACAGCTGCAATTTTCTCATTTTGTTTATCTTCTTGCTCAAGTCTTTGTAAACCTTTGCCTTTTTGTTTCAGGTATGAGGGTATCCTTGGTCATTTCTTGTAATAGAGGTCTAGTAGCGATGAACTCCCTCAACTTCGGTTTACATGGGAAAACTTTTTTTTCCTCCATCGTATCTGAATGATAGTTTCGCTGGATAGAGTATTCTTGGCTGAATGTTTTTGTTTTCAGAATTTTGAATGTATCACTCCACTCTCTCCTAGCCAAGGAATCTGCTAAGCCTGATAGGTGTTCCTTTGTAGGTTATTTTCTTCTGCCTTGCTGGCCTTAATATTTTTTCTTTGTCATTGACTTTTGACCATTTTAATAATAAATGCCTTGGAGAAGGTCTTTTTGCCTTGATGTTACTAGGAGTTTTATTGGCTTCATTTACTTGTAAGTCCAGTTCTTTCCCCGGGTTTGAGAAGTTCTAAGGTATTATTTCTTTGAACAAGCTCTCTGCTCCTTTCTCCCTCTTCTCTCTCTGGAATACTTGTAATCCTTATGTTGCATTTACTAATTGAGTCAGATATTTCTCAAAGAATTTCTTTATTTATTTAATTTATTTATTTATTTAAATTTTTTATTGAGTTAATGATAGGTTACAATCTTGTGAAATTTCAGTTGTATGTTATTGTGTGTCAGTCATGTTGTAGATGCAACCCTTCACCCTTTGTGCCCACCCCCCACCCCCCCTTACCCCTGGTAGCTACTAATCTGTTCTCTTTGTCCACAGGTTTAAATTCCTCATATGAGTGGAGTCATACAGAGATTGTCCTTCTCTATCTGGCTTATTTCACTTAACATAATTCCCTCAAGGTCCATCCATGTTGTTGCAAATGGGATGATTTTGTTCTTTTTTACAGCTGAGTATTATTCCATTGTATATATATATACCACATCTTCTTTATCCAGTCATCTGTTGATGGGCACTTAGGTTGCTTCCATGTCTTGGCTATTGTAAATAATGCTGCAGTAAACATTGGGGTGCATAGGACTTTTGGAATTGCTGACTTCAAGCTCTCTGGATAGATACCCAGTAGTGGAATAGGTGGATCATATGGTAGTTCTATTTTTAGTTTTTTGAGGAATCTCCATACTGTTTTCCATAGTGGCTGCACCAGTTTACATTCCCACCAGCAGTGTATGAGGGTTCCTTTTTCTCCACAACCTCTCCAACATTTGTTACTATTTGTTTTAGTTATTTCTGTCATTCTAATGGGTGTAAGGTGATATCTTAGTGTAGTTTTGATTTGCATTTCTCTGATCATCAGCGATGATGAACTATTTCATGTGCCTATTGGCCATCAGTATATCTTCTTTGGAGAAATGTCTGTACATGTCTCCTGCCCATTTTTTGATTGGATTGTTTTTTATTGTTCAGTTGTGTGAGTTCCTCGTATATTATGGCAATTAACCCCTTGTCAGATATATGATTTGCAAATATTTTTTCTCAATGTGGGGCTTGTCTCTGTTTTGATTCTAGTTTCTTTTGCCTTGTAGAAGCTCTTTAGTCTGACGAATTGCCACTTGTTTATTTTTTCTTTTGTTTCCCTTGTCTGAGAAGACATGGTAGTTCAAAAGATCCTTTTTAGTTCACTGTCAGAGAGTGTACTACTGGTTATCATGAAGTTTGTGTAAAATATCTCGTAGATGAGATAGTCCATTTTCTGATAGCCTCTTATCTCACATTAGCTGAAGCAGGTTCCATCCCTTTCCTCTTCCTCATCAGTACTACTGATATTATCTTCCAGGAGTTTTATAGTTTCAGGATGTATCTTCAACTCTTTGATCCATTTTGAGTTTATTTTTGTGTATGGCGAGCTACTGGTCTACCTTCATTGTTTTGCATGTAGCTGTCCAGTTTTCCTAACACCATTTATTGAAGAGACTATCTTTTCTCCATTGTATGTTCTTGGCACCTTTGTTGAAGGTTAGATGTCTGTAGATGTGTGGTTTTATTTCTGGGCCTTCAGTTCTGTTCCATTGATCTGGGTGCCTGTTTTTGTAGCAGTACCATGCTGTTTTGATCACTATGGCTTTGTAGTACATTTTGAAGTCAGGGATTGTGATACCTCCAGCTTTGTTCTTTTTTCTCAGGATAGCCTTAGCAATTTGGGGTCTTTGGTTGTCCTATATGAATTTTAGGATTCTTTGCTCTATTTCTGTGAAGAATGTCATTGGGATTCTGATTGGGATTGCACTGAATCTGTAGATTGCTTTAGGTAGTATGGACATTTTAAGTGTCTATTCTTCTGATATATGTACATGGAATCTCTTTCCATCTCTTTATGTCATTATCAATTTCTTTCAGTAATGTCTTATAGAATTCATTGTGTAAGTGCTTCACCTCCTTGGTTAAATTTATTCATTTAGTTGTGATTGCAAATGGAATTATATTCTTGAGTTCTTTTTCTGTAAGTTTGTTATTGGAGTATAGAAAAGCAACTGATTTTTGTAAGTTGATTCTGTACCTTGCAACTTTACTGTAGTTGTTAATTATTTCTATTAGTTTTCTGATGGATTTTTTGGGGTTTTCTGTATAGAAGATTGTGTCTTCTGCAAACAGGGAGAGTTTCACTTCTTCACTCCCTATTTGGGTTCCTTTTATTCCTTTCTCTTGCCTAATTGCTCTGGCCAAAACCTCCAGTACTATGTTGAATAAGAGTGGTGATAGTGGGCGTTCTGGTTTTGTTCCTGTTCTCAGGGGGTGGTATTCAGTTTTTGCCCGTTGAGTATGGTGTTTGCTGTGGGTTGTCATATAAGGCCTTTATTATGTTGAGGTAATTTCCTTCTATCCCCATTTTGTTAAGAGTTTTTATCATAACTGGGTGTTGGATCTTATCAAATGCTTTCTTTGCATCTATTGAAATGATCATGTGGTTTTTATTCCTCAATTTGTTGATGTGGTGTATCATGTTGATTGATTTGCAGATGTTGAACTCTCCCTGTGTTCCTAGTGTGAATCCCACTTGATCATGATGTGTGAGCCTTTTGATGTACTGCTGAATTTTGGTTGCCAGTATTTTGTTGAGGATTTTTGCATCTGTGTTCATCAGCAATATTGGCCTGTCGTTTTCCTTTCCTGTGCTGTCCTTGTCAGGCTTTTGTATCAGTGATGTTGGCCTCATACAATGTGTTATGAAGTGTTTCATCTTCCTTAATTTTTTGGAATAGTTTGAGAAGGATATGTTTTAAGTCCTCTTTGTATGTTTGGTAAAATTCCTCAGGAAAGCCATCTGGTCCTGGGATTTTATTCTTTGGGATGTTTTTGATTACTGTTTCAATCTCTTTGCTTGTGATTGGTCTATTCAGATTGTCTGTTTCTTCTTGACTCAGCTTTGGGAGGTTGTAAGAGTGTAAGAATTATCCATTTCCTCTAGGTTATCCATTTTGTTGGCATATAGTTCTTCATAGTAGTCTCTTATAATCTGTGTATTTCTGTGGAGTCTGTTATGTCTCCTCTTTCATTTCTGATTTTGTTTATTTGAGCTTTCTCTCTTTTTTTTCTTTGTAAATCTGGTTAGGAGTTTGTCAATTTTAGTTATCTTCTCAAAGAGCCAACTCTGGGGCCAGCCCCGTGGCTGAGTGGTTAAATTTTCATGCTCTGCTACAGCAGCCCATGGTTTCGCTGGTTCAGATCCTGGGCACAGACGTGGAACCACTCGTCTGGCCACGCTGAGGCAGCATCCCACATACCACAACTAGAAGGACCCACAGCTAAAATATACAAGTATGTCCTGGGTGGATTTGAGGAAAAAAAGCGGAAATAAAAAAAAGATTGCCAACAGTTGTTAGCTCAGGTACCAACCGTTAAAAAGAAAAAGAATCAGCTCTTTGTTTCATTGATCCTTTCTACTGTCTTTTCTGTTTCAATAGCATTTATTTCTGCTCTGATTTTCATTATTTCCCTCCTCCTACTGACTTTGGGCTTTGTTTGTTCTTTTCCTAATTCAGTTAGGTGTCATTTGAGATTGGTTGTTTGGGATTTTTCTTGTTTAAGGTGTGCCTGTATTGTGAAGAATTTCCCTCTTAATTCAGCTTTTGCTGCATCCCATGTGTTTTGGTATGGTATGTTATCATTTTCGTTTGTCTCCAGATATTTGTTGATTTCTCCTTTAATTTGTTCAATGATCCATTGCTTGTTTAGTAGCATGCTGTTTAGTCTCCACATCTTTGTCCCTTTCTCAGGTTTTTTCTTGTAATTAATTTCTAGGTTTTTAGTATTATGATTGGAAAAGATGCTTGTTATTTCAATTTTCTTAAATTTATTGCGGCTTCCCTTGTGTCCTAAAATATGGTCTATCTTTGAGAATGTTCTCTGCGAGCTTGAGAACAATGTGTATTCTGCTGTTTTTGAATAGTGTTCTGTATATGTCTATTAAGTCCAACTGGTTTAGCTTTTCATTTAATTCCACTGTTTCTTTGTTGATTTTCTGTCTGGATGATCTACCCATGGATGTGAGTGGGGTGTTGAGGTCCCCTACTATTTTTATTTTTAGTATCTTCTTTTAGGTTTGTTAATCATTGCTTTGTGAAGTTCGGTGCTCCTATATTGGGTGCATAGATACTTATAAGTATTACTTCTTCTTGATGGAGTGTCCCTTTGATCATTGTATACTGCCCCTCTTTGTCTTTCTTTACTTGTCTTATCTTGAGTCTACTTTGTCTGATATAATTATAGCGCCACTCGCTTTCTTTTGTTTGCCATTAGCTTCGAGTTTCATCTTCCACCCCTTCACTCTGAGCTTGTGTTTGTCCTTGGAGCTGAGATGTATTTCCTGGAGGCAGCAAGTTGTTCACTCTTGCTCTTTAATCCATCTCACCACTCTGTGTCTTTTTATTGAAAAATTCAGTCCATTTACGTTTAGGGTGATTATTGGTGTATGAGGGCTTAATGTTGTCATATCACTCATTTTCCGATTTTCCTGCATTTCCTTTGTTTCTTGTCCTGTGTGTCTTGGTCCGCCCATTGAATTATGTAGTTTTTAATGATGTGTTTCTTTGTTTTTTCCATATTTATGTTTTGTGTCTTTCTTCTGCTTTTTTGTTCGGTGGTTACCCTGAGGTTTGTATTCAGAATCTCGTGTATAAGATAGTCTGTTTTCTCATGGCCTCTTATTTCCTTAGTCTAAACTGATTCAGTCCCTTTCCTCCTCCCCTCCTAAGTTGTTTTTCTTATATCTTACTCCATCTTGTGTTGTTTGGTTGTGGTTAAAGTGACAAGATTGTCTGTTTTTGTTGTTTTCCTTCCCTTTAGCCTAATGTTAAAATCGAATATTTGCCATCCTATTCTGATTCTGTCTACCTGTTTATCTGCTTACTCTGTGTTTTGTGACCCGTTTCTCCCTTTTTTCTTTTTTCAGGTTTGAGCGCCTTCTTGAGGATTTCTTGTAGGGGGGTTCTCATAGCTACAAAGTCCCTTAACTTTTGTATGTCTGAGAAAGATTTAATATCTCCCTTATATTTGAGGGATATTTTTGCTGGATAGAGTATTCTTGGCTGAAGATTCTTGTCTTTTAAAGTTTTGAATATGTCATTGCATTCTCTCCTAGCTTGTAAGGTTTCTGCCTTGAAATCTGCTGAAAGCCTGATGGGGTTCCTTTGTAGGTTATTTTCTTCTGCCTTACTGCCCTTAGTATTCTTTCTTTTTCATTCATTCTTGCTAGTTTTTCTGCTATATGCCTTGTGGTAGGTCTTTTTACTTTGACAAATCTAGGAGATCTAGAAGCTTCTTCTCCACATATTTCCCTCTCTTTCCCTAGATTTGGGAAGTTCTCTGCTATTATTTCTTTGAACATGCTTTCTGCTCCATTCTCCGCCTCCTCACCTTCTCGAATACCTATAATTCTTATGTTGCATTTCCTTATTAAGTCAGATATTTCTTGGAGACTTTCTTCATTTCTTTTTAGTCTTAGTTCTCTCTCCTCCTCTGTCTGGAGCATTTCAACATGTCTATGTTCGGTTATGCTGATACACTCCTGTATAATGTCCACTCGAGCATTCAGGGAACCGTATTTTGTTTTATCTTTTCCACTGTGTCTTTCATCTCTAATATTTCTGATTGATTCTTCATTATAGTTTCAGTCTCGTGAAGTAGCTCCTGAACTCAAATTGTTTCTCTACATTCTCTTTTACCTCATTGAATTTTTTGATGATAGCTATTTTGAATTCATTGTCTTTTAGCTTACATACTTCTGTGTCCTCAGGATTGAGTTCTGGATGCTTGTAGTTTTCTCTCTGGTCTGGAGATTTGATGTAGTGTCTGATATTGGAGGATCGGGTCTTTCTCATTCTGATATTATTCGGTTGCAGTTACCACCTATCACCACTGGGTTGGAGTCATGAGCCATGTATTCTGGGCCCTCCACCTTCAGCAGAGATCCCAGGCCCTGGAGCTGCAGGGCGTTGGGTGGGTGGGGTGAGGGGCACTTTCTCCTGGGTGCTCTCCGGGATTTATCAGTCAGCTCTCGCTGTCTGGTCTCCTGGGGTCTTGGCTTGATGAGGTCACCCCCCGTGAAAGCTTCCCTCTATTAGAGGGCTTCCTTCTAGGCTTCAAGGGCCTTAGGGCGTCACTGGTGATCCTGTGAATGAGTGACTCCTTACCCCACTCCTTTCCTCACGGATCCTCCTGGGGTTGCGATAGCAGTCTTTAGGGGAGGGAGTGAAGATCTGTCTTACGCTGTTCCAGCTTCTCTGATGGGGGCTCCAGCCCCTCCGCCCTCTGTTGCTACATGTCTCTCTGAGGTTTTGGTGTTGTTAGGATGTCTTCTGTTGGAGTCTGGATGCCCCTTTTTGTTGTATGTTGGCGGGGAGAGAGTCCCAGGCAAGTTCACTCCACCATGATGCTGATGTCACTCTGAGCTGTACCATTTTTTTAAGGCAGTGCATAGTGTCATGATGAAGATTAAAGACTCTTTGGCCAAATCTCCTTACTTCCTGTGTTGCGCAGACTTTTCGTACTTCTTCTCCTCCTACCTTCCCTGGATTTTGAAGTTTATATTCAATATGATAAGCCTTGTCTTTTAATTAGGTAATTTATTAAATTTACAATGATTTTAATTACTGATATATTTGAGTCTTATTTTGTACTTCCTATTTGTCCCACTTTTCTTCCTTCTTTTCCTTTCTCCCTTCTTTTCTTCCTTCCTTTCCCAGCTTCTTTGTATTTTGGGCTTTGAGGGATTATTTTGTGTTTTCCTCTCTACTAGTTTGGAATTTCTGCACTTTTTTTCTGTGTTTATCAAATAATCTTAGTGGTTACTTAGACTCTAAAGTTCACTGGTGCTTCTCAGCCCCCTGAACAGTATGGGAAACTTAGAGCACTTTAATGCAACTCACCCTATTCCGTAGTATATATTATTATTTCCAGGATCTTGTTTCTAAATTTTGATTTTTTTATTCCCCAAATTATGCATTATCTTCTTTATTTTCATGGTCATCGTTCTCTCAGAATTATCCAACACGTTTCTAATTTCCTTTGCTTAACTGTTCCTTCTTGGTTGTTAGATATTCCTTTTTGGATTATTTTCCTCCTTCCTCAAATTCATCTGTTAGGAGACTTTTTAGTAAGGGTCTGCTGATAATAAACTTCATTTTTTATAGTAAACCCTCAGTTTGTATTTGTCTGAAAATAACTTTATTGCTTTTGTGTTTCAAAGGTAGTTTTGCTGGAAATAAAATTCTCTGTACCTTGAACATTGTCTTTGGCTTCTCTTATGAAATTAGGTGTTAATCTAATTGTTGTTCCTTTGTAGTTAATGCCCTTTATCTCTGGCTACATTTAAAATCTTCTCTGTGACTTTGATATGCTGTTTTGTTATGCTATGTCTAGTGTGTCTTATTTTTATTTGTTGTATTTGAGATTTGTTGAGTTTCCTGAATCTGAGGATTGATGTCTTTTATCAGTTCTGGAACATTTTTATCCATTATCTCTTCAGTTGTGCTTCCCTTCCATTCTTCTCTGATTTCCTTCTAGTACTCTTGATTAGATCTCCTCACTTTATCCTTTATCTTTCCTAAATTCACATTTATATTTTTCATCTTTGTTTCTGTGCTGCATTCTGGGTAATTTTTCCAGACCAGTCTTCTATCTTCAGTTGTGTCTAAACTCTTTTCACCTGTACTCTGTTTGCAATTTTAATTATCATAATTATCATTTCTAGAAGTTCTCCCTCTTTTTCTAATCTTCTTAGTCAATTTACTTATTAATTTTTAAAGCGTAGAAATGCTCAAGATAATTGTGGTGAGCCTGGGGCCTGATAGACTTAAAAACAGATGGGCCAATATATTTGAAGTTTTATTGTCCTAGAAATACAACTTATCTGCTCACTTGGCTACTTGCCCTGTGTTGTAGTATGTTGAACAATATAATTACTTTGTGTCATTTTCAATAAATTGTGTGATGGTGATTTTTGTCATTTTAAGAAGTAGGACTTTTAAAACTAGATATCATAAGCAGAATGAAATAATGGTCTTAAGCATTAGCAATTTAAGACCCTTTACATCTTGCTGTATTCTTTAAAGAAGCATTGGTCACATTAGGGTCAGGAGATGTTTCAGCTCAGAAATGAAGCTTTCTGATAGAAGTTTGATTTTAGAACTCTAAACCAATACTTAATGTTTGTGAGTACAGTTTCTAACAAATATCTATCAATTTATTTCAAGAAATGCTTTTGGCTCTAATGTGACATGCTTCTTGTGAAGAGGGAAATATTCTTATATTCCTTTAGCATCTGTTATATGCAGAGGCATTTTTTTTTCCCAAAAGGAATGAATAGTAACTTTATTTGTCTTAACTCCACACAACTAGATCACTCAGGATTACATAAGTGTTGCTCTAAACCAGTTGAAAAATCTTTAAGACCTGTCATTTTTACTGCACTAAAATTCCTGTATAAGCACAGACATCAGCATATTTAGAAATGTTACTGGGTTTTGTGACCTGGAATTGACCCCTGCCTAAGGAGAAGTAGATGAAAAGTCCAGTAGTGTTCTCCCTAGAGCCTGAGGGCTCAGGTATTAATACCTATGAGAGAAAGGAGTGTGTGTTACAGCAGCTGCAGCTCTTCTCTATTAACTGACCAGTGTTCTGTTTTCTCTATTTCCTGGTCTTGTCTTTTGTGTATATTCTCTCTGAGCCTAAACAGCAGAGGAAACGTCATCTGCTAAATGGGGGTTGATAATAGTAATAGTTACCTGGGAGAGTAATTTTGTTGGTAAAGTTAAATAATACAGTTTTAAGCTCAGTGTGGAGATGATAAATGTTAAGTTAGTATTCACTGCTGCTCTACTGGTGGTATTAGATCCCCTGTCAGTGTTGTGCTGTCTTGTCTATAAAAATAATGTAATTACTAACATGGTTTGATTCTTTCTTTCTTAAAATTTTCTACTTCTCCTTCTTCTGGAGAGGCAATGAAAATTATACCACCTATCTGCTATGTCTTTCAATTCCAATGGACGGAGTTAGGGGTGCCCAAGAATATGATGTTCTGACATAGCATAACAAAACAGCATATCAAAGTCACAGAGAAGATTTTAAATGTAGCCAGAGATAAAAGGCATTAACTACAAAGGAACAACAATTAGATTAACACCTAATTTCATAAGAGAAGCCAAAGACAATGTTCAAGGTACAGAGAATTTTATTTCCAGCGAAACTACCTTTGAAACACAAAAGCAATAAAGTTATTTTCAGACAAATACAAACTGAGGGTTTACTGAGTTCTGTCATTTAAAGAGCAGTGGACTTAGAATAAATGTCAGGGCTTCCAGATGGGCTCGTCACATGAGCCCTTGAGCATGGCCTCTAACCACTTCAGGCATTACCTGATCTTTAGCTGGTGACCTTGGAGGGAGGATCCCTAAAGGTCCCTATCAACTCTAGAAACTATGGTTATAACATGTTGACCTTCTTTATCTTGATTACAGTTTTCATTATATATCCCAGTTCTGGTTAGTGTGCTTACAGTGAAAATTCCACCTGTTTGTTTATATTTTAGAAATACACCATAAGTATGGATTTTGTAAGAACATTTGAACGGCAATGTGGATCACAGGCCAGTGTAAAAAGATTAAGAGCGCATCCTGCCTATCACAGCTTCAATAATAAGTGGAACTTGCATGTTTATTTTCAAATAAGGTCAGTAATTTATTCACCACTCCTCCTCCTTTCTAAAATAGACTTTGAATAGGTCTTAAGGGTGTTACCCCCTGTTAGCCCCTCCTTTGTAATAATTATACTGTGCTTTGGGAAACAAAATTTAAAGTGGAAATGTACAAGAAGTTTCATGATTGCCAAAGTTCTGGCTGGCATGACAAAAAGATAAGTTTTATGTGGGGTTAATTAGAGAGCTCAGAACACTGTGCTTGGAATGAGCTCGACTCCAAGCCCAGCTTCATTCCCATGAATTCTCTCGTCCATCATGAAGAGGTAGAGAAAGTAGGAGTTATATAGCAGTCTTCTTTCCATTTTCCCTTTCTCATCACCTTCCTCAAATAGTGGATTTAGGATAAACCCTTAACAATATATGTTTCACTAAAAAATAGATGATTATATCCATTTTTGCACATTCTCCTGAATAAGGTCATGGTAAGTTCCTCCATAGAATGACATGAACTAGAACATTTTAGTTGAAATGCTCTTTAAAGAGCATTTCCTCAGAGTCTGAGGAGAAATTAGGGAAATTTATTAAGAATTAGGTACCTTGATTATAATTGCTTGCCATGATTAAGAGTGTATGTAATCATCTTTTGATAATGAAATCACAGTTGTCAGAATGTTAGTTGTCAGAATGTCAATGTCTCTTTCACATATAATACTGTGTTTTATGCTTAATTCTCCAAGGTTACATCGTCATGTAGATTGTCTTTCAATAGGAAATTAAGAATTTGTTCATCCAAGATATTCATTGACTCACTGGAAATAATTGCTATGTAATAATAAAGATCAAGCCAGGGCAAGAAGGCCTTTGATTCATGAGCAGAGTTTAAAATAGTAAAGTATCATTTTACAGTATAAGACTGCAATAGAAAAATAATATTCAAATTCTGTCATTTCTTTTGGAGTCCAAGTTTGGAGTTAGATTGCTTTAAATATCTACCGCCTTCACATCACACGCTCCTGCCTGCTGTCTCCAAACTCTTCTTTCCTAATCGTTTCCTCCAGATCCCTTGACTTCACGCTTAGTAAGCTTGTACTGTCGCCCCACCTTCTGGAGCCCCCATGGGCTGCTTTCAGCCCCTACTCTGGCTCTGCCAGGCTGAGCCCCACAGTGATGGCACAGCCTCGCCTCAGCGGGTTCTCTTCTCATTACAGGTTCTCTCAAAGCTGGTCGTTGAGCCTTAAAGTATGTTGAAACTCAGCCAGTTCCCTGGAAGATTTTTTGACCATCACCAGATTTTAGCCTTAAAATTCAAATGCTCATTTGAATTTAAATAATTCAAATTTGAGAAAATTCTATTTAAAATTTATGAACTTTTTAGAAATTATGTTTGAGTTATAAAATGTGGGACTTATTTTCAGTACATTTGTTTTTTCATTTAAATAATAAATTCAAGGTAATACTTTGTGGGACTGTTCTATTGATTTTTATCACGTGTTGGATTATTTACTCTGAGGGATGACAAGAAGTTCTGCAAACAAGATTAGGGTCAGAGTTGCATTGTTAGCTGATTCATATCAGTAAGCCTGAAAGCCAGTGAGGTGGTAATGTTTTGAAGTGTTTCTGAGAAGTTAGTATTAATATTGCACTCTCAGTAACAGGCTTATGCTCCTGGATCTGACTATATGCCTACGTCCCAGTCTTCTTCAGGAAAGAAGGCAGCACTCTCCCACCACCACCACCATTCTGTGAACACATCTGTATCCCCTCACTGTTCTGATAGCCTACTATGTCTACATTTTGTTTGTTCTTATAGAAGTATTGGAAAGTAGGTTTAGGACTCAGTTTCTTATAGGAACCAAATAAATGGAGATGTGACCAAAATGGTCTCAAATTGTGGTGAATCAGTGGCTTCCTGGAAACTGTGGTGTTAGCCCCTCACATGCCAAAGGCTAAGCTTTAGGTTTTTTTTAATTGAAATCTTTCTAGATTGTTATATACTCCCAGAACATCCACATGTCTGTACTATATGTCTTATATTCAGTACTTTCTGAATGAGTACTTTCTGCTCCTTTATGACAGAATCTATACAGTATTGACGTGCTTTCCTCCACACCCCGCCCTCCTCAGGTGTGCATCTATACAAAGTGGAGCTGTGCCCTACAGGGTTTCTGCCACTACACAGCAGAGAAAGCACTGCCCATAACTCTTCTTATTACCATTTTTATTTTTTTATGAGTACTTTTGTATTTTGTAGACATGTGGCATGCATGGAGGAATATGTCTTAGAGAGCTTCTCCAAACCCCAATTTAAGAATTGAGAAATGTTTGTATTTGACGTTGCCTTCCTTACAAATATCCTATCCAGAGTAGAATAATATTCCATGTACATGTGAGAACCACAGCACAGCTTTTCAAGTTTCACCAAAGTACCTTCTCTCACTTTTTGCCATTTTCCAAGAGGAAATATGACCTATCACTTCACTCCCAGAGTTATTGCCCAGTACAGCCACCTGAGGGGCTGGTGCTGGGCTCCTGGTAGAGAGGCAGAATTGTGCCAAGTGATATAGGCAGTTTGGCTTTCATGGATCTTTCCCCATGCCTGCACACAGTCACAGCATCCTTGAAGTACACCAGGACCAGGGGTCTGCTGCATTTAGTTCTTGTACTTTTCATTTGTATGTTTTTCAGAATTATCATAAATGCACATATAATTTTATATCTGTGTTGTACTTACTAAGTTATACCTATTCTTCCTCATTGCTGTATAGCTTCAAGCTGACTGCTTTTCACACTGCATTCTAGGATGAATATGCCAGCATTTACTATGTCACCATTTCCTTACTTGGGGCCTTTTGGGTTGCTTCCAGTTTTTCTCTGTTATATACAATGCTGTGTTAACCTTCAGGCCTTTTCTGTGTTGGAGGTTACTTCCTATATTTTGTATAAATTTTGAAAAAGGGTGGAATTAGGGGTGTGAGGTTGAGATCTAGTGCTGGTTTGCTCTCGCAGCTGTAGAGGAGTCCCTTCTCTCTTCTCTTCCTTGTGCTCAGGGAAACTGCTTCCTTTTGCTGCTGTCCTTGGGTCAGTCTCCAGTGCTGTCTTCTCTTGTCCCACTTTTCTATCAGTCACTTGTTCCCTCTGTGCCTCTCAGTTGCATCTTGGAGAGACTACACTTTTGCAAACTTCCCTAGGCCATCAGAGAGTTCCTTTCCTTCCATGTAGCATACAGGAAGCTGCAGGAAACCAGCCAGCTCTAACGGTCCAGGGCAGGCTTCCAGTCTTCACCTCTCAGCCATGTTGTGCTCTTGTTGAGGGCAGAGTTGCTATTTGTTTGTCTGAAGTGCTGTCCTTTTTACTCTTCAGACAATTTCCATAAGCTCAATCTCTGAACTTCCTTTAAACAACACATATGTGCTGTCAAAAAACTAAAATTATCGATTAGGTAAATTGTTCTTAAGCATGTCAGAATTTATTGCTAGCAAGGGAACTAGCAGGGGACAAGAGTGTGCTGGTATACAAGGGATGAAAATGGAAGAGTTATATAGTTGGGAAACAATACTACATAAGCAGCTAGTTTAAAAACTCTCTATATATGTATATAAACAGTTTCATTTCACAAAGTCATAAAAATATATACCTATCTGTTATTAAAACAGAAGTCTAGGACAGAATGATCTGAGATGCCAGGTGAGCCAGCTGTCAACAGGAAAAAAAAAGAAAACTCATGTAAGAAGCAGTGGTGCAGATGCTGAGCAGCACTATGGCGGGCCAGTACTATGTCAGCATGAGGAAGGCCCAGCGGGAATTCAAAGAGCACCGAGTAACGAGTTGTTCTAGTTTTAACTGGCTGCTGTCAGTGATTTTTCTCAAGTTGCAAACAAAAATACAGAATACAACTTTCCCATTTGTTAGTTTGGGGACATTTACTTTCCTGTGATAATGCTGATATAGATGGATTGGAGAAACCGTAGTCTTCGGCCATGAGATGATGAGACGATCCTAGCCATGTGGGGCTAGCCAGAAACAACTTCTTGATGGGCAGTTTGTTTAAACAAGGAGTTAGTTGTGATTCAGATCAGCTCCAAATAACAGAGAAACCCTAAATAACAATGGCTTAATCAAGATAAGTTTTTTGTCTTGCTTAGTAAGTCTGGGAGAATTGGCATTCCACGGCTGGTTGGCCATCTCTAAGAGCATTGGACTTAACAACAAGCTGGTGGGGGCCTTCCTGTTACTTAGGAAGAAGGAAGAATGGACATGGAAAGGCATCTAACACTTGTCAATGCTAATTTGCATTCTTGTTTTTTATCTCAGATTTAGAGAAATAGCGGGATCCTTAGAAGCTTCACTTACAGATGTACTGGAAGATGCTCCAGGTAACTTCCTGAAAGTGATAAATGACAGGATGTCGCTAAATGAGTTAATTAAGCTCAAGTCATCTAGACCTTAATACCCCTAGGGTACTTTCACCTCTTCCTATCTTATAGTGAGTTATACCTTAAAGACTTAGTTTAACTTCTTTTTTCTAAAGAGGCAAAAATAAATTATTTGTTTTGGTTTATAGAGCATCTTGCTTTATAGAGATAATAAAAAGGATGCTTTGAGAATATAGGAAGCAGACCTCATTTTCATTCCTGAATATAACATGTCAAGTGGATATATCCCATGGTGTGCTTTGTGATCAGCCCTTTTTACAGCAAACTGGCTCTGATCTGCTTTCCTCCCAGGCTGAGGTAAAGGGTCAGGATGGCCTTCTCTCCCAGGGGATGACTTACAGTTAAGGCTTGTGCCCCAGGCCTCCAGAGCTGTTTGCCTCAGTCCTGGGACACTGGGCAGGTGACAGTGGTTGGTATGCAGACTTCCCAGACATGTTTGCATTCCTCACAGCCTCATTAATCTGCTGTTATGTTGTAGTCATTCCCAGTGGCCATTCACATAACATATGGCTGTTTCTATAGCCATGTAGGTCTCTAGGCTGTTCCACTTAAATTTCTGCTTCCTTACATGCAGCCAAGTCAATCTGAACCACCCTGTTTTAGCCTCAAAGTTAAGTTTTCATCTGTCTTTGCTGAAAATGGTCATATGTAATTGACTTCCTATGTATAAGTAGTATGTTCAGGTAGGGGAAGAGAAGAGTAGACAAATGAAACAGGACAAATTCAAAACTAAAGTTTAAACTCTTGCAAGTGACTGCCACTCCAGCTTGTGTTTGTTGACTTGGCATCAAGTACGTATTAACAAACTATTTCTGAATGCTATATATGTTTAATATTTATTAAATGCCTAGGAGGTGGAATCATAAAATTAGAAAATGCCTTTGCCATGAGAGATGTTGTAGTAACATGGGTTATGGCCACTTGGTCATCCATGATGCCTCCACTAGCAGCTTTACTCACTACATATACTTCTTCAGATTGCTGCTTGCTTCGCTCTTAAATTAAACATTGAAAATATTACATTTTAGCCCTTAGTTGACTGAGATTCCTTAAATGTATGTTTTCTTCTCTAGCTGGAAGTTCGTATTGCCTTTTGGCTTCTCATAGAACATGGAGCAGCCTTCAGAGGTGTTGGTCAGATGAGCTGTTCCTACCGTTGCTGGTACATCATCTGTGGAGACTCACACTGCAGATTTTAGCCCGGTACTCCATGTTTGTCAATGAGGTGAGGGCTGGCTCATCTGTAATCATGACTGATAAGAATTAAAGATACATTAAGATAAATGCACTAAGATTTTAAAAGGCCATGTTGTCACGAGAGGTGAATTCAGAGGAGAGCAGTAGGCTAACTTCTCTTGTTTGTATCCAGCTCTTTTTGTGTGTTTCCTTTTTATTCTCGCAAGAGTTACCTTTAGGGGTGGGTCTTATCACCTAGTCAGTGCTTTGTCTTGTTGAAAAGCACCACACTGACACATTCTTCTTCCCTTCTCAAAACCAGAAACTTTGAGGTGCCTCCAAATTAAAACAAAGATGCTCATTTTAATGAAAATGATTAGAAACAAAAAGATATATTTTAATAGTTAATATTTAGCTAATTAAAAAAATCATATGATCAAGATTAAAAGGTAGTAGAATTAATTAACCTTTCTTTTCAGAGTATTCTACTTTTTCACTTTTCAAGTAGTTGAATATATTAAATGTCCACATGCCTATGATGATTATTAGATATTGTGCACAAAGCCATAGGATTGTTTGTGCAGTTCAGTACTGAGCACCCAGCCTCTACCAGGTCCTGCACCAGCATCTAGGTCTCAGAGATGCCTTTCCTCCGTGTACAGTCTCAGGTGACAGACAGACATGCACCCTGGTCATTGCTGTACGATGAGTATGAAAATGAGATGTGTGTAAGTTTTAAGAAAAGACAACATGAAGATATCATCCATTGAAAGGAATACAATCTTTGTTAACTGGAGTAGGGAGGGAACTGATTGTCTTCCTGCAGAGTGTTTTAATAGAAAAAGCACAGGCTTTGAATCAGACAAAATCAGATCTTGGCTCTGCCACTTTTTTATCTTATGGCCTTGGGGAAATTAGTTCTCTGAGTCTCAGATTCTTCATCTGTAAAACAGGAAAACAGCCTCTATACCTAGTTGTCATGAGGGGTAGAGAGAGATTTGTTGATTGAGAAACTGTTGACTGAAGTGCCTGGCAAATAATGGGAGGTCAGTGGGAGTTAGTTTCCTCTTTCTCTTTTGCCTTCCCTCCTCTTGGAAGGGTGTTAGCAGAGCATCCTGGTCCATCCAGCTGTTGCTGGAGACCACTGTGATTCCTGGGACACAGTGGGGTTGGTATGATTTTTATTAGGCCTGAGCCTGCTAAATCACGCATTCTTGCTAGCTAGTAATTCTTTTTCTTCTATCTTTAATAAGTTATTTTGCCTTGAATAGTCATTATTCTATTCTTTTCTTGATGCTAGTGTTTTTCCCTTGTAACAATAAATTACGCAAATAACACTTTCGTTTGTATTATTTGAGGCATAACAAGGTTTGGATTTTGATTGTTTATCCTTATTATAATATTAAGTCTATTCAGTAAATTATTTGCCTAATATAGTTAATTAATTTTTAAAAACCTGTGACGTTCCAGAAATTAGTTTTCTTTTGCTTTATAGACCTGTTGTTTTATTTTTGCCTGTTACTTTTTATCACCAGAAATTAGATGTGAGTTCAAGGAGGGTAAATGTACATGGAGTTGTAGTTTGTTCCTTCACACCTCTCTTAGTTCTTCACACCTGCCTGGAGAGAGATGATATGATTTCTTTCTTTAGTAAACATAAACTGAATAATTTGTGCAGCTAGCATTTAATGATGAGTTGTTGACCCACATATATAAATGCTCATGTATCTTGCTAGTGGAAAAGTATTTAATCATTGAAATCCTTTTTCAGCTTTTACTCAGGCCCATCTCTAATGAAAGTGCCAAGGATACTAAAAAGCCTTTGGTAACCAGTAACAAAGACCCTTCCATTACCCAAGGAAACTTCAGTGAAGACCAAGGAAGTGGTCCTTCTGAAACAAAGCCTGTAGTTTCCATTTCCAGTATTCAACTTGTATATGTGGTTGCAGACCTGGACAAGCTTCAGGAGCAGGTAAATCTGTGTCCCAGAAGAAGCCTGTGTCTAAGTGCTCAGTTCAGTGTTTTCACAGAAAGTAATATGTGCAAAGGTATGACACCATCTGGCTTCATGGGACTTAGAATTGTGGGGCCCAAGGAAGCAAGATGAACATCTCATTCCTCTCCCCTTCTTGGTGTCTCTCCAGCTTTCCCTGACAGGTGTGCTCTCTTCCTCCTTGCTTACCAGTCTAGTCTCTTATTGTGTTAACCTGGAGCCTCTGTTTCTGTTTCAGTAGTGATGTTACAAGCTCAGAGCAAGCCATGCTCCACTTTTTTTTTTCGTTAGCTCAACTTTGTGCAGGCACCATCTCTAGTTAGTCGGATTTTAATTATTTCTAATTCACTTACCCAAATATTTTCTGGTAACATTTAATTTTCAGCTATACTTTGAAAGTGCTGAACTATTAAAACTTGTTCAGTTTTCTCTGTTTGGGTCCCATGTTTTTGCTTTTACCATTAAGAGAACTTTGTGGGGTGAATTTGTGTTTAAGTGCTCTGATACATAATTCTGCTTTCCTCGGGTTTACATATTTTGTGGTGCTTGAACAAACAATGTATGTTTTGAGCAAAAATTATGGTCTTTATCGTGAGCTTTTTTGGTACTGAGAAAAGCCACAGAATAGAAAATGATTTTACTTGTTCTCTGGATGGGTTAATAGCCCTGAAACTGTGCTGTTTCCCATGTTGTTGGATTCTTGTGTAGTGAAAGCATTAAGAATTTTGCTTTCTTCTGATGAAAATTCCTGAAAGTACTGAGTTTAGTTTCATCATTCATTAGTAGTATTCTAGAGTTTTAGATGCAAATAAAGTTATCTCTTCCTTTGATTTATAAAACGTGACTGATGTATAAAGTGCATATTTATTTCAGCTTCCAGAACTCTTGGAAACAGTCAAGGCAAAACTTGAAATGATTGGCTTTAAGAATTTTTCTTCCATCTCAGGTAAAAGCGATTCTTTCGACTCAGCAAATCTTTGAATAAGAAATAATTTAAAATAAAATTTTAGAGACTGTAGGATATATTTAAACTACCGTTTTCTTCTCTAGTTGTAAATCCTTGGTTGTTTCTATATTCTGTTCTGTGATTATAACTTCCCTAAATGAGATATTTTGTTTAATTCTCATAATTTGATTTGATTTGATTTATTGTAGTACACTATCTAAATACTTATGACAGTATTTAAGATAAAATTCGCATCTGGGCCTAAACAGTGATTGAGCATAACCTTCCTGTCTCAGCAGCAGCCCTGGAGGACTCCCAGCTGTCTCTGTCAGCCTGTCTGCCTTCCTTGAGCAACAGGATCATCCAGGACTTGAGTGAGTCTTGCTTGAGTTACCTGAAAAGTGCCCTGGAGGTTCCTCGGCTTTACCGAAGAACCAATAAGGTCAGCACCCTTCATTGAAAAGAATTTTAGAGTGGGGAGGGATGTTTTAGGAAAGTGAAAGAGGGAGGGGTGATTGACTGAGACAGAAATAAGTTGCTGGGGGTCACCTCAGACAGACGTCATCTGTCCCAGTCAAAGCAATAATATTTGTGAGAAGGGCAGTCAGGCATCACTTAGATAGGGGGACTTGGGGAGTATGGACTTTTTCTGGATTCTTTTGACTTTAAGGAAAGACAGTATTTTCAAAAGAAAGCAGTTTAATAAAATATTTGTAAGTCCTGTAATTTGTCTTCATATTTTGAAAAAAATCTAAATTTACTATGATCCCTTAATATTGTCATTGGAAGCACCTGTTCTTTTTACTGGATAAGATTTGAAAGGTTACATTAAGACATGTTCAATCGGGGCCAGCCCTATGTCTGAGTGGTTAAGTTCTCACGCTCTGCTTCGGGCAGCCCAGGGTTTTGCCAGTTCAAATCCTAGACGTGGACATGGCAACGCTCATCAAGCCATGCTGAGGCGGCATCCCACATGCCACAACTAGAAGGACCAACAACTAAAATATACAACTATGTACCGGGGGACTTTGGGAGAAAAAGGAAAAATAAAATCTTAAAAAAAAAAAAAAGAAATGCTAAATCCATTTATGAGGTGAAAAATTATGCAAACACTGATTTGAAGTCAAATTCTTCTGTTTTCTCATTTTATGGTATGGCGATTTGTTTTTACCAGTGTTTTAGTTTTCCCTATTGAACTCTCATTTTCATGCACTTATGCTCATTTCATTCTTGCTAGATCTCACTTAATTTTCTTTTTTTCTCAGTATAGAGTTGGATTTTAGACAGTTTACTACTGAAATTGTTCTCAGGAACTGTGAAACTCTCCTAAGACATTGTGCTGCTTTGGAATATCCCTGGGGTTCTTACAAACACACCTGGTTTAGGGCCAGCCTCTTTGTTGAGTGCTAAGTGTGGGGGCCTCGTTTGCTGTTTGTGTTATTCTTCCCATCTGACACGTGGATGCAGTGAGTGGCTCTTCATTGCTGAACTAAGACTGAGCTAATCTCCTCTGTGGCTGCTCTCCTTTTCATTTTAAAATGTGGGACATGTGATAGAATTACCAGTTCTAGCAAGAATACCTTATCACCTAATTTTCTCTTTCTAGTCTGACTTGAAGCTCCCACTTGGAAGTGGGAGAGAGAGACCTGTTTTATATTGCTGAATACATTATTTTTCTTTTGGTAATCTACCAACTTTCCCTTTCTATTCCATAGGATGTTATATTACTGAGTGCTTGCATTTTGGATCAGACACTGTGCTAAAAACTTTACAGAACACTCAGTAGTCCTCCTAGGAAGTGGGTGCTAGTGTCCTTTATTCACAGATGAGGAAACCAAAATTAAGAAAAGTTAAATTATTCACTCTAGATCCTTGCTTCTCAAATGGTGGTCTGTTGACCAGCAGGATTAGCATCATCTGGTGGGAGCTTTTTAGAAATGCACAATCTCAAAACTCAGCCCCCGACCCCTGACCCTCCCATATGTACACACCGCATCAGAGCCAGAATTTAATGAGATCGCCCTGTGATTAGTATGGATGTGAAATTACGGGAAGCAGCCTCATAGGTAACTGGCTGTTGGAGTTGGCCCAGCACCTGAATCCAGTTGGGCTCCCAACATCTTCCCTTGCTTACTCTTCTTGACTCCCTCCTGTTCTCCTGGTGCTTTTCTGTACACAACATTATTGTTACTTTTTAGGAGGGATGGAGGTGGTACATGTCTCAAAACTGGTACATTGGTAGTATCCTTTTGCATTTGAAGTTTAAGTAACTTACTTTCTTTTATTTTTTTCTCTGCATCTATAACCTCTGCCAACATTATGCCAGGAGGTGCCAACTACAGCTTCCTCTTATGTGGACAGTGCTCTGAGGCCATTTTACCAGCTTCAGAGTGGGCACAAGGATAAGCTCAAACAAGCAAGAATTCGTCAGTGGTTAGAAGGTGCGCTCTCTGCGAGCACTCATAAGTAAGTAACTTAAAAGTAGATAATCCAGACTTTCTTAGAAAAGCCCTGAGTCAGACATCACTAAGACCATCACTGGTCACTTACAGATAGGGTGGGAAGAACATTAAGGCGCTTTATTGCTGGACAAGTCAGGGTGTAGATGCTCGGTCCCTTGCCATTTGTGTTGACAGTGAGCTGGTCTTGGCCTATTTACCACACCCAAGGCTCTTTGGGCCGCCTGCCTGTAGCTGGACTATGGTCATGCTGACCGGGGCTCACACTGGCTCTGGCATCTCCCATGCCATGTACCTTCTGGGGGTCCAGGCACATTCCACACTCCCCTCGTCCTGGCTGCCTTCTACTTTCCTTAACGCCATTTCATGCAGGCATCATTGTACAAATCCAGGCACATTTTTCCCTTTAAGGTTTTTTTCTCTCCTCAGCTCTTTCAGTCCAAAATGACTCTAATCATGCCAGATAACCAAAGGACTTACATTGGTGAGAGCATTGTAATGAAGGAAGAGAAAACCTATTTTGAAGTGTAATTACAACTCATAAAGGATCAGTGTCTAACACCCTAAAATCCTTGAAAATAGAGGAGGTCTTCAGAATCACTGTGGTTGAATGTCTCTTCATTTCCAGTTCAATCTACTTTGCTCAAATGCCAGCATTGAGTTATGTCAGAAAGTTTATTATTCTTTATTATTGTTGAATTTTACTTATTAATTTTGCAATAGTATTTTATTTATTTCAATTACTTATGACTTAAGTACATTTGTGGGTTTATTTAGAACATAACAATGAATAATAATATTGTTTTTGTGGGCAAATGTATTCCAAATGCCAAGTAACCATCTTGTAAACAAAGTTTCGAAAAGTAACTCATTTGTAATTTGGAATATAGTTATAATATTAATGTAATATATAATTATATTTTGAAGGCAGTTTTATTTAAAATTTTGAAATTCCTTTACTCTTTAAAAGATGAACTGTTTCTAGAACTAATTGTAAATGAATTTGTTACTTGTATTTGGGGAATGAGCTACAGATGTTCACCCTTGATATAAGAAAGACAGTTTGGCCTGTGATTTTCTTAGTGTTTAGGACAAAATTTTAAACAAAATCGATGTACATATTTCTTAAGTTCTGAGGGAATGCAGTGCTAGAGAGTCAAGACTCTATTTTAAGAAACATTAGATATTTACTATGGTTGATTTTTTTATTGGAAATGAATTTTTATCTTAAAAAGTCTTTTTGGTACACAAAGCCAGTTAGTCTATTTGGTATTATATATAAATGGCTCTGTTTCACCAGTAAATGTGGTTTGTGCTCAAGGTACTATGAAACTGTGTCGGATGTCCTGAACTCTGTGAAGAAAATGGAGGAGAGCCTGAAAAGGCTAAAACAAGCCAGAAAAACCACTCCTGCCAACCCTGTTGGTTCCAGTGGCAGCGGCATGAGTGACGATGACAAAATCAGGCTGCAGTTGGCCCTGGATGTTGAATACTTAGGAGAGCAGGTAACCCCTGAGCTGTTCACAGTTCCAGTGAGTCTGAAACTGCATTCTGAGGGCTCGGCAGTCTCCTGGTGGCTCACGTGAGCCCTGAGCTGCTGCTGCGGGTCTAGGGAGTCCATTCCCTAGGTGCTCGAAAAAGGTATCAGGGCCTCAAAATACTTTTTTCTTTTTAAGGAAGATTATCCCTGAGCTAACATCTGCTGCCAATCCTCCTCTTTTTGCTGAGGAAGACTGGCCCTGAGCTATCATCCGTGCCCATCTTCCTCCACTTTATATGTGGGACGCCTGCTGCAGCATGGCTTGCCAAGCGGTGCCATGGCTGAACCCGGGATCCATCAGAACCGGTGAACCCTGGGCCACTGAAGTGGAATGTGCACACTTAACTGCTGCGCCACTGGGCTGGCCCCATCAAAATGCTTTTGAAGGTCAAGGATTTGCATCTAGGAATTAGGAAAAAGAAAGGATAGAAGAATACTGAAAACTGACTTTTTGAACTTTGATGAATTGATCTTTGGTGCAGTTGACATCAGCTTGGTTCACTGGTGCATTTGTTCACAAAGCCTACTGGAATGTGAGCTCACAGACAGAGATGGTGTCCTTTTGGTGCACTCCCTGGAGAGTGCCTGATTTGTAGTCCATGCCAAATTAGGCTGCTTTCAAATATTTGTTAATTTGGCTTAAAATTGCTAGAAAAGCATTAGCCCACTGATTTCTCAGTGTGGTACTTGAGAAATCATCTGAGCACAACTTCTTTGCTTCCTTGCCTGGGTTTAATAGGTTTTCTGTAAAACATAGATCTTAGAGTCATGACATGTGGATGAATATCAATGTATGTTAATGTAAGTAGGAGGCAGATAGGGATTACATGCAAGGCCTTTCTCACCGAGGTGACTTTCTCAAGTATCGTAAAACTTTTAGATGTTCAGAGACTGGCTTTCTAAACTGTATGTTTACTGTATAGCAGTACATCCTCAAGGAAGACCTTTTTGCTAGGAAAAAGAAGTGAAATTATAAAATTCCCGTTAGAAGATGCTTGGTTTTCTAGCCCAGTAAGGACTGTCTTTTACACATCAGAGTCACCACTGAAAATTAAAATTTTTCTGCTTTGAGGTGAATTTAGAGATATATCCTGGCAGAAGTCCCTTGTCTGTTTCTTTGTTTCACAAAAGAAACTTAAAAACTTTTCACAAGCAAGAAAGTTTGTTATAGGGGCTAGGCTGGTGGTGCAGTGGTTAAGTTCACATGTATCTGCTTCAGTGGCCCGGGGTTCACTGGTTCGGATCCCGGGTGCAAACGTATGCATTGCTTGTCAAGCCAGGCTGTGGCAGTGTCCCACATATAAAGTAGAGGAAGATGGGCACGGATGTTAGCTCAGGGCCACTCTTCCTCAGCAAAAGAGGAGGACTGGTGGCAGATGTTAGCTCAGGGCTAATGTTCCTCAAAGAAAGTAAGTTTGTTATAGATCATGAAGAAAAAATAAGCAAAAGAAAAGAAAGGAAAGGATGGGAGGGAAGACGGGGAAAAGAAAAAGACAAGATCCTCCTCCATCCCGGTCCCCAGAGCACACCAGCAAATGCTAAATACTTGGTGTAGATTTTTCCAAGATCTTCCTGTGCATGCATGTGTATGTGCATGTGCGTGTGTGTGGTTGTTGTTAAACAAAAGAGGGAACATGGTGTACCATGTCTCTGTTGCCAAAATAATCCATGGTAGTTGCTAAGCCAAAGTGTTTCCAGTTCATCAAATTCTAAGAAAAGTTGTAGATGACATGTTAAGAAATTAAGAGCTCAGAACAATCCTTTTTTGAAAATTCTTCGCTTAAAAAATTAGTTCACAGGGCCGGCCCCGTGGCTGACTGGTTAAAGTTCTGTGCACTCCGCTTCGGCAGCCCAGGTTCATGGGTTCAGATCCTGGTCACAGGTTTGCTCCACCTGTCAGCCATGCTGTGGAGGCATCCCATATACAAAGTGGAGGCAATTGGCACAGATGTTAGCTCAGGGCACATCTTCCTCACCAAAAAAAAAAAAAAGAAAGAAAAAAATAGTTCACTTTATTATTTTTTTTAGTGTGAATTTTCTTTTCACTCCACAAAAGAGGCTCTTATCCTGGTAAGATCCTGATTTGATGGACTGAGATAAATTAACATACTGGCTCCTTAGAATGCTAAGTGTTTGGCCCCAAATTAAAGTTTTACAATAAGGAAATCCTTTGCTCTAAAGAAAAAATATTCTACTAGTCTTTAGGGAACTGTCTTTTTCTGATTTAGTAGAGGGTGGTGATGGATATATATGTATGTTATAAGGGTATTTTTTCCACATTCAGCTTAAATCACAGTAACTTGGTTCATTCTCATGGCCTTTGCAGATACAAAAGATGGGCCTGCAAACAAAGGACATAAAAAGCTTTGTAGCACTCACAGAGCTTGTTGTCACTGCCAAGGACCAGGCAACAGCAGAACAGCCTTAAGCATCTGGGACAAGCCCGAGAGGAGAGGAAAGTTGGACTGGGGCCCAGAGGGAAGAAAGTGGCTCTGTCCTCTTACTGGCCTCTGCAGCAAAGAAGTGCTTCCACTCATCTCCAGGAACATGCCAATGCAGCTCTCTCAGCATATTTGGGTTTTCTCTCACCCAAAAGAATACAGAAGCCTTTTTCCATTGTATGGAATTAGTTTTTAAGACATCTGAAACTTTCTACTGTAGTTTACAGAGCAAATTATTTTATTTTTATTGTAAATCTTAGGAAGAGCTGATTTCTAAAATATGATTAGAATAAATCTATATGTATGAATATAACAAGTTGTCTCCCTGGTCCTGAAGCTAGAGGCAGTTAACTGCACTGGAGAGACCGTATTTTGTGGAAACACTCCTCTCCGAGGGGAAATTACGGTGCATTTATTCACTTTCTGAAAGAGGCTGTAAGTGGTGGTTCTCCATTCTCTCTCCAGGTATTCAAGAACAGTCCTTCTGATCTTGCTCATCACTCAGACCTCTGTCAGGAGCTAGAACCAGTAGGGAAGATTTATTTTCCAAATAAAAGAAGTGTCTGCCAAGAGCATGTGTACCTTTTATGTGTGAATTCAGCACAAGTTAAAGACTCCTCGCTTGTGCCCTGTGCTGACACGTTTCCTTTGGGCACATGTCTCTCTCTCATACCTCTTGGAAGGATCCTGTCTGTCATGGAACCTCCCTTTAGATGTGTGGAAGTTCTGCTCCATGAGAGGATAACAAATGCACCTTCTCATAGAAGTCCAGGCCCCGCCTTTCCTGGCAAAATCGTCCTGGATGTAGGGAGGAGAAAGAGTTGGGAATATTGGAAAGAGGTATTAAAAGCATGTGGTTGGTTTGTTAACTTGCATACTTACACATGCATGTAGAGCATTTGTGCTTAGCTGTGGTATCTGCCCCTTTAGCTTAACAATGATCTGAAGGCACATGTGTGCTTGTTCCTCTAGCTTTGCATTTCTTTGCATCACAGTCTCTTCTTTCTTTAAAGGTTAGCTCTAGGGAGAGAAAGGAAAAGAATAAGTGATAGGGAATTAAGAAAGCAGATCTGGGAGTTAGCAGGAATGAGTTTTTTTTAGCATGGTGATGAGGTGCAGAGCTAGAGAAATAAGAGGGAGTATGAAAGAGGGACCCCAGCGAAAGCATTGAGAGCAGCAGTGTGTGGGGTACCAGGAGCTCCTGTGCAGCCTCCCAGCTCTCACAGCTGTGAGGCAGCTCCCACTCTGTGTTCAGGTGAGGGACCTCCAGAGAGTGGTGTTCTGGGCCTTTCTGTGCTCCCTGCGGAGAGCATATGCTCTAGTTTTAGCAGTGCATTCCCTGTCTTTGCATGGCTAAGTGTCTATCTCTGCAGTTTAATATTAGGAAGTTGGTCAGAGAAACAACCATGTGAGCGAAACAGTAGAAGGGATTTATTATAGAGGTTTGGCCTCACTCAACTGTGGGAGCTGGCTCACCAGTCTGCACAAGGCTGTTGCGACTTTGTATGTTGCTGGACCTGTAGGCAGCAGGGGGCGGTCGGAAGGAAAAGATGGATGTGAAGTGGGAGAGAGCAAGGATGAGCTGGAACCAGTGGAGATAAACTGGTACCCTCAGGGAGAGAATGGAACCCGCATCTGTCTCTTGCTGCCCCCAGACTCCCAAGTGCAGTGAAGGAGTGACTTGCAGAAGAAGTTGTGCTTTCTTGAAGCTGCACATGCACATGGCTCAGGATTTGAGGAAGCTGAAGAAAGAGATCCAGTGGGCGCTGCTGCCGCATGCTAGTCGATGAGCCTGCTGCTCAGCATAACGTGTGTGAGCTGCAGCAGTGCCTGGCCCTGTGCTCGAGTGCTGAGCCCGAACATGCTGCGTGGCTCCACCTTCCAGATCACCCAGAGATTCTCCCATGGCCAACTCAGACCATGCTCTGTACCTGGAAAGGAGTTTGGGGAAGCATAGTCCCAGCTTTACTAGCTTGACCCAGCACAAACCTACCTCAGTAACCACGTGGCTGAGCTACTCCCTCCAGCCAGCCTTAGTCAATGAAAGACTCAGGGTGTTGTCCCTGTATTGCTGGCTGCTTTGCCTCTTTCATTTGTTTCAAAACATGGTTGGGAGGGATACAATTTAATGCAATTGATTAGCCCCTTCCAGCTCCAGCACTGTTTTTCCCATTTTGCAGATAAGGAAACTGAGACAGAAATTAAGGAGTTGAGATAACTAATAAGTGGAAGTTAAATCCAGGTAAGGTAGTTCCAGAGCCCAGTTTATTCACTGCTAGGTAATTCTTCCTCCCTAACGTGAGCATTGGAACAGAGAAGGTAAGAATCCAGGACTGGAACCCAAGTTGTCAATTTCTTTGACACCTATCAAGCCCCAGACTCAGCCTCGATTCAGTAACACCATGTTTCTGAGCTTGATTCACAATAGCGACATCCGTGATGTCATAATATCTATTTCGAGGCTTAAAAAACGAGAATCTTTAGGTAAGAAGCAAGTTCCAGAACACACATCCCTGGCTTCCTCAGAATGTCTCCTTTATCTAATATGTGTTTTAATAGCTTTGCTTTGGAGGATCATTATTGAATAAAGTTGAAGTAATACTTTTTTACTGTAAAACTATAATTTTTACTTTGTAACGTGTAGAATCAAAAAACAGTCTCAAGCACAGAGAAGTTTATTTCTTGCCAAGGTAATGCAACAGTGCTTGGGAGGCAGTGAAAGGGTCCGTCGGGGTGCTCTGTGCAGTCACTCAAGGACGTGGGCTGACTGCAAGACTGCCATGTCCATCCTGGGGCCTCCACTTTCACCCCCAGGGGTGACTTCCTATTTTAGTTTCCTAAAGCTATTGTAACAAATTACGACCAGTGTGGTGGCTTCAAACAACAGTTTTATTCTCTCACAGTTCTGGAGGCAGGAGTCCAGGCGGCAGGGCCCTGCTTCCTCTGAGGGCTGTAGGAGAGAGTCTTTCTTTGCCTTTCCCAGCTTCTTGTGGCTTGAGGTGTTTCCTGGCTTAAGTTAGTGCAACTCTAATCTCTGCATCTGTCTTCACATGGCTTTTTCCTCTTCTCTGTGTCTTCTCTTCTGTCTTTTAGAAGAACACATGTCGTTGGATGTAGGACCCACCTGGTTAATCCAGGATGATCTCATCTTGAGATCACTAACTTAATTGCATTTGCAAAGATTCTTTTTTCAGATAAACTCACATGCACAGATTCTGGGGGTTAGGATGTGGACGTTTCTTTTTGGGAGCCACCATTCAGTCTACTGCCCCTTAGCTGCAGCCAACCAGAATGGACAAGAGCATGAAGGGGTGTGAGCACACCACACTTCCACGCGCTCTGGTGTCTGGGGCTCAGCCACACAGGCTGGAAACTAGCTGTGTGTCCAGATCGAAGAGACCAGATAGAAGAGAAGAAAATGGATTATGGAGCTTCTTTAGATATACACCTCAATCTCCTATTGGGGGTCTTTATCAGTAATTCCTTGCACCTCCCTAGAACTACTATATGGAGTTGCCCACTGCACAGTCACATGCCCTGCCTATGGAAAGGCTGCCCTATGTCTTAATACCTCTCATGGTGGGATGAAAGCAGGGTACCTCAGGAACTCTAATGCTGATTTCCTTTGGATGCTAGATGTTGCTCTGCTTTAAGGAGAGCAGCAGTTCTGGTAATTGCAATAATTGGCACTAACATGACTATATCAATGAGAATGCATAGACCTTCATGCTTATGTTCGTGTTTCAGAACTCAAGAACAGTGATAAAGTTCGGACTCTCAAGCAAGATCTGTTAGGGGTTCTTATTTGAAGGCACTGTTTATTTTCTTTGTTCATAGCATCTTAATACATATGAGAGATCTCTCCTAATCAGCAACCAAACATTCCAGATGAAAGTTTCACCACTGGTGAAAAAGCAGACCTTTCCCAGTTGGCAGTCCTCTCTTTCCTCATAATACCTCAATTTCAGCAGCTGTGAAGCAAACACTGTCATTTGAGACATGCAAACATTTCTGGCGCTGCTGGAGTCTCAGTTGCCCTTAAAAGACCCTGCCTCTCCTGACTGGCCGCTAAGCGTCACGTTGGATGGCAGTAAAGGTTTGTCAGTACCGAGTGAAGGAAGTGCTACTTTCATTTGACTTTAAAAGTACCTTCACCTTCCACTTAGTTTCAATTAGTTTACACTTTCATATTGAATTTCAGAACAATCATGATTCTCATCTTTTCTTAACTCTCGATGATGTTGAACTAAAATGCATTATTAATCTTTGAGACGGCATTTTGATTGTTAAAGTTTCTATATAATCCAGCTTGATGGAGTAATGAAGACCTGATTTACATATTCCCACCTGAAACAGCTAAAAACTGAGACAAACGTATGAAATGGCACTGTTCAGACACTGTTCTGTTCAGACATTAGATGACAAAAGCATAGGCTCCCAGAGAGAAGGGAAATGAGTAAGGTAAGTCATGTGATCACCCAGCATCCTGCGTTGAGAGTGTCCAGGCCTCAGGATAGGAAGATCTGGAGCCTGGCTAACTCCCTGAGTTGAGACAGTTTGGAGTTGGCGATGATGAGGAGGCTAGAACTTGGAGGCAGAGTAACAGAGTAGGGGTCTGTGGGGGTGTTGCCTGATTTATGATCCGCCGCCTGTGTGAGGAGGTTGTCAAGGCCAGGAAAGGATTCACTGAAAGGAGTAGGCGGAACAATCCCGAGTTCAAAGAGCCCAGAAATAACGTATGTTCCTGCCAGCCAGAATGGAAAGACTCTGACATGGGCTACAAGTAGAATCCTCTGAAGGATATGGCCTCAGTAGTGGCACCATATTAGCCTAGACCAAAGGCTGGTCTGGACCCACCTGACAAAACTTAAAGGCAAGCCTCAGAGGATCAAACTCTTTTCAGGTAATGGACAGAAGAATGAGGTAACTTGAATGTGGGGATGTGGGCTACGAGACTGCCACTCCCTTGAAGTGTTACAGTCACTGGTGTTCCTCACACAGTGTTTTGTGAGTCTCTCATAGTCACCCAGAACATCTCTCCTCATTCTGAAACTTTAAAAATTACATGGGGAAACTTGTGTCCACACAAAGACCTGCACATGGATATTTATATAAGCTTTATTCATCATTGCCTAAAATTGGAAGCAACCAACATGTCCTTCAGCAGGTGAATGGATAAACTGTGGCACATCCAGACAATAGAAAGCACTAAAAAGAAATAAGCTATCAAGTGATGAAGATCAAGGATGCCCCAGGGAGAAAAGCCCAAGGCGTCCTGGCCTACATATCGATCTATATCATCCTCTGGGAAGTATAGGACGTCCTGAGCTGATCCGACCTGATTCATATCCAAAGTTATAGGACCACCCAATAACCAGACCCCACCTGCACTGATACCATTTTAATGATTTTTTACATGATCTTTCCTTTGTCTTGTAAAGAAATAACTCACATACCTATGCCTTATAAATTTAGCCCTACCCTCAAGCCATTGCAGCCCTTCACTGCCCATGGGTCCTGTCCCCATGCTGTTCTCTGCATAAAAGAGCACCACTACTAGACCTTGAGAGTCCCAGAATCTTTCAACTCCTCGGCTCGCTGAGCCCGCATCATTTCCTCTGGTGGCCCGTACAGGGATCTTGCTTCACTGGCTTGTGAACTTAAGTTCTGGCAAGTGCACTTTTCTTCCTTGTGCTGCCTTCTTTTTCAAGGATGGATCTAAATTCATTTCTCCATTGGGAACCTTCTCAGACAGCTGTATGAATCCACATTTGCTGCCCAAATTGTGGCATTTAGCCTGAAGAGAATCAGTACCTTAAGCCTGATGGTGATGAAGAATGAATTAATCCATTCCTTCCTAGTCCTACCTCTAATATATAAATTTTACATGGGCAGGGGTGACCACTTAAGTCATTAGGATGGTCGCCAAAGTCCCAGACTCCCGTGACAGGTTTCTTTTCCTAAGGCTGGATGGGGATCACTCCTTATGGCTCCTGACCACACTCCGAACTGCTGGAAAGTCCCAATCAAGACTCTGGTTCAAGGCAAGTACCAAACTCTAACCTTTGGTTGAGTATGGGAACCCCTCCTTGAGAGAACTGCTCCAGGACACAATTGGGTAGAATGTCCCTCAGACTGGCAGAAAATTCTTCACTGTTTATTTCTATGTTTTGATCTCTGGGACCATTCATTGCGCACCTATTACTGCCAGGCATAATAGGGAAGATATACAAGGGATGCAGTGCAGGAAAGTGCCCCCATCACCCCTTGTTAGAGGAACCCCACAGGCAGAACAATGGGTAGGATGCTGCCCTAGGTTCAGGGGGGAATTTCAAGGTAATGGACCCTTTTCTTTCATGTCTCTTAAAGTTACAGTGGCCATTTTGGGCTCCTTTTGAGCTTTGCAACTGAGAAACAAATAAATCTTTAAAGAGTCAAAGGTTCCACGCCTTGGAGCCCCCCCTCTTATTTCTGGACCTGATCACCCGGGCAACCCCAAGTGGGGTGCCTTCTCTTGGCAGTTGACTTGTTGAGTATTTTAGGCTCCTACTGAGTTGGTTATGAGGATTCTGTGAACTGTCCTGATGGGGTCATGTGCACTGGCATGGGAACTGTTGTGTGTCCCTTATGTTGATAACCCTTGGGAAGAGGCCATGAGGGTGAGGCCTGATCTCTTTTCCTTTCTTTGTCTGTCTTGTTTGTCACCTCCTCTGTTGTCACCAAGTTGAGGTTAAGTTCAGGCTGGGCCTGAGCAGAACCTGGACCTTCTGTAGAATCAAAAACTTGAAAACACTTGCCAGGGACTTAACTCTCAACCCTGGCACTGGGAGCCCAGCCCCCAGCTGGCTCCAGGCCTTTATCTTCTGCTTCCCTGGCTCACCTTGTGCTGGTTCAGGGACTAAGTGCCTGGCCTGAGTGGGACTTGACTAAATCTTATAACTGTGTTGACACCCACAGTCAGGCTCTGTACCCTTTCTCCAGCCACTGTCAGTTGGACAATGGCTTTACCACCATGGGGAACACCTCAAGCATCCCTGGAGACTCACCCCTTGAGTGTATTTTAATTAATTGGAAACACTTTCAATTGGATGGGTTATGCCCCAGAAACTCCATCTTGGAGAAAACTTGAGGGATTTCTCTGTGCCTTTGTGATGTAGTTGGATACTGAACACTAGGTAGATCAACCTATAATGTCATTTGAATTACAACTTAATTTCTGAGAACTCAAGAGCAGCTGTCCTTGGAAAATCCTTGTAAGGCTGGAAAAGCAGTTCTAGAGGTGGTTCAGGTTCCACCCATTTTCTTTATCTCAAAGAGCTTGTAAATCCTCTGGGGAATATCTAGCCCATCACTAATTCCTAAGACTGAGGGGTAAAAAAGGGAAAAAAGAAAAAATGGCCATAGAGTGCCCTTGCCAAAAAATCTAGCATCTTGAGTGTCTTCACGAATATGAGTAAAAAGGCTCAAAACAAAATTTGGATTCATAACTACAGAGCTTTAAATTACTGTACCTGATTCATGGCAGTAATTTTAAAATAATAGCTGTGGAGACTCAGTGTATGTGTGTCTATATGTGTGTTATATATGTGTGATATTTTACCTCTGGATGGTATGGCCAAAATTAAGAGCTCTGTTTAATTGGCTTAAGGTAAGCACTTACATAAATTCTTGGTGTAATAGAAATTAACCCAATGTCTTTCAAGTTAACATGATGTGAATTAATCTTTGGTAACTGAAAACTTATTTAAGATCATTGGCTTGATTGAAATAGGCATGTCCTTAAAGTTGTCAGTATTTGGATATGATGCAGGCATGTAGCCTGCATTTACCAGTCAAATAAGCTCATGTTGTCTGTTAGAAATTCATCAGTAAAATAATATCTTTAACTGATAGCTAATTTTTTTCTAATGTCTCATGAAGTTTTTGTGGGTAATATGAATGTAACTGTTGGAAATAAATGATTTCAATAGATGAAAATGGGTAAGAGTTTGTGGGTACAATAATTATGTTTTATGGTCTGTATACTTGAAAAAAAAACAGCTTCCAAATTCTTTTTGGTAACTTAAAAGTTTAGAGTTTTGCCAAGTTAAGTTAAATGATAAAAATCTGTTGAGTATCTGGGTCATTTTTGGATAGGATGGAACACTGAAACATTATTGCTGAACATTGTCTAAGTTATCTACTTTTGGCTTCTTCTTGCAGAGAGGCTAAAGGATGTTTAGGTCTATTAGCAAACATACCTGTATTTTATTACTCTCAAGTAGCATGTTTCCTAGAAATTAGGAAAAGTGTTTAGAATGCTGATGAAAAAGGCAGTTCATAATTGCTTAGTTTTTTAAGTTTTTGCTAGGGTCTGTAAGAGTTAAAAATTCTAATTTACATATGTAATTAAAGCCACTAAAAATTAATGAGGAAAACAGCTCTGTATACAAGGAAATGAAAATGTATGTTTTCAGTAAAGAAGGTATAAAGAGTGGAAGTATTTTTGTTTGTTGGGTTAAGAAAGGTAAATTTGTCCTAAAGTACTAGAAAGGAAGAATGAAAGCATGGGACAAATTCTGAATGTAAAAAGAAAGTTATAGAAGGTTTGTGAAAGAGAAGGTCTGAGAGAGTTTTATGCCTGGTCACGTTGGCTAAGATTAAAGTAAATCCAATTAAGTAAATGAATTTTAATGTCAAAAATAAGCTGGTGCAAAGATTAAAATTTGGTTTCTCTCTCAAAAGGATGATTCTCTTGAATTTTTGGTCTGCTCTTGATAAAGAAGTTATAAAAGGAGTTTCTTTGAGTAAGTCTACCTAAAAGACAGAAAATCTCTATTTTGTTAATTTCTTTTGTTCAGGACTGAAGTCACTCTGTTAAGATTTTTTGACTGTTTCTGTTGTCATTTTGAATATATACCTGAGCATGTTTTGCAGTGAGCATTTTTTCCTATTTGAACAAGTGTTTTAAAACATTTTGATATTTTTGACAAGCTTCTCCCTCAAAAAAAAATTCAAATCCTGAATAAAGGCTTTCTTTTGGCCTGGAAGAAGGAAGACAATTTTTCTGAGGATCTTCAGAGGGGCCCCTGAGACTTCTCAAAGAAATTGGCTCTCTCTTCCTATAAGGAGGAATATGTTAAACTAATTAGTCTTATTTGGTCTATTAAATTACATAAGAAGTATTGTCAAATAAGTGATGATAAACTTTCTTAGGTAGTATTATGTGGGTGAATGCTATTGATATAAAGATTTTAAAATTATATAGCATTCCTAAAATTCTGATCTGTCCTGGTTACCAGTCATAATTCTAGTTATTATCTTGAAGTGTTGCATGTCACAGAAGTAGCCAAATTTCTTTGTCAATTGCCCTTTTGAGTCTTTTGTCATTTGCAGATAGTTACTGTTTTACTCTGTTGCATTTGCAAATATGCTTCATCTTCAGAGAAATTCATGAAAAGGACTCTGGCACTTACTCTAGAGTACAGGTTTCTGATAAAGTTTCAGATCATAAAACTGAACTGGGTAAGAAATTACAGAATTCCAACAGAGAAACTGATGACCTCATAAAACTACTAATAGAAAATTAAGATCAAGAACTGAGTATACAAGATTGTATGAACTGATGAGGATGATTATAATTTTTTATGACTTTTGTTTGAAATATTGTTGATTTTTTGATATTTTCTTTTCTCAGATTTAAGGAAATCTTTTTCTCTTTTCTCTTATGCTAACTATGACTTATAGCAATTTGGTGAAATTGCACCTTGGTGAGCAGAACTGAAACATTTATCTTTTTCTCCCTACCTGATCCCTCCAGAATATAGAAACTCTTTGTGAGTGAGTATTGTTTTGATGGCTACATAGTTATTCACGTAAGTTCAATAAGAATCTGTTCTCCTTATAAGAAGACACATTTGGAAACATTGGTTATATTACTGAGGCTTTGACTGGAATGTCATATTTGAGAGAAACACACAGGCTTGGATGTGACAAGACAGCTTTTCAGGAACAAAGATTGGACTTTATGGAATAAAACCCCTTGGAAAAATTGGCCTGGTACCTTGTTTCCTAGCCACCTTATGGGTAAGTGAGGAAGGTCACTTATCTGGCAGGTGCAAGGAATCTTGAAATATCTTGGGGGACCTCGAAAAGAGAGGAATCCACCCAAATCCGTAGGTATTGCAGGCAAAATCTGATGGCAAATCCTTGACTTGGCTTTTCTGGCCTTAAGAGCCCTTTAAAGTTCAATCTGAGGTTCCTCATAAAAAATTCCAGAAAAGCAGATTTGAAAGAGACTATGTGATCAATTGCTATTCTTGCTGCACTTATGTAAATAATTGGATCAAGTTTTATTGAAACTACACTTATTTTACAAACCAGTTAATCTTAATTTGGCTATCTTTTGTAAAAATGAGGGTGATTTTAGAAAGAAAAATTATGTTTCAGTAGCAGCTATAGTACACATTCATTTATATTAGATTCTAGCTCTTCTCTGCTACAAGATTTATCTATTACTAATCATGATGTCGCCTTGTGGCCATCCGTCTCTGATACCTGGGAACTCCCTGGCCACAATCAAATCTTTTCCTTCAGCTCTACTGCCAAAATCCTAACTAAATTTGCCTTGTCACAAGTGTCATAAACGAGTTCCTAAGGTAAATTCCCCAACCTATTGGTACACACAGGATGGACTATATCAAATTTATGATGAATATATTTGGCTCACTCCTACTAGTGGTCAACTCAGTCAAAAGGTCACTTTATGTTCAGAACAAACCGATCACACCTGTGATACGTGGCCTAAAAGCACCTGACCTATGGGACAAATTCCCTGTTATATGTGTTCTCATATCATAGACTTAAAAAATACTGATTGCTTTGGGACTGACTGGGATAGACGGCCAAGCATGCATTGGTTAGCCTCTAATGGCACTCAGTGGTTATGTGGATCCCACTTATGGCCTTGGCTGCCATCTGGATGGGTTGGATGACACACCCTAGGCTTCGTCTAGATGCAAGGTAGAACTACATTTACTATATCTCCTCCTGTTAACCTACCCAACCTACAACAATGCTGGACCCGTTCTGTCTTCCACTGGTATGATCACTTTGCTCCAATTTTCCTTGCCCCAATTAGGAATCAAACGTGTCATTGGGCACATGGAAGCCCTAAACAAATTTACCATGAAGGTGTTAAATGATACACAACATACCCTTTGCTGCTAGATTTAGAAGTATCCCAAATGCGTAAGGCAGTCCTCCAAAACCAAATGGCACTGGATGTCTTGATGGCAGTACAGGGGGGCACTTGTGCCATTATAAAAACTGAATATTGTGTCTATTTTCCTTACTACCATCAAAATATCACTGGTCTCCTATCCAACATGAGTCACCAAATTAAATCCATGTCTAACCCTACCCTATCCCTAAATGATTGTTTGGATTCCTGGTCTGGTCCAGGTCTCTGGACTAATATCAAAGCTTTATTCATTGGGTTAATCATATTGTTTGTATTTCTTATTATAATTTGTTGTCTATTTCATTGTCTTCCTCATGTCAACAAAGTTTTGCCTCCTGGACCACTTCTCATCAAATGATTCTCTTGTCTCCAGAGGATCTGTATACCTTGTCAACCTTGGACTCCATTGGCGCAACCTCTGGTCCACTGAACTTCCTGCCTTTATGTCCCCCATTTGGGACAGCTCTACAGCTTTGTTACAGAAGATTGACCATCGTCCATAACCACAAAGGATTTTGGGGCCAAATGGGTTTAAGGGGGGATTTTATGATGAGGAATCAAGGCTGCCCCAGGGAGAAGCCCAAGGCGTCCTTGCCTACATGCCAATCTATATCATCCTCCAGGAAGTATAGGACGTCCTGAGCTGAATCGACCTAATTTGTATCCAAAATTATAGGACCACCTGATAACCAGACCCCACCTGCACTAATACCATTTTAACGATTTTTTTTACATGATCTTCCCTTGTAAATAACTCACATACCTATGCCTTATAAATTTAGCCCTACCCTCAACCCATTGCAGCTCTTCACTGCCCATGGGTCCTGTCCCCATGCTCTTCTCTGAATAAAGGAGCACTACTGCCAGACCTTGAGAGTCCAAGAAATCTTTCTTTTGACTCCTCGGCTCACCAAGCATGCATTGTCAAGCCATGACAAGACATGGAGGAAATTTAAATGCATAATACTAAGTTAAAGAAGCCAATCTGAAAGGCTACATACTGTGTAATTCCAACTATATGACATTCTGGGAAAGGCAAAACTATAGAGACAGTAAAAAGTTCAGTGGACAGGTGTTGGAGGGTTGAATAGGCAGAACACAGAGGATTTTAGGGCAGTGAAAATACTCTGTATGATACTATAATGGTGGAGACATGTCATTATACATTTGTCCAAACCTATGCAATGTACAACACCAGAGTGAGCCCTAACGTGGACTATGGACTCTGGATGATAATGATGTGTCAGTGTAGGTTCATTGACTGTAACAAATCTAACACTCTGGTGTGGGATGTTGGTCATGGGGACACTGTGCTTGTGTGAGGTTTAGGGGAACTCTGCACTTTCTGCTCAATTTTGCTGTGCACCTAAAACTGCTTTAAAAAAAATTGTCTATTAGGAAAAAAATAATCACATGGGATGATATTCAAATCCACAATCTACTGTCCAAAACCTTCAGTACATGTCTCAGTGACCATAATTTTTCAGATTTTAGAAGGGTAATGTGGCTTCCATCTTGTGTATCATGTGGCCTCCCCCGGGCCCTGGAAGAGCACGTGGTAATCAAACACATACATCTCTGTGCAGCAAACTTAGGACTATTCACACTATAAACTTCTATAATGCAGAGATCTTAGCCTCATGTCTGTTTAGGATGGATTTTGCTGCCAAATGAGTAACAAACAAACAAATCTTTCAGTTTTCTAAACTTATTAAAAGAGTTGGGATCTGGCGAATTTCGTCAGTGAGCCATGGGAAGCATCCCTGGGTCTGTGACCAAATCTCGGATGGGAGGTGATTATAGTTGCTGAATAATTACCTTGTCTACTGGATAAGCATTTTGCAACCCCAGGAAGATTTAGAATTTAGTGAAGAAATGCTTAAAAGAAACAGATCCCTAAAGTTAATATTTTTGTAAGTAATGTGCAAAATGTTGGCATTTTGTATCCTTGTAATGTCCTGATGCAGCTTCCCACTTATAAAAGAGCCCGAGAACAGAGCACAGCAGTCAGCTGGCAAAATTCTACTCCTAGCAACTGCCAAAGCCGAAGCAGCCTGCTAACTAGGAGAAATCCACTAGTTTACCACCAGTTGCTTTTTAAAACAAAATTAACAACACAAATGCTCTGTTCTTCTAGCTGCAGTGTGTCAACTGTCTCAGGTTATCTGTGACTTCAAAATTCTGGTTTACAATTCAGAATGACGTCGCCAGTGGTGACTCAGCTCCCTCCTGGGTTCACCTACCCAGCACACAGCCAGGCACTCTGTTGGCTTCTCACCAATATTTGTCACAAGAAGGTAGGTATATGTGGGGGTGGGGGTGAGAGGTGGAGGAGCAGCTCTGAATCCAGTAATCCAAAACACATTTACACCATTCTCTGTTTGCAGCTGTTTTAAGGATTACAGAAGAAACTGCCACCATTGCAGTTCTGATCTGAAGATGTGTCATCCTCCTAAGAGTGTAAATTCAAGGAGTGGAGTTTGGCTGGTTGTGGCCACAGCCTCTTCTAGAAGCCTGTGCTGGGAGCAGAAATTCTGTGCACCATTTAAAGCAGTGCTTCCTACATTCTAGTGTGCAGGTTCTGACTCAGGAGATCTGGGGGAAGCCTGAGGTCCCATGTTTCTAATATCCCTCTGGGGCTTCTGCTGCTGCTGCTGCAGGTTCAGGGGCCACACTGAGTAGTGAAACTTCAAAGCACTTCTGCTCCCTGAACTTCCAGTTCTCCCAAGAGGGTTGGCCTCAAGAAGCCATTTCCAAAAGACCAAACTGGAGAGCAGAGCTGCCCCAGCGTCTACCCAACACTGCCCTCTGCGGGTAGGAGAAAGCAGGGAGTGCTGAGAGGTGAAAGGTGAGCCCAAGTCAAACTGGTGATGGTGAAGTGTGATGAAGGGGCTCCAGGGATGGCTACAGTGGGCAGAGTCCCCATAGCCTGTGAACAGCACAAACTGGTCAGCACTTACAATTCACTAACACGCTGCTATGGGGAGTGAATGCCTGGACTTCAGCCTCTGCAGAGTAACAGAGCAAAGCGCAGGTGCGGTGCTGTATTTATCACATCAGGAGCTATCTCTCGGGCTGCAGTCCTGTGAGGTCGGGGGTTTATGAGGAATGTGCACCCCTTACTCAAGCTCATTTGCTCTCTAGAAGGAGGCGACAGGCCAAATAGATTAGAGTTGGAAAGCATCCATCCGTATCCATGTCACATGTTCCTGGGGGCTTCGTGTGCCGCCCAGAAAGCAAGGCTATTTGGAGAAAGGGGGAGGGAGGAAGGGAGAGGAAGGTTACTGCAAACTGAAAGGATCTCCAGCAGACAACTGAAAGGATCTCCAGCAGACAACTGCACCTTTAAGCAGGGATGGGTGCGGCCTGTATCCCAAGAGGGCTGCAAACTTGAGACCCTTCCCGGAAACCTCCCCTGGGACATTTCATCCCCTCTGCTCCCCAAGCGCCAGCCCAGCTCTTCGATGGTCAAGGATCCTCTTTAATGGATAAGGCAAACCACTGGCTCCTGAAGAAGACACCAAAGGGAAGTCATTTCAGAAGAGCCTGGAAGGTGAGGGGAGCAGCCTTTGAAGGACCCCCAAAGATGCCATTAGGAGATGTATCTGAGGGTGCATGTCAAGGTTGCTGTATGACTTTCCTTTTGCAGCTGTAACAAATTACCACAAACTTAATGGCTAAAAACACAAATTTATTCTCTTACAGTTCTAAGGCCAGAAGTCAAAAATAGATTTCACTAGCCCGAAATGAAGGTTTCTCAAGCAATGCCTTTTCTGGAGGGTCCAGGGGAGGGTGTTTTCTTTACCTTTTCCACCTTCTGCGGGCTGGCCTCATTCCTTGGCCTGTGGTCCTAGCCACATTGCCCTTTCTCCCCCTATTTTCAATATCACATCACCTTTCTCGTCCTTGCTCTCCCAGTCTGCCTCCCTCTCATAAGGATGCATGCGACGGCGTTGAGGGCCCACCAAGATAATCCAGGGTCACCTCCTCTCTCAAGACATTTGATCACAGCTGCAAAGCCCGCTTTGACATCTAAGACCACCTGGGTATTTTGGGGGCCATTACTCAGCCCACTATAGTTGCCCACAGGTAAGATACCTCCATTCCTGCTGCACTGTTGTGGAACAGAACTTCAAGATGGGGTGGAGGTCATGAACTTTTTATGGACTGAGTGCCACTGACATAATGGTGTTTATTATTAATTTATTCAAGCACTTCCCATTTTACACATAAGGGAAGGGAGGCTACAGGTCACACAGTGGTAAGTATTGGAGCTGGGCTTCCTGCCCAGCCTGTCCATCTCCAGAAGCCACCCTCCTACCCACCCATTGTGCTGCCTCTCATGTGCCTGGTGCAGCCACAGAGGTGGGAGGGACTACGTGTTCCCCTTGACGTTGAACCTAGGGAGATGCATTCCAGATGAGAGAGGGGTGCTTGGGAATGTGGGGAAAGGAACTGAGATTTGGAGGATGTCATTGCTTTTCTGTGCAGTCCTGGGCCTCAGTGAGAGAAGATCCCACTCCCTGTCCTCAGCACAGTCTGGTTAGCTGCAGCCCCTTGGAGTGTGATGAGGATGGCCCAGTAGAGGGGAGAGTGAGGCCTGGGCACCAGTGGCCAGGGCAGTTCTCATACAAGCAGAATACAGACACTTCTGCTTACACCAATGAAACCTCATACAGGAAAGAACTTGGTCAACTTTGAAGCCATCCATCCCCACTCCCACTCCTTGATGCTTCCTAGCTCCCTTCCTTGTTGTGGCATGCTCCTGAGCTCTTATCAATAGCTACCATATTACATACAGTTATTAATATTACGGTTATTTCAATATTTCTGAAAATGAGGAAGAGAAAGTGCTTTATGTACATCAGCAAGCATCTTCACTTTTATCAGCAAGCAATGGGGCCTACCAGTACCCACCTCCTCCTCAGGCTTTGCCCAAAGTTTAGAAGGTGGAGATCTAATCCCACCAAGGGGGAACAGGCAGAAGCACTCAACGGATAGAAAGAAATGTGCAAGTGGACAAATAAATGGCAAGAAATAGGATATTGGAGTATATGAGGGAGCCATTTGGTATAAACCTAATTTGGCTTGACTGTTTTTTCGAAAGGGCCTTACAGGGCCGTTGAGCATGCATTGTGTATCTGCTTTAAGCCTTTGCTATGTCCCAAAGACAAGAACAAATGGCCTCAAGATAAAGGTGCAACGTCCCCCACATTGGCATTTTGTTAGGGATAAGCATCTTTCCCTAGGCTAGGAACTGATTGGTGTGCTCACCTGTGACTACCCAGCTCGAGACAGCGGACCTGCTACCTGCTATGTCCATCAATCACTGTGCCAACAGAGCAGTCTTGTGACTGTTGTAAAAGGGAAATTTCAATCATGTGAAACACGCTGTTTGAGGATATATAAGCACTCTATACACCCCACTTCTTTGGTGCCCTTCCTTCCTTGGAGAAGGAAGGCCCTGGGCTATATGGTCCTCACACTTTGACCCAATAAACTCACCCCAATTTTCACTCATAGATGGGTTATGGATTATTTGCATCGACAAAATGTTCATTTGTGAAGATTTGTTTCTCTATCTGCTGCTCCCCGCGCAGAATGCGAGCAGCAATTTGACCCTGTGTCCCTGGAAAGGAAGAAGTGTCCATGTGCCCTGTTCCTTTCTACCTGTGTGTGGGGTGCAGGGCCTCCTCACACACCCACCTGATCATCACACAGTCAGTCACTGCTGCTTAGAAATGGAAGTTTCCACAGAAAAATCACTTAAAACTTCTCCAAATGATGGCTGAGTACCAGCCCACACATTCCATGGAAATGCCATCCAAAATATGGCTCAGAGTCTTAGAAAGCACTTTTATTGATATGGCCTGTCAGCTAAATGGCATATTTATTCCACTAAGTGAAAGAATTTTTCCTTTTTGCTTATTCTTGCAAAACATTTATTAATAACACAAGGGAAAATTAGCCGTGATATTACATTCTAACATACATTCAAGAAGCTTGTGTTTTTCAAAAATTACAAGTATCATGGGAAAGAAAAACTGAGAAACCAAGAAAAACTAAGGCATTGTGGAGACTGCATGCAGGTCATAGGCTCACATTCAATAAGCTAAATATAAACCCAAGACAAAGAAAAATCTGTTTTAATTTTAAAGTCCAATTTCTGTTCCCAATTAAAAAGAAAACATGTTTGGTTTCACAAACATATTGGTCTGTGCAAACTCTTTCCAGAACAGTCATCCTGTGCTAAACATTTGGCCCTTGGCTCCCCACCACATTCCCCAAGATAAACCTAAGAACCTGGGAGGCCTGCTTTTTCCTGCAGTTTCTGCTGCTCATTATACACAGTGCCACATTTACCAAGGACAAATGGCTTCTTTCCAGCTCCAAGCTAACTCATTGGAAGAAAAAGTAGAAGACTGGTGGTGACAAATTAGTGTTGCCGTGCGCTGCTGCCCTTGCGCACAGTGACAGCTGCATCTCCGTGGCAGCCGGGCCTCACACTGTGCTCAGCGGATTGGTGACACGGCCCAGGAAGTGGAGGGCAGTTGAGTCTCGTTCATAGACAGCAAACAGGAATGGGTGGTTCAGGGTCACCTCCAAGACCTCTGACTGCTGGGCAGACTGTATGGGCTGCTCTTCTTCTTCTGCTTTTAGTTCAAAAAGAACGCTATTCAGCACCTGCAAAGCAGCAAGCATTGGGATGGCTCCTGGAGGCTTGCGGGGCCCAGGGAGGGCACAGGACAGCTGTGCAGTGCCACCCACAGGAGGACTTTTCTCCAGCCTACCAGGACAACACATGGTGCATGCATGCCCCTCAGTGTAGACGACTCTCACATGATGGCCCCTCTCTAAGATGTCCCTCAAACCTGCCTGTCCCCATCTTCCAACTCGCTGTCTGGGGCAGAATCCCTGGCCCCTCCACTGTGGCCTACCAGTGGTTGGTTCATTCCACTAATTTAACACAGAGGGCTCATTCCTCCCCCAACAGTGATCTCTGAGGCCACGACTGTGAGTGAAGACTTTTCTCCCCAGTACCTAGCATAGTTCCCAGAGCATCGAAGCACCTTCTCAGTTGCAGAGATGCACCATTCCAGGTGGCAGGTGAACAGTCTGCCTACTGCTCAGTGTTTTCCTACAGCAAGGAGACGTCTGACAGGGCCAGCACTGGGCCTGGGGGCACATACTCTCAAGACCCAAGTCCCAATCCTGCTGTAGGATCTGAGAGGGAACTCGAGGCTAGGCAAGGCTGGGCAGAGCCAGGGAACACAAGGTGGGGAGGGATTTGCTGCTCTCCACCTATGCCTGGAAAGCCCCAGAAAGCTCTGGTAACTTCTCTCCCACTCTGGGCATACACCCACCTTGCCATGCTCTCCTCTTCCTCCTACACTGCCACACCCAAAGTGTCCCTCCCATTACACCTCCCACCTGTGAACAGACAGGACCCAAGTCAGGCACAGATAGACGTGGCTGCACAGTACCTTTCCAACTCTGAGATTGGCATCACTGATTTTGCCCAAGTTTGCCTTGGCACCCAGCAGGGTGGGCAGCTTGGCCTGGGTGAGCAGGTCCTGCAGGTCATAGGACCCTTGCAGCACCAGCTGAGGCACGGTCAGGTGGATGGGCCTGGGGAGATGAGGCACAGTTAGGAAGGTGGTTCCCAGTGTGAGGCCCTGGGCCAAATGGAGAAGACTTGCCAAAGACCTAGCAAGCCAGATGGCATGTGTCCTTGAAGAAGGAGATGTGTGCCTCCCTCATAAAGACAGAAAGTAGAATGGGAATTACCAGGGTCTCAGAGGAGGAGGAAATGGGAAGTTACTGTACAATGGGGACAGAGTTTCAGTTGGGGAAGATGAAAAGGTTCTGGAGAAGGATGGTGGTGCTAGTTGTACAACAATGTGAACGTTATTAATGCCACAGAGTTGTACACTTAAAAATGGTTTAAATGGTAAATTTTATGTTACATGTTTACAACATTTTTTTAAAAATGACTTAAAAAAGAGTTGACTTCAGGAGGCGATTTGTGCCCCTCAGTGCCTGTCTCAGGGCAGATTTCTGGACCCTGCTGCTTGAGGCCTGGTTTGTAGGCCAGGTCTAGTGTCCCTGTGCAGGGAATAGGAGCAAACAAACCTGCCAGCAAACCAGGGGAATTCTGGAGTCCAGGGCAGCTCCCCGAGAAAGTCTGGCCCCAAGTCTCTTAGAGGGGTGCATACCCTCCTGGGAAGTCAGACCCAAGAAGCTCTTGGAATGTAGCAGATTGTGCATGTGTGGGTGTGGGGTCAAAAAGGCCCCCCTCTAGAGGGCGTCTTGATGTGCTCTGACCTCCAAAATGGGTGGGTAAGCACAAGGAAAGCATTCTTCCTCCTTTACTTTACCTCTCCTGCACTCAGAAAGAGAGCTAGATGGATAGAGAGATGGTGGGATGGATGAACAGGCCTTCTGCTCCAGAACAGCAGGGCCACTTGCCTTGCTGGAGCCACCATGGCCCTTCCCTGCTCGTGTCCAGGGCTCAGCCTATACAGGCACATGCGTCCATCCATGCCCCCTCCCACTCTAGGCAGAAGGATTGGCAGAGCTCCCCACTTTCCAGGGGAAGCAGCCCTGCAGGTTCTGAGGGTTTCCTGGGAGACATACCGGGGAGAGAGATTCTTCATCCACATCAGGAAGTCGTGCTGGAAGGTGAGGGCCTCGACCTTGCACAGATCCGAGGAGCAGTGGGGCTGGATCAGCAGCAGACAGGCGTTCTCGCTGAGGGGCACACGGGTCATGGAAAGGTTGTTCTGGGCATCCCTCCAGTGCTGGAAGGTACCCATGCCTGAGAGCATGGGGACCAATACTGAGGTGGTGTTGTCCACCCAGAACTCCTGGAGTCCAGGCAGCAGGGAGAATCCCTTCACCTTTCCTGGAGACCCAGACAGGAGACAGAGAAGGAAGAGTCAGCCGGGGCTGGGCAGGCAGCGGGCACAGGGCTGGGGATGCTTGCTGAGCAGAGGGCAGACCAGCCCCCCCAAAAGCCCTCACTCCTGCCCTGCCCTCCTCCCAGCACAACCCAGGCTGCCTTGCATTTTCCCAGCCTCAGCACTTAACCAGCCACAGGACCCTGAGGGCCGGGCAAGTCTTTCTCCTGCAAAATCCAGCCATTTTGAGTTCACAAAGTAATAGTAACAGCCAGTGTTGAGAACATAATACATGCCAGGCAGCAACCTGAGATTTTAGACCTGTCACCTCACTTAAAGCCCATGAAGGAAATCAGAGAGCTTCAGGACCCTACCCCATTAGGAAGTGACCTGGTGAACTCACCCCAGATCTGTCCTGGTCCAAAGCCATGTCCTGGTTGGCTATGCTCACTTTTTTTAAAAAAAATAAACTTTATTTTTTAGAGCAGTTTTAGGTTCACAGCAAAATTAAGAGGAAGGTGCAGAGAGTTCCCATATACCTGCTACCCCTACACACGCACAGCCTCCCCCACTATCAACATCCCAGCCAGTTGGTGCATTTGCTCCAATTGATGCACCTGCAACGACACATCATTATCACCCAGAGCTCATAGTTTACATTAGGATTCACTCTGGTGTTGTACATTCTGTGGGTTTGGACAAATGTACAACGACATGTATTCACCATTATCGTATCACACAGAAGAGTTTCACTCCTTTAAAGGTCTTTGGTGCATGGTCACTTTTTAATCTGCATCTAGAGCCAGCTGTGATAGAGCCTGCTGGCTGTCCCCCAGTCTCCATCCTCCCTTTCTCAGTCAGAGTAGGAAGGGCTGGGCACATACCTCCTGGAGTGAAGGCTACATTTCTCAGGACCCCTTGCTGCTAGGGACAGATATTTGACCTAGTTGTAACCAGTGGATTTGGGCGGAAGTGCTATGTGTGACCTCCGTGCTGGGCTTTGAGGGGAGGGGCACCCTCTCCATCCCCTCCCACCAGCTGGCTGTGGCCGACAGTTGCAGAGCTGAGCTGCCAGTTGGCTCAGCTGTTGGGGAGAAGTAAGCAAACTCTTGTTGAAGGCAGTGTCACTTGGGGTCTCCCCATGACAGCAGCCAAATCTCTATCCTGAGGGCCACACTGGCACATCCTCTCCCTCTGCGATCCTCCCACTCACCTTGAAAGGCCCATCTTATGATTGTTTCTGGGAGAATAAGGTAAAGTTGAGGATGAGCCCCTGGCACTTGGCTCTTGGGATTCTGAGTAGAGGCAGCTTAAAAAGAGTCAGAGGTCCCTTTCTACTGAATCAGAGGTCTCCAAAGTGAAAGGGGGTGGACAGCTGGAAGGACAGGATCCTGGAGGGAGGGAGCTGGACTGGCTTTCCCTTCCCAGGGTCTGGATCTTGTGAGAAGGGAGTGGCAGATCCAGTGTCTTCCATGCCCTTTGTACTCAGAGATCTTTTGTCATTGACAAGGTTAGCTCCTGAAAGGAAGTGCCAGCAAGAAGCTGCAGTGTCCTTCCTGACAGGCTCCCCACAGGGACCTCAGTGCTGGCCCAGAAAACCTGGAAGAGGTTTGTTAGTTTAGGGAGAAAAAAGGACTAAATTCTTTTCCACCAACAAACGAAAACAAAAAAAGTATGCTGCCTCCCAAAAGACGTGGGAAACTGAAACAAGGGTGGCTGCCCTGTCCTCTCTGCTCATCTGAAAAGTGCAGAGCACCATCCTCACCCAGAGGTTAAGTAAATCTCTCAAGGTTAAGTCAACTGGTGCTGTGGAACCTGCCAGGGCCAGCACCCAGCTCGGGGTGACAGCAAGTGCCGGTCAAAGGGCGCCCTGGAGCTCCTCGCTCCCAAATCCCAGAATCTTCACTAGTTAGAAACATCCAACTGTGTGCTGAGGTCATCTAATGGAATATTATACTAAAGGGGACTTAGCACTCCTGACATAGCCTGCTCCTCTCATAAATAGACACACTGTGGTGGGCAGGAAGAGGGTGTGCCTCTCCATAGGATGGAAACTGAGGCAAGGAAGGTTAGGAAGCAAGATCAGAGGGCTGGGAAGTGGCGGGGCTGAGCGAACATCCAAGATTTCTGCATCCTCAGCATGGTTTGCATTTTTCTACATTTCCTCCTCCTTCCTTTCTCCTCTTCTTGTCTGGCTCTATAGTGTGAATCATGAGGCCACGTGATTTCTGAAGTGAGGCCCCATTTCTGACACCAGCAGCTCTCTGGCTCTGCCTTTTGCAGGACTTTCTCAGTGAGCACTCCTTCTGGGGCTCTCCTTAGGGACAGCAGGCCAGGCCCAGAGGCCCCCTCTGCCCTCCATGGGGTGCAGCAACCATCAGCTGGATTGCCCCTGTGCTGGACTCTGCTCTCATGTCCTGTCAGTGCTGGGATCTGAGCAATGTTGGGTCTGTCATTGTCCTCCTGTACCACCAGCAGGCTGGAGGTCCTTTCCTTTGTGGTTTTATAGACTTCCAGGATATTACCCAAGGAAGAAAATGACCATGCTCTATTTAAACCTGTCTCCATCACCACAGTTCTATCTTTCAACTGCTTGCTTACTTGGCTCTCTGTCCCCCATGAATTCTCTAGAACCTCATCAATATCCCTCAAACACACCCCTCCCCAACCCACCCATCAATTCTCAGAACCACTGGCTTAGCGCGTGCTCTCGAGAGAGTTTGCCTGGACTATTGCATAACTTTCCAACGACCCTCCCCGCCTCCAATGCACACAACACAGGCCACTGGGATGACCTCTGAGCAGAATGCCTGCCCATTCAAATACCTACCCACCAATGAACCCCAAACTTCTCAGCATCACATTCAAAGCCTCAAAATCTGGCCCAACTCATCATTCCAGCCCTGCCCTCCCCAGGTGCTGTTCTCTCATTCTAAGCTCTGGATAAGCAAAGATGCTCTTGTTCTGATTCCCGGCCCTGAACTTGGCAGCTTTTGCTCACCTGTCTGCTCCTCCCCTTCACTGTAGCCCTACTCCCCTCACCTCCCTGAGGCCTTTACTCCGCTCCCTCCTTTGAGTGCTCTGAGCCCAGAGTCCCTTCCTAGACACTGCCACCTGCAGCTTTGTAACCAAGGTGTTTGCTTGCGGGATCTATCTCTCCCAATGAATTTTAACAAGCAGCTCAGGGTCAGTGCCTGTGCAGCCTTCCAACTTGGGCCTTCTGAGATGCTCAGCTAAAAGTCTTGATTTATTAATCCTCAACAATTATTTGTTGAATGAATGAACGATCTGTGTAGTAGGGATTTTTTGGTAATAACTTCTCCCAACATGAAAGTGACTTAAGTAAACAAATTGGTTATTTTTGCATGGGACAGGAACCCATCCCTTCTGAACATGGAGGTGGACTGTGGGGCCAGGAAATGTGGGTTTGGATCCCAGGACCTCTGCTTGTGGCTGCGCCATCTGGAACATGTCACTTTGTTTCTCTGTCTCTATTTTTTCATCGGTAAACAGAGGCAGTGATATCTCTTCACCATATTCCAAGGGGATTAAATAATGAGAGTAAAAGAATGCAGTGTAGTAGCTGTGCATAGTGGGGGCAGCTGCTCAACCAACGCTCATCCAAGGAGCCAAGTGGAACAGCCACTTTTGTCCTTGAGGGTGGTCTCCAGGTACTTCCTTGTGCCCATCACCCTTCCCATCTCCAAGGCCCAGCCCAGCCCACCTCAGCTGGAACATGGGACATTGAGACCATAGAGATAGAACTGCCACCATTTGGCACCCGCCTGGGGATAGAGCCCACCCGATGGGTTTGCCTTACCTTGGAAGTGGACATAGGCATTGAAGAGTAGCGTGCTGTCTGGGCTGCCTCCTGTCAGGGGTCTGTTCATTTTCCACCCTGTTACAGCCTCTATGAACCTGTTGATCTTCTCAGCAGCGAGATCTGGGTCTGTGGATAAGTCTAGAGAGCGTGGGAGGGTGATGGGGGCAAAGGGAGCCAGGCCCTGCACAAATGGCTGCTTTAGGTGCAGGGTTGGGGCTGTGAACAGGCCCACCACTGTGGATAGGAGCAGCCTGGCTTGGCCATTAGCCCCACCCTGGGTGACTAGAAGGCCCTGGATGGTCTGCAGAGCAGAGAGGACCTTGTGACCATCCAGCCGGGAGGTGCAGCCCTGATCTTCCCCAGGGATGCCCAGGAACGCCTGTAGTCTGTTGGCCGTGGGGTCCAGGGCTCCCAGGTAGAAAGAGGCCAGGGTGCCAAAGAGAGTTGTTGGGGAGAGGATGGCAGAGCTGGCTGTGTTGCACATCTCGCTCAGCATCTTATACATGCGGAAGCCCATGAAGTTGAGCAGCATCCCCACCTCCGCAGCCCTCATTCTGTCTTCAGCCTCCAGCTTCTTGGCAGTGAGCACCTGCTGTTCTCGCAGGGCCTCCTCATCCACAGGGGACATCTTGGCCTGAATTGGGACAGGTGTGAAGGTCGAGTCTTTGGGTGTCTCTGCATTGGACTTCTCCAGCTGGTCACAGCTGCTCTTGCTGTAGACGAGGAGGTGGAAGGGGTGTATGTACACCCGGTCACCAAGGGCCAGGCCAGCCCAGGCCAAGAGACAGAGGATGGTGGCCCTCAGGCTCACACCAGCAGCAGCCATCTCTGATGGGGGCACTGGCTTCTGTGTACCCTGAAATATCTTGTGAAGGGTGAAAGGTGATTATTAAGTGCCCTCTAGCCAGACTTTTACTTGTTACAATATTCCCTGCAACAATTTAGCCCAGGAGAAATCCACCCATGTCTACAAACTTCAAAGAGAAGAAATCGATTCAAAGATCCATGGGAAAGAGCTCCATGATCCAGGTGCAAATGCATGGCTGTGGACTCAGTTGTGCTTTTGGAGGGTTTTATTTTGGGATTGGTTCTGTTTAATTTTTAAAATGGTGAAAATGTCTTAAGGCATTTGTGAACTTTAAAGAAAAATAAAGAATTGTCTATTAAATCAAATAAAAATGTAGACACAATGTTTTCATTGTAGAAAATGTTCAGTGTAGAAAAATGTTTTCACAAAATATTGCAAGCACTTTTCTTTGAGAATATGAGTGGCTGATATTATTTTTACCTTATGTTAATCTGTGATATTATGCTTTAGTCAAATTAATGTTTAATAGGAGAGTAATATGGAAACATTTTAACTTATTTTTAAAGGAATATTTTAACAATAAAGTATCACAATATTTGTGTGAAAATAAAATTTCATATGTTGAAGTCCTAATCCCCAGTATCTCAAAATGAGACTGTATTTGGAGCTGGAGTCTTGAAAGGGGTGATTTAGGTTAAATGGAGTCATTGGGTGGGCCCTAATCTAATCTGACAGGTGTCCTTATAAGAAGAGGGGATCAGGACACAGACACACCCAGAGGGAAAACCATGTGAAGACACAGGGAGAAGACAGCCATCTGCAAGCCACGGAGAGAGGCCTCAGTAGAGGCCAACCCTGCCAACACCTTCATCTGGACTTCTAGCCTCTTGAATCATGAGAAAATAGATTTCTATTGTTTAAGCCCCCAGTCTGGGGTACTCATTATGGCACCCTAGTAAACTAATACACCCACGTGCCTATGGCTGTAAGTTTTTCCGTAGAAAACCAAATGTGGGCCAGACAGCAGGTCTTTAAGGAGGCCTCCTAGCCCCTGGTAGGTGGTAAACTGGTTTGGAATATAAGACTAACACACACAGAGGTTTTCCCTACATTATAAATCAGTCTGGCGAGAAAAATCCAACTGCGCTCTATCACCCAGGAAATGTACACCTATGTTCCCAGCTAAGGTGTGTAACTTACAATAGAGACCTCATGTTTGTATTGTAAGTGATGGTTCACAAAAGCCTTTCCCCATAGATTATCCCATCTATCATTACACTAATGATGTAAGGAAGGAATTGTTTCACTTCTTTGCAGACACAGAAAGAGGAGTCCTGAAAAGTGAAAAAATGTTCTTAAGTTCATACAGCAAATAGGTAACAGATGTGATTCAAACCTACTTTTACTCTCACAGGTCATTCTCAGCCCAGGGACGCACTGGACTCTCCTGGGAAGCTTTAGAAATTGAAGGCCTGGGTCTCATCACCAGAGATGCTAATTAAGTGGTCCTGGGCATGGCCTGGGAATGGCTTTGTAGTGTCCTTGCAGTCCTAACATGCAGTCAGGAATAAGCACCATGGGCTCAGCCTGAAGCCCAGGCATTTTCCACCTGTCTCAACACCCAAACCAGCTAGCAACTATTACTGTAGAGTGGAACCCCGTGGAGCTCTAAATCATCCCTGCCCAGCCTGATTTCACTGGTCTGTGCTGGGGCCAGGTATAGAGTTTTTAAAAACTTCCCAAGTGACTCTGATGTGCAGCCATGGTTGGGAATGTCTGCCCTAGACCTGGGTCTCTAGGGCTGGGCTACGGATCTCCAGCGCCTTTCTCTCTCTAGAGCCCCATGATCCTGCTCCTGTCTCACCCTGGCCAACAGCACACAGAAGTAGCTGGGAGGAGGAGAAGGGCCTGGATTTGGCCATGGAGGCAAACACAGCTTCTCCCTGCTTTGTGGCTCCTGCACAGCACAGGCTTCACCATTGCAGGTGAAGCAATTTCATGGATTATTTACAAGACAGAGGCTGCTGTTTGCTCTCAACTGTGATCACTTGCTGCTGCCTGGCTGGTTCTAAGTCAGCATGCAGCAGGGTCCTGAGAAGAAGAGGGCACTCCAAGTGTGTGGACATGAGGCCCTATCCTCTGACTTCTTCCTGCTCCACTCCTCCTTGCTCCCCCTCTTCACTAGCCCCTCCTTCTAGGCGTCCCTGCTCCTCTTGGCTCCGTGGCTGAATGAAAATGATGGGGATGGCAGCCAGCACTTAGGTAATGCCTATCACTGCCCGGCCCTGTTCTAGTGTTTCTCCTGCATCAATTCATCTAATTTTTACAGTTGCCCTCACCTGTTGAGGCTGCCTGACACCACATTCACACTGTGACTGTCCCTGCATGCCTGGCACTCTGAACTCATTTGTCCTGCTCCACTTTCCTTTTACCAGCACTGATCACCTTATGATACCCCATACCCATTCTTTATATGTTTCTTTAATTCTTGTGGTGTTTTTGCCTGTCTCCTCCCACCTGAATGCTAATCCTATGAGAGCGGGGTTCTTGTTCTGTTTCACTCACTGAACCCACACCCAAAAATGTGCCTGGGACATAGTAGTCACTTGATAAGTAGTTGTTACATGAATTAATTCATTCTGTTTTGCAGAGGAACAGAGAGGTTCGGTGACTTGCTCAAGGTCACACAGCTAGTAAGAGACAGAAGTAGGATTCAAATCTAGACCCCCTGACATGAGAGTCCACACATTGAAGCACCAATCTATATTGCTTCTTAAACAAAATAATAAGAATTTGCCTTTTTAGTTTATCCTAAAGTTTAGAAAGCACTGTCACATTATATTTGATCTCTTAATTTACATCATAGTCCATGAGCATGGGGGCCAAGGATTGTTATTAGTCCCATTTTATGGATGAACAAACCAAGGCTCAGGGAGACAGAATGATGAGGTTGATTGCACAGACTCATGCCTTGAGCCCAGGACTAGGAGTCATGGCTGCCTCAAGGGAGGTTCTGGGAGACAGAGGCCACCCCTCACCTGAGCCCTGTGGGGATGCAGCTCTGGGAGGAGCCTGGCCCCTCATCCCCAGCTCTGCTGCCTATACACCAAGCCTTTCTGCTCCTTCTGGCTGGAAGAGGACCCTGCAGACTCTTGGCCACCATGACTCTGCTCTGGTGCCTGCCCCTGAGGGCCCAGCCCTGCTCAGAGGGACCAAGGGGGACCCGGCCACCCTGCCTACTGCTGAGGAGGAGAAGTTCCTGTGGTAAGAGCCAGGGTGGGCTGAGGGCAAAGACAGTTCATGTCTGGACGTCTGGTATGACAGGATGGGGAGATATCTTCTGAATATTCAGTAGTCATGTCCCCTATGGCACAGGTCACTACTGACCCCTCCGGCTTCTGGCTCCTGGGTGCCATTTAGCCACTGCCTCCCAGCAGCTCTCCCTGACCCCCCCACCAGAGCCCCCAGCTTTCTACTCTCCTCAGACCCTGAGAGAGACTGGGAAGAAGAAGGAGCTGGGGAGGAGTTCTTTGTGGAGAGGGGCTCCCAGCTTACCTTCTGCTCAGTCCCCAAGACAAAGGCAGCCTTTTCCCCTGGCCAGGCCCCTGAGGCCCTATTTATATCTGAGGGGTGGAGATGGAGCCATTCCCAGATCAATCTGTGCCCAGGCTTGGGGGGAAGGGGTTACTTACATCACTTGGCCTGGGCCGTGGGGGTGGGGCCCTCAGGCAGCCTAGGCTGACTAGGGGGATGGACGCCAGAGCAACTCTCATGCTGGGACTCCTTCCAGGAAGTCAGGGTGATTGATACACACTTTTGCTGCTGAACAGAATGAACCAGTACACACTCGAGTTACACATTTACTGAAGTTCCCTTGAGCTGGGGCCATGGTTACCAGATCAGGAAGAGTCCCACGTAGATGTGTGATGTGTCTCTTCCTTGAGATGTGAGGGCCTGAGGCCAGCCCCCCAAGCCTTCTGAATGAGCCCCCTTGAGGTGTGCTTCTGAGCAGCCCCAAAAATGTGCACACTCTTGGGCCCAAGGAGGAGGGGAAAGAGCAGTGCTCAGGTGGCTTGGGAGGGACTTCTGACCCTACGGCCTTGAGAGGCCCAGGGGTTGTCCAAACAGCCATTAGGCACCTACTCCATGTGAGGCACTCTGACAGGCATGAGGAGAAGCACAAACAAGAGATAGCACCCTCTAGAGGCTTGTGACTCAGCAGGGGAAACTGTCACACACAGTCAGTAGTACAGCCAGATGGAAAGGCACCAACAAAATACTTTCAGATCGTGGGAAGGAACCATCCATTAAAGCTTGGGAAGTGTTCAGGGAGAAATGTCATTTAAGTCAGACCTTGAAGGATAAATAAGTTGGATTTAGAAGTTGAAGAAGGGATTTTCAGAGGTAGAGGCTTATATGATAGCAACAAAGAGACAGAAAAGCTTGGGGCTTGTCTTGGGCCCACCAGCATGCCCAGGTGCTAGAAAGGAGGTCAGTGATAGCAACAAAATTGCTGCTGCTCCCTGTACATGCCCCCCAGGGACATGAGGGTCCTCAGTCCTTCCTGCGGGGTCCCCTGGACACAGAACTTCAGGTCAAACTCTCCAGGAGTTGGAGATGACACAAAAGATGAAACCTGCTTGCCACCCCAGATTTGGGGTGTGTGAAGTGAGTGATATGGAAAGGAAGGACACTGGTTAGAGCCCAAACACCACACTTGGAGATCAAAGTCAATGCCACAAGAGGGAGGGATTAACAACGTCTGACCAGGGGACTGACATGATGCTTGACTTCTGCTGTTAAAAATTTACTTTAATAGTGATACTGTGATAGGAAGGCTGGAGGAAAGATGGAGAAAGATAGGCATCAATTTTCCAAGCTCAAGCGACTGAGAGAATGATGAAACCAATAACAAAGAGAGGGATGCAGGAAGTATAAGAGCTTTGGGGAAGGAATGGCAAAAGTTTGATTTTGGATGGGCTTCTTTTGAGGCATCTATTGGAACCCAGCTGTGAATACTTGGGTAGACAGTTTTGATGGAGATCTGGAGGTCTGGAGGGCTAGAGACACAGATGTGGGAGGCAAATACATCATAGCATAATTCACGGCCTATGGATGAAGATGTTTTACCCAGGCAGAGTTAAAAATGAGGACAGGAAGGAAGAGGGAAATCTAGGGAGATGGGGGATGGGAAAGGCGTCAGCACAGGAAGAGTCTGAGAGTCAGTGCATGAAACAGGAGATGGTGTTCCAGAAGCCAGGGGGAAGGTTTTGAGAAGTGATGGGTTAGGGCCTGAAAGAGGTCTTTTGGGCAGTATGTCATAATGGCTTAAAGTCATTGGTGCTGAGATGTCTCCACCCAAGGCATTCTTGATCAATCATTTACCAACTCTTTATTGTTCAAAGACCAAGAGAAGGTGAGTAGAGGTCACGAGTGAGTTGGAGAGGGACTCAGAGAAGGATGAGGGAGGGGCCAGACTGAGATGGGTTGGGAAGCCAATGGAAGAAGCAGGGCAGACTGAATTGTGAGCTCCTCTTTAAAGAAATGTGGCAATGAAAGGAAAGGGATCTGGAAATCTCCAGCCTCAACTCTAAGAAGGAAGAAAGAATTAATATTTATTGAGCAGTTGCTGCTGGCCAGTTGCATAAATCTTCTCAACATGTCTGCAATACAAATTCTACCATACCCACCATCTAGAGAGAGAAAACTGAGGCCCAAAGAGGTGCAGCAAAATGTCACCCAGAAAAGATGGTGAATCCAGGTCTAACACACTCATTTTTTTCCTACCACATTCATTCATTTGGTTAACAACTATTTTTTGAAAGCCTACCAACTACACGCCAAAGAACGGAATTTGTCTCTGAGGCAACAACTGAAAACAAATCAGGCACAGTACCCCCTCATGGTAAGATGTCAGAATTAATCAACTATTGCACAAATAATGAGTTCTTTGCAGTTGGGATAAATGTTAAGAAGGAAAGAGTACAGAGCAACCTAAGTATAAAATGGAAGCCTAGTCTAGCCTGAAGGGTCAGGAAGACTGTCAGGAGCTGACAGGGCAAGATCTTGAGGATGAGTGTCAGGACTACTGAGTCCTTGGAGGGAGCAGTCTGGTTGGGGGCCAGGCCCACACATTGAGGGCTAACCTAGCTGGTGTCCAGGGCCCCTCCCACATCTAACAGTCCATGATTCTGCCCTGAGTGACCATGAGCACCCTTCTAGCCTAGGATTCTGTCACCTACCTTCTTAGTAAACTTGCCTGGCCCTGCAGGTTTCCCTGCCCTGAAGGAAAGATGCACCTGGCCTAGGGAAGGGCTTGGCTGAGAAAGGAGCTCTCCTTAAGCTTATTTGGCAACCCACTTCCCCTCAGGCACTTGGTTTGAGAATTACAAATAAAATTTAGGTTGTGCCTGTTGATGTGGAATTGAAGTGTAATTTCCAATAATGAGTCTTAGTCCAGCTCTCCAGAGGACTGGGAACGCTTCACAAAAATGACAGTGTCAAGGGCAGGGGGACACCTGCTATCTGGACAAACCCACTGCACTTATCATTATTAAACTGATTAAATTTGGGGAGGGGCCTTGAACCCCAAATATGTGTGTCACTAGGTTTTGCTGTATTATCTCAAAATGGCCCAACAACAGAGGCTGAACTAAGGAATGAAGAATTGAATCATGGGACCATGGAACTGGAAGGAGCCTCCTGACAGTACCACCTTCAGATCCTGCAAGCTGTGCTCCAGAGGACCTTCCTCTAAATTTTCTAAGTTCTTTGGTGCCTGGGACTGTCAGGTGGCAGGACCATAATTCGTGTGGTCCCTGGTTCCTGTTTCTCCCACTCAGTGCACTCCTCATCCCTTCCACTCATCCCCAAGTTGCAGTAGGGGTTGACCAGACATCTAAGTAGCTCTAGAACTCTTGCCTGTGGAGCATTTGAGTTCTAGGGGGACAGTTGACTAATCGAGTCACTCTTACTGGCTGGCACAAGGTTTCTTTCACTGATATTAAATAGCATAATCACATAAGATTGGGCTGCCAGAATGTCACTGATGTTCTCCTTTGTGGGTGACTCTCATGTCACTCATAGAACTTCAGAGTTCTGAGCTACCAAGGGCCCACTGCCAACTCTTCAGCTCAAGCCATGTATGTGGGCCCATGTGTCTGCTCTCATCCACCTGTGTTCCATGTGTCCTCTCTGCTCTATAGTACCTAAGGGTGTGAGGGGCAGCAGGCATCCTTCTCATGTGACCCTGACCTCCGGCCCTCAGAATACTCACCACACACTCTCCACAGGCTCTGTACCCCTGTGTCAGGCAATCCTCCACGGGTGACTGTCCTATCTCTTCCAAGGACTTTCAAAATCATTGCTGTGTTAGGCAACGAGTCCTTCTGATAGATGCCCTCTCTTGCCTCAAATCACTGCAGTAACATTGTGCTCTCCAGGGTTGGCCTTCAGCCATGCCAGATGAGGGAGGGACATTCCTTGGGACAATGAGACCCCTCTTTTCTCTCATACCATGGCTCCTTGCCTATCCTCCCTGATGGTGTTGGGTGTGGAAAGCAAGTTTAGTAAACACTGAGAAAGACTACACTCTAGGAATGCACCCTGCCTGCATGGCCTACAGAGCTCAGGAAAATACACGGTTGGAAGTGTGGGAAACTGGAATTGGTCACCCCAAGATATATCTCTTTGTCATGAGGATTATTTTGGGGCTGGTTACTTTTAAAAACTGCAGACAGGAAAGAAACTCTGAAAAGTAGAATTTACTTACTCTTTGTTAGGAGACATTTACATTGTAAAGGAAATCTCCATCTGTACATGTATCTCCCTCTCTGTACCAGGAAGAAGGGGGGATGACCTTATCTCTAGAAACTCTCATCAATGTAGAAGGCAAGGACTTAAATCTGCATAATAATCTTACTCTTGTTTACTGTACTTGTCCGGTAACCTCGTGTAACTGACTCCCCCCCACCCCCAACATCCTCCTTTGTCTTTAGCTGAAAATGATATTTAAGGTGGTGGCTTCAGCCATTTTGGTGAGTTGCTCAGGTTGCCTGAGCCTCTCCCATGTATACATGTTATAAAGCTTTGTTTAATTTTCTGCTGTTATTCTGTCTCATGTGAATTAAATTCATTCTCTGGCTAGAAGAACCCTGAGCATGTAGAGTAAATGTCTTCCTCCCCTACAGAAGATGTGCTGTTCTGTGTTAGTGCTATAAAAATTCCAAACAGTAAGTTTAACATGGCTAGAAAAATATTTGTAATTCAGACTTTCCTATAGGTAAGACTATCACTTGTGGTCATCATCAACAAAGTGTAGTAGCAACCTTGGTGAGAGTCACTGGAAGCCAGCATCTCCAGGTGTCACAGGGGATGATGTGGATCTGGGAGGGATGGTCTGCCAGCATTGAACACATGGAGTTAGGAATTGAAAGGGCAGGAAGTTCTTTTTTTAAAAAAATTTTATTTATTTATTTTTTTAATTGCAGTAACATTGGATTATAACATTATATAGCTTTCAGATGTACATCATAATGTATTTTGAATTCTGTGTAGATTGCATCATGTTCACCACCCAAAAAGTAATTATAGTCCATATGCACTCACATGTGAGCCTAATCACCCCTTTTGCTCTCCTCCCCCTTCCCCTATGGTAACCACCAATCCAATCTCCATTGCTTAGTGTTTGCTTGTCATTGTTTTTATCTTCTACTTATGAATGACATCATGTGGTATTTGACTTTCTCCCTCTGACTTACTTTACTCAACATGATACCCTCAAGGTCCATCCATGTTGTCACAAATGACGGGATTTCATCATTTCTTATGGCTGAGTAGTATTCTATCGTGTATAAATGCCACATTTTCTTTATCCATTTGTCCCTTGATGGGCACCTAGGTTGCTTCCAAGTCTTGGCTATTGTGTATAATGCTGCAATGAACATAAGGGTGCAAGTATCTTTATGCCTTTGCATTTTAAAGTTCTTTGGATAAATACCCAGCAGTGGGATAGGTGGATCATATGGTAGATCTATTCTTAATTTTCTCAGGATACTCAAAACTGCTTTCCATAGTGGCTGCACCAGTTTACACTCCCACCATCAGTGTACAAGCATTCCCTTCTCTCCACATCCTCTCCAACATTTGTTTCCTGTCTTGTTAATTATAGCCATTCTGACCAGAGTGAGGTGATACCTCCTTGTAGTTTTGATTTGCATTTACCTGATAGCTAATGATGTTGAGCATGTTTTCATATGCCTGTTGGCCATCCATCTATCTTCTTTGGAGAAATCTCTGTTCAGATCCTTTGGCCATTTTTTAATTGTATTGTTCGTTTTTTTGTTGTTGAGCTGTATGAGTTCTTTGTATATTTTGGATATTAACCCCTTATCTGATATATGGTTTGCAAATATCTTCTCCCAACTGTTAGGTTGTCTTTTCATTTTATTGATGGTTTCCTTTGCTGTGCAGAAGGTTTTTAGTTTGATGTAGTACTATTTGTTCATTTTTTCTTTTGTTTCCCTTGCCCAGTCAGACATGGTACTTGAAAATATGCTGCTAAGACTGATGTCAAAAAGCGTACTGCCTATGTTTTCTTCTAGAAGTTTCATGGTTTTTGGTCTTACATTCAAGTCTTTAATCCATTTTGAGTTGATTTTTGTGCATGGTGTAAGGGACTTGTCTACTTTCAATCTTTTGCATGTGCTTGTCCAGTTTTCCCAACACCATTTATTGAAGAGGCTCTCCTTTCTCCATCGTATGCTCTTGGCTACCTTGTTGAACATTAGCTGTCCATAACTGTGTGGGTTTACATCTGGGTCTCGATTCTGTTCCATTGATCTGTGTCTGTTTTTGTGCCAGTACCATGCTGTTTTGGTTACTATGGCTTTGTAGTATATTTTGAAATCAGGGAGTGTGATACCTCCAGCTTTGTTCTTTTTTCTCAGGAATCCTTTGGCTATTCAGGGTCTTTTGTTGTTCCATGTAAATTTTAGATTCTTTGTTCTATTTCTGTGAAAAATGTTGTTGGAACTTTGATAGGGATTGCATTGAATCTATAGATTGCTTTAGGAAGGATGGACATTTTAACGATGTTAATTCTTGCAATCCAAGAGCATGAAATATCTTTCCATTTCTTTGTGTCTTCTTTGATTTCTTTCAACAATGTTTTATAGTTTTTGATGTACACATCCTTCATCTCTTTGGTTAAGTTTATTCCTTGGTATTTTATTCTTTTTGTTGCAATTATAAATGGGATTGTATTCTTAATTTCTCTTTCTGCTACTTCGTTGTTAGTGTATAGAAACACAACCAATTTTTGTACGTTGATTTTGTATCCCATGACTTGACTGTATTCCTTTATTGTTTCTAAAATTTTTAGTGGATTCTTTAGGGTTTTATAGATATAAAATCATGTCATCTGTAAAGAGTGACAGTTTCACTTCTTTTCCAATATGGATCCCTTTTATTTCTTTTTCTTGCCTGATTGCTCTCGCTAGGACTTCCAATACTCTGTTAAATAATACTGGTGACAGTGGGCATCCTTGTCTGGTTCCTGTTCTTAGAGGGATAGCTTTCAGTTTTTCTCCATAGAATGATATTTGCTGCGGGTTTGTCATATATGGCCTTTATTATGTTGAGGTATTTTCCTTCTGTACCCATTTTATTTAGAGTTTTTATCATAAATGGATGCTGTATCTTGTCAAATGCTTTCTCTGCATCTATTGAGATGATCTTGTGATTTTTATTCTTCATTTTGTTAATTTGGTGTATCACGTTGATAGATTTGCAGATGTTGAACCACCTCTGAATCCCTGGAATGAAACCAACTTGATCATAATGTATGATCTTTTTAATGTACTGTTGTATTCTATTTGCTAGTATTTTGTTGAGGGTTTTTTCATTGATGTTCATCAGTGATATTGGCCTGTAATTTTCTTTTTTAGTGTTGCCCTTGTCTGGTTTTAGTATCAGGATAATGTTGGCTTTGTAGAATGAGTTAGGAAGCCACCCCCACTCTTCTATTTTTTGGAAGAGTTAGAGAAGGATAGGTATTATGTCTTCTCTGAATGTTTGGTAGAATTCACCAGGGAAGCCATTTGGTCCTGGACTTTTATTTTTGGGGAGGTTTTTGATTGCTGTATCGATCCCCTTACTGGTGATCGGTCTATTCAAATTTTCTACTTCTTGGTCCAGTTTTGGAAGGTTGTATGTTTCTAAGAATTTATCCATTTCTTCTAGATTATCCAATTTGTTGACATATAGCTTTTCATAGTATTCTCTTATTATCTTTTATATTTCTGAGGTGTCCATTGTAATCGCTCCTGTTTCATTTCTGATTTCATTTATTTGAGCCTTCTCTCTTTTTTTCTTGGTGAGTCTAGCTAAGGGTTTGTCAATTTTGTTTATCTTTTCAAAGAACCAGATCTTGGTTTCATTAATTTTTTCTATTTTTTTAGTCCTATATCATTTATTTCTGCTCTTATTTTTATTATTTCCTTCCTTCTGCTGATTTTGGGCTTTGTTTATTCTCGTTTATCCAGCACCTTTAGATGCAATTTTAGATCGTCCATTTGGGATTTTTCTTCTTTGTTGAGGTAGGCCTGAATTGCTATAAACTTCCCTCTTAGATCTGCTTTTGCTGTTTCCCACAGATTTTGGCATGTCGTATTTTCATTTTCATTTGTTTCCAGGAAGTTTTTTATTTCTCCTTTGATTTCTTCATTGACCCAATCATTGTTTTGTAGCATTTTGTTTAATCTCCACGTTTTTGTGGCTTTTCGGGTTTTCTTCCTGTAGTTGATTTCTAGTTTCATACCTTTGTGGTCAGAAAAGATGCATGGTATTATTTCAATCTTCTTAAATTTATTGAGACTTGTTTTGTGGCCTACTATGTGTTCAATCCTGGAGAATGTTCCATGTGCATTTGAAAAGAACCACGTTTCTTATTCTGTGGTTTTTGGATGGAATGTTCTGTGTATATCTACTGAGTCCATCTGGTCTAATGTGTCCTTTAAGGCCAGTGTTTCCTTATTGACCTTCTGTTTGGATGATCTATCCATTGGTGTAAATGGAGTGTTAAAGTCCTCAACTATTATTGTGTTACTGTCTATTTCTCCTTTTATGTCTGTTAATAATTGCTTTATATATTTAGGTGCTCCTATGTTGTGTGCATAGATATTTACAAGTGTTACATCCTCTTGTTGGATTGTTCCCTTTATCATTATGTTGTGCCCATCTTTGTCTCTTGTTACAATTTTTGTTTTAAAGCCTATTTTGTCTGATGTAAGTACTGCTACTCCTGCTTTCTTTTCTTTGCCATTTGCATGGAATATCTTTTTTCATACTTTCACTTTCAGTTTGTGAGTGTCTTTAGGTCTGAAGTGTGTCTCTTGTATGCAGCATATACATGGGTCTTGTTTTTTATCCACTTGGCCACCCTATGACATTTGATAAGAGTATTTAGTCCATTGATGTTTAAAGTAGCTATTGATAAGTATGTATTTACTGCCATTTTATTACTTTTTTTCCTGGGTGTTTTAGTATTTCTTCTCTGTTCCTTTCTTTTTATCTTGCTCTCTTCCCTTGTGTTTGATGGCTATCTTTAGTAATATGTTTGACTTCTTTTGTCTTACTTTTTTCTTGCTTGTTATAGATTTCTGATTACCATGAGGATCCTATTTAACATTCTGTGTATGTAACAGTCTATATTGAGTTGATAGACTCTTTAGCTTGACTTGTTTCTAAAAGCTCTACTTTTTCACTTCCTTCCTCCCACATTTTAAGTTTTTCAAACCATATAGTCTCTTGTTTAGTGTGTGTCTATCCCTTACCCTCTTATCATTGACATAGGTGATTTTAGTACATTTGTCTTTTAACCTTCATATTATCTTCACAGCTAGTTGATCTGCTACCTTTACCATATTTTTACCTTTACATGTGATTTTATTGCCTGATTTTTGTTGTTCTTGTTGTTTTTTGATAATTTTTAAATCTCTATTTGTGGTCATTTCTTTCCCACTTAAATGAGTCCCTTCAGCATTTCTTGTAGAACTGGTTTCTTGGTGATAAACTCCTTTAATTTTTGCCTGTCTGGGAAGCTCTTTCTGTCTCCTTCAATTCTGAATGACAACCTTGATGGATAGAGTATTCTTGGCTGTAGGTTTTTTCCTTTTAGCACTTTAAATACAATGTGCCATTCTCTTCTTGCCTGTAGGGTCTCAGCTGAGATTTCCACTGATAGCCTGATGGGCTTCCGTTTGTATGTCACTTATGGCCTTTCTCTTGCTGCTGTTAGGATTCTCTCTTTATCTTTAATTTTGGACATTTTAATTATAATATGTCTTGGTGTGGACCTCTTTGGGCTTATCTTGTTTGGAGTTCTCTGTGCTTCCTGAACTTGGATGTTTGTTTCCTTCCTCAGGTTAGGAAAATTTTCATCTATTATTTCTTCAAGTAAATTTTCTGCCCGTTTCTCTCCCTCTTCTCCTTCTGGGACACCTATAATACAAATGTTAGTGCGCTTGATATTGTCCCAGATTTCCCTTAGTCTGTACTCATTCTGTCTCTTTTTTCTTTTTTCTGTTCTGTTTGGGTGATTTCCTCTAGTCTTTCTTCTAGCTCACCGATCCATTCTTCTGCATCCTCTACTCTGCTATTGAGTCCCTCTGGTGAATTTTTCATTTCCAGTAGTGTATTCTTCATTTCTGATTGATTCTTTTAATATCTTCCAGTTCTTTTCTGATGAGCTCACTGTGTTCATCCAGTCTTCTCCCAATATCTGTGAGCATCCTCATGATATTTTGTTTGAACTCTTTGTTGAGTAGGTCACTTGTTTCTGTTTCATTTAGTCCTTTTCCTGGGGTTTTGTCCTGTTCCCTTGCTTGGAAAGTATTCCTTTGTCTCCTCATTATGCCTCTTTTGCTGTGCTTATTTCTATATATTAGGTGAGTTGGCTATATCTCCTGATCTTAGAGAAGTTGCCTTATGTATGAGATGCCTTATGAGGCCCAGCAGTGTGCTTCCCTCTTGTCACCAGTCCAGAAGAGCCAAGAGTGACCCCTTTGTCCGCTACTTGTGTCCTTTTGCTATGGCAAGGTTGCTCCCACTGCAGGTACCCAGGGAGTCTAGTCTTTCCTTCTCTGGCCAGTTGTTTATAAATCTTGTTTGGGGAGCCTCAGCACTGTTGGCTACAAAGTCTATCAGCACACTCCTATTGAAATTTTCCTCTTAATTGGGTTGGTACCCAGTGTAGCTGGTTGCTAGGCTCAGGATCTTACAGTTGTGATAGGCCTCAGGACTATAAGGCTGTTGTCAGTTCTCTTAGGAGTGCAGCTGAGTGGGGCTGGCCCTAGGCACAGCACTCAACTGTTTCAGGCTTTGGAAGGTGGGGCTGATCCTTTTTATGGCTATTTGTGAAACACAGGTCTTCTGCTGCTGATAAGCCTCACCCCAGACAGGATCTACACACTGTCAACACAGTCCTGGTCCATGCAAACTTCTCAACCCCACGGAGGATACCCTGATGCCACACTGCAGAGGCCCCCACCTCTCCACCAATGCCCCCCACAGTTCACCTGGTCCTCACAGAGGCCCTGCCCCACAGAGGCAAACACCCTTGCCTGCCAGTAGAGGATCAAGGCACCCAGTCAATGCAGGATGAAAAGTAGCCTGGGGGCTTGCTATTAGGTGGGGCCAGTCCCTAGGGTGGGTTGCCTGTCCTGGCTGAACTGGATTAAATCTGTGTTCTAGTGGGTTTGGCAGACCCCTGGGCTAGCAGACCAAGGGATGAACCTCAATGGTGCCCACTGGGGTCTGTGTCAGCATGCCTGGACCAGTTCAGAACAATGGCCTCCACCAACATCTCAGTCTCCAGAGTTCCCTCCTCTCACCAAGATGCCCCTAGAGCCCACCAGGTGAGTCTCATTTCACCAACGGACTGTCAGCCTTCTCTCTGGTGATTTTCGGTTGCTACAATGAGTGAGTTTGTGCATGGGCCCTTTAAGATCCACGTATTTTTGGCTTTCAGTGGATAGCTTTTCTGGGCATATCCTCACTGCAACAGAGCCAGACAGTAAGACCCCCATCTCAGTTGGGCTGAGTCTGAAGGATGCTTACAGCAGTAGGGGCCCCCCACTCGACCTCACTCCTCCAGGGAGGGCTGCGTACCTTAGGATGTCTCACACCTGGCCAGCTGAGAAGCTCCACTGCTCTCAAAGGTGGCTTTTCTCCTCTCCAGCAGGAATTTCTGCCTCTTCTGCCTTAGTCAGGACTGTCCCTTGTTGTGGGGGTTCTTTTTATCCAGTTTTCAGTTTTCAATCTGGGGTAGTTTTTCCATAAAATAGTTGTAACTGGTTGTTTTCATGGGAAGAGATGAGTTCAGAGTCTGCTTATGTCCCCATCTTGATGAGATCCCCAGGGCAGGAAGTTCTGATTGTTTTAAGACAAACAGGTCTGAGGAGCCACAGCATGACTGCTGTGACAGATATGAAATTACCCAGGAATGGCACATTTGACAATAAAGATCAGGGAGAGATGGTGCCTGGACACCAGGAAGAATCTTTACATTCACTTATTGGACAATAAAAAAATACATAAGTACCTCTCCTCTAACCATTACTCTAAATCTTCACTTAAAAAATCTCTATTGGGGACCAGCACAGTGGCTCAGTAGTTAAGTTCACATGTTCCACTTTGGTGGCCCAGAGTTTGCCAGTTTGGATGCTGGTGTGGACCTATGCACTGCTTGTCAAGCCATGCTGTGGCAGGCATCCCAAATATAAAGTAGAGGAAGATGGGCATAGATGTTAGCTCAGAGACAGTCTTCCTCGGCATAAAAAGGGTTGGCAGCAGATATTAGCTCAGGGCTAACCTTCCTCAGGAAAAAAAATCACTATACCTCACATAGGCCCATGAATTCTGTAACATAATTTTAAAATTAATTTGTTCCTTTAGACAGGACACCCTCAAAAATTACTTGTCTGGACCCTTTCATGGCTAAGTGGTGGCCCTGCCTCTGGAGAATATCCAATGTGCCCACCTTGGACTGGGTTTCCTGTGGGTGAGGGCTGTATCCTTGGTGTGGGTACTGGAGGCCTGCCTCTGCCACTAGTAGTTATTTGACTACATTAACAAGCAGACCTGGACACGAACGGGGATGTGAGGATCTAGCATCTGTTGAGAATCAACTGTGTGCCCAGTGGTTGAATATTTCAGCTCTTTAAAGCCTCAGAGTATTTCATTCATTCACTCAACAAATATTTACTGAGCTATTCCAGGTATTCAAGATACATCAGCAAACAAAAGAAAGATCCTTGTCCTCAGGGAGCTGTCACTGTGTGTGTAGCTACGAGAAAGACAGACTCTCAAGAGCAAAGATAACAACTAAGTGAAGTAACCTACTGGAAGGGGATAAATTCTGTGGGACATGAATAGATTGGATAAGGAGAACTGGGAACGTGGGGAGGGAGGAGTAGAGGGGACTCCTCACGGTCATGAAAGGGTTGATCAGGACAGACATTACCAAGAAGCTGACAAGTGAAATGTAAAGGGATAGAGAGAGTCAGCTATGCCACTGTCCAGGCCGAAGGACAGCAATGCACAGATGAGTGTATTTGTGTGTGAGGATGTTTGTGGGTGTTCCCTCTCTGTGTCAGTGCTCCTCCCACACCTAAATACACACACAGAGAAAGGAGATGGGAAGAATATATACCAAAATAATAAAAGTTTGTGATATTAAATAGAAGGTCTTGACGAAAATAATCCATAACGAATCTATAAATCAAACATGGGGTGAGTTTATTATGAGCCAGATCTGAGGGCTAACCTAGCCTGGGGCTTTCCTTCCCCAAGGGAAAAAGGGCACGAAAGAAGTGGGGCGTACAGAGTGGTTATATACCATCTTGGAACAAAGAGTATACATCACATATGACAGGAATGTTCCGTTTACAACAGTCACGAAACAGCCATTCACATAGCAGGTAGCAGGTCTGCTGTCTTGAGCTGGGTGGTCACAGGGTGGGCACAGGAATCAATTCCTAGCCTAGGGAGAGATGCTTATCCTTAAGAAAATGCCAATGTGGGGGAAGTTGCATCTTTATCTTAAGGCCATTTGTTCTTGTCTTTGGGACATAGCAAATGCTTAAAGCAGATATACAACGCATGCTCAAAGGCCCTGTCAGGCCCTTTTGGAAAAACAAGGTGAGGCTGAATTAGTTTTACACCAAATAGTTCCTCATATACTCCAATATATCCTATTGCTTGCCATTGGTTTATCACAGGATTATGGGAGACCTTTCTTTTCTTCTTTGTTTTTCAGAATTTCCCCCCAAGTTTTTGTTTTAAAATGACTCTGTTTACTCTTGCAACAAAAAAATTAGTTTTTAAAATTAAAATAAATAAACAGTCCACAGAGTGTGTCTGCAAGGAGTGAAGGGTTTATGAAAGAGGTGTGGACTGTGGCCCACAGAAGCTGTAACAGGGAAGTGATGGGTTTTGGGGCAAGTGGGCAGTGACTTTACCCTGCAGGGGATGAAGATACTTCTGCACATCAACTCACGCTGGCTGCATCCTGAAGCATCACCGCTTGGACTCTCTTCCCCTGTGGCCACAGGGCTTAGGAAGCAGTTGTGTTTGGCAAGCAGAGAGCTGGAAGAATTATACCTTGTGAAGGCAATTCAAAGGCAACAGGGCCTGCTAAGAGGAAAGCCGCACAGAGGCTCCTGTGGGTATGCTACCCCCAGCTCTTCTGACACAGTGACTGCAGGCCCCTGTCCCCACAGCCCAGGAAAGGGGGTGAGCCTGGAGGGAGCAGAGGCCTGCTCCACCCCCTTCCCTTGCAGCCTCATCCCTGCTCTTCTTTCTTGCTTGTGTTCTGGCTCCACAGTGTGCCCATCCTGTGCCAAATGCCCTGTCCTATTCTCTCACCATTGCTTCCAATATGGGGTGACCTAGACCTCACCCCCATGACTCACCACCAAAAACTAGTACCTCCCATTACTTTGTGTTCATCCACATTTATCTGCCCTTTGCTATGTGCCATACTCTGCTAGACACTAAGCAGCACATCTCAGCTTCGTGGGGTCACGACATCTTTAGTAATCAAACAAAACTGTAGACACATTCCCTAGGGAACACACAACACACTTGTGTGCACACACAATTTTGCTCACAATTGCAGGGCCTTAAGTTACCCCTGGAGGTCCATGGATGGATTTGTGATTGAGAACCCCTGCACTGGATGGAGTTGAACAGACATTTCTCCCCTCAAGGAAAGTACAGACTGAGGTGTGTATTTGTGTGCATATGTGGGGGTGGTGGTGGTCTGTGTGTGTGTGGAGTGTGTGGTAATGGTGGTCAGGGTATATTGACTGATGTTTCTGACATGCAGAGCCATCGCCTGTATCTATTCTGTGGAAATAGCACATGCCTGCTCTTGGGGGCTGACCCAGGTCTGTGGGCTCCCAGCCTCTCCCTCTAGTTCTCTCTGTAAACTGAAGGGGAATAGGCACCATGTTGCCCACTTCCTTCCTCTCTCCTCCAGGCTTTCACTGGGTCCAGGCCCCTGCTGGGCCCAACCGCTTCTGTCCATCTTATTCAGGACTTATTTGTTCCCCAGTTTATGGCCAGACCTCTCGGTGCTGGACTAGCAGCTCCTATTTCCTTCAGGCCCTCAGATCAAATATTCTCCTTCCTACCCTCTGGCCTCTTCCATCCGCATCCACTGCCTAGTCCCAGGTCACGTCTGCCTGGTCTGTTAGCTTCTGCAAATCATGCCCTTGGTTAATTCACCACATCTCCCAATTCTTTTGTCCCTAAGAGTCCTTGTCACACATTATACATCTTTTAGTATATTTGAAAGCAACTTTCAAGCATTACAATGCATCTCAAAGTTTATTTGAGACTTGTCACAAGGAAGGAGAGGCCTCTAAGGCAATGCTGAAATTTCTCTCTTGGTAATGACATATTATTGGGAAAAATAAGGAAATAACCATTGTTAGTGTAGGGGATCAGAATTGGCCACACCAAAAATGTATCTCTTTGCCTTGATCATTTTTAGTAACAAAAGACTGAAAGAAACTCTGATCTTCCCCCAACTGCCTAAAAGAATTTAAGATAACAGAAGGTCTGTTCCAGAAAGGAGATAATACCATAAGATAACTATAGTATAGTGTAAAACAGCTGAGATAAAAAGACACCAACAAGCTCATTTTCATCAAAGTTCTTGCCAGTTACATTGCCTATTGGTGGCCAAGCAAATACTTGTTTAACAAACATTTGCATTTCCATCTCCATTTACATGCCTTCCTCCATTGCCTTCCTCCCCTTTGGAGTCCCACGCCACTACCCATAACATCCTCCTTTGTCTTTAGCTGAAGATCATATTTAAGATGGCAGCTTTGGCCCTTCTGGCAAGTTATGCAGTTTTCCTTCTAGGACAAAACATTGTTTCACATGAGACTTTTTTTCTGCCTGGCTCAGAACAATTATCCCATGAGTAGGCTTGTCGTGAGACACATGGCTACTAAACACATCATATCCTGGAACCAGCGATTGGAGAGGAGCTTGCTGTGCTACATCCAAGATTTTCTTCCTATGAGAAGGACACTTTCTACCCCTTCTGAGTCTTCATTGCTGCTCATCTGCATCAGGAGAGCTGGAAAAGGCCCTTGGGGGGCTCCCAGTTTATAAAATGGGCTCATAGGGAAAAGTCCATTTATTTCCAACAAAGAACACTCAAATACAAAGAGAGTTTTCCCAGTTGGCTCATGTGGGCTTTAGACTCCTGGTAAGCAAAACAAATAGTCCCAGCTCCCCCATTTCACCAGGAAGACTATGCTCCCCTGTTTAGCCCTTTCAGACATCTTGGAGGCCCTGGGCTGCACCATGCAGACTGCTGTACGTACATAGCATTTTCCTGGCAGAGGTGTGGCTGCTGATTCAGACACAGAAAACCATAAGCTAGAGGAGAGATGGTGATTTGAGATAAAGTTCTGGGAAATTTTGTGATTGAAGTATGTTTCAGAAGTTATAGCCAAACTGATGGCTTTTCTTGGTCATCAATTACATTTGTATAAATAAGAAATGGGTTGTTTGTTTCTACCAATTTCAACAATAGGTGATATAATTAGTGAATCCAGTGCCAAGTTCTTGTGAAAAGTGGTAATCAACTTTATGCCTAAAACTGCTGGATGCTGACCACTCCTCTCCCCTTATACATTTCTCCTTCATCCACATCCACACAGAAATTGAGAAAGGTAAATACTTTCCTAGCCTCCTCTGTTACCATTAGTGGTCAAGTAACATAGTTCTGGCCAAAGAGATATAAATAGAAATCTGTTGAGGGATTCTGGGAGTGCTTTTGCCTTTCTTCTATCAGCAGAGTCAGTGGCTCAGACTCCACCCCTTCTTCCTCCCTCAAATGTTGATGTAACATCTAGAGACAGAGCAGCCATCTTACAACCATGAGACAACATGTGTAAAGACCAAAGGCCAACAAGCTAAGAAAGACAGAATAGAATGACAGAAAAAACCTGGGCTTTTGATTGGCATATAGTGCTGCTAAACTACTACCATCAATTGCCTGTCTCTGGACCTCTACTTGTTTGAACATAATTAGTAGCATTTTCAGACAATTATGTGCAGCTGAAAACATCCCTAAATAACACAACCTTTATTCCCACTCAGAGGCCAGAAGAGCATTGTTCCAAATCCATTGAATACAGTATATTTCCTGTCAAATTTTAGTCTCTTTGTAATGGATTTCCCTTTTTACACTTGTTTTAGTTGGTTTTGATTTTAAGGGTGTAATCAAAGCATAAAGTGTAACAATTTCACAATTAAGTTCAGAATTTATCTGCTTTGCCCTGATCAGGTTAATGACTCTAAGCCTCGAATGAATAACAAGGTTAGTGTCATGCCTTTCTTTGCTATTAGTTTTTATTTTGTCATATAATATGCTCCATCCTTATAGTAACCCTGTGACGAGGGTCTGAGTGATCCTTCTGCCTCCATTTCCGATAAGACAGGAATATAGTTACCATTCCTTTATCCATTCCCAGGAGGTTTTATGGTTCTTAACTTAAGTATGCAGGTGTTGAGCGCTTCTAAGAAAACTGGGCATGACCCTGATTTTATACACATTATTGATGTACAGAGCTTTTAATAACAGCTGTGATCCTGAAAGACTGGGTGAAAAGAAACCATTTCTAATGTGAACTCCAGGAGCTCTCTACTTATAGTAGTCTGTGGTCAATCCTGGCAAGTAAAGGGTACTTTTATAAAACAAATAATAGAATGAACATCCATCTACTTCATGGATTGGCAAACTATAGTCCACAGGCCACATCTGAACCACCATCTATATAAATAAAATTTTACTGGGACACAGTCATGCTTATTAGTTTACGTACAGTCAATGGCTGCTTTCAGGCTATGACAGCACAATTGAGTGGTTGCAACAGAGAATGTATGATGCAAAAAGCATATATACAATATTTTTTACCTGGTTCTTTACAGAAAAAGCTTGCTGACCCCTAATCTATTCTTAATTCAGATTGCCAGTGACAGAGGCAATAGATTTATACTTGTATATGTCCTTTCATTTAAAAATTAGCATTGGAAACATCTACTGTATTTACAGAACTTGTTTAACGTATAATTTTATCATTCCATTCCTACATGAAGAGATGACTATCCAGGGAATTCTGAACATAATGACACACACAAAAATTAGATATATTTTATCCAATTCATAATGAACAGACACATAGAAATAGTCCACACAACCTATCCAAACAATGACTAGAACTGCACATCACAAACTTTGTCTCCAACTGAAAATTGATTTAAAAAATACTGATGGCAAAATTTAAATCTGCAAAATTTAAGCCTGGGACATTGTATTTGACCATGGGGGAGTAGGAGGGAACAAAAGGAAACTTTGACTCTACCCATAAAAGAAAACTCTCAGTGGCAGAAGCTATAATCAGGAAAATTTGATAAGGACAAAAGCTAATTGATTAATCAGCTCTTAATTATAAACTTTAAATGGTAAAGAACTTATCCTGATGAAAATTACTTTTGAGAAACAAAAATGCAAAATGTTTCATTAATTAACTTTAGAAAAATTAAAATGATTTTACTACACTACATAGAAATTGATTAAGAAATTAAATTACATTAATAGATTTTATTCCAGAAAATTCTTTTTCAATGAAAATTCATCAGTAGTCATGTAAATTTGAATCCAATATTGTTATTTAAAATGGCACATCCTCAGGTGTCCTCAGTTTGTTTTGTGGGTGCCTCCCTAGTTCAGGGCTGGCCCTGAACAGGCCTGGGGTTCTGTGTCTGTGTCAGTACGGTGAGGCACAGTGAAAGCAGATTCACAAGGTACTATTTCCAAATCTCTTTTGTCCATTCAGACTCTCACACTGATGCCACTGCAGCAAGGTGGCCAAACTCAGTGTGTTTGGTTTGGCACTTGTGTAGTTGGGAAAAGTCTACAAAGGACAGTTCTGCTCACATTTAGTAAGTTTAGATAACGATTGGCAATCTAAATGGAAAAATGCTGTCACCCACCGAAGCTCCATCATTATAATGATAGAAATGCTGTCCTGTGGGCCTGAGATACTATCTCTTGGAAAAGTTGAGTTCCGGAAATAATATTAATTAATGATCAGTTCTTCTTCTATGGAAAACATTGAAAAGGAATTTGGAAAGAGCAATATTAGTTAGTGCCTTCCCACTACACAATGGGAAGGAGTGGAGAATTCAGAATGCAGCAAGGAGGCCAGTTGCTGTAGGGCTGCTGGGAAAGGCTGCTGATCAGGGCCAGTCGTTCATTGGAGGCTGTGATTTCTCAGATACCACTGGGGCTTCCCACCAGCAATTGTGTAGAGAGCTAAATGACTAATCTTGTCTGAACATCAGTGTGAGGAGAAGTACCTGTGACAGTTGCTTAGCTCATCTTAGTGATGAGAGGGACCAACTGGCTTATAAATGTCTCAATGGCAAATGGTCAAACTAACTGGACATAATGACTTGGTCCAAGATATCACACACTAGCCACAAATGAAGAGGGCTCTATTTTGTTTGCACTTACAATGTTTAAAAACATTTAGCTTGATTGACAACTTACATTAACTATGTCCTTAATCAAAAGTAGTTAGTCTGATGGATGGATGAGTCTCTTCTAGCATCCTTTCCCAACATCTCTGCTCCATAATTCAATGAAAAGTTGCTTGTGCATGTCCTTCAGAGTGAAAGAATCAGAAAGCTCTAGATAACCCCCAGGGTCAGTCAAGTCATTCTTCCTCCTGTCTTCAGATTTGTCTCACTACCCCCTCCAACAGGGCCTCGCTGAAGAAACCCAGCACCAGATATCTCCAATTCATCTCCCTACCTCACACCATTCCTTTGGATCTCAAAATGTTTTCCAAGAAGACATATGTAGCCTGAGTAAGGAATAAAGGCTTTGGATAAGGGATCTGGAAGTCCTCCTTTCTCCCTCTTTCCTAGATGGTCATGTCAATGGTGACTCTCTGGAGTCAAGGTTTCCATGTCCATTGCCTACATTGTGTATGATGAATGGTGGGACTTTCTTGCAAGGTCACATGAAATCACTACCCCATAGGCCTTGCAGAGCCCTAAAATCATTCCAGTAGTTCTCAGGTGTGACCCTGATACCCAGAAATGACTCTCTCTCCTCCTTAAGATTCCAGACAAGAAAAAATACAACTCCCCTCAGCTCCCTGCTCCAGGTGGTAGTGACCCCTGTGCCAGATTGCTTCTCATACTTGAACCTGTGTGGGTGCCCCCCCAACCTGCCCCAGCCAGGGTAGAGAGACTGTCTCATAACACCCAGCACCAAATTGTGAATCAATGTGTGTTCTCCAGGAGACAATTACCCAACTGCACTCACTGATTATTCCACCATAATAACCTAAAACTGTCAATTGAACTATCCAAAAACATTCATTGAGTACATTTAAACAGACTACACTTACAAAAATTGAGAGAATACTATATTCCACTTTATGCCATTAAGTGTGAAAACGTGAGTGACATGGACAATTCTCTAGCAAAATTCAAATACAGGCTCAAAATAGAAACCCACAGCAAATAACCAAAGAGGACATATAAAGTTCAGTCAAAGTTCTACCTCCCAAAAGACACCATGCCTCAGTGGGAAAATAACAAGTTCTATCCTCTTTGAAGGAACCAATAATTCTCATCTTTTGTGAATAATTATTGAGCACCTGTTCTGTGTAAGGTCTTGACCCAGTGCTGGGAGATATGTAACACAGGAAGTTCTCAAGCCTTCAAAGGTCTTACATCTAACTGGAGAGGTAATATTTATACACACAAAGATATAACCAGTGAAATAATAGCAAAAATTATAAAATGCTGCCACTTACTACAACTTGTGATGTACAGATCTCCCTTCCAAGCTCTTTACCTCTACTGCTTCATTTCCATTCTACACAATAAGTTATGTAGTAAAGGGTAGCATGAACCATTGGCACTATAGCTTTATCAGCAAAAGCATGTTTGTTCTTGCATCACATACTCTTTAATTAAGGTCAGGGAACATATGTGGCACATTTTTATATTCCCTGCAATCCTCAGTAGAAAAATTCCTATTTTGACCAGTTGTGCATGAGGAAGCAGATGGCCTGGTTGGATCCTGGCTTCAGCACAGTAACCATGAGGCCCTGATATCACAAAGCTGGCCAAGTGAATGAATACCTTGAATGACTGTATCAAGTACAAAGGATTGGGACAACTAGATTGGGATGAAATTTGACAGAAACAAAGATTTCCAAGACTGACGTCAGCATTGTGATAGAGTTAGTCTTAGTCTCTCTCCCCTAAGTTACAAGCAAATGGATATTCATTAACCAACAAAGGATTCCATACAAAGCACAATAGGACATCTGAGAAATTCATGCAGCCATACATCTGAAGTTTGGGGTACTGGATCCCAAGGAAGCAGTGGAAGGAGATGATCAGATCCCCTCCCCCTCCTCAGCAGCAGCAATCTAGGTTATGGGTTCTCACACAGCCACTGGAGTGTGATGGTAAGAGGGCTTGCATGCAAATGCTTTTGCTTTCAGAGTTGCAGCCTGGCATGTGGGAGTGCTCCACATTGAGCAGCATGGCTCAGCCACCAAGTGGGTGTCACCACCAATTGAAGCAGCCCTGGTGAAATGCCCATGAGCACAGAGTAGGCCTGTGTGCACACAAAAGAAAATGCCCCTCCCCTCCTGCCTAGCACACCAGCTCAGCTGGTCTCCAGTAAGGCAGCAGATCTGTACCAGAGTGCCTGAGTGTGTAGGTATAACCCACCAAGTGGCTGTGGCCAATGGGAAAATGCAGATGAGGCCTATTGGCACAACTTCCAGCAGACATAGTGGGTTCAGAAAACACAGCTCCTGACCCCCAAACCCCTGTAGTTGTGGCTGGTAGAATGTGCAACCTGATGCTACCACTATGTGCTGTTAAAGGGTCACCTCACCAAATTCCATGAAGAATTACAATAACACTTCAGAACAGAGGGAAAAATGACAAGTCTCCAGAAACCAATCCTGAAGTCACAGAAATTTATGATCTAAATGAGAAAGAATTCAAAATAGTTGTCATAAGGAAACTCAACATGTTACAAGAAAACTCAGACAGTTCAATGAACTCAGGAATAAAATTAATGAGCAGAAGAAATTCTTCACCAAAGAGATTGAAACTCTAAAAAAAATACCAAACAGAAATTCTGGAGAGAAAGAACACAATGAGTGAGATAAAAAAACATTCTACAGGACGTCAGTGAAATGGCAGAGTGAGCTGACCCGGGACTCTCTCCCCTCCAAACTACAAGCAAAACCCGGAACAACTGAATTTCAACCAATAACTCTAATAAGACAGAGATCGTCAGAGACCCACAGCAGCAAAATGATGGAGGGCAGAGAGGCTGGAGGCCCCCTTGGAGGAGCTGGAATGGGGTAAGAGAGAAATTTGCTCCATCCCCTAGAGACTGGGATCGCTGCCACGGGTGAGGGAAGGAATGAGGGAGGGGCTGCATCTCCGGGGTATCATCCAGGACTCCCATTGCCAGTGCAGCAGAAACCCGCTAATGGGGGAAACCTTCTATGTGTGGGGACCCCATCAAGCTAGGGCCCCAGGAAACCAGAGAGCGAGAGCTGATCAGAATCCAGGTCAGCACATGAGAGAAAGTGCCCCTCCTCCCCCAACCTGCACTGCATGCCGCCTTCGCAGCTGAAGATGGAAGGCTCAGAACACGCGGCTCTTGACCCCCCCATCTAGTGGTGACAGGATGTAACTGCAACCGAATAACACCATCATGTGTAAAAACTGCTCCTCTACCATTCAGCAATTTTTTAAATCTTCAGACCAGAAGGAAAACAATAAAAACACAGAATTAAGTCCTGAGGAGTTGGAAATAGGTAAACTAAGTGAAAATGAGCTCAGAATAGCTATCATCCAAAAACTCAATGAGGTAAAAGGAAACATAGAGAAACAAGTCAGCAATTTCTGGAGTTACTTCACAAAAGAAGAATCAATCAGAAATATTAGAGGTGAAAAATACAGTGGATCAGGTAAAACAGAATACAGATTCCCTGAATGCACATGTAGACACCATAGAGGAGCACATTAGCATAATCGAAGATAGACAGGCTGAATTGCTCCAAACAGAGGAAGAAAGAGAACTAAGAATTAAAAAAAATGAAAACATCTCCGAGAAATAGCAGATTCAATGAGGAAATCCAATTTAAGAATTATCAGAATCCTGGAGGGCCTGGAAAAGGAAAATGGAGCAGAAAGTGTGCTTAACGAAATTATAGAAGAGAACTTCCCAAATCTAGAGATGGAGGGAGAAATGTGTGTGGAGGAAGCTTTCAGATCTCCTCGATTTGTCAATGTAAAAAGACCTACTGCAAGACATATAGTAGTAAAAATGGCAAAAATGAAAGACAAAGAAAGAATACGCAGGGCAGCAAGGCAGAAGAAAATAACCTACAAAGGAACTCCTATCAGACTTTCAGTGGATTTCTCTACAGAAACCTTACAAGCTAGGAGAGAATGGAATGACATATTCAAAACTTTAAAGGATAAAAATCTTCAGCCAAGAATACTTTATCCAGCAAAAGTATCCTTCAGATAGGAGAGAGATATTAAATCTTTTCCAGACAAACAAAAGCTAAGGGACTTTGTAACCAAAAGTCCTCCACTACAAGAAACCCTCAAGAAGTCTCTCATACCTGAAAAAAGAAAAAAAGGGAGAAAGGGGTCACAAATCACAAAGTAGGGAGACAGATAGAATCAGAATAAGATAGCAAATATTCAACTATAGAATTAGGATAAAGGGAAGGAAACCACCAAGGCAAAGACGATCTTATCACTCTAACCACAACCTCACAGCACAAGTTGGAATAAGAGATGAAAATAATAATCTAGGAGGGGAAGAGGAAAGGGACTAACTCAGTCTAGGTCAAGTAAGTTAAGAGACCACTAGAAAATGGACTATATTATATATGAGATTCTGAATACAAACTTCAGGGTAACCACTAAACTAAAAGACAGAACAGAGATATATAACATAAATGAGGAAAAGTCTAAGAAACAAACCATAAGAAATTGCAGAAGTCAATGGATAGGCTAAAACACACAGGATGAGAAACAAAGGTAACACAGGAAAACTGGATAACGAGTGACAGAATGACAGCATTAAGCCCTCATGCATCAATAATCACCCTCAATGTAAACGGATTGAACTCTCCAATAAAAAGACATAGGGTGGCAAAATGAATTAAAGAGCAAGATCCAATAATTTCTTGCCTCCAGGAAACACACCTCAACCCCAAGGACAAACACAGGCTCAGAGTGAAGGGGTGGAAGAAAATACTGCAAGCTAATAGCAAACAAAAGAAAGCAGGTGTCACAATACTTGTATCAGACAAAACAGACTTCAAAATAAGGCAGGTAAAGAGAGACACAGAGGGACATTATATAATTATCAAAGGGACACTCATCAAGAAGTAATAACGCTTATAAATATCTATGCATCCAACACAGCAGTACCAAAGTTCATAAAGCAACTATTAACAAACCTAAAAGAAGATATTAAAAATAACACAACAATAGTAGGGGACCTCAACACCCCGCTCACATCAATGGACAGATCATCCAGACAGAAAATCAACAAGGAAACAGTGCCACCAAAAGAAAAGCTAAAACAATTGGACTTAATAGACGTATATAGAACACTTCATCCTAAACAGCAGAATACACATTCTTCTCAAGGGCGCATGGAACATTTTCAAGGATGGACCATATGTTGGGAAACAAGGCAAGCCTCTATGAATTTAAAAAAATTGAAATAATAACAAGCATCTTCTCTGATCATAATGCTATAAAGCTAGAAATTAATTACAAGAAAAAACAGAGAAAGGCACAAGGATGTGGAGACTAAACAATATGCTATTGAACAAGCAATGGATCATTGAAGAAATTAAAGAAGAAGTAAAAAAATACCTGGAGACAAATGAAAATGATAACATGCCATACCAACTCACATGGGATACAGAAAAAGCTGTATTGAGAGGAAAATTCATCGCAATATAGACACATCTTAACAAACAAGAAAAATCCCAAATAAGCAATCTTAAACTACACCTAACTGAATTAGAGAAAGAAGAACAAACAAAGCCCAAAGTCAGTGGAAGGAGGGAAGTAATAAAAATCAGAGCAGAAATAAATGCTATTGAAACGAAAAAGGCAGTAGAAAGGAACAAGGAAACAAAGAACTGGTTCTTTGAGAAGATAAATAAAATTGACAACCCCCTAGCCAGACAAAAGAAAAAAAAAAGAGAGAGAAAGTGCAAATAAACAAAATTAGAAATGAAAGAGGAGAAATAACAACAGACTCTGCAGAAATACAATGGATTATAAGAGAATACTACGGAAAATTATATGCCATCAAAATGGATAACCTAGAGGAAATGGATAAATTCTTGGACTCCTACAATCTCCCAAAGCTCACTCAAGAAGAAGCAGACAATTTGAACAGACCAATCACAAGGAAACAGATTGAAACAGCAATCAAAAACATAAGTCAAAGATGCCATGGGGGAGTGTTACAGACAACGTCGAGTACACCAGGGGGAATGTTACACATGAAGACAGAGATGAGAGGAAAAGTGTGAAACACGAAGTCAGAGATGCCACGTGGGTCTGTTAGGCATGAAGTAAATGACACCAGGGTGACTGTTTCAATGAAGTCAGAGGTGAAAGGGGGAGTGTGACACATGAAGTGAGAGGTGATATGCACAGTGTTGCACACAAAGTCAGAGATGCCAGAGGGACTGTGACACACAAAGTCAGAGACCAGAGGTGAAGGGTGAAATTCAAAGCCAGGCACAACCTGGGGGACTGTTATGCACAAAGTCAAAGACATCATGTTGATCATTATGCATGAAGTCAGAGATGCCACCTTGAGTGTTACACACAAAGTCAAACACACCACAGGGGGGTTAAAATGTGGTTAAAAACACCATGGTTAGGATTATGCACGAGGTCAAAGACACAAGGGGGATTGTTATGCACGAAGTCAAAGACACAAGGTGGAGTGTTACACATGTAGTAAAGTACACAAGAGGGAGAAGGACACACGAAGTCAAAGATTAGAGGTGGAGTATGACACACGATGTCAGAGATGTCATGGGGGAGTGTTACATACGAAATCAGTGATGCCAAGGGAAGTGTGACACACTGAATCAGAGACTATAGGTGGAGTGTTACTAATGAAGTCAGTGAAGCCAAGAGAGTGTTACACAGAAATTCATTAATGCCATGGGGGAGTGTTATGCTCAAAGTCAAAGACACCAGGTGGAGTGTTATACAGGAAGTCACAGATGCATCATGGATTGCTACACACAAAGTCATATACAACATTAGGAATGTTATAGGCAAAGTTGGAGAGCCCATGGGGGAATGTTATGCACAAAATGAAGGACTACAGGGGGAGTGTCACACACGAAGTTAGAATCACAAGAGTGACTGTTACACACGGAGTCAGAAACACCAGTTGGAGTGTTACACACAAATTCAGAGACACTAGGGGGAGCGTTACACACGAAGTCAGAGATGGCATGGGGAATGTGACAGGAAAAGTAAGAGACTACATTTGGATTGTGACACACAAAGTCTGAGACTACAGGAGGAGTGTTACACATGAACTCAGAGACACCATTATGTTTGTGACAGGCAACTCAGAGTTGCCACTGGGAGTGAGATACACAAAGTCAGAGAAGCCTGAGGGATTGTGAGACACAGAGTTAGAGATGCCAGGCAGATTGTTACACATGAAGTGAGAGACACCATGGAAAGTGTTACACACAATGTCAGAGACACCACAAGTGCTGTTACACACAAAGTTAGAGACACCAGTGGAAGTGTGACACACGAATTAGGAGAAACCACATGGAGTGTGACACACAAAATCAGAGACACCATAGGGAAGGTTTACACACAAAGCAAGAAATGCCACATGCAATGTTTCACAATGAAGGCAGAGATGCCAGAGGGAGTGTTACATGTGAAGTCAGAGACACCAATGGGAGTGTTACAAACTGTGTCAGAGATGCCATGTGGAGTGTTACATATGAAGTCAGAGACACTGGTAGTATTGTTACACACGAATTCAGAGACTACAGGGGAGTGGGATACATGAAATCAGAGATGCTATGGGGAAGTGTCATGCGCGAATTCAGAGATGACAGGAAGAATGTGAAAAAGAAAGTCACAGACGCCATGGTGCTTGGAATACAGGAAGACAGAGAAGCCAGAGGGAGTGTTATACACTAAGTCAGAGATGCCATGTGGCGTGTTAGAGACTAAATCAGTGATGTCAAGCAGAGTGTGATGCATGAAGTCAGAAACTCCAGGAGTTGTGTTACACGTGATGTGAGAGATGCCAGTATAAGTATTACACATGAAGCTATAGACAGCATGGAGTGAGTGACACACAAACTCAGAGAAACAAGGGGGAGCGTGACACATGAAGTCAGAAATGACAGAGGGATTGTTACACAAGATGTCAGAACCATCAGAAGTGAGTGACACATGAAGTCAGAGATGACAGGAGAACTGCAACACACAAAGTCACAGATCCCAATGAGGAGTGTTATTCACGAAGTCAAAGACACCAGGGGGAGTGTTACAAACGATGTCAGTTGAAGACAGGGGCATTTTATCGCATAATGACACAGACAAAATCCAGAGTGTGACACACAAAATCAGAGATGATATTTGGGGTGTGACAGATGAAGTCACAAACGGCACAGGGAGTCTTACACATAAAGTCAGAAACACCTTGGGGAGTGTTAAGCACAATGTCAGAGATGACAGATGGAGTGCTACGTATGAAGCCACAGACTATGGGGGTGTGTTACACTCGAATCAGAGACACCAGGCTGAGTGTTACACACAAAGTCAGAGATGCCACAGGGGAGTGTTACACACAAAGGCAGAAATGTCATGTTGTTTGCTACACATGAAGTCAGAGATGCCATGGAGAGTGTTACACATGTAATCTGAGAAACCAGGCCGTATGTGACACAAAAAGTCAGAGACCCAAGGTGGTGTGTTACACAAGAAGTCTGAGATGACAGTGGGAGTGTGACACAGGAAGTCAGAGACACAAGGCAAAGTATGACACACAAAGTCTGAGATGGCACAGGGATTGTTGTACATGAAGTCATGATGCTAGGGGGAGTGCGACACATGAAGTCCCAAGGGCCAAGGGGAGTATGACACACAAAGACAGAGATGCCAGAGGGATTGTGACACACGAAGTCAGAGACGCAAGGTGGAGTGTTACACACAAACTCAGAGACACCAGTTGGATTGTTCCCCACGAAGTCTGAGACACCATGGGGAGTGTTACACACCAAGTCAGAGATGCCAGGGGCAGTGTGAAGCATGTCATCAGAAACACCAGGGGTAGTGTGACATGTGAATTCAGTTACACCACGAGGAGTATTAAACACAAAGTCAGACATGCCAGGGTGATTGTGATAATAGAAGTCAGGGATGGCCAGTGGATTGTGACACAGGAATTCAGAGATACAATACGGAGTGTTACTCACAGTCAGAGAGGTCAGTGGGAGTGTCACATGTGAAGTCAAAGAGGCCCAGGTGATTGTGATACACAAAGTCAAAAAGGCCAGGGGAATGTCACACATGAAGTCAGAGAGAATATTTCAGCAATGACACACGAAGTCAGTTATGCCACGGGGAGTCTTACACACAAAGTCAGAGATGCCATGGGAGAGTGTTACACGTGGTGTCAGACATGACAGGTGGAATGTAATGGACAAAGTCACAGGCTACAAGGTGACTGAATCAGAGCCATAAGGGATAGTGTTACACTTGAATTCAGAGATGCCATGGGGGATAGTTACACATGAAGTCAGAAATGTTACATGCTTTTTTACACAGGAAGTCAGAGACACAAGGGGGAGTGTTACACATCCAGTCAGAAGCCAGGCATGGTAATACACAGGAAGTCATAGACATCAGGGCAAGTGTTATAAATGAAATCAGAGGTACCTTGGTGACTGTTACACATGTAGTCCGAGATGCCAGGCAGCATGTGACACATGAAGGCAGACACACAACTTGGAGTGTTACAAACAAAGTCCAAGACACCAGTGGGAGTATGACACATGAAGTCAGAGATGCCACAGGGTGTGTTACACACGACGTTAGAGAGGCCAGGGGGATTGTTGAGCAGGAAGTCAGAGTCAACAGGGGGTGTTACACACCACATCAGAGACAGCAGTTGATTGTGACACACGAATGCAGAGAAAACATGGGGAATCTTATGAACGAAGTCAGAGGTTACAAGGGGAGTGTAAAACACGAAGTCACACACACAATAGGGAGAATGAAAAAAAGAGACCACAGGTGAAGTTGAAACACAAAGTCAGAGACACCATGGGTATTATTGCAAAAGAAGTCAGAGTTCCCAGGTGGAGAGTTACACACAAAGTGAGAGACACAATTCTGAGTGTTACACTCGAAGTCAGAGACACCATGAAGAGTTTGACACACAAAATCAGAGCTGGCAGGGTGAGTGTTACAAAAGAAGTCCAAGATGACACAGGGGAGCGTTATACTTGAAGGTAGAAATGCCACGTGGACTGTCACACATGAAGCCAGAGATGGCAAGGGGAGTGTACCACAAGAAGTCAGAGATGCCACATGTAGTGTTACACATGATGTCGCAGACACCAGGGGGAGTGTTACACATGAATCCAGAGACACCAAGTTGAGTGTTACACAAGAAGTCAAAGACAACAGGTGGAGTGTTACACATGGAGTCAGAAATGCAACACAGTGTCTTACACACAAAGTCCACTCCACCAAAGAGAGTGTAACATACAAAATCAGAGATGCCAGGTGGATTAGGACACTGGGAGTCAAAGATGCATCTGTGAATGTTACACTGAAAGTCAGAGAATCCATGGATACTGTGACACACTAAATCAGAGAGGCCAAGTGAAGTGTTCCACATGAAGTCAGAGACACCAGAGGGAGTCTTATACATGGAGTCAGACATGCAGGGAGAGTATTACACACCAAGTCAGAGGGGCCATGTGGAGTGTTACACACAAAGTCAGAGACGACAGGGGGACTGTGACAGATGAAGTCAGATATGCCAGGGGGAGTGTTACACAAAAAGTCAATGACACCAGGGGGAGTGTAACATATGAGGTCACAGACACCAAGGGGAGTGTTATGCACAAAGTCAGAGACGCCAGTGGTTTCTGTAAAACACGAAGTCAGAGACAACAGAGTTGAGTGTTACACATAATTTCAGAGATGCCAAGGGGGTGTTTTATGCATGAAGTCAGAGACATCAGTGGGAGTGTTATGCACAAAGGCAGAAAAACCAGGGGAATATTTATGCAGGAAGCCAGAGTGGCCATGGGGAGTTTGACACACGGTATCAGAGAGAACAGGTCATGTGTGACACTCGAAGACAGACATCATTGAGAATGTTACACACAAAGTAAGAGACACCAGTGGGAGTGTTATACAAGGACTCAGAGTTGCCACTGGGAGTATTACACAAGAAGTTATAGATGGCAGGGGTACTGTGACCCACAAACTCAGAGACACAAAAGGGAGCATGACACATGAAGTCATAGATTCCATTGGGTCAGTTACACATGAGGTCATACATACCAGGTGGAGTGTGATACATGAAGTAGGGGACACCATGCAGAATGTGACACATGAATTCAGAGAGGCAACAAGGGGTGTTGCACACAAAGTCAGAGACATTAGGGAGAGTGTGAGTCACAAAATCACAGATGCCAGAGGAATTGTGAAACACGAAGTCAGAACCGTCAGGTGGAGTTTTACACATGCACTCAGAGACACAATGTGGATTCTTACACACAAATTTTGAGACACCAGGGGTGTGTGACACACGAAGTCAGAGATAACAGGGGGAGTCTGACACTCCAAGTCAGAGATGACAGGTCAACTGTGATCCTCGAAGTCAGAGATGCCATAGGGAATGTTACACACAAAGTCAGAGCCACAATGGGGAGTGTTATACATGAAGTGACAGATGCCAGTAGGAGTGTTACACATGAAGCTATACACGGAAATGTCAGTGTGACACACGAGCTCAGAGACATAAGGGGGAGTGTGACACCCAAAGTCAGAGACACCACCAGTTGTGTTAACACAAAGTGAGAAACGCCAAGAAGTGGGTCATAAACGAAGTCAGGGATGCCAGGTGCAGTGTGACAAAAGAAGTCCGAGCCTCCACATGGAGTGTTGCACACAAAGTCAGAGAGGCTAGTGGTAGTGTGAAACAAGAAGTTAAAGACACCAGGAGGAGTGTGACACACAAAGTCATAAACAACAGGTTGACTGTGACACTCGATGTCAGAGATGCAATGGAGAGTGTTACACAGAAAGTAAGAGACACAAGGGGGAATGTTATATATGAAGTCAGAGATGTAAGTGAGAGAGTTACTCATGAAATTATAGATGGCAGGGGAGTGTGATAGACAGACTTAGAGGCAGAAGTGAGAGAGGATCACACAAAGTCAGAGACATCACCAGCTGTGTCACACGAATTCAGAGATGACAGGTGTAGTGTGATACCCAAAGTCAGGGATGCCAGGTGGAGTGTGACACTCAAAGTCAGAGACGCCATGGGGAGTGTTACAAATTCAGAGATGACAGGGGGAGTGTGACACATGAAGGTGGAAATGCCATGGGAGTGTGTTATGCATGAAAACAATGATACCAGGGACAGTGTTACTCATAAAGTCAGACACGATAGGAGGTGAGTAACACACAAACTCACAGACACTGTGTGGAGTGTCACACATGAATTCAGAGATGACAGTGGGTGTGTGACACATGAAGTCAGAGCCACCAGGTGGACTTTTACACACAATGTCAGAGATGCTAGTGTGAGTGTTTCACACCAACTCAGAGACACAAGTGGTATAGATACACATGAAGTCTGAGACACCATGGGATGTGTGACACATGAAGTCTGACGCAGTAGGGTTAGCGTTAAACAGGAAGTCAAAGACACTCAGGAATGTGTGACACACGAAGTCCGAGATGCCAATGGGGGTGTTACACACAAAGTCAAAAACTCCATGGTGAGTGTTACACAGGAAGTCTGACACACCAGGGGGTATGTGAAACATGAAGTCAGAGACGACAAAGGGAGTGTTACACATGAAGTCAGAGATGCCAGTGTGAGTGAAACACATGAAGTAATAGACGGAAGGGGGAATGTGATGAACAATGTCAGAGAAAACAGGGGCAGTGTGGCACGAGAAGTCAAAGACTACAGGTGGAAGGTTAAACAGGAAGACAGACACACCAGGGGCAATGACACAAACGAAGTCTAAGTCACCAGGGGGAGTATTTTGCCTAAAGTTAAAGAAATCAGGTGGAGTGTTACACATGAAGTCAAAGACACCTGGGAGAGAGTGATACATGAGGTCAGAGATGCCACTGGGGAGTGATATGCAAGAAGTCAAAGGCACCAGATGGAGTGTTAAGCACGAAGTCAGTGACACGAAGGGGAGAGTGATGGATGATAACCCTGCTCAGACACAATGCCTACATCTTCCCCTCAGGGAATGGGGCTGAGGCCAGAACCTTGGTGGTTCCAATTGCTTAGGAGGAATGAAGCAAAATGCTTTTAACAAAAAGCACTTGCACACTGGCAAGGAGAATCTCCGTCACCTAGCACAATGCTCCCTTCTAGCAGAGCGAAATAGCAGCCACTGGGAAACCTTTTCACACGCGAGCTAACAAAGCAGTGTACAGCCAGGACACAGCGTGGCTTGTTTGCTTTCCATGAGATCACAAGCAGGAGAAACACCCTTGCTTCTGCCTCTTGGGAAGGCCTGGAAGAATTCCTGCAGGATTGCAGATTGCTGACTTCAGGGAAGTGCTCCTCAGCAGACAGCAACAGAATTCTCTAAAGTACTCAGAAAGCACCTATCTGGAAAGGCTCAATTGGTGTCAGCCCTGCCATACCTTGCTCTAGAGCTGGGATGCACAAAGAATCACATCCATCCCTCAAGATAAGACAAGCCAGAAACCACTTTCATCCAGCTCTTGAGGAAGCAGAGAAAGAACTCTCCACAGTGCTCTTACAGAGTAACAGCAACCTCGGATTCACAAGGCAGCAGGAACATGATTTCTTTCCAGCTTCCAACTCGCAGATGTTGCACTACTGCTTCGGGCACATTTCAATCTTTCTAAACATGCTCAGACACAATGCCAAGTTCTTCCCCTCAAGGAATGGGGCAGAGGCCAGAACGTTGGTGATTGCACATGCTTAGGAGGAGAGAAACAACATGCTTTTAACAAACAGCCCTTGTGTACTGGCAGAGAGAATCTCCCTCACCTAGAAGAAGGCTTCCTCAGAGCAGGGCCAATCAGCAGCCAGAGGGAAAACATGTCACAGGGGAGCTGCAAAGCACACTAGAAGCAAGACACAATGTGCCTGGCTTGTTTTCCATGAGATCGCAGGCAGGAGTAACATTCTGGCTTCTGGCTCTTGGCAAGGCCTGGAAGAACTCCTGCAGGATTGCAGTTGGTTTCCTTCAGGGAAGCGCTCCCCAGCAAACAGCAACCGTGTTGTCCACAGGCAGTCAGAAAGAACCTATCTCGAAAGGCACATTTGCTGTCAGCCGTGCCATACATTCATGTAGAGCTGGGAGGCACAAAGATTTCCATCCATCCCTCAAGATGGGCCAAGCCACAAAGCGGCTTGCTTCCAGCTCTTTAGGAAGCTGAGAGAGAACAGTCTTTCCACAGCGCTCTTTCAGCGAACCAGCAACCTCTGATCCAAAACGCAGCAGAAAGGCTGTTTCTTTCCAGCTTGTAAAACTCGACTCTCTTACTTCTGCTTGAGGCACATTTCCATCCTCCTCACCTTGCTCACACGAAATGCCTACATCTAGCCCTTAAGCTACAGGGCCACGGCCTGAACGTTGGCGCTTGCACATGCTTAGGAGGAGAGAAACAATATGCTTTTTAACAGAGAGCCCTTGTGGACCGGCAGAGAGAATCTCCTTCAAGTAGGAGAAAGCTCCCTGCCACGAGGGCAAATCAGCAGCCAGCATGTCACGGGCTACCTCTCAGAGCCGTGAGGAGCCAAGATACAATGTGTCTTGCTTGCTCTCCATGAGATCTCTGGCAGGAGAAACACTCTTGCTTCTGGCTCTTGGCAAGGCCTGGAAGAGCTCCTGCAGGATTGCAGTTGGTTTCCTTCAGGGAAGCGCTCCCCGGCAAACAGCAAGCGCGTTGTCCACAGGCAGTCAGAAAGCACCTAACTCGAAAGGCACATTTGCTGTCAGCTGTGCCATACACGGACCCCGAGCTGGGAGGCACAAAGCATTCTATCCATCCCTCAAGATGAGACCAGCCACAAATCGTCTTGCTTCCAGCTCTTTAGGAAGCTGAGAAAGAACTTGCTTTCCAAAGTGCTCTTACTGTGTACCCTCAAATTCTGATTCAAAAGGCAGCAGAAACGTGCTATCTTTCCTGCTTCCAATTCACAGCTATCTCACTTCTGCTTCTGCAAGATGTCATTATTTCTAACATTGCTCAGACACAATGCCTAGATCTTACACTGAAGAACTGGAGCTGATGGAAGAATATTTGTTCTTCTTCATGATTCTGTAGATTTCAGCAAAATGATTTCACAAAGAGCCCTTGCTCCCTGACAAATAGAATCTCTCACTCCTAAAATACCTCTCTCTCTGAACACATGAAAGAAGGACTCAAAGGGGAACTTTGTCACAGTCGATGTATCACAGCACTGTATAGCTGTGAGAAAAGTGGTATTTCTTCCTTGTCATGAAGTCACAAGGAGGTGAATCACTCTTGCTCTCAGCTCAGGGGACGGCCTTCAATATCTCATTCAACATTGTGCTTAACTGGCTTTAGGGAACCGCTCTGGGGCAGACAGTGACGGAATTCTCAGAAGGCTGTCATAGAGCACATCTCATGAAAGGCACCATTGGTCTCAGATCTTTCATACATTACTCTAGAGTTCACACACAATAGCTATTCCATCCACCCCTCAAGATAAGAGAAGCAACAAACCCTCTTCCTTCCAGAACTTTAGGAATCATGGAAAGAACTCTGCTTATACAGTGCCCTTACAGCATAATAACAAGGTCTCATTGACATGGAAGCATGAACTCCATTTCATCCTCGCTTGTAACACGCAGCCTAGGAACTTGTGCTTCTGCAAGATTTCAATCATTTTCATATGGCTCATGCACTATCTGTATATCTTACCCTCATGCAATGCTGCCGAGGGAAGAACACTGACGTTTCCTCATGCTTGGGAAGAGTGAAGGAAAATGTTTTTACCAAACAGCCCTTACTGACTTGCAGAGAGAATCTTGCAACCCTAAAGGAACGCGTTCTCAGAACAAAAAAGCAGCCACGGGGATCTTTGTCACAGGAGACATATCAAAGCAGTGTAGAGCCAAGACAGAATGTCTGTTGTTTGCTTGCCATGAGATCAGAAGGAGGAGTAGCACTCTTGTTTCTGGCTGTTTTCAAAGATCTTGTATAACTCATGCAACCTTGCACTTTACTTCCTTCAGCCAAGTGCTCACCCACATGAAGTGAAACGAATCTTTTTCAGCACTCTGTGCGCACCCATCTCTAAAGACGCATTTTCTGTCCAAGGTGTCAAACATTTCACTAGAGCTGGGACAGAATAGCTATCACTTCGATCCCTCGAGATAACAGAGGAAGAAATATTACTCCTTCTAGGTCTTTGCAATCCTCTCTAAGAAGAGTTTTCAAACAGTGCTGTTTATGGCATTCAGTCAAGCACTCAATCATATGCAATGTTTGTTCCCTTATCCCAGCCTAAAACACACCACTTAGTAACATTTTCATTTCCGAGATTTTAATCTCTTCAGTTCAGCTAGGAAGGAAAGCTTGTAACAAATATTCCAAGAACCAACACAGGGTAGAAAAGCTCCTGATTCTACATCTTTAGGAGCATCTCAGGAGATCATTTTTAACAAACTGCACTAGAAGGCATACAGACAGAAACTCCCCTAAGTTTAATAAGAATGCTCTGTCTAAACACAGCATTATAAGCAGTTGTTTGAGAACCTTGTCCTGTATGAGATTTCAAACTCACTACAGCCAAGTGAGAATATTTATCACTTCCTTGCCATGAGATCACAAGGAGGAGAAACATTCTTGCTTCTAGCTCTTTCTGAAGATCTTGTATAACTCATGTAACATTGCACTTTGCTTCCTTTGATCGAGTGCTCACACACATACAGTGCAAGTATTCTCTCACAGAACTCAGTTCACACTTCAAAAGGCACATTTTGTGTTAGAGGTTTCAAACACTTGACTACAGCTGGGACAGAATGGCTATGAAACCCATCACTCGAGATAACAGAGGGAAGACATCTGCTTCCTTCTAAGTCTTCAGGAACCTCTCACAGAACATTTTCACACAGCATTCTTTACTGCATGCATGCCATAAAGATGTTCCTAAAGACATAGAAGGAAGAGTGTTTCTACCCTTTGTTCTTTCTTCGAATGTACGTTATAGACATTCTATCCAAGCTGGAGCGAAAAGTTTCAAATCTCTTTAACCAAAACGTTTCCCAGGTTAAGTTAGTTTCCTGACAGAATTTCACAATCATCTTCTTTATTGCGTGGTTCATCTTTTCTGTCTTTCTTGCCAAATCGGGCCACCATGAGTTGTGGAATTTCCAAGTGATACCCCAGCCCTTGAGGCTTCCTGGGTTATTTGGGAGATAACTGTAGTTCTGTTGTCGTTCTGGATCGACAGCGGAAGTCTGGACCTGGGAATGATCTCCTTTCACGAAACTTTCGTCACTTTGGTGGCCTTCCCTGTTTTGGAAGGGAATGCTTCAACCCACACTGTGAAGGTGTCTATGAGTACTAGGATTTACTTGACATTCCCAGAGGCTCGAGGCATCATGTTAAAGTCCACTTGCCAGTCCTCACTGGGGATGACTCCTCAATGTTGAACTCCCTTATTCAAGGAGGGCAGCCCTGTTCTGGGATTGTTTTTGGCACAGATAACACATTTCTAGTAACTTTCTGAAGGGTTCATTGCAAATTAGGACCAATTAAACACCTTGATCCACTGCAAGGTGGCATCCTTCCCATAGTGAGTGCTCTGATGGATTTAATTAACAATTTCTCCCAGAAGGTCTTCAGGTACCAAGATGAGTCTTTCTGACTTACATTTATATCCTGGATACTCCACAGATGAGGAGTCAAATCTCCATGCTCTGGCTCTCTCTAAATCTTTCTGTGTGTAGCTATGCTGGAATTTAGCAAAGTCAATTCGGGGAACTAAGGGACCCAAGAGTGCCCTGAAACTCCTAGTCCTAGCAGCAGTCGTCACTGCCTGATCAGCTGGTTGATTACGTCCAGCTTCCAAAGTGTCCCCTTTCTGATGTGGAGGGCAGTACATGATGGCTACTGCCATGGGTCGTTAATGGCCTCTAATAAGGTCAATATTTCCTTGGAATATTTTATGTCTCTTTTTCCAGCAGTCAAGAGTCCCCTCTCTTTCCATATGGCCCCAGAGGCATGGACCACTAGAAAGGTGTATTTTGAGTCTGTGCTCATGTGTCTTTACCTATGTGAAGAGCTTTAGTTGGGGCTATTAGCTCAGCCTCCTGAGATGAAATACCTGGAGGCGGACCCTTTGCTTCCATGGTGTCCTGTAGGGTGACAACTGCATACCCTGCTTGATGTTGCCCTGATCCAAGAAGCTGCTTCCATCAGTGAACAGTCCCAAGTCCAACTGCTCCAACAGTTGGACAATCAAATCAGGTCAGCTCTAGAACACCTGTTCAATGATCTGAAGTCAATCGTGAAAGGGGTCTTGTTGACTCGATGGGTAGAAGGGTTGCAGGTTTTAAGGTAGAAATAGCCTGTAACTTTACTTCTGAGTTGTCTGATAAAGTAGCCTGATCCTGAGGTTAGCCAAGATCCTCCTTTCTGTTCTTTTCTTAGAGGACTCATAGAGGGAGGACACAATGGGGAGTGTGCACCATTGTGGGCTGTGCCAATGTGAACTTTTCAGCTTCTTGTAGTATGTTACAGATGGCGGTAATGGCTCAGAGGCAAGACAGCTATCCTTTGACCATCTGATCTGACTGCTTAGTAAAATAGGCCACAGGCCTCCTGGTGGGTCCAAGGTTCTGAGTCAGGACTCACAGACTAAGGCCCTGTTTTTCCTTTACAAAGAGATCAAAGGGCTGTCTCAAATCTGGGAGTCCCAAGGCTGGGGCAGTTAATAATTTTTCTTTAACTTGATTGTACTTGATGGGGTTCAGGGCAGGCCGTCCCAAGATGCGTCACTCTGGTATGAGAATTATTTCAAGCTGAAGACAATAAAGGCTCAAACTCAGGAAGAACATTCAACATTTCCCCCCTAACTGCCTAAAAGAAATTTAAAATGAAAGCCTGTCCCTAGGACAGGCCATCACCATAGTTAACTCTGGGTTTCGGCAGACTGGAAAGATCCTTGCTAAGCCCACTGTTATCAAGTCCTATTTACCATTTACTTTTCCATTTCCATGTGAGTTGTCTTCCTCCCCTTTGAAGCCCCAAATCACTACCCCAAATTTCGTCCTTTTCTGTAGCTGAAGATATTTAAACAGGAAGCCTCAGCCTGTTTAATTCAGTTGGCTGAGTTACTCAGTTTCTCCTGAGTTTCTCCCATGTATACATGCTATTAAACTTTGTTTGATTTTCTCCTGCTGACCTTCCTTTTTAGTTATCTTACCAGCCATAAGAACCCTAAGTAAAAGTCAGGGGGAATTCTCCCACTTCCCTGACAAACACATTCTGGCACTCTCATGTCCACATCAAAGGCTCGAGATCTCCTCCCATTAAGTCCTCAAATAGAGATTTTAACATTAATCTAAAGCTGACTATCCAAATTCGACAGAAGCCTGACATTCCTAAAACAAATCCCCACAATTATCTATGGGTAGTAGGAGTTCCAACTCAAGTGATTGCTTCTCTCCTGTCTGGGAGCAGGATTCTCTGGGCTTCTGACAGTTCAAAATCTAAGTATTTAACAGTATTTGTCACTATTTGTGACACTATCTACCTAGAGATAGCATCAGATCCTACAAGATTACCCCTTGCCTTCCATTTTAGGTGCCAATTGCAAGTCCAGGTTGTCACCTATCCTTCTGACCAACCTGCCACAGACCAGAGGTGCCCATGAACACCCTCCTTTGGATTCGATTAAACTATTTTTATAGAGCAGCTCACAGAACTCAGGAAAACATTTTACTTAACAGCCAGACCAAAGAGATGCATAGAGCACGATATGTGAGAGAGGGATGTGGAGTTCCCAAGCTCTCTCTGGGTGTGCCACTCTCCCTGAGTCTCCCCATGTTTGCAACTCAGAAGCTCCTGGAACTCCATATTGAGCTCAATCCCTCTCCCCACCTCAGAGGTATAAGGAGGGAGATGGGGCTGAAAGTTCCAACCCTCTAATCACACAATTGGTTCCACTGGCTAACAGCTCCCACCTTTAGGGGCTTTCCAAAAGTCACCTTATTTACATAAATTCAGGGGTGGTTGAAAGGGACTTCTTGTGGATAACAAAAGACACCCATGTTACCATTATTAATCTGCAGTTATTTCAGGAACTGAGGACAAAAGTAATTGTTATAACAAAAGATGCCCCATGGCTCTTATATCAGAAATTACAAGGGGTTTAGGAGCTCTGTGCCGGAAATGAAATGAAGGTATTTTGTTTATTATAAATCACAATATCACACCAAACTATCAGAATTCCCTGCTGAAGGCAGGGAAGGGTGACCAAACATCACTTGGGGGTGGTGGGGGATGAGGAGCCAAAAGCGTCTTTTGAATCTGGCACTGTATAGCATTGACAGCCATAATGTCTTCAACAAATCTATATTCCCTTGTTTCCAGCCTTTTAATGGGTGAAATGGGTGTGTTCCATGGGAATCTCCTGATCAATCCCTGTTCTAAAAGTGTATTGATTAAAGGAAAGAGTCCTCTTATGGCTTCTGGCTTCAAGGGGTATTGTTTCACCAGGGCCAATGATAGGGGAACCTCTTCTCTCTCAGGTGCTGGTGTATCTTGCAACAAGACCATGAGCTCAATCCCCCAACTTTTAGGGGCTTGGATCTCTATCTTGTTCCAGCTTATTAGGACCCCTAACTTAGAGAGCATGTCCTTCCCTACAGGGGGAACAGGGCAGTCTGGTACATCCAGAAAAGAATGCTTCTGTGTTTAGATCCTATTTCACAGGTCAAGGGCTCCAGAAATCTTTTGGTCTCTCCTTTTCCTGATACCTCTTTTATGTCATCAGGAACTATAGCCAACTTTTGGCGTTTCCCCATGGATATCTGGAGCACTTTAAGATATGACATAGTGTCAGGGCAAGGAAAATCCCCTTTCTTCCCTTCTTAGGTTCCTATGGCTGGACTAATAGTTAAACTGACACAAGACCAGGTTAACAGGAGAAAAATCCACTTTAATACATACCTTTTGGAGACCATAAAGAAACGTTGCTCAGAGAGTGAACAAAACAGGCAGTATATATATCTTTTACACCAAGAAACATAAAATTGTGAAAAATTGACAGAGCAAAGAAACTTAGGTGTGGGGCATGTAAATAGTGGGGAATTTAGGATGAGATAGTAAATTAGCAAGGTTTGTTTATGCAGGCTTCTCAGCCCTCAATCCCCTAGCTCTGGTGATAAGGATGCAGGGAGAACACCTTTCACATGGGAGATTCACTTCCTGCTTTCAGGGGAATAGAGACAGTAGGCTCAGAAAGCCCTTTTTGCTCCACAAGTAACTTTAAATCAAAATAATCAACAAGCCCTTGTGGGATATTTTGGGGTGGCCTGTCCTGGACCCCCACAATAGGTATTAACTGTACTTCCCTAGGCCTCAGGGTATATAGCTCGAGGCAGTCCCACAGCCTCTGGGAAAAAAAGGCAGAGGGGTTGTCCTCAGGGCCTTGTTGGACCTCTCCTAATTTAGACCAGTTAATAGACGGCTGGCTTACTATATGTGTGGCTTTCAAAAGCAGATTCCCCAAATATTCTAGCTTTTCTTGATCATCAGGGTTATTGTTATTCCACTCAGGGTCAGTCCCCAGCACAGCCTTCCCGTTAGGCCCGTGAAAATTTGACCCAGGGACTTATTTTTTCTGTCTCCAGCCACCCCACAGGAAAGTGACTGGGCACCCAGCCTCTCCTGCCACTGCTGCCGCTGCCACTGCTCATGACTCCTGGGCCAAGCCAGGCTGGGTTGAGCAAAAAGGAGCCCATCTGCCATCAGGACACCCCTCCCACCACGACCATCACTACTGCTGTTGGGGCCACTGCTGCTGTGATGAAGGAGCAGGGAGCATGGGGATGCCCCACTCCATCCTCCTCACTGCCTTCCAATGTGTGCTGCCTACCCCTGTGACCACCACCACTACCAATATCTCTGAGGACATGTTCATTTTAGTGAACCCAACAAATACACTTACACACACACAAGACAAACGCACCCACACAAAGACAAATCCTACTCCTGCAGGTCAAAAACAAAAGGTGAAGTCTAACAATGCCCTGGATCTCTTCCAAATGAGGGCCCCTTCTTTCACGCATTCAAAATGCAAATAGAGATACAGAGACTGATGACTGGGAGCAAATGGCAAACAGACTCCCGCAGGACAAAACAGAAGGTGAGGTCCAACACTCCCCTGGATCTCTCCCAAATGAGGGGCGCACTTCTCACACAGACTGCAAATGGAAAGATGGGGAATTCATGACTGCGCTTCTCATGGTCACTCACCTGACAGGCAAAACCAATTCGTGCAGGACAAAAACAGATGGTGAAGTCCGACAGAGATCCCCTGGATCTCTCCCAAATGAGAGGCCCTCCTTTCCAATGAATCACTCACACAAAATGCAAATAGAGAGACAGGAAATTCACCACTGCACGTGTCATGGCAACTCAACTGACCAGAGACTCGTATACAAGACAAAAGCACACTCACACACAAAGACTGAAGTCCAACATGTTTCTCCACTCCAAGGGAGCATCGTGCCTAGGGTGGCAGATACTGGCGGGAAGGGAGGAACAGCAAGGGAAGCCCCCAGGCAAAGACTTCCCCCCAGCCCCTGGGGACCGCCAACCACTGAAACCCTCACAAGGGCCATCCAGCCATGGGCGCAAGACTCCTGACTGGCTTGCCAAAATTGATACCGAACCTCTTAATCTCAAGTTTCTGTGCCCGATGCACAGGAAGCCAACACTGATACATTGGTGGTTAGAAATGGAGAAATATTACTCAAATTGTCAAAAAGAATCGGGGGGAGCCTGGTTTCCCTCAAATCCACCTCCATAAGAACAGAAACAGGGAGATTTTATGGAACTGAGGGACTTGGCAGGAGGAGCTTCAGGGAAACAATTGGGTCACCCCCAATAGACCCCTGGGGAATCTGACTTCCGGGCTTCCAGGGCTGCTCAGAGCTGGCCATTTGATGATCACAACCTCCCCAAAGATATCGTTTTTTTCTTCAAAGCAAGCTCACAATTCCTTGAGCCCCCTGAATCGCCCCTCAAGTTAAACAGCAAAAAGAGTAAATTGGTTTAATGTCTACAGTACCCCTCAGGTACCTGGATTCTTTTCTCCTCCTTTTCCTCACCACCCCCACCCCCTTCTCCAGGGAGCTCCTTATTAAAAATTCCCATTGTCTGGGAAACCTTCTGGACAGCCCAGGCTGAGAAATTCCCCAGGCTGTAGAGAGTGTGTGTCTGGTGCTCAGAGAAGTTGCACTTGAAGTCTAGGTTTTGACTCATTCACGTAGAGGTATGAACCGAGGCTGTAAGAATCAGTGGGCAAAATAAAGGCGAGAAAGTAGAGATGGAAGAGAGGACATTGGTAACGAGAACCTGAGGTTTGACTGTAGGGTAATGTAGTTCAAAATGCCTCTCCCCAATATTTCTTTTTTTTTTAATTGTTTAAATTTTTTTAAAGATTGGCACCTGAGCTGACATGTGTTGCCAATCTTCTTTTTTTTCTTCTTCTCCTCAAAGCCCTCAAGTACATAGTTGTATATTCTAGTTGTAGGTCCTTCTCGTTGTGTTATGTGGGATGCCACCTCAGCATGGCTTCATGAGTGGTGCTAGATCCATGCCCAGGATCCAATCTGACAAATCCCTGGGATGCTGAAGCTGAGCATGTGAACTTAACCACTTGGACATGGGGCCGGCCCCTCCAATATCTCATTTTTTAAATCAAGAGTTGGCTTAGTTTTCCAGGGCAGCCCTCACGGCATGACTTAATATGGCGAATTTATACTATTCAATGCACCGTGGAAACCAAACCCTCACTATTACATTGTTTCTCTTTGTTCTGGGTTCCAGCTGGGGATTCCAGAAGCTCATTTTTCTCACAATCCCAGAAATAAAAGTGCTCCCCTCTGACTCTCACTAACAACCCCACTTACATGGACCTACCTTTCTCTTGTGTCCTGATGACAGTGGTGGAAGATGGAGCACTGATGCTTCCTGGCATGGGCTGGACAGGAAAAGAAAGCACCATCTATGGAGCTGGTGGGAAGGAAGAGACAGCAGGAGCAGTCAGGCAAAGCCAGCCCAGGGCTGTGATTCTCTATTTTTCTAGTTAAACGATGGTTTATTGCTTGAGTACATAGATAAATTTATGCAACCAGGGAGAGGCTGTGGATGACTCACATTTCCAGTTGAGGGAGAGCACTCGTCTAGTCTTATATCTAGCCAGCTGGTAAATGTGGCTCTCAATCAGAATCAGATGGAATTTAGCATCCTTATCCTTTCTGTTCTTCTCAAGATGCTTTCAAACTGCAACAGCTTTCTTAAGTAAGAATTAAGACTTTGAGTCCTTTGTACTTAAGAATTCTCAAGATTTTATTGCCTCTCACAAAACATACTTGTGCAGTGCCATGTGAGTTTCTCAGGACCACATCAATTTGTGAGGGAGTCAGGCCCTTATTGGCCAGTTTGTAGATCTGCTCTTTTGTGTCATCAGACATCATCTTCAGCCAGGTGGGGATGCTGTGGCAGAGGGGCAGAGCCTACTGGGACAAGTCCTTCCCAGGAACATACATGTGACCCATGATGGCAGTGGTCAGGCAGCAAAAAAAAATGCCCCAGGGCTGCAGTTCTTAAGAAAAAGCTGGCTCCCCAGGGGATTGGGCAGAGCACTTCTGTTTTTCCCACAAGGGTTACAAAAACTAGTCTATATTATTAAGGATTGTTTCTTTTCTTACTCAATTTCATTTCGGACTCTATGTCTCCAATCACATAGACTAGCAGATAAAAGGCATCACATCAAGTCCTTTTGGGTTGCTTGTCTCCTCATCTCTCTTATTTAATACAAGATCTATTCTGGGTCTCAAGCAGAGCATTGGAGGTGGGAAGGAGCATGTGGCCCTGGTCTACACTGCCACCTGTGGAGAGAGATGCTCACAGCCCCTCCTGCTTGGCCAATGTTTGGAGCACAGGATTTTTTTCATGAGGCTGCCACTTCCTCCTTCATCAGTTCACACGTGTGTGGCCTGTAAGTTGGGATTAACACATAGGTACTGCAGTGGACTGAATGTTTATGCCCCTCCCTCAAATTCATATGTTGAAATCCTAACTTCCAAATGATGGTATTTGGAGGTAGAGCCTTTGGGAGGTGCTTAAGTCATGAGAGTGGAATGCCTGTGAATGATAGCGCCCTTAAAAATGAGGTCTTAGATGGCTCCCTTACCCCTTCAACCATGTGAGGACACAGTGAGAAGATGACCACGAACCAGGAAATGGGACTTCACCAAATACTGAATCTTCTGGTGCCTGACCTTACACTTTCTAGCCTCTAGAACTGTGAGAAATTTTTCTTTGTTTATAAGCCACCCAGTCTGTGATATTGTGTTATAGTAGCCCAAATGTACTCAGACAGGTACTCTTAGTTTGACCTGCACATTTGAGCCAATTAAAAATTGAGTTTTTAACTTAAACTTTGATGTAAAAAATTGAAAAGGGGGCTGGCCCTGTGGCTGAGAGGTTAAGTTCACATGCTCTCCTTCAGTGCCCTAGGGCTTTGCTGGTTCAGATCCTGACCAAGGGCATGGCACCAGTCATGAGGTCATGCTGAGGCTATATCCCACATAGCACAACCAAGAAGGACCTACAACTAGAATATACAACTCTATACTGGGGGGTTCTGGGGAGAAGAAGAAGCAAAAATCAAGAAGTCTGGCAATGCTGGGCCCCTACTCCTGTTGCACAATAGTAGGCAGACCCTGAGTAGCAGCTGTTCCAGGATGGCATGGCCCACCACTCCTTCATAGTCCTTTACAACCATTGTGCTTCCCTCCTTTATGTGACCTATGTAGCCCATGTAGGCCTCTGAGTTGTAACTCCTGGCCTAGATACAATGATTTTCTGGAATCTTACCTATTCCTAGCCCTCTTCCCTGCCCCACCAACCAGCTACTGAGAACAGTATGTAGGTTATTTCTGTTCTAGGAAATCAAAAGCTCTCGTTCTCCCTCTGATGGCCTCTCAGGCTTTCTCTCCCTCATCACTTCAGTCAGGTGGCATCTTTCCCTAGTCCAAAGGAGACTCTGCCTTCCTCTTGCTGCTGAATAAAACAGGTTGTTTATGCACATAATAAATTCTCTCCCCCTGAGGGCTTATGATTTTGGAACACAAAAGCCAGAAAGCTTGGAAACGCTTTTTAAAAAAATTCTGTTACATTCCTTGAGGAAATGAAAGACATAAATTTCTCAAATAAAGGGAAGGGAATAGGAGGGGAAAACTCCACTGTAACTTAATATATAATAATGTTATACAGCCATGATTACTTATTTAACAAAATAATACATGCTCATTGTGGAAGTCGAAACTTTACAGAGGTGATGCATTGGGAAAGGAAGGTACCCAGATATCCTTCCACCCAGAGATGACTAGTATTCACTTATTCTTTCAGAGTTGCTGTTTGTAATCTTTTTTCAGAAATAGGTTCATACTCCTATATATCTCTGTAGCTAGACTTTTTCCACTTAACAATATATTGTGAACACCTTTCCATGTCAGTCCATACTGATTTATCTCATCGTTTTTATTGGCAGCAAGATTCTTTGTGTATGATTGAACTATCGATTTCTCCAATCCCCAGTGGTGGACCTTTTTGTTGTTTTAAATTTTTATTATAACTGAAGCGGTGAAGGTTCTTGACATACATCTTTACAAACCTTTTAGAAGTATGTCCTGGAAGAGGATCTGCTGGGTCAAGGAACGTGTACATTTAAAATTGTGGTAGACATTGCCAATAAACCCTCCAAATTTTACAGCATCAGTAACATTGAATTCGAATTTCTATTTTCTCCACCCACTTGCCAACATTTAGCTTTATCAAGTAAAACTGATTTCAATCATACTTTGCAATTAAAAATATGATTAAAATGTACTTTTCTGCCTTAGAATCTGGAAAGTAAATCAGTGACATTGTAAATTTTCTTTTTTTTTTTTTTTTAACTTTCAACAAATTTTTATTACACAAAGGTTGTCACATAATTGGGTATTTCTCTACTTTATACACAATTATACTCTCCACAGAAAGGCTGCTTCTTAACTTCTCATCTGGTGACGGCAAGCACTAAAATCCTGATTTTAACAGAATAGTAGTAAAAATGCCTCAGTGATTTTTAAGTTGAAAGCAGTACATTGGTACATGGCTCTTGCACTCAATTATCAGGAATGTACAAATGTCTTTTTATTCAAAAATACAAAATAAATTATCTGTAGGCATGGACAATGACAGCAGTAAACCATTATATGTTGTCAACTGAAACCAGTAACTGATGGTTATAGTGATTTTCTTTAACATCAGCCAGCCTTTTCTTCAGTCATTTCCTTCAACTGACTTCTCTGAAGTTATAGGTGAGGAGCACTGCCCTCGGCTTCCTCTCACAGTTCATTAACAATGCTAAAGCACTATTCCAGGGGTTAGAACATGCCACCTCCCATCCCACCGCCCATTCCGCCCATCCCGCCCATTCCAGGCTCCTTCTCTTCCTTAGGAATCTCTGTGACAACAACTTCTGCTGTGGTTAACAGAGAAGCCACTCCAGCAGCGTCCAATAAGGCAGTTCTTACAACCTTAGTTGGATCAATGATTCCTTTTTCCACCATATTCACAAAATCTCCAAGCATAGCATCATAACCAATTTCTGAGGAACTCTGCATAATCTTCTCAACTATCAATGATCCTTCAACACCTGCATTCTTAGCAATGGTCATTGCAGGGATTTTGAGTGTCCTTTTAATAATTTCTATACCAATTTTTTGATCTTCATTAGCTGGCTTTATTGAGTCCAAGGCTGGAATGCACCGAAGCAAGGCACAACCCCCTCCCAGAACAATGCCTTCTTCAACAGCAGCTCGTGTAGCATTGAGGGCGTCTGTAACTCTGTCTTTCTTTTCATTCACTTCAACATCACTTGTCCCACCAACCTTCAGCACAGCTACTCCATCTGAGAGTTTTGCCAGACGTTCATTCAGTTTTTCCTTTTCATATTCACTAGTTGTGACATCTAACTGCTCGATGATTTCTTGAATACGTTTTTCAATTTGAGCCTTGTCACCTTTTCCTTTCAAGAGCATGGCATCATCTTTGGTCACAATGACCTCTCCAACTTTTCCTAAGTCATGAGGCTGAACATCTTCAATATTTAGAGTCAATCTTTCTTCTCCAAACACCGCACCACCAGTAGCGATAGCCATGTCTTTCAGCTGGTTCTTTCTATTGTCACCAAAACCTGGAGCTTTGACTGCTACAACCTGAAGACCAACTTTTAGCCTATTCAAAACGAGTGTACTTAGAGCTTCTCCATCAACATCTTCAGCAATTATGACCAAGGGCTTACGGTGAGCATTGGCAATTTCAAGAGCAGGTACAATGGACTGGACACTAGAAATTTTCTTTTCGCTCAATAGAACATAGGCATCTTGGAATTCACATTTCTGACCTTTTGATGTATTAATAAAGTATGGAGAAATATAACCTCGATCAAACTTCATGCCTTCAATAATTTCTAACTCATCATTCAGTGTTTTTCCATCCTTTACTGTGATGACACCCTTTCTTCCAACCTTTTTCATGGCATCAGAAATGATGTTGCCAATTTCTTTGTCTCCATTTGCAGAAATTGTAGCCACCTGAGCAATTTCTTCAGGGGTTGTCACAGGTTTAGACTGCTTCTTAAGTTCAGCAATTACAGCATCAACAGCCAACATCACACCTCTCCTGATTTCCACTGGATTAGCACCTTTGCTAATCTTCTCGAAGCCTTCCTTGGCAATAGAGCGTGCCAAGACAGTAGCAGTCGTAGTACCATCCCCAGCCTCTTCATTTGTGTTATTGGCGACATCTTGAACAAGTTTAGCGCCAATATTTTTATATTTATCTTTTAAGTCAATGGACTTTGCAACAGTCACACCATCTTTGGTTACTTTGGGACTTCCCCAACTCTGTTCAATAATCACTGTTCTTCCCTTTGGCCCCATAGTAACGGCTACAGCATCGGCTAAAAGGTCTACACCTTGGAGCATTAAGGCTCGGGCATCTGCACCAAATTTTACATCTTTGGCGTAAGCCCGAGTGAGATGAGGAGCCAGTGCGCTGGACACTGGTCTAATCCGGCGAAGGACTGCAGGTAATCGAAGCATTTCTGCGCGGCGGTGTCGGGGAGTGCAGAAGGAGAGGCAGGCCGTCGGCGGCGAGTGAGGGGTAAATTTTCTTTAATAAGATTTTTGATGTGTTTCATCTCGTGAAAAATTAGCAGAAAGAAGAAACAGGGATGAGGAAGTTACAGAGATTGAATCTAGCCTGGTTTCTAGATGAGGCCAGGACCAAACCTAGTGATGGAAACTAAGGGGTTGGGAAATTTGAGAAAACCAGAGGGAAAAGAAGGGCAGGGGAGACATATGTTTAGGGGGACACCAGTCAATGGGGGAGAAGCAAGGTCAATTTTGCACTGATAGCATCTTTACACTTAAGTGTCAAATATGTGTCTAAAACGTAGTTTCAGAGAATCTTTATAGATTAGCAGGAAAATTTTCACATAGCAAGAGAGAAGGTATAAAAACACTACATTGGTCATATGTGTCAGCAGCTGGCAGATGGGGACCCTCTCAGAAATGAAACAAAAGAGAAAAAAAGGAATTTTAGTAAATTCAACTCATTTCTCAGATCTAAGTTTAAAACCAGGGATGTGTTCTGAAACACTGCAGATCAGACCAGGCCCCTGGAACCTATTATGTCTCTCTGTTCTTTATACAATTCATCACAATTTGTGATCATTTTATTAATATTCACTTCTGTATCCAACCATATATTCTAACATTATGTTCCCATTGCTTGATAGAGTGCCCCACATATAGTAAGTGTCAATAAATATTTGATGAATGAAATAAAGAAGAAAGAGAATGAGAGAGGGGAGATGGAGAAAAGAAAAGGGGAAGGGAGAGGAGAGAGGAAGGGAGAGCAGAGGGGAGGAGAGGAGAGGAAAAACGAGAAGAGAAGAGAAAGAAAAAAGAGATGTGGAGAGTAGTACAAACCAGTGGTGTACTCAGGCTGGTGCACACAGTATGGAATGGAATCTCACTGGCTATCTGTGCCTTGGGGAGATGGAGGAGGCTGGAGTACGTTAAAGATCTGGGCATTAGGGATTGGTGGATGTCCTAGCTTCTTTTTTCGTTTACTTTGTTCAGGTCATATTGGCTCATAACATGGTGTAAGTTTCTGGTGTACACTACTAAATATCAGTTTCTGTATAAACAGCATCGTGTTCACCACCAATAGTGTAGTTTTCATCCATCATGATACATGTGTACCCCTTTACCCCTTTTGCCCACCCCACCCCTATCCCTCTGGTAACCATTAATCTGTTCCCCTTATCTAAGTGTTTATCTTTCACATGTGAGTTTTTGTCTTTCTCTGACTGATGTATTTTGCTTAGTATAATACCCTCAAGGTCCATCATGTTGTCACAAATGGCACGATATTGTCTTTTTTTGTGGTAAGTAGCATTCCACTATATATATATATATATATATATATATATATATATATATATATACCACATCTTCTTTATCCGTTCACCCATTATGGGCACTTGAGTTGCTTCCATATCTCGGCAATGGTGAATAATGCTACAGTGAACATAGGTGTGCAACAAATCTCTTTGAATTGTTGATTTCATGTTCTTTGGACAAATACACAGTAATAGAATTTAAAGCAAGTTTTAAAAGAACTAAGGGGAGAAATTGGCAGCAACACAATAATTGTAGGGAGCCTCAACATCCCACTTATGTTGTTTGTTTTTTGTTTTCTTTAAGGAAGATTAGCTCTGAGCTAACATCTGTTGCCAATCCTCCTCTTTTTGCTGAGTAAGACTGGCCCTGAGCTAACATCTGTACCCATCTTCCTCTACCTTATATGTGGGACGTCTACCACAGCATCGCTTGCCAAGTGGTGCCACGTCTGAACCCGGGTTCCGAACTGATGAACCCAGGGCCGCCAAAGCAGAACGTGTGAACTTAATTGCTGTCCCACTGGGCCGGCCCCTAGAAGCACTATTGTATGTGAGCAAACTGGGGAATAAAAATATGTGAAGTGCATTATTGTTCTTAATAAAGAAGACACAGAAGCAAACATAATGCTCATCTAGTTTAAATTCATGAACCAAATCCATAGCAATCAAGATAATTAAATGTCCAAATCTTATGATTGAGCAAAATATATATGTATGTGCCAATCACAAAATGATGTAAACATCACAAATCTAATTATATAAATTTAAAGATTTTATTGCTCCTTTTTCTCCCCAAAGCCCTCTGATGCACAGTTGTATATTCTTAGTTGTGGGTCCTTCTAGTTGTGGCATGTGGGATGCCGCCTCAGCATGGCTTGTCGTGAGGTGCCATGCCCGCGCCCAGAATCCGAACCGGTGAACCCCTAGGCCGCTGCAGTGGAGTGCACGAACTCAACCACTCAGTCACGGGGCCAGCCCCTGCTTATATAAATTTAAAAACCACATAACTAGCAATAGGGAGTATAATTTATTTATCCAAGAACGTAACACTAAATTCATTTTATTTTTTCAAAAGGCAAGATGGATGAACGTCGAGGACATTATACTAAGTGAAATAAGCTAGTCACAGAAGGACAAATACTTCATGATTCCATTTATATGAGGCATATAAAATAGCCAAACACATAGAAGCAGAGAGTAGAATGGTGGTGGCCAGGGGCTGGGGGAAGGGGAAATAGGAGTTGCTATGCAATAGGTAGAAAGTTTCAGTTATGCAAGATGATTAAGTTCTAGAGATCTGTACAACATTGTGCCTATAGTTAGCATTACTGTATTGTATACTTAAAAACTTAAGAGTGTGGATCTCTTGTTAAAGTGCTGTTACCTCAATAAAAATATAAGAAGATTTGGAAAAATAGAAAAAAGATTCTAACACTTGATAGTTGTTGCCTCCAGACAGGGTAGAGGGAATGGGAATGGGGGACACTGTATGAGTGCAAACTTAGCTTATAAGTAATTATGTAGTACTTTATTAATCTTATCAGGCAAAACTATTGTTTAATGTGGGTGATGGAAATACGGTCTCTATAATGTCATTTTCTGCACATTTACGTGTGTGTGTGTATGCATATGTATGTAGGTGTGTGTGGGTGTGTTACCTACAAATATTTAGAAAGGTGAAATTTTGTGATCCACGTGATGATCCTGTCTTATAATTTTATCTGCTTGACCAAGGTAAGTTTATTAATAGCAAACCAAAACTTAGGAAATGTGAAATGCCTTTCATACAATAAATGATAAGCTTCAAATGAGAGATCAAGCTGTAATATAAAGCACCAATAACAATGGAAAGAATAAAAGCAATAGTTTTTTTCAAAAAAAGCTTTACAAAATTATGGAAATGCTAACTAGATGAGGAAATTGACAGAGCTGATGTGGGAATGAAAGTATTGTTAACTGAGCATGGTACAGACTGCCTTTGGTCACACAACAGACAATATACAAAGGAAATTACACAGGCAGGAACATGAACTTCAGGTGGATATTTGGACTCTGGAGCTAACCTCAAGGATATAAATGCATTGTAATGAATAGCTCAAAGTTGGGAGAAATCTTTGTAATTTCCTCTGTGTTGTCCACAGGTTGTCTGTTACGTCACTATTTTAGAGCCTAGAATGTGCAACATCCTTATTAGCTATTAGGAACACCAAAATGAAGAAAGAACACTTGTGTCCTACCCTAAAGTAGTAAATATTCTATAGAATGATACACAAGTTGTCTCTGTTTCTTTATCAAAGTTAAAATCTCATTAAAGGTAGAATCCAGCACTGGGAACAAAAATCACATATTTTATTTCAGAATTTTGGAGCGTACACTGTATTCATTCATTCACTTATTCATCATTCACTCCATCAGTCAGCCAACAAATATCTTTTGAACATTGACTCTTTCCTGGATATTATTTTACAAGTTGTTAATACGAACCATTTAGACGTACCCTTTTTCATGAAAAAGCTTATAGACTAGCAAATTCCAGACAAAAAGTAAAATAAAAAATGTTGTCGGTATTTATTACAATATTTATTTTTGCTTGAAGAGAGATCACAGGTTTATATGAAAAAATATATTTTCCATCCAAATACATTTTTATGACAAGCTACAAATTGGATGAGGTATATGATAGGTGCTTTATGAATTTCAATGAAAAACTGATATTCAGTATCATTACAACTATTCATATTTTGAATTTATGTTTTACATCCTCTGATTTTTATGGCAAATACACGAAGGCTTATTGCTTTTTTTGCCTGAGGAAGATTATCCCTGAGGTAACAACTGCCAATCTGAGCTCACATCTGTGCCCATCTTCCTCTACTTTATATGTGGGACGCCTACCGCAGCATGGCTTGCCACGCAGTGCCATGTCCGCACCTGGGATCCGAACCGGCAAACCCCAGGCTGCTGAAGCAGAACATGCACACTTAACCGCTGCGCCACCGGGCTGGCCCATGAAGGCTTTGTTGACATAAGAATTGCGGTTTTGCAAGCCAGCCCTGATGGCCTAGCAGTTCAAGTTCAGCATGCTCCACTTTGCTGGCCTGGGTTCAGTTCCTGGTTATGGAAGAACACCAGCCGTGTGTCAGTAGCCATTCTGTGCTGGTAGTTCACGTAGAACTCTAGTTCTAGGACTTAGAACTACAATATACAACTATGTGCTGAGGCTTCGAGGAGGAAAAAAGGAGTATCGGCAACAGATGTTGCTTGGGGTGAATGTTTCCCAGCAAAAGAAACAAAAGAAAAAAGAATAAAGAAAATAATCTTACATTATTAAAAAGAAGAATGAAGGTCTGGCATTCAACTTTATTCATAATATTCACAATAAAATTAAACATTGGAGCCAGAATCCTTTGTTTTTCAACTGCTGGATTTGCTTGCATCCCTGGGCCAGAAGCAACATTTCCCAGCAAATGTAGGGTTACCATTCAAAACACACAAACAAAAACTGGAATCATAGCATGTGATGGTTATTCAAAATGATCACCTAAGAGAGTCCCTTGTCTATCTCCACTTTTTCACTCTAGTCGAGACTTGACTAATGAACATTCAATTTGTCTTTCTTTCCCTGGGGAGTGAGACCTTTATTTGGGAATTCTGCTTCTCATTCAGGGAATAGGGTCATAAATAAACATATTTCAGTGTGAAGGTCTTCAGGGACTTCAGATACTTCTGAAACTATTTTGCATGCTTCATGTAGCAAGCTCAGGTGTGGGTCTCAACAGATCTCTGTGTACAATTAGGTTAAATCAAATAATTTACTTATTACTAATTCTAGATGTGAAGACCAAGTACCTTGAAAGTTTTATCAATTCAAGTCAGACTCTGCTCTATTGCTATCTGCTCTAGACTCTTTCCCTAGACTCAAATCTCTGCTCAGTGCTAGGTGGACGTGGAGCTGTTATGACCTAAACAATAGAGTCCAGCATCCCTACTGATAAATTACACGGCTTAGACATATACGGAATAATGAATAGCCGTTATAGAGTGTATATTTCCCCTTAATACCAAGAGGAATGTTATTTGCCTTTGAATTGACAGGATTGATGGATGTTTTAGACAAGATAAGAAACTTCTCAAGTGTCTTTAAAATACAAGACTCTGTGTCTCCAAGAAAGACCTATTAAATGACTTAACATCAATAAAAACAAGTTTCCATTTTGCTCAGAGTGGCAAATCATAAGACAGAAGGATTCCTAGTGTCAACAGTCAGTCTCTATGCTGCTGGTGGACACCAAGAGCTCATGTCAAGATGCAGTTTGTCTCTAATACAACCTAGGCTTAAATAAGTTTCAAATTCTACTGTTAGAGACCAATGGAACATACTCTTGAAATCATTTCAGAAGCTATTTAAAAATTAATTTGCAATATTATTTCTCATCCACAATTGTAACATAAAATTATTAGGATCAGGTAATTTTTACAATTTATTGAGAATTTATTTTGGTAGAACTATAAAATATTTCTTTTCATAACAAACTTAAAAACCTATATGTAAAATATTAAAATAACTCTTATCAGGAACAAGTGCAAAATCAAACAAGATTCTAAAGAAACAGGAGAAAACTGGGGTTGTTCTACAGAATCTTTGTTTCAGTGACATATACTTACTGAAATAAAAAGTCACCCTAGATTTGCCATCCGTTATATTTCAGTAGAAGAGGGAATTTTAATAGGTCAGGATTTTTGCAAATAGAGCCAGCCCTGGTGATCTCCTGGTTAAGATTTGGTGTTTTCACTTGCTGTGGTCTGGGTGCATTTCAGCTCAGGGAACCATAGAACCTGTCTGTCAGTTTTCATACTGTGTATGCTAGTGCAGTTCTTTTTAGATGTGGTGGTAGGAGACAAAAGATACAGGATAACTGATGCAACACCATCAGATCAGCTCCAGACACAAGCGTTTATGGAAAGCTCCACCTAGAATGTTGTCTAAGCAGAGATGCTGATGCTCAGGTCAGGGATATTGATGCTGTCTGTGCCTCAGATATTAATGGTTTCTGATAGGGCTTTCAGTTATCCAGTATTGCAATATTATCACTGTCTCTTATTATCAAGACTCTGTAGAGTGTCATTTGTGCTATAGATAAGTGTGGCCTCATTTTACTAATGCCTTACAAGAGACTAGGATCGTAAGAATGGAAATTGCCCCAAGAGCAGAGCCTGAGGCAAGGACTTGGGTATACAATGTTTATTTGGTAGGTGATTTCAGGAAGCAAAAATGAGGGAATATGGAGTGTGCGGCTGAGAAGAGAGAAAGTTACTGAAGTGTGCAATAAAGTATAGATTACTGTTGTAAGCAACTAAAGACCCATCACTTGAAATGCTCTGACATATCCTTCAGAGCACTTCTACATTTCTAGGAATTGTTCGAAAGAAGACTAGGAAAGCTTCAGTGTTTATCCATTGGTTCCTGTCCCTTACTGGTTGAGTACTGCTCCTTGACACATGAGTCTCAGGCAATACCAAACTGTCTTACGTATGGTCCGAGCAAGCTGTCAAGACAGTCTGTCTTCGGGAAAAAGAAGTGAAATTTTCAAAGTGGGAAGCTGCCAGCAAGCCAGAAACAGTCTACCGTGGCTGTAGGCCACGTCAGAGGTGGCTCAACGTGACAAGGGATGGGGAGACACAGTGTCTACTACAGTGATGTTTGCAATAGTGAGATGATGACAAAGCCAAAATAATACAACACAAACTTTTAACTTAGGCTATGTCTATGGCACCACAATAGAGGATGTTTAGAAAACGTCCTGCTTGTGGCTCTTTAATATCATCTTCATAAGTGACTTTTAATTCAATGCCGAGCAGTCTAGACACAGGCTCTCAAGCGCATGTGTGGAAGGAAAATTATGACTGAGATCAGCTTGCCAGAAGCTTCAAGTGACATTTTCCTAGGAGAGTTTATAAACATTCCACTAGAGCTGGGAAAGAATATATCTCACACACAATCAAGCAAAGTACACTGTGGAGAAAAGCTCTGGCATTTAGCTGTTTAGGATCGTGCTAGTGAGAACAACGACACACATTGCAGTTCATGGCTTCAGTCAGGCTTTCTCTCCCTTGATGTGAAAGCATGTTCCTGCTGAAGTCAGCTGCCGGTAGCTGTGAAGGGATTCATCTAAAGAGACTGAAAACCCTTCACTACCTCTGGGACAGATTATCTGTAACTTTCAGACAATGCGGGTATGCAGTTTAGAAAGGCTCCTGCCTGTGGCTCTTTAATATCATCTTCATAAGTGACTATTAATTCAATGCTGAACAGCCTACACACAGGCTCTCCTGTGCATGAGATGAAGAAAGACTATTGGTGACCTCACCATGCCAGGAGCTGCAATAGGAGGGCTATTACAAATTTCACTACAGGGGCTGGCGCGCTGGCACAGCGTTTTTAAGTTCACACGTTCCGATTCTCGGCGGCCCAGGGTTCACCAGTTCGGATCCCGGGTGCAAACATGGCACCACTTGGCACGCTATGCTGTGGTAGGCGGCCCACGTATAAAGTAGAGGAAGATGGACACGGACGTTAGCTCCGGGCCAGGCTTCCTCAGCAAAAAGAGGAGGACTGGCAGTAGTTAGCTCAGGGCTAATCTTCCTCAAATAAAAATTTCACTACAGCTGGGAAAGAATATCTATAACACATATTCAAGAAAAGTACTCTATACTGAAAAGCCCTGACTTCTGCTTGTTTCAGATCATCTAGGTAAGTGCCTCACACATTGCAGTCCACAGACTTCACTCAAGCTCCCTCTCAAATGCCAGGAAAGCACATTTCTTTCTTATTTTTTTGAAGAAGATTAGCCCTGAGCTAACATCTGCTGCCAATCCTCCTCTTTTTGCTGAGGAAGACTGGCCCCGAGCTCACATCTGTGCCCATCTTCCTCTACTTTATATGTGGGACGACTGGCACAGCATGGCTTGCCAAGTGGTGCCATGTCCGCATCGGGGATCTGAACCGGTGAACTCCGGGTTGCCAAAGCAGAACGTGCGCACTTAACTGCTGTGCCACCGGGCTGGCCCCTAGGAAAGCACATTTTCCTTGAACTGAGCTACACGTAGCTGTGAAGGAACTTCTCCCAAGGAGACCTTGAACACCTTTCACTATCACTGCAACAGATTGTCTGTAACTTTCAGGCAATGCTGTTATATGGTTTAGAAAATCTTCTGCTTGTGGCACTTTAACATCGTCTTCACAAGTGACTTTTATTTCAATGTTGATCAGTCTACACAAACATCTTACGCTCATATCATGAATGCAAATGACTGCCACAGGTTAGTTACTGGAAGGAACTAAATGGTAATTTGGGGTATTTCAACTTTCCCACATTGTTCTTCTTCCTTTTGTTATGTTTAGGAGATGCCACCACCAACCATCATGAACTGGAACAGATCTCACCATGAAAGCTGTGCCTGTGACCTTTGCACTATTTTTAGTGCTAAGATCTATCCTGGAGGAGCTTAGGTCTTATTACCATCAGCTGCAGTGTGTGTGAAATCATATTTCCCAACAGAGCCTGTGCAAGAGGATATGCACCTCTCTTTTCAATATTCATTCCCCAGCCCAAATAAATGTCCCTGCTTCCCTTTGTATGGGGACGCCATGGCTATGGAAATGATTCCTCATGGTCTCCTATTTACCGCAAATACACTTTAGTTTGTGAGGCAACTACTTCTGGTGTAGAGTCTGATTTGACTCACCAGGAGGGAACCCACTTCGGTTTCGGTGACAAGTGGGCTCCCAATGGGGCACTGGCCCCTTCATGGTGCCTGTGCCACCACCTTCATGTCGCTGCCCCCCTCAGGAGACCCAACAGCCGCACTGAGCACTTTGCTGGGTGGCTCTCTCAATGGAGGAGGGGGGCGCCAAACCCACTGCATAAGAGGTCTTTCTTTAAGCTGTCTCACAAAAGCATGCCTGTTGGGGCCTGCATTTGGGGTTTGAATCCCCATTTGGGGGTTGACAGGCTTAGGGGAGCAAGAGTCCCCTCTGGTCGGAAGGACCACAGGACTTCTCCACTCCGGAAGGGCTGATGCTTGACTCTGGCAAAATGGGAGCAATCCCTGTTGACTACTCAGGGGTTCGAGTCCCCTTTACAGATTGAGTCTTGTCTGGATGGCATGGTCCGGATACTCTGGTGAATGGGGGCAATCCCTGTTGACTACTCAGGGGTTTGAGTCTTTCGCAGAAATAATTTCCTCTTGAGTGACGAGGTGGGGATTTGAGTTCCCCCTGCAGACACTGGGTCTGTCTTTGAATTGGGTCTGTGATAGGAGAAGGGCTTCCCTTCGATGGAGTTAAACTGTCCCTGAAGTCGCTGAGTCTGTCTTTGTGTTGGGCCTGTGACCTGAGGAGAGGTCCCCTGAGATGGGGTCTAGCCCCCTCTGGAGTTGCTGAGTCTGTCCTTTTTGGTCATTGGTTTGTTTTTGTCAAGGACGCTAGACATCCATGTTGTTTTTTTTCACAGTCTGGCTTTTCTGGACTTCTGGGTCTCCTTTTTCTCTTCCTTACCCTCCCTTATCACACGTTCTTGGGTGAAAGCCAGCATCCAACAGTTTTCTTTCCCCTTTAAGGAATTAGTGACTCGGCCTCTGTCTCACTTTAGACTATTAGGGTGCCAAATGTGCTCTGGGCACAGATCTGTGACATCTGAGTCTCCACTAATCATTACAAGCAGTGCCTGGAAAGTTGGAAGGAGACCATCAGAAAAGATGATGGAATAAGAGGGGGAGAAAGCTCCATCACAGAGAAAGCACATTGTGCTGTGAGCTCTAGAACTACAAGGTGTTCAAGTGTTCACCCATTGGCCAGAGAAGAGATGGCCTTTTTATAGATAGAACCTGGCTGCAATATGGAGTGGAATATAGGTAAATATGTCAAGAACGGGACTCTAAAGGTTAACGCCATACTCTAATGAGATCTAAGTTGCAAAAGAACCAAGAAAGAGGAAGAAATTCCTTATGTTCACTGCCCCGAGGCACCATGTTTCAAAGAAGGGATAAACACTGAATCTAAGATTGATTATTCTGAAGAGGCCGACCAGCTTGGAAAAGACAAAAATGTGAAACAGGAAAGCCGATGTTACCCACATACACTAGATTCAGCCTCACAGTTAGAAGAGTTGGTGAGCCCTGGGGGACCTCCATCTCATCCCCCTTCCTCACCCCTGCTTGAGCCCGAGGCCGGCACAGGGCAAAAGCCCTTGCTGTTCTCCCCCCGCCACCCCCCTACGGGAGACTGGACGCTGCCACAGGCAGAGACCCTGCCCCCTCCTCTTCCAGAGTGTACAGCCAGATTAGGAACGAGTGACACACCTGGGATACAGCCCCTGAGACAGGTGCCTGGCGGTGAGGGGACGCTTATTGATGTGCACATCCCCTTTTCCACCTCTGACCTATGTGCTTGGAAGACACACACGAAAGGACTGAGCGCTGACCCAGAGGAGTTCATAAGCCCGACGAAGGGAATCTTCTGCACTCGTGATCCAACCTGGGCAGATATTGCAAGCCTGTTGACTACACTCCTCATGCCTGAGGAAAAGTCATCCGTCCCGTTCGAAGCCAGAGAACAAGCGGGTAAGGAAGATGACCCAGGATCAGGCATCCACAGGCCTGGTGGACAGGCTGTGCCAGAGACTGAGCCAGGGTGGAATCCCAATGCTCCTGAGGATCGAGGAAAGGGAGGATATTTTCGGGGTCTGCTTTTGAAAGCCATGAAAAGAGTAAGCCAGCCACCCATTAAATGGCCTAAATTAAGAGAGGTCCAATAGGGCCCTGAAGAAAGCCTCCCCACCACACACACACACACTTTGTTCCAGAGGCTGCAGGACTGCCTCAGGCGATACACAAATTGGGACCTGGAGGCCCGGGGCAGTGCAGTGATCCTGAATCCATATTTCAGGTCTCAGAAGTGCTCCCGACACCCGTGGGAAACTCCAAAAGTTGGCTATCGGTCCTGCTACCAGTCCTGCACAGATGTGAGTGGCTGCATCGAGGGTGCTCCATAACCGGCTTGAAGCTGAGGTTGAAAAGGAAGACAAGAGGATGAAAAGGCAGGCCGCCCTGCTCGCTGTGGCCCGCCAGTGTCCTCAAGGTAACCTGAGGGAGAGGAGGCATATGCCATGGGTGAGTAACCCCGGCCCCCACCGAGGGGCCAGGAGGCTGCCAACAACGTTGGGTGCTAATCGGTGTGCGGATTGCCAATAGGAAGAGCATGGGTGGCAGGATTGTCCGAACCATCCCCAGGGAGGGAAGGGATCAAAGAAGACCCAGCCGTGGCAGTTTCCCTTGACCACAGATGAGACGTGATGGGGCTGAGGGACACCCCCTCCCCCGGTTGGCTCCAGGAGGCCCCGGTGACCTTGGCAGGAAGGAGGAGAGCAGGCTGAATCTTTGCTCCCTGGTGGAGCCATGTTCTTGGTGTTGAATGCCCAAAAGGGAAAACTTTTCTGAAGGAAAGTGTGAACTGATGGAGGTCTCAGGAAAGGGAGAGACCAAACGATTTCTGGAGCCCTGGACCTGAGAAACAGGGTCAAAACTGCTGTAGGATTCCTCACTGTGTGTACCAGGATGCCCTGTTCCCCACCCCCTTCTAGGGGGGGACATGCTATGTAATTTAGGGAGCTCCACAGGCTGGGAAAAGGAGATAATCGAGATCCAAGGGCCAAAAAGTGGGGGAGGTGAGCTGATGGCCCTCTTACAGGATACAGCACCTTCTCAGGGATTCCCCTATATGTTTCAAGCAGGGCTAACTCGGAACTATGGGCCCAAGGACAGGCGGAGTAAGCAGCCAGCGCCACACCAGGAAAGGTAAAACGGAAGCAGGTAGGTGGCTGGCACCAGGTAAAACATATACCCCTTGAAGCCAGAAGCCATAAAGTGGAAGCTTTCCCATAATCAGTAAGTTGTCAGAACAGGGGAATATAGATTTGCTCAAGACCTTAGTGCTCTCAATGCTGTGTGCTCCTGGGGCTGTAATAGTAAACGTCTTCCCTTCATTTCTGGCACAGAGAGCCTAAAACTCCTGTGACTGCCCATATGAGAGCCATATGGGGCATCTTTGGTTATGAGAATTACTTTACGGCTCAGTTCCTGAAATAAGTGCAGAGCCATGAAGGTGAAGTGGTTTGTCTGGTGCTATTCCTAGCGAGCCCCTTTCAACGCCACCTGAACTGGTGTTAACGAGGTGAGTGTTGGAGAAGCCCTAAGGGTGGGGGCTGGGGGCTGGGGAAACCAACAGTGTGATTCGATCCGGGGCTTGGAAGTTTCAGGCCCATCCCCCCCCCCCACACCACCCCTCGTGTGCGTTCGAGGTGTGGGGGTTTGGGGGGATTTGCTGAAGTTCTTGTAGAATTGCCTATAGCCAATGTTTGAATCGACTGTACCTAGGTGATGAAGTCTCCATTCATCCCCAAAAGGATGGTCTTGTGACAGCTTTTGTGTCGTTGAACATGCGGTTGTTCAGGGAGAGTGGCACACCCAGAGAGGCTCTGGGAGCTCCTCCTCTCTCCCACAGATGTTCTGCTCTATGCACCTCTTCCATCCTGCTCTTAATTTGTGAAAGATTTTCCTGAGTGTGTGAGCCCCTCTATCAGAACATTCGCACCCAAGGAGGGGTTTATGGGAACGTGTGCTCTTCTTGTTTGTTGATCAGGAGCACAGCTGACAACCTGAACTTACAGTTGTCATCTAAGTTGTGTTCAGGGCGAATGGTAATCCTGTCGGATCTGATTCTGTCCTCTAGTAGACTCAGAATTGACTTAAGTATGTTCAACTTCTTAGCCACTAAGGGATATAAGGAGTCTAAAGGTATGGCTGTGTGTTTTCTTCTTTGGATTCTTTACATTGGATACATGACTATCAGCCTCTCTGATAAACTACAGGGATCAGAAACGGAACTTTTTGAGTGGGGTAAGCTAGACACCGTGGTGAAAGGATAGCCCCCATACTTGAGAGCTGTAGCTGCCACCTGCCTGTTAATCAAGAAAGCCAAAAAATTGGCTATGGGCCTACTTATGAAGGTTTGGACCCCTACATCAATTCTCTGGTCTACCAGTGACTGAGGACGTCTCTGGCTATCCCAAAAGAGAATACTGCACTATCAAGATATGATGCTAAATTCCCCTCAGATGTCTTTAAAATCCTGTCATATCTTAAACCCTGCTGCCCTTCTCCTTGATTCCAATGGGTCTTTAAGCTATGCTTGCCCAGAAATGACCTCCAGACACAGACGTCCCCAGAGTGAACCATGGACGTTAAACATGGGCCAGAGATGCTTAAACTGCTAGAAGTGGTACACGTCCCCAAGAAAGTAGCTAGGATCCATGGTAAAGCCCATCAAAGTGAGGAATCAGATTCCACAAAAGTACATAACGTGGCAGCTGCAGCTGCAAAAATGGCCACTCCATCAGGAGAGCTTCTCTAGTTACCATTAATTTCCACACTGCCCTTGTGTGAACTGACACCTTCTGTGAACTTACTACAGATGAAGTGAGGGAAGCTACTACACAGCATTATCAGTGGTCCCCAATAGTCAAGGGCTGGAAGACAAACAAACGAGGCAAGATTTATGTCCCCAAATAGCTTTAGTGTGCTCATCCCAACTTAACTCACAAGGATTCAACCCACTTTGATTTTGGTAACACCGTGACCTCACAGAGACCACCTCTGACCTCATAGAGGCCCCTTCTGACCTCACTGACAGACAGAGATCTCAGCTGACCTAACAGAGACATCCCCTGACACTTTAGACACTCCCCCTGACCACACAGAGACTTCCCATGCCCACATGGAGACTTGTCTGACCACCCAGATACCTTCACTGACCTCATCGTGACCCCCTCTGCCCTCAAAGTGAGGTCTCCTGACTTCACAGAGAACTCCCTGAACACACAAAGAACTCCCATGACCTCCAAGAAACCTCTAGTGACATTATAGAGACCCCCGCTCTGACCTCACCGAGACCTGATATCACAGAGGTCAACCATTACCTCAACAAGATCCCCTACAACACAGTGAGAACTCCACTAATTTCATGGAAAACTCAAGTGACTCTCACAGGATCTAGGATCTCATGGAAATGAAGAGAGGATGGTGGGTGCACCCGCCATTCCCCAACTGAGTGACAAATCCAATGGGTCCTATTGACTGTTAGCACTCTGGAAGCCCTGCTTCATGGAGGGAAAACCCTTCTTTCTATCTACTCATGCACAGCAAAGGTGACTGGACTCAGAAAGCCCTTGGGCTTGCTGAGAGACAGGTCCTTGTGGCACTGAATGTGTGGGGGAGCCCACTGGTGGTGGCCAGGTGCAGCTGCAGGTGAACTGAGGTTCCCAACCTCTACAACTGTGTCTCACATCCCCTTCTCCCTTTCTGCTCAGGTCACACTCCCATCCTTTGAAAATAGCTTTCTGCCCCTCTTTGCCTATCAGGGACCAGGGTACAGGGCAAGGCTATCCCTCCTGCATGCTGATCATCCGGGGCCTCCTTTATTGTTTGACAGAACAAGGCCTCCAATCAGGAAGGAACTTTTCAACACAGGGAGCAGTAAATGTTTGAGAAGTCAACAGGGTTCAGGAACGCTAGCCAAAGGAGTGTGGCCACACTAGGCATGCCATGCCCCCTGCGGAAATAGTGGGGAAATTGGCAGGCCTGCCCTTCCAGGGGCAGGCACCTCCCTTCACTCTGGAGTCACGAAAGCCATGCCCTCCTGCTGCCCAGAGCTCTACTCTTGAGAGAAATCCATGACTAAGGGCCAAGGCAGGCCTTCCCCTGGCCATCTCCCTGGGTGCACTGTGGCAGGGCACAGGGAGAGGCGTATCCTCTGGAGGAGCCTGCTTTGTCTGAAGGAGGCCGGCCATTCCAGCTTCCTGGGATGAGTCTCTGTCCAGGGTCTAGGATGGGGAAAAGGGTCCTGAGACCTGAAAGTACGCTGGCAGTTGTCATCAGCCTGGTTGGAGCAGGAGGCTGCCAGGCAGCTAGTGTACCCAAACTGTGTCTCAGCCCCTCCACATTCAGTCCCCTCCTAGCCCAGGCCGGGCTCCCGAGGGAGGATGATGAACTTGGCAGCAGCCGGTGCAAGGGCACCAGCAGCGGGGGTGGTGTCCCACAGCCTCCTGGGATGCATTGGGTGGGGCAGGGCCCCCCTGTGATGTGGCATGTGGACTGGGCTGCCTCTGGTCACCTCTGCGGCAGGGATCCATCTTAGCTCAACAGATGCAAATGCAACAAATGACACTTGGAGAGGAGCTCAGGGATCTTCATGCCCCTGCCTCAGGGTAATTTCTCTTGCCCAACGACTCCTATCAGACCCAATCCCAACATGCCCAGGTCCAGATTTGAGACCACAGTGGTGAACTTGGAACCTACTTCTTACTTCCCTGTCCAGCCTACTGAGGTGGTGTTCTTGGTGGTTGGGGAAATGGCACTGGCGGTGGCTGCAGTGGTAAAGGCCATGGTGGCAGCTGCTTCCCAGACATGTGGCATCTTGGGGACCCGAGGAGTGCATCGTTGGTGCACCCACACCCTCCCCAGCCCCCCATCTCTCCCATCTGTCCTAGTGACTCTCACCACTCCAGGAGCCCTGCTTTCTTGACTTACAGTCGTCTCTTTGACTGCACTTGTTTAAATTACATGGCCTTGAAACCTCCCTCCATAAGCTATTCAGATCAAAATCCTCCCTGGAACCTTCTGAGTTGGCTGAAAGCAGAGCAGCAAAGTCCACAACATTCTCCAAAGTTAGAGGCAAGATTTTCATCTTGAACTTCCTGGGCACACCCCTGGGCTCCTAAGCAGGCTTCATCTGACCTTAATTATGGATTTCAGGCCATCCCCTTCTGTCTTTTTGAATCTGGTCTGCCTACCAGTATTTCATGTTCTGGAGAATATCTTGGGTATTTTCCAGGTGAAACTTCAATGTTTCCTCATGGATTTGCTGCCTCAGTTGGTCCAACAGCTTATGGAGGTGGGCCTCCTGGGCCCAAGTGACTTCACATATGTTAACTCACAGTGAACCTGTGAGTGAAACATCTCACACTAGTTCTATTCAATGGGTTCTTCCCTAATGTGAGATTTCTGCTTATTGGAGGAGATAAGAGGCACTTAAAAGACTGCCCACAGACGTTCATTCATTCTTTTCTCTATGAATGAATTCTAGGCTAATCAGTCAGTCATAGTTCCTGGTTAAAAACCTTCCCCATGTAAGTTACATGTGCACGGTGTGTTACTCTCTTGCATGCATTGAGATTTCTTCTTTTTTTTTCTTTTGAGGAAGATTAGCCCTGAGCTAACATCTGCTGCTAATCCTCCTCTTCTTGCTAAAGAAGACTGGCCTTGAGCTAACATCTGTGCCCATCTTCCTCTACTTTATATGTGGGATGTCTGCCACAGAATGGCCTGCCAAGTGGTCCCATGTCTGCACCCAGGATCCAAACTGGTGAACTCTGGGCCACTGAAGTGGAACATGTGAACTTAACTGTTGTGCCACTGGACCGGCCCCGAGATTTCTCCTTTATAATACCTCAACTGTACAGTTGATTAATTTTGTAACTTCATCGTGTTTCATAGACTAGGTATTTGAGCCATGTTTATACAATTGTCCTTTTATAAGAACTCAGGTTATAGCTCTGAGCTCAGGTCAATATCTTTCCTAAATTAAAATTATGCAAAACTTTCAGCTGGGATGGCACTTACTCCCAACTCAAATTAGAGTCCCGTTATTGTGCTTTACTAATAATCATCCCATTCCCAGGCCTCTAATGTAGGGGACCAGGGTTCAACCCAAGAAACTTATCATCACTGTGCAGTTGGATGGATCCTTCCTGCAATATCTGGTATAGGTACAATTTCCTGGTTTTAAAGATTACTTCTCCTGCCTAAAGTAAATTAAAAAATAAATTTCTCAAGAAGCATTAGGGAACCAAAATGCTGTACAGCATGCAAGGAAAACATTGACCCTTACACAGGGCAAGAATGTGAAATGGAGCAATGTACTAGTGCGTAGAAACATGTTTTAGAGCACTGTAAATTGCAAAATGTTTTCAAGATTGAAGAGAAAATTAAGACGGATTTTGGTAAGGTTATGAGAGAAGAAATCATCAAGGGGAAGGGATGAGGGCAAAGTTCACAATATGAAACTTTCAATCCAAAGAGAATATAAACTATAAATAAAAGACATTGATAAATGCTAGGAATAATGACAACATTGAGAATTTTTCCCCACTGGATTCTCATACTTTCCTGAAAAGACCAATGACTTAAGGAAATCTGCAGTTGGCATTACCAAGTTCCTGATCCCTCACTGACTAGGCTTCTCCTCATAGTGAACACACACGCCTGGAGCTTACCCAGCCTCAGGCCTTCTGGGGATCCCCTTTCTTCCCTCCACAACTGCTCTCCTTGCTCCTATGGGAAATTGTGTCTTATTTGCAGAGCTGCCACCTTGTTCATGGGAAAAAGCCACTTGAATTTTGAACTGTGTTTTAAGAACCATACATATTCCTCAAGTCAAGGACAGGATCTCAATGAACAACTAAGTGAGCATTGAAGAAAACCTTGGAAGTCCTTGAGCAGAGCAGGAGGAACACCGTGACACCAAGCCCAAAGCACTGAGGAACTACTGGATGTGCACAAGCAAGCTCACAGAGTAAAGATTCCCAGTGTTTTCAACAAGGGAAGAATTAAATGTTTCTAGTTAATCCAGAATAACCTAAGTTTATGTTGCCTGGTATTTTTTCTACTGTGGTCTCAAACTCTGAGATTACTGCTTAGAAGAGAATAATTACTTAGGAATTGTTTAATCTTATTGTTTAGTTATTAAAAAATTCATTGAGTTGTCAGCACTGTTCTGGGTGCTGGCAATAGAGCAGCAACAAAGACATGAAATTGTGGTCAAGAAGACTATATTCTAGTGAAGGGACAAATTACATGTCACTAAATCAATAAATAAACAGAATTACCTTCTCGTAGTTGTGTTATGAAAGAAAAAAAATGAGAGCTGAGAGGGGAGCATGATATGTGGAAACTTCTCTGGATACTTGTTGAGTAAATAAATCCTTATTGACAGACTCAACAACAGAGAGAAGATGAATGATGTTCTCCAGCATCACAGTATAGCTTTTGCCGGGATGCACACACCAAGGCCTATTCTTCCTGGGTGAAGTCCACAACCACATCCATGAAGGTCACTGATTCCTAAAATATTGTGGACATTCTGGTTCAGACAGGGACATCTCTACCACAGTCCAGGGGCAGAAACTTGACATGATAGAGTTGGGGAAAGGAGGCTGTAGGTATAGACAGCTCAAGTCCTCTTTGGGGTTCTAGCCAAACACTTCCCTGTGCTGATCTGGCATGTGTTATTCATGCATAACCACAAACATATATACAGTCTGCACACAGCCTTAATACATATTAGCTTCATTATAAAGGAATATCACATGATGTGCAATGTGAAATTTGGACATTTCCCAAAAATATGGTAAATCTCATTTACAGACTGGCATGTTTAATATAGTTTATTGGTTGTCGACCTAAGAATACAAAGCTAGACTCTCCTCACCAATTTAAAGTAAATTACAGATTCATCACATAGCAGGCATTATCAATTGCCTGTGACATATAACTGTGATTATATGTAAACATTTCCCCTATAGGAACCTTACCTTTCTCCTTTGTGAAATGGTTTAACAACCTCTTACAAATGTTGACAGATCCAATGAGCTAATTTGCAAACCACTTCCTTTATATCAAACACTCAATACACATAAGTAATAAGTATGTTATTTGAATGAAGCCATGCTGACCATTCTGCAGAATGGAACAGACTTAGAGAACACGGATCAGCAGGTGCAGCCTCTGTCTCTTATCTGTACACATTCCCTGTGTTCACTACAAGGTAGAAGGACAGATGGTCCAGAAACACAACCCAAGCATCCCTGATAATTCTATACAGAAGGATGGCCCTAGCCTGCCCCACCTACAGTGAGGTTTCCATTGTCAATTTTCTCTGGGACCTCCAAGCATCTGTTATCATTGAAGTTTAGTCCTGTGCATCTGATAACAGGTAACAGAAGCCTCTCAATTGTATATGGTCACTACAGGACCCTCCACCCCATCCCCACCCTGCCCCTCATCCCCTGCCTGCTAAGCTGTGCTCACCCCACCCCAGCTCCGATCCCCCCAAAGTGAGTCCGCCCTACCTGAAGAGTCCACAGCCACCCCATAGAGACAGCAGCTGAGCCTGAGACCAAGTCTGAGAAGTCTGAGCGTGACAGTGGTGCCTGCCATAAGACTTGGAAGCTCTCGGTGGCAGGAACACACCCTTCACACCTCACGCAGGCTGAAGGCCCCGCCCCAAAGATTCAGGGCAAGAGCAAATTGCAGTGGCAGGCCCACTGCTCCATGGCCTGAGGGCTGAAAGGAGTTGCAGTCACCGCTGCTTATAGTGCTTAGGAGAGCACCCGTGTGGCAACCCTTTCCTCCATCATGCCTGTCGCCACGCACATCACGCTGTGCGTTCCTCCACGCCCCTCCCCTCATGCCCCTCACCACACCCACCATGCTCTGCGCTCCTTCATGCCCCTCCCCTTCCTCCTGGTGTCCTCCACGCTCTGACCCTGCAGCCATGCTGCCGGGCTAAAGCCGGTTTAATTAATGGCGCCTGAGGCCAGCTCCTGAGGGCTCCTGAGGCAGCTTGAAACCCAGCAAATATCTCCCTGGCTGATAAAACTTCAGTGGCTAAAATGGAAATACTGGGACCCGGATAGGTGGAACTTGCACTTTCAAAGCCACCTTTGCCTCCATCCCGTCCATCTGGTCGGGCTGCTGGAATCCTCACAGTGGAGAACTCCCAGCTGAGGGGTCTACACTTTGGTAATGCCTCATAGAAGAACAGCCCCAGCCATAGTATTAAAAGGAGGAAACATGACAGCGGACAGCTCTAATTCCTGCGCTATAGACAGGAAATGCAGAAGCCCAGTAAGTGACCCACTAAGCCCCTTCTCTGAGGCCCCACTCAGTGGGTCCACAGGATCTCCTTACCCACCATGGGCCTCTTGGCCTAGTTAACACAGGCAACAAGACCAGAAGTTCCCAGTGTTTTTTCCCAAAATGTTAGTGTGGTGACAAATAAAAATGGCAAGTAATAGGATATATTGGAGTATATGAGGAAGCCATTTTGTGTAAACCTAATTCGGCCTGACCTTGTCTTTCCAAAAGGGCCTGACCATTGAGCATGCATTGTATATCTGCTTTAGATATTCCCTAGGGCAAGAGAAAAGGCCCTTGAGATAAAGGTGCAACTTACGCCCCCCCTCAAAGTTGGCATTCCCTTAAGGATTAAGCATCTTTCCTTAGGCTAGGAATTGATTGCTGAGCTCACCTGTGACCACCCAGCTCGAGACAATAGGCTTGCCTCCTGCTACGCCCGCCAAGATAGCAGACCCACTACCTACTGTGTCCATCAAATTCTGTGCTGATAGGGCAATCTTGTGACTATTGTGGGAGGGACATTTCAATCATATGTGGAACAGCCTGTATGGGGGTATATAACCACTCTGTATACCTCACTTCTTTAGTGCCCTTTCTTCCTTCAGGAAGAAAGGTCCTGGGCCATGGTCCTCAGATTTCAGCTCAGAATAAACTCACCCAAATTTTCATTTATAGATTGGTTATGGATTATTTTCATCGACAGTGGTTTTATCTAGGTCACTGTACTTTGGGGTCTCTTTGTTAGAACAGCTTAACCTACACCTTAGCTAATATACCCTTCCCCAGGTCATCTGACTGATAAATCAGATGGAGTGCTTCATTGTTACACAACATTGACCGTGTTCCAGATGCTTGGCACATTCAATTTCACTGTTACTTAACACTTATTAGAAGTTTTTGGGTGAAAAGTAAGATTCACAGAGCCCAGCATATGAAGAGTGTGCTGTTAAATGATTCCTCCAGAATCTCCAGATGTTCTTTTTGGATTAAGACAGGCCATCAGAGAATTTCACACCTGGGCTGTCTTGATCTGGTTCCTTGGAGAATTGCCCTGTGGATCTGAGCCTTGGCCCCACACCATCGGCCCGCACTGAGGAGTGCTGCAAACAACCCCGTGAGCCCCACTGCTTCCTTGCCTGGAGGATGTGATTGAGGATGTGGTTTGATGCCCTTTGTGTGGACCAAAGAAAGAAGTTTCTTTCAGACCTTGTACCAGGAATAGTCGTGCTTCTCCTGAGCAACTGGCTTGTTTTGTTTTTGTGAACACTCTAAATTGTGTAACTGTCTTTGTCTTTCAAAGTCATCTAAAATCCTTTGAGAATAAGACAGGGTATAAAATAAAGCTATTCAGAGTTTAGACCAAGCTCCCTATTTAACACATTATATTCCTTTTGGAAAAGTCACTTCATTTGGCTGACTTTCTTTGCTTGTAAGTTAGAGATAGCGAGTTCTTCCTGTGAACAGAGTGTAAATTAATATTTTTAAAGCACTCAGAGTTCCCTCAATGCATGTCATTATGGAAACTAACACTAATATTTAATTTCTTTAAATCTCTGCTATTTTGTAATTCCCTCTCTTTTTATGTCATTCCTGAACTTCGCTTGCTCATTCATATTTTTGGCAAATTTGAGGATGTAACAGTGCACCAAACACCCTGGAAGGATGCAGATTAAAAAGTCTGGATTGTGCTTTCCAGTAGCATGAAGAGTTGAGGGTGTGTTTTCCACTAAATTAGAGATTTAAATAACAAGAAAACAATAAATGAATAAGTAAATAAATATCTTAATTATAAAATTCTGTGGTTGCAGTGAAGAAAAGAAATAGGGAACAGTGGGAAAGGATGATAGCTCTAGAGGTGGAGATGGAAGGTACCTGTAAGTAGGCAACTTTCATGCAAAGCCCTGGAGAATAAAATGGAACAACTGTGCTAAGAGCTGAGGAAATAAGTCTTAAGGCATGAGAGGGTTTGGCAGGGTGATGGATCTGAAAACAGACAGTGGCATGACAGTAAGCAAGGACAAAGGAGGAGTTTGGAGAGAAGGTCAGGGACCAGGCCATTTAGGGCCTTAAAGGCCAGAGCATGGGGCCTGTATCTTCTCTTACCCTCTATAGGATGCCTCTTGAAGCACTTTATGGGCCAGAATGACGTGGTATGAGTGAGGTTTTAAGGAAATAATTTTGTTTGTATCTCTAGTGTGAGATAATCTCAGGAAATAAGGGAAATGTTGAGGCGAGGTAAGCACTGAGGTTAGGATAGGGGAGCACAGAGGAGGCATCCTCTGGGAGTTCTCAATTTGCTTGTTGAGCAAGACTTCCTCAAGTTTATGGTGGCTGAGCTGAGATGTGGAGAAATGAGTAAGAGTTTGCCAAAGGAAGGGAAGGAAGGGTGAACTAGACAGTGAAATACATGACTGAATGTACAGAGATATGTGACATCACGGTAAGGATGCTGTTGTATTTCAGCATCGAGTAAAACAGTATGAGTGGAGATGAAGCTGGAGAGGAGACTAAAGATTGGATCATGGAGAACCTTGAGTGTCTAATACTTTCTTCCCCATTCCATGGCTGGCAGGTGGGAGGGAGCTGGGTCCCATCTCCTAACATTTTTATGAGAATTATTTGTGAAAATAATTGCTTCAACCTCCTAAATAAAAACTTACTTCCCCCCATACTTTCTTTGAAATAAGGCCCCTTGGAGTACAGGTGGCCATGAGCAACTCTTCTGCAACCTGAGATGGAGCAGTTGGGAGAAAGTTAGTCATCTTCACCTTGGCCTGTACCTTGTCACCTCCTATCACCACCTGCTCCTTTCCCTGGCTCTTGTCATCTCCAGACCTCTGCAGGGGGAGTTGCTGGTGGGTGCCCATCCCACTTCCTAATGAATGCAGGTGTGCTTAGTAAAATGCTGACAGGTATGATGTGTTATGATTAGTGCTAATGGCACTAGATTTAGAGTCAGGGGCTGGTCCTAGGCCTTCTGATTAGTAGGTGAGTGACCTTGAGCAGGTCACTTAATTTATTGGAGCTATTTCCTCACATATATATAAAGGGGAAGTATCTAACTCCATGAGTTGTGAGGATTAAATGAAAAATTGAATATATGCAAAGCACTTAGTGCCTGCTTAGTAAATTATAGCTGTTATTATTGTTCATAGTAGGGAAATAATCAAAAGGGAAAGCAGACTCAAAGTTCTTTTCTGAACACTGATCATGGAAGACTAGGAAATGGAGAAGCTACTGAAAAATAAATAAGGTAATTGACCTTGGCTAAATCACTTAACTCGTTTCCTCATCCAAACTGTGGGGATTACAATTTCCCTTTTGTGTAATGTATTAGATATTTATAAGGAATAGATGTTACTATAGATGCAAAAAGTTTTTGAAAACTGAGCATTTCTTGTTTTGCTTACAATGTTAATCTGGATCCTCCAAGAGATGGCAAGGATTTTGGCGGGGAAATATTTGAGAGAGAAATTATGGCGGAAGTTAGAGAAGCTGGCAGGGCTGTCAGAATGTGATGGAGGTCTGACTTGAGGAAAGGAAGGTTTGGCAAGGGGAGACAACCTTGAACCAAAGTCAACCAATAGAGGAATCTTGCAGCTCACAACTTTCAGGAAGAGGGCAGCCAAGCTATCTCTGCTGAGCTCAGTAATGGGCTGGGAAGAGCTTGTGGGAGGCGTGGCCTCAGAACAAGGAAGTGATGGATTTCAGAGCAGCAGCTGGTGCCATTGGTCAGTTCTGTTCCCTGTAGTTGGTATGGTCTTGTGGCCACCACATTTACTATGATGAAGAATCTATTTTCTTACCAGCAGAATATATCATTTTGCAACTAAGACTATTTATTCTGATTCCCCTTCATATGTAAGAGAACTCATCCCGGCAAGTCCACTGCAGCCATTCTTCCAGTGAAGGTCAACAAATAGTGTGCAGTGCTCTGATAATGAGCTAAAGGAACTTGTGGGCATGGGCACTGCTTTTATCTTAAGTGTGTTCTTGAAAGCACTAACGGGAAAGGTGTTAGTGTTCTGTCTTAGAACTGGTATTTTTTCTTTCTTGATACAAAATAGCATTTATTAATAATTTCCTCTGTATCCACTGACTCTTTTTTTATCCAGTCAGCCACCCTATGCCTTTCGATTGGAGCATTTAGTCCATTGACATTTAAAGTAGCTATGGATAAGAATGTACTTATTGCCATTTCATTGCTTTTTCTCTGGGTGTTTTAGTAATTCCTCTCAGTTCCTTTCTTCTCTTGCTCTCTTCCCTTATAGTTTGATGGCTTTATTTAGTATTATGTTTGGGTTCTTTTCTATTAATTATTTGTGTATTATAGGTTTCTGGTTGGTGATTACCATGAGGTTCATATATTATTGCCTACATGTATCAATCAATATTGAGTTGCTGGTCTCTTTAGTTTGACCTCTTGCTGAAAGCTCTACTCTTGTGTGTGTGAGGAAGATTAGCCCTGAGCTAACATCTGCTGCCAATCCTCCTCTCTTTTTCTGAGGAAGACTGGCCCTGAGCTAACATCCATGCCTATCTTCCTCTACTTTATATGTGGGATGCCTGCCACAGCATGGCTTGTCAAGCAGTCCATGGGGCCACACCTTGGATCTGAACCGGCAAACCCCAGGCCACCAAACAGAACATGTGAACTTAACCACTGCACCAGTGGGCCAGCCATAAAAGCTCTACTCTTTTACTCCCCTCATCCACATTTTCTGTTTTTGATATCATATCTAACCTCTTTTTTGCTGCATGTGTATCCATTACCCTCTTATCATGGAAATAGATAATTTTAATACTTTTGTCTTTTGACCTTCATATTAACTGCTACGTTTATTGTATATTTGCCTTTACTGGTGATTTTATTGCTTTTAAAAAAAATAATTTTCTTATTCCTATTTGGGGTCTTACCTTTTCCACTTAAGCAAGTCCATTTAGCAATTCTTGTAAAGCTAGTTTCCTGGCAATAAACTCCTTTAGTTTTTCCTTGTCTGAGAAACTCTTTATCTCTCCTTCCATTCTGAGTGATAAGCTTGCTGGGTAGAGTATTCTTGGCTGTAGGGTTTTTCCTTTCAGCACTTTAAATATATCATGCCACTCCCTTCTAGCCTGAAAAGTTTCTGCTGAGAAGTCAGCAGATAGCATTATGGGGTTTCCTCTGTATGTAACTTGTTGCCCTTCTCTTGTGGTTTTTGGGATTCTCTCTCATCTTTAATTCTTGACCTTTCAATTATAATGTGTCTTGGTGTGGGCCTCCTTGGGTTTCTCTTATTTGGTGCTCTCTGTGCTTCCTGTACTTGGATGTCTGTTTCCTTCCTTAGGTTAGGAAAGTTTTCAGTTATGATTTCTTCAAATAGATTCTCTGCCCCTTTGTCTCTCTCTTCTCCTCCTGGGACACCTATAACACAGATATTAGTATGCTAGATGTTGTCCCAGAGGTCCCTTAGACTGCCCTCACTCTTTAAATTTTTTTTCTTTTATCTGTTCAGCTTGTGTGATTTCCTCTAGTCTTTCATCGAGCTTGCTGATCCATTCTTCTGTATCTACTCTGCTATTGAGGGCCTCTACTGAAGGTTTCATTTCTGGTATTGTATTCTTCATTTCTGATTGGTTCTTTTTTATATTTTCCAATTCTTTGTTGATGTTTTCACTGAGTTCTTCTTCCAAGATCAATGAGCATCCTTATGACTCTTTGTTTGAACTCTTTGTCAGGTAGATAGTTTATTTCTGCTTCATTTATTTGTTTTTCTGGGGTTTTATCCTGTTTCCTTACTTGGAATGTATTCCTTTATCTCCTCATTTTGCCTCTTTCTCTGTGCTTATATCTATGTATCAGGTATGTCAGCTACATCTCCCGATCTTGGAGAGGTGGGCTTATATAAGAGATGCCTTATGAGGTCCAGCAGTTTGCTTCCCTCTCATCACCAGTTCCAAATGTTCCAGGAGTGTCCCCTGTGTGCGCTATATGTGCCCTTCTGTTAGTGTTGCTCTTGCTGCAGGTGCCTGGGGAGGCTAGGCTTAAGGTTGTTCCCAGCTGGCCGTGAAGCATCTCTGCTAGAAGGTGGTCTTTTTCTCTCCATAAAGGAATTTCTGCCTCTCCCATCTCAGTCAGCCCTGTCACTTTTTGTGGGGGTTCTTTTTATCCACTTTTCAGTTCTCTCTTAGGGGTAATTTTTCCAAAGGTAGTTGTAGATTTGTTGTGTCCACGGGAGGAGGTGAGTTCAGAGTCTGCCTATACCACCATATTGACCTAAAGTGGTAACTTTGAGTAAAATTGGGCTGGGAAGTCCTTTCAGGCTGCATCTCAGAGTGCTATAGTCCTGTATCTGGGATGATTCCTTGCCAACATCCATGTAAAAACATGCCCCAATGTGTGTTAAACAGGCAGACCTCCTTTGACCCCAGATTACTCTCCATTTCCCATTCTGTTTCTCTGCTCCATTCAAGCTGCCTCTCCTCAGGTTCTCTCCTGAACCAATTCAGGAGTTTTCTCCACACCACTTCACTGAAATGGCTTTTTCCAGGTCACCAATGATTTCCATTTTGCTAAATTCAAGCTAAAGTTTTTGCTTTCATCTCACTCAACCTTTCAGCAGCGTTTGACACAGATTATACAGTTGAACACTCCTTCCTTCTTGAAACACTTTCCTCTGGATTTCCAGACACCCCTTCTCTCCTGGATTCCCTCCCCCTATCTCTTCCTCCTCCTGCTCCTGCTCCTCCACCACATCTCTAGTAATACTCCCTTGTCGTTCCTGTGTGCTCTCTCTTCTCAGAGGAGTAAATATTTTTTCTATTATCTTAGTGGCTACCCTACTTTATCAAGGTCTAACATTAATTAGTATTTATACCTTCTTCCCAGAGAGTGCAAGAATCCCCTTTACCTCTTTCCGACTTCTAGATTATTATTGTTGTATACTTACATTATCATATAACTATAAAACTATAAATGTAATATATATATTTGAAGCCTATCACATATTATCTTTGTTTTATAGATTATTTATTTGGAGTTACCCACATATTTATTAATTTTGCTGTTCTTATGTTGTTCCTACTTCTCCATCCTGAGATTTTCTCCCTCTCTCTCAAAAGGTATCCTTCACTATTATCCTTTAGTTTGATATTTTAGGAGAGCAAGAAATTTTCCTCTTCCCTCTTGGTTCTTCTGGCTAGTCTAAGCATTAAATTGACATGAGAAGGAATAACAGGAGAAAATCAAAGAAAGTTAAGAACATGTATACATGGGAGAAGCCCAGGAAAACTAATTCCCCAAAATGGCTGGAGCCAGCACCTTAAATACCTTAAATACTTCAGCTAAAGACAAAAGAGGGTTTTGAGGGTAGTGGTTTGAGACTTCAAAGGGGAGGGAGGCAATTCTCTAAGAGAAGGAAAAGCAAATGTTTGGTCAACAAATGTTTGCCATGTTTGGCAGAGAGTGTGGGACATGAGGAGGGTTTTGATCAAATGGGCCTTGCTAGGCTCCTCCCTGTCTACCACACCTAATACATATTACTCTATAGTTATCGATGGTGAGAGCTCCTTCCTGGGACAGGCTTTCTATCTTAAATTCCTTTAGGAAGTTGGGGGAAAGTCAAAGGATCTTCTTGGCCTTTTGTTCTTAAAAATAATCAAGCCAAGGGGCTGGCCCTGTGGCCAAGTGGTTAAGTTCACGCACTCTGCTGCAGGCGGCCCAGTGTTCATTGGTTCAAATCCTGGGTGCGGACATGGCACTGCTCATCAAACCACACTAAGGCAGCATCCCATATGCCACAACTAGAAGGACCCACAACGAAGAATATACAACTATGTACTGGGGGGCTTTGGGGAGAAAAAGGAAAAAATAAAAAATCATTAAAAAAATAATCAAGCCAAAAATACACATTTTGGGGTAGCAAATTCTGTTCCCCCACAATACATTAATGATAAATTTCAGTTTTTGTTTTTCTAGAAATGTTTTTATTTTCTATTATTTTCCAAAAGATATTTTTGTGTTCTTTACAGTTCTTGGGTTTGTCATTGTATTGTTTCAGCACATTAAAGCTATTTTTTTCCCCACTGTGATCCAGCTTCCATTTTTGCTGTTGAAAAATGAGATACCAGTTGAATTTGTTCTTTCTCTCTTTCTTTATTTCCTCCTCATGTTCTTGTTTTTGCCCCTTCCTGACTGCTTTCAGCTTTTTCTCTTTGTCTTTTCATTCCTCTCTTTTTTGTGATTTTATTATAATCACTGTAGATGTGGAATTTGTTTTTTGTTGTGCTTGTGATCCACTGAGCTTATTGTCTCTATGGAGTAGTCATTCCTCAGTTTAAAAATGCTTAGTCATTTTCAGTTAAATATTGCTGCTGCCCATGTGTCTCTTTAACATGTGGTAATAGCTGAATGCATTTTAGAATTATTTCTATTTCATTCTCATGGTCTCTCTCTCTCTTCTTCAAAATTGTGCCTCTTTGGACTTTATTCTGGATTTCTTTCCAACCATTTATCCTGTTTATCAATTTTTCCTTAGCTGTCTCTAAGATGTGTACTTTCAAACACATCAATTGAGTTCTTAGTATTATACTTGTCAGTTTTAGAATTTTTATTTTCATTTCTCCAAATTTACTTTGTCTTTTTTAAAGATATGTTCCACTTCTCCACCAGAATTATTTTTTTAAAGATTTTATTTCTTTCCTTTTTCTCCCCAAAGCCCCCTGGTACATAGTTGTATATTCTTTGTTGTGAGTCCTTCTAGTTGTGGCATGTGGGACCTGCCTCAGCGTGGTTTGATGACCAGTGCCATGTCTGCACCCAGGATTTGAACCAGTGAAACACTGGGCTGCCTGCATCAGAGCACGTGAACTTAACCACTCGGCCACGGGGCCAGCCACTCCAACAGAACATTTAAACTTGTCTTTTATCTTCCTGAATCTTGTAACACAATTATATAAAGATAGTGCCAGGAGATCAGCTGGGCTGAGAGACAGCTGAACTGCCAGGTGTTAGAGTGACTGATTAAAACAACAAACCCAAAATGAAGGAGTTAAGCCTTTAATCACTTACTGTGATGGTATAAGCAAGAAACTAAAACTGGAATTTTAGTCTCCTCCTATTTAGTTTTTCCCATGGAATGGCTCACTGGTTGAGGGTCATGTGGATCAGCACAGATATGTGGGTCATCTCACTATTTGGAGAGCCCCAGACAAAAGGCTTCATTTTTTTCTCTGGATCCTGGTGGCTAGGAGGGATGAGATAGGAGTGGAGAAGTGTGGGGTACTGAGTCAGGGAAAAAGTGTCTTCAAGTTTTTCCCTCTTCCCTTCATAGGAAATGTCTAGCAGAGGTGCCTGAGGAAGAACTCTGTTGGTGGCCTCAGAGAAAGAGACCTGGGAATGGAGATGCCAGGGCTAGGAATGCAAATATGGGAAGTGCTGCATGTTTATGAAGCACTGTGTTGTGTGCTCCCCAAGCATTTTACTGAGTGCTCCACAGGCAGGTAGTCTTCTGAGTGCTGACCAGGTACTGTGCTGAGTGCTCACCTGACAGGCAATATCCTGAGTCCTCACCAGATAGGAACTGTGCTGACTGCTCACCAGCCTCTTTGCTGAATGCTCACAATGTAGGCACCATGCTGAGTACTCACCTGGCTGTCACTGTGCTGAATGCTCACCTGGCAGACACTGTGCTTATCATTCACCTGGCATGAACTTTGTGAATATTCACCAGGAACTGTGCTGAGAGCTCACCATGCAGTCGTTGTGCTGAGTGCTCACCAGGAAGGCACTAGGCTGAGTGAGCACCATGCACAGTGCTGAGTTCTCACAGGTGTCAATGAAAATAATCCATAACAAATCTATAAATGAAAATTTGGGTGAGTTTATTCTGAGCTAAAATCTGAGGACCATGGCCCAGGGCCCTTCTTCCCAAAGGAAGAAAGGGCACCAAAGAAATGGGGTGCACAGAGTGGTTATATACCCCCAAACAGGATGTTTCACGTAGGATTGAAATGTCCTTTTACAATACTCATGAGACTGCTCTGTCAGCATGGCGATTGATGGAAATAGCAGGTAGGTCTGCTATCTCGGTGAACACAGCAGGGTGGCAGGTCTGCTGTCTTGAGCTGGGTGGTCACAGGTGAGCTGGGTGGTCAAAGGTGAGCACAGCAATCAGTTCCTAGCCTAAGGAAAGATGAATATCCCTAAGGAAATGCCAATGTGGGGGGGAGGTGCACCTTTATCTTAGTTAAGGTCATTTGTTCTTGCCATAGTAAATGTTTTAAAGCAGATATACAATGCGTGCTCAATGGCTACAGTTAGGCCCTTTTGGAAAAAAACAAAGTCAGGTCGAATTAGGTTTACACCAAATGGCTTCCTCATATACTCCAATATATCCTATTGCTTGCCATTTCTATTTGTCACAGGAAGACACAGTGCTGAGTGCTCAAATGCAGGCGTTATGCTGAGTGCTCACCAGCCACTGTGCTGAATACTCAAAGGGACAGCACTCTGCTGAGTGCTAAACAGGCAGACATTGTGTTGTGCTCCCAAGGCATTGTGCTGAGGCATTGAGCCTTCTGGGCTCTTGACTGCTCATCCTCCTTGCCCATGTCATCTCCATAACTGTACACAAATATCCATCACAACCCTGCCCACAGCTCCTTGGGGATGAAGCCAGAGCTCCAGCTTTGAGGAGGCAGAACTGAATTCAGACCTCTTTTTTTCTACCAGTTCTGTGTCCTGGAAAAGCCGTTGTGCCTCTCAGGGCTTCCTCACCCTCCCAACTTGCACAATGGTGATGATGCTGAAAACTACTACCTAGGCACATGGTCAGGTGTATATGAGATGACTCTACAACACCTGTGGGCTAGTGTCACATATGTCTGATGCACACACTTACAGATGAAACAATTACAGGGAAGCATGGGATATACCATGGACTATCTCTCAAAGCTGGCCTGGGTTTCAGCTGTGTGATCTTGGGAAATTCACTGCCCCTCCAGGCCTCATATTCAGGCCTGCATCTTTAAAGAGTTGAAATTAAATGAAATTCAGATATTAATCTAACGTCATCCATTGGCATTAAGCCTTCCAGGGTCTCCTGTTTTATGGACCCAAGTGCCTCATGTTGGCCTATGTGTTCTTCATAATGGCTCCCAACGCTCCCTGCCTCCTGATGTGCATATCCTCATGTAACCTTGATGTGGTTAGTTACTGGCTTCTGAACAACCTAATACAGCCAAGGTGATGGGATCATGTTCAAGCTTTTTGTTTTTTTAAGATTGGCACCTGAGCTAACATCTGTTGCCAATCTTTTTTTTTTTTTTTTTTTTTTTTTGCTTATTCTCTAAAAGTCCCCTGGTACATAGTAAATGTTTTTGGGTGTGTATGTGCAATAGTTTCTATGCAGGTGTTATATTTTTCAAACAGATAAAATAGGCTATTGAATGAAAATGGATAAGTTGATCAAATTTTTTCAGCGTGTGAAGTCTTTAGAGAGCAAATATCATTATTAGGAGCATAGAAAATGGAGCAAACATCTCATGCTCAAATTCCAGCACAGTCACTTACTAGATATGTGTATTGGGCAAATTACTATGTCATTGGTGCTTCAGTTTCTTCATCTGTCAGTTGGCAATAATGATAAGTGCACTCACTTTGTAAAGTCATGGAGAGTATTAAAGGAGTTAATGTCTGTAAAATGCTTGGAACATCTAGCATATCATGAGCACTGTATCTGTGCATTATAAATAAAATTAAAAACTCTTCTGACACTGTTCATAAGCTCCAGAGGGTGAGGCTAGTGCCCGGATGTATGTAGAAAACACTCCATGACATACAATGAATAAGAGAATTAACAACACTGTTGAATGCTTTACCACCATCACATATGTCATCCTACAGGCAATCCCAAGCAGAATCACACCCAAACCTATGTGTTCTGTCCTTAAGCATCTTCTTTGATTCTATCCAGGAATCACTGGGGCTTCTTGGACCCTAGTGAAAATACCCTCTAAATGTTCTCTTCCATCTGTCACAAACCCCAGTCCTTGTCCTAATTGCTGCAGCTCACAGGGTCTGCACTCTGATCCTTTTCTTCACACTAAGGAGAATCGTCATCCCCAGATCTGGGCATGCACAGAGCATGAGCCTTGTAGAAACGTTTCCCTGGCCTGTGGCAGGTAGAAGCATGCAGTGACAGGGTGGGATTTGTGTAAAACTCTCCAGGTGTTGTCAGAGGGGTGGAGTCAGGGGAGTTGTCAGCAAGGACTCGTCCTGCTGGTGGGCCTTGATAGTTAAATTGTGTGTGGGGGGGGATGGCTGTTTCATAGGTCCTAGCATAATACCTGCAATAAGACGGTTCATGAAGTCAGAATCATCCTAATGAGGTCCAAATTAATCCAATGTCATCTATTCCCTGACCAATTCACTAATCCAGTAGTGATTTATAGTAGTGATGTTTGTATTCTATCATCTCCTTTTCATTGATTGGCTAGCATAATTCAATTATTCTTTACATATCTTGTATATATTTACATAGTAAAGAAAAAATGAGTTTTAAAACAACTCTCCTTGAAAGAGTCTCCCTAGCATATTGAATTAATAACAGAAGCCATTGATGGAAAATTCACACAAAAAATTTTGACCCTTAGTCTCTGGTTTTAGATCTTCCTAATTGGTAAATTATCTTGATTCCTGATTACTTTCTTGAGATTAGTCCATTTAGGACTATGTAGGAGTGCAACTTCATGCCACTTGAGAAGTAGTGGTGGGACTCTATGATGACATTTGTTTCATTTTGTGTGTGTGTGTGAATGAGAGTGTTTACTGCCTCTTGCAGTGTGGGACAGAGTACACTCTTTTTCTTGGGAAAAATGTTCCCTAACCAATTTTTTTTTTGAGGAAGATTAGCCCTGAGCTAACTACTGCCAATCCTCCTCTTTAAACTGAGGAAGAGTGGCCCTGAGCTAACATCCATGCCCATCTTCCTCTACTTTATACGTGGGATGCCTACCACAGCATGGCTTTTGCAGATCGGTGCCATGTCCACACCCGGGTTCCAAACCAGTGAACCCCAGGCTGCCAAGAAGCAGAACATGCGAACTTAACCGCTGCACCACCGAGCCGGCCCCCCTAACCACTTTCTCTGTGCTTTATTTTCACTCAGGCCTTGACCGGTGCTGTCAAATAGTAACATTAACACTCTATATCATAAAATCAAAACTTTTTAGAGGCCACACTTAAGAAAATAAAAACAAACACCTGAACCTAATTTTAATAGTATATTTTAACCCATTATAACCATGATATTATCATTCGTGCATGCAATCTATGTAAAAATTAATAATGACAGAGTTTACATTCTGGGTTTTTTTTTTTATTGGTTCCACAAATCCAGTTTGTACCTTCCAGCTGTAGCATAATCTCCATTCGTAACTTGAATTTTTTCAGATATACATTCTATGCATTGAGATATTATAACGTTGACAGTTGTAACATAAGATTCACTTCTCTAAGTTGTTGCAAACATACTTAAAAGATTTCCATTTAAGGATCACGTAGGATGAATAATGAAAAGTTTCTCTTGGGTCTAGTAAGAAAGGAGTCAGTGCTGCCTTACCAAGGGAATCACCCACAGAATAGGGAGGGCAGATGGAGTGTGGGGTTTCTGAGGAGGTGGTGGGACAAAGACACATAATATAGATGATGTTTTCTCAATGGTTCACCACTACAGAAAAGGAGTTATAGACAGCAATTTCTCTGTGAAATGTGAGGCAAGTTAAGTGACTTTGAATATGTATGAAGGAATAAGGAAAGTGGGGAATATTAAAAACAGGCTGTGTGGAAAATCAAGGAGTGAATTACTGACACATAAAAAGAAAGTAAAATTTCCAGGCTTTATGGATGCTTCCCAGTTGAGGTAGATGATATTGGATATACAGTGGTACCAACATATGTTATGTGCTTTTCTTAGCAGTTAACATAAGACCAGCAGCAGGTAAGGCATGGAAGATAACCAGGATCTTCTGGGTTTGAAGTTTTACAAGACAGATATGAGCAATAAGAAAGTTTGGATCATTCCAAGGGAATTATTGAGATCATAGCCCATGGAATCCTGGGATGATAGGAGAAAAGAATGAAGAGGAGAAGAGAAATGAAGGTGAGGATGTGGTGATCAGGCATTATTTCCAATGTTGAGGAACGAGTATCTATTTTATGAGCATTTGATTAAAAACTGGAAATCAGGAATTGGTGGTGGGTGGATATGTTTTCTGAGTTGTTTATTTTTGCACATGACCATATGGGTTGACGGAAATATCTGGGATGTGGGAGTGAGTCACTAAGAGTCAGGTAGATAATTTCACTATTAATTTAAGCTCTAAAGGAGCTCTGCATACCAAGTGGTCAATGGGAGAAAACGTTTGCAAAACATATTCCTAGCAAAGCACATGTATTTATGATATATAAAGAGCTCTTACAACCCAATAGTAAGAAGACAAGCAACACTTCCCTGCTTGCCATGAGACAGCAGATCCGGCATGTGATGAGCACCATGAATCCTGCCAAGCAAATGAGAACGATGGTCTAGAAGGGGAGATATGGGCAGACAATTGCTGGTGTGAGCCATCTCCTGTAATTCCTCCAGGGCTGCTGTCCCCTCACTGTGTTGCAACACTCCTTGACATGGGTTGGCCAACTTTCATCATCACCCAAGACCCTGTTTGCATGGTTATCTTTTATAGGTCAGAGCATCAAGGTATCCCCTCCCCACCCTGGGCTGGGGCTTCCTTGAGGTTGATGAGAATTCTCAGTCAAGGCACCATTTCTGTTGGGAGAATACCCTGCAAGTGAATGGAATGGAGAATGCATGTGTGTTTTACTTTTTAAAATAAAACTCTTCAAACACGGAAAAGTAGAACAATATCAGAAACATCCATCACCTAGATTTAACAATGTATATTTTAGCCAATTAAAACAATATTTCTTCCAATGTGTAAATTGTTAACACTTGCCACCCTTGCTTCAATGAAAGTATCCATTTTAAAGTCATATTAAATCCATATTAATATCCATTTTAAAGTCAAGTAGACGTCGTGATGTTTCAACCCCATTTTCACCTCTGAAAAATCAGGGAATTTTGCTACATAGTCAAGGCCATTATCACACGACAAGAGAGTAAAAAATTAAATCAAACTTATACCTCTGGGCACGGAGAACTGAAATTGGGCTGGGCCATCTTATGTCGGTCGTGGGGAGAATGGGTCATCATAACTGGCAAGCCCATGGGATCTCTCTAAATTTGTAAATTCTCACACAAATGCTTTCTTCTCTGCCTAGAAAAATATTCATCCTCTTCTCCTTTACTGAGTTGTTTTATACTCATTTTTGAGGATTCTCTTATAACGTAATTTCCTCCAAGAAGCCTTCTCAGATTACCACTCCCAATCATGGATTGGTTCACATCACATAATTTATAATTTCCAATCACCTATCATTGTTGTTACCAAATACAACATAAACTCCAGGAGGATTTGGACACACAGCACCTGTTGTGCATGGGGAGAGGGTTTCAGGTCCCTGTACTTGTGCAACCTCTCTCCAGCCAAATTCTTATAGATGTGTTGTCCAATGTGGAGTTGCAACAAGTGCCTTTTTAAATTAAAATTAATTTTAAGTAAAATTAAAAATCTGGTACCTCAGTAACATTAGAAATCGGTGACCATAAATCTTAGTCACAATAATGTAACTTCAAGTACTCGATAGCCACAGGTAGTTATGCACTGGACAGCACAGATATAGAACATTTCTGTCATTGCAGAAAGCTCTAGTGCATGGTGCTGATCTAGAGCAGGACTTGGCAAACTACAGCCTGTGGGCCAAGTCAGGCTCATTCCTATTGTTATACAGCCTATGGATGTGGAAACAGGTCCACCCTGCCACACTTGTCAATGCTGGTTCACACACAGCTAGAGGCCCTCACTGACCATCTGGCCAAGGGGCTTTCAGTGCAGAGACAAGGAAACAGAGCCCAGAGAGGGGAGGTGACTAGCCTGAGCTCACAGAGCTGTCTAGGAGAAGGCCTCTTATATTCCACTGGGTCTCCTTTTCTCTCCCTCAATGGTGGGTAAAACCTGGGGGACTATGCCACCTCCCACTAGCCTGAGAGATTCCATGCTCTCTTGGCTCCAGTCCTGCAGATTCCCAGAAACAACCCCAGGTGTAGAAGTTGGAAACCTACTCCTGCCCCAGTGACCAGGGAGCCTTCCCATCCACAAAGACACTGATCTTGTCCAGGATAAGGCTCTGTAGCTGGGTACCATTCTGAGTCAGTCACGGGAATTCCTCACCAATGGCAGCTCTGTCCAGTCTCCACATCAATGGTGAGAAGTTACACAGACGGTCCCCCAGTGTGGTTACTGTGGGGACAGACCTAGAAGGGCACAAGGGATGCATAAGTGTGTCTGGAATTCTACCCTGATTCTAGGTCCTGTTCAAGAGAACTTTCTGTAAGGATGTGAACATTTGTCTGCCCTACCCAATACAGTCATTAGTAGTCCTATGTTGTTATTGAGCAGTTAAAATGTGCCTACTGGGCGTGAACGAGGGCTGAATTTCTCATGTATTTTAATTTAATGTAATTGATTTATAAATAAGTAGTCACAGGGAAATGTTGGAGAAAGGATTTCTGAAAATAGAAAAAAAAATGAGAAGACTGGTCAAAATGGTCAAAATCAATATTTTCAGAAGTCTAGAAATTAACCAAAGGCTTACAGCAATCTGAGGACTGTTTAGTTAAGAAAAACTTGATTCTTGGTGAAGCGAGTAAGCTCTGTGGCATTATAACTTGCACTATTCCCATCCTGCTCTCACAATATTCTCAATAACTTTGAAAACCATCAGTCTCAGAACCATGATATCTCTGAAAACCAACATCTTAGCAGCCATAATGGATTTGGAGCTCCCAAAAGACCCATCCCCACTGAATTGTCACTATTTGACCCGTCTGGCAGCTCCTTGAAAAAGCCTCACTCTCAGGGCTTCTCTTTATTTGACTCAGAGCTTGCTCAGTGAGGAACGCTTTTCCCCAGAGCACTTGAAGAAAAAACATCAGTGGTAAGTGTTTTACATTTCAGATGCCTGAGTGAGCTATACTAGTTGAGGCAGGCAAGAGGTTAGCAGAAGCATAAAAGAAAAATTGTGGGAATGAAATGTCCATAGGGGGCTTTGGAAAGCTCCAGTGGTTTTGTAGTTATCTAGAAGGCTGTAAGTGTGAAGGGCTCTGTGCATAACCAGGAAAGACTTGAGAAGGTCTTAATCTTTCACCTTTAGCTGAAAGTTCGGTTTATCTGAAAAACTGATTAACGTAATATGCTGTATTAATAGAGTAAAGGACAAATACCACATAATCTCAATACACACATGAAATATAGGTTTCACAAAATACAAATCCTTCAGGATTAAAAGAGAAATCACTCAACACATTAGGAATAGAAAGAAATTTTCTCAACCTGATAAATATCATTCTTGAAAAACCCACAGCTAACAACATACTCAATGGTGAAAGACTGAAAATTTCCCCAAAGACCAGGGACAAGACAGCAATGTCTCATCTCATGTGGTAACCACATTGTACTAGAGGTTCTAACGAGGGAAGTTAGGTAAGAAAAAGAAATAAAAGTCATCCAGGTTGGAAAGAAAGGTGTACAACTATTTCCTTTTGCAGATGACATATCATATATAGAAAATCCTAAGAGATAAGTAGATGAACACACGGTACGTGAACCCTATCCCAACAGGTGTATAAAAACTTAAATTGCCTCATGTGGTTAGTGGATACACTATTGAACAGCACAGTTAGACTGCTGGATCCTAAGTCAACTGGTTCTAGCACCCCATCTTCCATGAATCTTGACTAAGGCATGATTCCTACACACCATATTCCATGGCTCCCAGCACTAGGTACCTCCATGACTTCTGAGTTTACACAGGCCTCCTTGAGGTTCAAAACCTGTTGGGCTCACTGGTTTAGGAAGAAGCTGGATTTTAGGTAACAGTTCTATATTCCAAGGATTCTCTTCCATAACAGCTGGAACTGAGAGACTATGGAATGGGAATACTTTTACAGAAGGAGAACTTTCCAGAGTCATTAGGTCCTGAGTTGAAACTCAACTGAATGCTAAAACTTGACAGTCAGAAAAATAACTCCTGACACTGCTGTTTCAGAAGAGTTGGTTGAGCTGAAAGACACGGCAATATTTCCGAGGTCAGAATCCCAGGCTCTGTGGCCTCTGAGAGTTTTCGGCTACTGAATGAACTTCCCCATTTATTTTTTCTTGTCTCAATGAACACTAGACCAGGTATGTGTACCAAAGGATGTCTTGTTCCAGGCTATGACTTAGCTATGTGACCCTGGGCCAGCTATTGAAACTCTCAGTGCCTATTTCTTAATTTGGAAAACAGGAATAAGAACCTGTCTCCATTAATTGTTAAGAAAAGTCAAACTCTGACCACACAGTGTCCATAGGTCAGTGCTTACATGAGAACAGAGTGGACAAGCAACTCCATTCTCACCGCATCCTCAATACTTCTCTTGTTCTATTGGTGTTTGCTGGTGCTTGACTGGGTTATGTCCTGGGAATAGAGTAGGTTGGTGACAGTGAAATTCAGCTGGAAATGCTGGGGACTGGGACCGCTTCTTGGCTAGTCTGTCAGTAAATGAAATGTTGCCTCCACTTCTAGAATAAACAGAAAGTATAAAATTTCTCAATCAGGAGAAGATTTTAACAAAGTAGTCATTCCAGCCAGGTCCACTTATTCCTGGCAACATGACCTGAGCTTGGTTTTTTTTTTTAAAAAAAAAAGATTTTATTTTTCCTTTTTCTCCCAAAGCCCCCCAGTACATAGTTGTGTATTTTTAGTTGTGGGTTCTTCTAGCTGTGGAATGTGGGATGCCTCCCCAGCATGGCCTGACGAGCAGTGCCATGCCTGCTCCCAGGACCCGAACTGGTGAAATCCCTGGCCGCCAAAGCAGAGCATACGAACCCAACCACTCGGCCACGGGGCTGGACCCTGAGCTGAGTTTTTAAAGGTGGGCTGCAGAAGACCCTTCATCTCCCTGTCCACATTGAATCCATTCATATGTCTACCTGTCCAATTCCCAACCAAGAATTATGAGAGTTCAGTAGGATGGGGGAAGAGGAGATTGGGCTTCTTGGGGGGCATAGTGAGCAAGTGCGGGTGCTGATCACCCCAGTGGGCATCTGTCACATACCTTTTCTGACCTAGGTTCCTAAAGGGGCTTTCTGCCTCTGGTCATCTTCTTCCTCCCAATCCATTCTCCAAACATCACCTAGAAGATGAGCTTTCTAAAGCAGGACTCTGAATGTGTAGTGTCCCCCCATGAACCATTCCAGTGCCCAAAGACCCTGCCCACATCTTTAGCCTCAACTATCACCTCTCCTGTGTTAAACTGTATGGTTCAGCCTCACCAAACTTCTAACAGCTTCCCCAAATGTGCCCTGATCTTTCTCTCTAGGTTATAGACACATGCAGCACCATTCCCTGTCTCTTCCCCCTTTCTAGGTCCTGTTCCCAATCATATCTCTGTTTCCTCATCACTTCCTCAGAGAACTTTTCAAGACATGGCTGTGTGTCCCTCCTTGAGGTTCCCACAGGCTCTTGAAATTCTCTGATTATAGCAATCATCAAAATGTACCATCAGTGCCTATTTACTTCCCTTAAGTATTTGTTGAATAAATGAATGAGAATGAAACAATCCATGACTCATAACTAAGGGGCCTAAGAAGTCAACTCAGGACCCTTCACTTTTTGAGTTGGAAAAATTGATGTGTAATAATAGCCATTCCCTTGGGTGCAGTTGCTTGATGTCGTCTTCCTACTTCCTGTTGGATGGCACACTTCCATGGGTATCTAGATAGACCCCCTTTCACCTCCAGAGCCTTCATCCATTACATTGCTACTGAGAAAACCCATCCTTCCTCACAGCCCCATCTCTTCGAGCCATGAAACCAGACCCCATCTTGCACATGTCACATGCACATCAACCACCAGTTAAGTTGCACCCAGGCAGTGGGATGAGGCATTCAGGATGTTGTCTAAAAGCACTTGCTTCACCATGAGGTGGTCCAGATTGGAGGAGAACAGTGCCTGGATGGTGGCCAACATGTAGTCCAAACTAGAGACAGAGACCAAGGGAACTCCTGAGATCCTTCTTTATACAGCCAGAGACCTAGGGACAAGCAGTGGGGGGTTATCTGGCTGTCTCTTCTCCCAGGTTAGGAAAGAGACCCTGGCCAGAAAGAGAAGGCTTCCTGGAGTTGGGAATAGAAGCAATAACAGTGACAATAATGAACATCTATTGAGCACCTCTGAGAGGTGACTTACACATCCCCTCACCATTACTGTGGTGGAAAGTATTATTATAATTATCCCCATGTTAAAGACAAAGGAACTGAAGTTTAGAAAGATTCAAAGATAGCACTGTGTCCCATTATCCCCTTCTTCCCCTGTGTTGATATCCTAGTTTCTCCACCCATCCCTCAGAGACATGGATTCAAACCCATGTGCACCTCTTGGCCTGTTTGTTTCACTTCTCTGAGCCTCAGTTGCCCCATCTGAACAATAGGAATCATCATTTTATCCACCTCATGGAGGCTTCTATGGGATTTAAATGAGATGATCATGAATGAAAGTGCTCAGCAGGGAGCTTGGCCGTGGTCAATGTCATTATTGGGCTGATATTTGCCAAAAGTGCCGGGAAGAGTTGAAGGAAGTGGGTGTTGGGGCTTAATGCTTTCCCCACCCCTGAGACCTATGGAAGGAGACAGCAGGAGTAGGGATGTAGGGGAGAATGGGAAGCATGTCAGTGACTTCCAGATCAAGGATGAGCCACAAGAGCTCATCAGAGACACCAGCCACCAGCTCAGCCAATGTTTCCAATCTCTTCAACTTACATCAAGTCAGGGAGTGTGATACTACCAGCTTTGTTTTTGTTCTCAGAATTCCCTTGGCTGTTTGGAGTCTTGTTGTGCCATATGAATTTTAGGATTGTTTGTTCTATTTCTGTGACAAGTGTCATTGGAACTATGATGGAGATGGAATTGAATCTGTAGATTGCTTTAGGGAGTATGGACATTCTAGCTATGTTAATTCTCCCAAACCAAGAACATGTAATACCATTCCATTTCTTTGTGTCTTCTTCTATTTCTCTGAACAATGTTTTATCATTTTCAATATAAAAGTCTTTTACCTCTTTGGTTCACTTTCTTCCCAGGTATTTTATCCTTTCTGTTGCAATTGTAAATGGGATTTATTTCTTAATTTCTCTTTCTGTTACTTCCTTGTTAGTGTATAAAAACGCAACTGATTTCTGCATGTTAATTTTGTATCCTACAACTTTACCATATTCATGTCTTATTTATTTATTTATTTTATTCATTCATTCATTATTGTGGTAACATTGGTTTACACCGTTATATAAATTTGAGGTGTAAATCAGTATATTTCAATTTCTGTGTACAGTATATCATGCTCACTACCCAAAGGCCAATTACAATCCATCACCATACACATGTGCCTCATCACTCCTTTCACCGTCCTTCCTCCCTCCTTACCCTCTGGTAACCACCAATCCAATCTCTGTCTCTATGTGTTTGTTTATTGTTTTTTATTTATGAATGAGATCATACAATATTTGACTTCCATACTATGACATTTCACTTAGCACAGTGGACCCTCAAGTTCCATCCATGTTGTCACAAATGGCCAGATTTCATCCTTTTTTATGGTGAACAGTATTCCATTGTTATTCCATTGGATATACCACATCTCCTTTTTTTTACTTTAAAGATTTTATTTTTCCTTTTTCTCCCCAAAGCCCCCCGGTCCATAGTTGTGCATTTTTAGTTGTGTGTCCTTCTAGTTGTATACCACATCTTCTTTACCAATTGGCCCTTGATGGGAACCTTGTTTGCTTCAAAGTCTTGGCTAGTGTGAATGATGCTGCCATGAACATAGGGGCGCATACATATTTACATGTTCATGTTTTCATCTTCTTTGGGTAAATACCCTTCATTGGAATAGCTGGATCGTATGGTAGTTCTACTCATAATTATTTTGAGGAATCTCCAAACTGTTTTCCATAGTGGCTGCACCAGTTTGCACTCCCACCAGCTGTGTATGAGACTTCTCTTTTCTCCACATCTTCTCCAACACTTATTTCCTGTCTCGCTAATTACAGCCATTCTGACGGGCATGAGGCGATATGTCGTTGTAGTTTTTATTTGCATTTCCCTGATAATTAGTCACGTTGAACATCTTTTCATGTGCCTGTTGGCCGTGTGTATATCTTCTTTGGAGAAATGTCTTTTGCCCATTTTTTTATTGGGCTTTTCAATTTTTTCTAGTTGATATGTATGAGTTCTTTATAGATTTTGGTTATTAACCTCTTATCGGATGTATGGATTGCCAATATATTCTTCCGATTGTTAGGTTGTCTTTCTGTTTTGTTGATGGTTTCCTTTGCTGTGCAGAAGCTTTTTAGTTTGATGTAGTCCCATCTGTTTATTTTTTTTTATTGTTTCCCTTGCCCGGTCAGACATAGTACTTGAAAATATACTGCTAAGACCGATGTCAAAGATGGTACTACTTTTATTTTCTTCTAGAATTTTCATGGTTTCATTCAAGTCTATAATCCATTTTGAGTTAATTTTTGTATACGGTGTGAGATAATGGTCTACTTTCATTCTTTTGCAAGTGGCTCTCCAGTTTTCCCACCACTGTTTATTGAAGAGGCTTTCCTTTGTCCATTGTATGTTCTTTGCTCCCTTGTCAAAAACTAGCTGTCCATAGATGTGTGGGTTTATTTCTGCCCTAGTGATTCTGCTCCATTGATCTGAGTGTCTGTTTTTGTGCCAGGACAGTGCTGTTTTGATTACTATAGCTCTGTAGTATATTTTGTAATCAGGGAGTATGATATCTCCAGCTTTGTTCTTTTTTCTCAGGATTCCTTTGACTCTTTGGGGTCTCTTGTTGTGCCATATAAATTTTAGATTCTTTGTTCTATTTCTGTGACAAATGTCATTGGAACTTTGGTAGGGATTGCATTGAACCTATAGATTGCTTTAAGAAGTATGGACATTTTAACTATGTTAATTCTTCCAATCCAAGAGCATGGAATATCATTCCATTTCTTTGCATCTTCCATTTCTTTCAACAATGTTTTAACGTTTTGAGTGCAAAGTTCTTTCACCTCATGGGAGAAGTTTCTTCCCAAGTAGCTTATTCCTTTTGCTGGAATTGTAAATGTGATTGTATTTGCAATTTCTCTTTCAGCAAATCCCTTGTTATTGTATAGAAACCCAACATATGTCTTCATGTTGATACCATATTCATTCCTTTTTTATTTATTTGTTGCAGTAACATTGGTTTATAACATTATATAAATTTCAAGTGTACATGATTATCCTTCGATTTTGGTGTAAGTTACATCATATTCACCAGCCAAAGGCTAATTACAATGAATCACCATACCCATGTGTGTAATTACCCCATTTACCCTCCTGCCTCCCTCCTAACCTCTGTTAACGACCAATCCAATCTCTGTCTCTATGTCTTTGTTCTCATTTTTATCTTCTATATAGGAATGAGATCATATAGTATTTGACTTTCTCACTGTGACTTATTTCATTTAGCATAATACCCTCAAGTTCCATCCACGTTATCACAAGTTGCCAGATTTCATTCTCTTTCATGGCTGAGTAGTATTCCATTGTGGAGTAGTATTCCATTGTGTATATATACCACATCTTCTTTATCCATTCATCTCTTTTATTTTGTTTGAGGAAGATTAGCCCTGAGCTAACATCTGCCACCAATCTTCCTCTTTTTGCTGAGGAAGACTGGCCCTAAGCTAACATCCATGCCCAGCTTCCTCTACTTTATATGTGGGATGCCTACCACAGCATGGCTTACCAAGCAGTGCAATGTCTGCACCTGGGATCCTAACTGGTGAACCGCAGGCCACCAAAGCGGAACGTGTGAACTTAACTGCTGGCCTGCACTCATCTCTTAATGGGCATCTAAATGCTTCCAAATTTTGGCTACTCTGAATGAAGCTGCCGTGAACATAAGGGTGAATATGTCTTTACTTATTCATGTTCTTTGCAAAAATACCCAGCAGTGGACAAGCTGGATCATACTGAAGTACTGTACTTAATTTTTTGAGGAATCTCTATAGTGTTTTCCATAGTGGCTGCACTCCCACCAGCTGGATATGAGAGTTCCCTTTTCTCCAGATCCTCCCCAATACTTCTTATTTCCTTTTTTGTTAATTATAGCCATTCTGATGGGCGTAAGTTGATATCTCATGATAGTTTTCACTTGCATTTCCCTGATAATTAGTGATGTTGAACATCTTTTCTTGTGCTTGCTGGCCATCTGTATATCTTCATTGGAGAAATGTATTTTGCCCATTTTTGAGTTGGGTTTTTAGTTTATTTGTTGTTGAGATGTATGAGTTCTTTATATATTTTGGATATTAACTGCTCATACTGATGGGGATTTTGGGATTTTTAGGCTGCTTAATTTTAAAACAGTTTTATGATGAGGATTTTTAGGCTGGTTACTTTTCAAACTACAGATAAGAAGCAGGCTCCAAGGAGTGGAATTTGTTTGCCCTTTGATCAGAGACAATTGCATTTGTAAAGGAAATCTTCATGCCTCCCTCTCTGGAATTTGTTTGCCCCTTGTTGGGAAAACATTTACATTTCTAAGGGAAACCTCTATCTGTGAAGATGCCTTCCTCTCTGAGCCAGGAGGTAGGGGGGATGGCCTTATCTTTGAAGACTGTTTGGCAACCTCATGTAACTGACTCCCCACCCCAAAATCCTCCTTTGTCTTTAGCCGAGGATAATATTTGAGCGGTGACTTCTGCCATTTACTCAATCCGGTTTGATTTGTGGGACCACCAAAAGGCCAGACGAAACGGGCACTAATAAAGAGATAACTCACACACACCTATGCCTTAAATATTGGCCCCAACCCTCAGTTCGGGGCAGCGGCAGCAGCAGGAGCTCTGGCTGCCCGTGGGTCCTGTCCCCACGCACCAGCTCTGCCTGCCCATGGGTCCTGTCCCCATGCCAGCGGCAGCAGCAGCAGCTCTGCCTGCCCATGGGCTCTGTCCCCATGCCAGCGGGGGCAGCAGCAGCAGCAGCGGCAGCAGCAGAAGCTCCGACTGCCCATGGGTCCTGTCCCCATGCTACTCTATCTCTATTCTCTAAATAAAAGAGCACTACTGCCAGATCTTGAGAGTCTAAGAAATCTTTCTTTCGACTCCTCGGCTCACCGATCCCGCATCAATACTATATATGTGATGAGCACGAGTTTGAAAATATCTTCTCCCAATTTTCAGGTTGACTTTTTGTTTTGTTGATGGTTTCCTTTGTTCTACAGAAGCTTTTTCGTTTGACGTACTCTCATTTGTTTATTTTTTCTCGTTTCCCTTGCCTGGTCAGACATGGTACTTGAAAATACACTGCTAAGACCGATGTTGAAGAGAATAGTGCCTACGTTTTCCTCTAGAAGTGTTATGGTTTCAGGTCTTACATTCAAGTCCTTTAATCCATTTTCAGTTAATTTTTGTGTATGATGTAAGATAATGGTCTTTCATGCTTTTGCAGGTAGCTGTCCAGTTTTCCCCATACCATTGATTAAAGAGACTTTCCTTTGTCCATTGTATGTTCTTTGCTCCCTAGTAAAAAATTAGCTGTCCATAGATATGTGGGTTTATTTACCTTGCTCTCAACTCTGTTCCATTGATCTGTGTGTCTCTTTTTGTGCCACTACAGTGCTGTTTTGATTACTATAGCTTTGTAGTATATTTTGAAATCAGGGAGTGTGGTACCTCCAGCTTTGTTATTTTATTCTCAGGATTCCCTTTTTTACCAAACCAATGTGGGTTTGATCCTGGTGAGTTAAATCAGACTCTCCATCAGAAGTAGTTATCTCACAAAGTAAGGTATATTTGCAGCAAATAGGAGACTATGAGGAATCATCTCCCAAGTCATGGCCTTCCTGAACAAAGGAAAGAAGGGACATTTATTTCGGATAAGGAATGAATATTCAAAAGGGAGAGATGGGTATTTTCTTGCACAGGCTCAGTTTGAAAACATGCTTCCACATACACTGTAGGTTATGGTAATAAGGCCTAAGCTCTTCCTGGAGAGATCTTAGAGTTAAAAATAAGGCAAAGGTCATAGGCATTGCTCTTGTGATGAGGCTTTGTCTGATTCAGGGAGCTTGGTGATTGCATCTCCTTAACATAAGGAACAATAACAACTTGGGAAAACAGTTAAAATATCCATACCCACCCTTGAGTTTCTCAGGGTAACTAGTCAGTGACACAAATCCTTACTCTGGTTTTATCCTGCGCCTTGTTCTTGAGGGGCACAGGTAGAAGGTCCATGTTCTGTGACTGCTGAGCATGGGCATTGTCATAGGGATCAGAAGAGGAGCTGAATTTCCAGCTACTCTCAAATAGGTTTGTGGCTCACCACAGGCATAGCCCCAAGTTGTTCATAACAACCCACCTGTAATTTTATACCCTCAATGTGTTTAGTGTATGTTTAGGATCTGGGCATACTCGCCCCCGAGTCCACCAGCTCTTTATAGTCTAGATACTGGGTTGTCTATCCTTCTCTGATGGACCTAGTCTTGCTGCCCAGGATCATGCCGCCCTCTTAGAAGCATACCATCCCTAATTGGTGTGGGGTTGGTTAGGATCCAGAGAAGAGCCTGGTGTGAATAGGGAGTCATTACTAATCTGTATAGTGTCACCAAAATGAGAGTTTCAAAACAGAGAGTGGTTTGCAGGAAAACTCTGAGTCATCACGTGTCTGTGATGACCTCTCTTGATGTTCAGGCGTGGGTGCCTTTTTAACTCCTGTGTGGTGGATCCAAGGGGCGACTCCTTAGTTTAGGGAAGAGTGTGTGGTTAGTAACACCAAGCGAGGCCCTACCCAAATAGGATATAATAGATCTTGGGACAAACCACTTTTCCAAGTTTCAAGGAAGACACAATCTCCTGGCTCATATGGGTGGAGTTTGACTTCTATGGACAAGGGAAGTCAGAAGTTTCCATATTTATTGAGTTCTTCTACCACTGCTTCAGATTGGTTATGTGTTTGATTGCCATGGAAACCTCTTTGTCTGGGTTTGTAGCGAATCTGAGTCCTTAGGGAACAGCCTCCCATGGGTGATTTCCAAGGGGCTAAGCTTCAGTTTGCCTTTTGAAACTACCCTTATCTGAGTGAGGGCTATTGGCAGTAATTTAGCCAATTTTCCTGCATCTCTTGGCACAATTTTGCTAACGTTTTCTTTAAAGTTTTATTGGCCCACTCAGTTTTTCCAGAAGTTGTGGTCTCTTTGCAGTATGTAGCCCTCCGTTTAATTTTTAAATCTCTGGCTACTTTGGAGGTTATTTTTGATATAAAAGTTGGCCTGTTGTCACTCTGAATTGATCTAAGCAGCCCCAAATGGGCAATTATTTCTTTTAACACTTTTGTTACCACATTCGCCCTTTCTGACCTACAAGGAAGGGCTTCAATGCATCCAGTAAATTTATCCACAAACACCAAGAGGAATTTGTACCCTCCAGGGGCCATGGACATAACAGTAAAATCACCTTGCCAGTCTTCCCCCACTAAAGTTCCGCGAATTTGCATTGCTTTGGCCAGGGGAGGTACAGGAGGCCTGGTTTATACATTGTTCTTCTGGAAATAAATGCACTGTCCAGTTATTGTTTTCAATAAGTTCTTTTATACCTGGGGTGCTTAAGATCTTTGTCAGCCATAGGTATATAAGGTTTCTTTTCCATAATGGGTAGAATCATGAGCACTCTTAAGGAGTCCCCAAGCTGTATGGGGACCCAAATCTTCCCTCATGGGTTTATCATCCAGCCCTTGACTATTGGAGACCACTGATAACCCTGTGTAGTGGTTTCCCTTACTTCATCAGGGGAATTTACACTGGTGTAAATTCATAGAAGGGTAGAATGGGAATTAATGATAATTGGAGAATCTCTCCTGATATAGCAGCCCTTTTTGCAGCTGCATCTGCCAAATCATTCCCTTTTATATGCTCTGATTCCCCACTTTGATGGCCTTTACAATGGCCACAGCTACTTCCTTTGGGCCGTGCACCAGAGGATCTCTGGCTCAAGTTTGATTTCTCTTACTGCTGCCGTTACAAAGTCCTCTTTCTTTCCAAATGGCTCCATGAGCATGAATTACAGGGAAAGCATATTTAGGGTCCGTGTATATTGTTATTATTTTTTGTAGTCCCAATTCCAAAGCTCTGATTGATGCAATTATTTATGCCTTTTAGGTCAAGGTGACTGGTGTCAGCCCCGTGGCTTCTATAGTTTCATGCAGAGACACTACTGCATAATCTGCTCTTCCATGTCTGTTACTCATGAAGGCGCTCCCATCTACAAATCACACCCCTCTACATTGGGCGATAGTTCACCCTGGAGATCTCTGTGACTAGAGTAAACCTGATCAATCACTTCTGGGCAAGCATGGGTAATAGGCCCCTTGGAATTAGGGAGCAGGGTAGCTTGGTTTAAAGTATGACAAGGTTTTAAAGAAATCTGAGGGGACCCTAACAGCATAGCTTGATATTGTAGTATTCTATTCTTGGATAGCCAGAGATGTCCTTTAGTCTCTAGTAGGCTAGAGACTTGCTGGGGGCTCCACATCGGTCAAAGTTTGGCCCATCATCACTTTTTCTGCATTCTTGATTAATAGGCAGGTGGCAGCTACAGTTCTCAAGCATGGGAGTCATCATTTTGCCACAATAATAGGCTACCACGCTTTTAGGGGGTCTCAGCATTTGGGTTAGCACTCCTGTAGCTACTCCCTGTCTGTCACAGACACATAGGTCAAATGTTTTGCTCAGGTCTGGTAAGGCCAGTGTAGGTGCTTCCATTAGCAAGTTTTAAGCTTATTGAAAGTTTGGTGACATAGTTTATCCCATTCAAAGGGGTCTATTTCTGGCCCCTGTAGTTTATCCTAGAAAGGCTTAGCAATTAATCCAAAGCTAGGGATCTAAATGCAGCAAAAGCCAGCCATCCCCAAGAATCCTCAGAGCTGCCTACAAATTTTTGGTGAAGCAAGTTGACGTATTACCATTTTCCTCTCTAGGGGAAGGCTGTGTTGTCCCCTTGAAATGATGAACTCCAAGTACTTTACAGTCTCTTTAGATATTTGTGCCTTCCCTTTAGACACTTTATATCCCTTACTGGCTAAGAAGTTTAACATTTTAACTCAATTTTGACACTACCTGGGGATAGAATCAGATCCCACAGGTTAAGAGTTCAGTCCCACAGGATTACCCTTTGCCTCCCATTTTAGATGCCAATTGCAAATTCAGGTTGTCACCTGTTGATGAAAATAATCCATAACCAATCTATAGATGAAAATTTGCGTGAGTTTATTCCGAGCTTAAATCTAAGGATTATAACCCGGGGCCTTTCTTCCCGAAGGAAGGAAGGGCACCAAAGAAGTGGGGCGCACAGACTGGTTATATACCGCCAGAGAGGATGTTTCACATAGGATTGAAATGTCCCTTTTACAATAGTCGCGAGACTGCTCTGTCGGCACAGTGATTGATGGAAATAGCAGGTAGGTCTTCTGTCTCAGTGAACACAGCACGGTGGCAGTCTGTTGTCTCCAGCTGAGTGGTCACAGGTGAGCTGGGTGGTCAAAGTTGAGTGCAGCAATCAGTTCCTAGCCTAAGGAAAATGCTTATCCCTAAGGAAATGTTAATGTGGGGGGAAGTTGCACCTTTATCTCAAGGGCCTTTGTTCTGGCCATAAGAAATGTCTAAGCAGATATACAATTCGTGCTCAATGGCCACAGTCAGGCCCTTTTGGAAAAAACAAAGTCAGGCCGAATTAGGTTTATACCAAATGGCTTCCTCGTATACTCCAATATATCCTATTGCTTGCCATTTTTATTTGTCACACCTGTGCTTCTGACCAACCAGCCACAGAGCAGATGTTCCCACAGCCCCCTCGTTGTGTTTGATAGAGCGGTTCACAGAGCTCAGGAAAACATTTTACTTAGCAGCCAGATAGAAGAGATGCATAGAGCGAAATACATGGGGCAGGGATGTGGAGCTCCCAGATCCTCTCTGGGCACACGACTCTCCCCAAATCTCCCTGGGTGTTTACCAACCCAGAAGCTCTCTGAAGCCCATCCCTTTGGATTTTAATGGAGACTGCCCCCTACATAGGCACAATTGATTACGTCATTGGCCTTTGGCAATCGAACTCAATCTTCAGCCCCTCTCCTCACCCTGGATGTGTGGAGAGCAGGATGGGGCTGAAAATTCCAACCCTGAATCACACAATAGGTTTCCCTATTTTCCCACACACCAACCCCCACCCTTAGGGGCTTTCCAAATGTCACCTTGTTAACATAAATGCAGGTGTGGTTGAAAGGGCCTTGTTAGGAATAACAAAAGACACCTCTTTCCCCTTTATTGCTCTGGAGTTATTTCGGGAACTGAGGACTAAAGTAATTATTATAACAAAATATGCCTCTATGGCTCTTATATGGGAAATTACAAGAGTTTTTGGATCTCTGTGCCAGAAACAAAATGAAGATATTTACTATTTTAAATCCAGTACTGTACAGCATTGACAGCACTACGGTCTTCAACAAATCTACATTCCCCAGTTCTGAAAACGTATTGATTATAACAAAGATTCATCTTTATGGCTTCTGGCTTCGAGAGGTATTGTTTTACCTGGGGCCAGCAATCTACCTGCTTTAGTTTTATCTTTACTGACATGGCACTGGCTGCTCACTCCACCTGTCCTTGTGCCTATAATTCTGAGTTAGCTCAACTTAAAACATTTAGGGGAATCTCTTCCTTCTCAGGTGCTGGTGTATCCTGTAATAGGGCCATAAGCTCAACTCCCCAACTTTTTGGGTCTTGGATCTCTACTTTATCTTTTTCCCAGCTTATTGAGGCCACTAACTTAGATAGCATGGCCCTTCCTAGAGGGGAACAGGGCATTCTGCTACATACAGAAAGAAATGCTTAAGTATTTTTTATCTTGTTTCATAGGTCAAGGAGCTCCAGAAATCTTTTGGTCTCTCCTTTGCCTGATACTCCTTTGATGCTACATCTTTTTCTTTTTGAAAGCTTTCTCTTTTTGGTATTCAGCACCGAGAATGTGGCTCCAGTATCGAGCGAAAAGTTTAACATGTTCTCCTCCTACTGCCAAGGTCACCCAGGGCTCCTAGAGCCAACTGGGGAGCACTATGGCTCTGTCACATCTCATCTGTGTTCAAGGGAAGATTCCATGGCTTGGTCCTGTTCAATCTCTTCCCTCTCTGGCGATGGTTGGGACAGTCCTGCTGCTAATGTCCTTCCTGTTTGCAGTACACACACCCAAATTTGTTGGTGGCTTTCTGGTCACTCATTGGGGGCTGAGGTCACTCACTCCTTCTCTTCCTCAGGTTACCTTGAGCAGACTTGAAGGGCCACAACTAACAGGGCGGCTTGCTTTTTCATCTTCTTGTCTTCCTCTTCGTGATCATCAGGATCATTGGGATTCCACCCAGCATCGGTCCCTGGCACAGTCTGTTCAATAAGCCTGAAAATGGCTGATCCTGGGTCATATTCATTATATGCTTGTTCTCTAGCTTTTAACAGAACAGCTGACTTTTCCTCAGCCATAAGGAGAGTAGATAACAGTCTTTGAATATCTGCAAGTTTGGATTATGAGTGGCAGATTTATGATTTCCTCTGAGTCAGCTCTCAATCCTTTGGTGTGTGCCTTCCAATTATACAAATCAGAGGGGAAAAGGGGATGTGCACATTAATAAGTTTCTCCTCACCGTCAGGCTCCTGTCTTAGGGGATATATCCCAGATTTGTAACTGGTTCCTAATCTAGTTGTACTATCTGGAAGAAAAGGGTGAGGGTCTTTGGTTGTTGGAGAGTCCAGTTCCCTGTGGAAGGATTGCTCGGTTGGGGGACAGTAAAGAGTTTGGCCGTGGTACATCTTCCAGAGGACTCTTAGGGATCACCAGCTGGTCTACCAATGGGGCCAAAGCTGGTGGACTCTGAGGTGGGCTTTCCTTAGTCCCATGTTTCCTTCTTTGGAGGAGCTGGTCCTCCTCATCAGAAAGATAAGTCTTCGATTCAACCTTTAACCTTTCACTTAGACATAGTGCCATGAAGCACTGGACAAAAGGGATTTCTTCCAATTCCTTGGTTCTGTTTCAAAATAGATCTAATTTTAGTATTGTGTTAACACTTAGGGTCTCATTTTTCTGGCCATTTTCCCCCATCCTCCAGTGAATATTGCAACCAGCTGTGTTGCATAATAAGATCATTATCCTCTGGGGTCAATGGGGACTATCCAAAGGCCTTCCAAATCTGGAAGATGCAGCCCAATGAGCTTTCCTCTGGGGTGGAACTTGGTCCCCTCATTTTCTAGCATCTTTTCCGATGGCCTGTTTCCAACCTCCCAGGAGAAACTTCTAAGGTTAGTGGTGATACAGATGCCACAAGGTTGTGCCCAGAGGAAGTTTAGTACCTTAATCACCCGAAACTAGGCTCGGGCCAAGTTTCCTCAGGCTGTTTTGCTCAGGTTAACTAGATCATTAAAGGGAAAATCAAACGGGTGGATCCTGGGTGTCACCCAGGGAGCACTGATGGGGAGGTCCTGTGTTACCGAAACAAGTGGGTTTGCCTCTGGGTGAGTTAAATAAGAATTGATGCGGGGTTGGTGAGCCAAGGAGTTGAACAAAGGATTTCTTGGACTCTCAAGGTGCGCCAGTAGTGCTCTTTTATTTAGAGAATAGTGTGGAATAGCATGGGGACAGGTCACATGGGCAGTCAGAGCTGTTGCTATGGGGACAGGACCCATGGGCAGTCAAAGCTGCTGCTATGGGGACAGGACCCATGGGCAGTCAAAGCTGCTGCTATGGGGACAGGGCCCATGGGCAGTCAGAGCTGCTGCTGCAAACATGGGTTGACAGTAGGGCTAAATTTAAGCCATAGGTATGTGAGTTATCTCTTTACAAGACAAAGGAAAGAATATGTAAAAAGTTGTTCAAATGGTATCAGTGCAGGTGGGGTCTGGTTATTGGGTGGTCTTATAACTTTAGATAAGAATCAGACCGGATTAAGTCAGGATGTCCTATGCTTCCCGGAGGATGTTGGTGGTGGGGGGAGTCAGCTATGTGAGGTTACCAGACAAGTACAATAAACAAGACTTAAGACCTTGCCAACCCCATTAAGAGTTTCTAGAGAAAAGGTCATCCCCCCTTCCTCCTGGTGCAGAGAGGGAGACACACCCATAGACGGAGACTTCCTTCATAAATGCAAATGTCTGTCATAAAGGGGCAAGCAAATTCCACTCCCCATAGTCCAGGGCTCCAGAAATCGTTTGGTCTCTCCCTTTCCTGAGACCTCCTTCAGTTCACACTTTCCTTCAGAAAAGTTTTCCCTTTTGGGCATTCAACACCAAGAACATGGCTCCACCAGGGAGCAAAGATTCAGCCTGCTCTCCTCCTTCCTGCCAAGGTCACCGGGGCCTCCTGGAGCCAACCGGGGGAGGGGGTGTCCCTCAGCCCCATCACGTCTCATCTGTGGTCAAGGGAAACTGCCACGGCTGGGTCTTCTTTGATCCCTTCCCTCCCTGGGGATGGTTCGGACAATCCTGCCACCCATGCTCTTCCTATTGGCAATCCGCACACCGATTAGCACCCAACGTTGTTGGCAGCCTCCTGGCCCCTCGGTGGGGGCCGGGGTTACTCACCCATGGCATATGCCTCCTCTCCCTCAGGTTACCTTGAGGACACTGGCGGGCCACAGCGAGCAGGGCGGCCTGCCTTTTCATCCTCTTGTCTTCCTTTTCAACCTCAGCTTCAAGCCGGTTATGGAGCACCCTCGATGCAGCCACTCACATCTGTGCAGGACTGGTAGCAGGACCGATAGCCAACTTTTGGAGTTTCCCACGGGTGTCGGGAGCACTTCTGAGACCTGAAATATGGATTCAGGATCACTGCACTGCCCCGGGCCTCCAGGTCCCAATTTGTGTATCGCCTGAGGCAGTCCTGCAGCCTCTGGAACAAAGTGTGTGTGTGTGTGGTGGGGAGGCTTTCTTCAGGGCCCTATTGGACCTCTCTTAATTTAGGCCATTTAATGGGTGGCTGGCTTACTCTTTTCATGGCTTTCAAAAGCAGACCCCGAAAATATCCTCCCTTTCCTCGATCCTCAGGAGCATTGGGATTCCACCCTGGCTCAGTCTCTGGCACAGCCTGTCCACCAGGCCTGTGGATGCCTGATCCTGGGTCATCTTCCTTACCCGCTTGTTCTCTGGCTTCGAACGGGACGGATGACTTTTCCTCAGGCATGAGGAGTGTAGTCAACAGGCTTGCAATATCTGCCCAGGTTGGATCACGAGTGCAGAAGATTCCCTTCGTCGGGCTTATGAACTCCTCTGGGTCAGCGCTCAGTCCTTTCGTGTGTGTCTTCCAAGCACATAGGTCAGAGGTGGAAAAGGGGATGTGCACATCAATAAGCGTCCCCTCACCGCCAGGCACCTGTCTCAGGGGCTGTATCCCAGGTGTGTCACTCGTTCCTAATCTGGCTGTACACTCTGGAAGAGGAGGGGGCAGGGTCTCTGCCTGTGGCAGCGTCCAGTCTCCCGTAGGGGGGTGGCGGGGGGAGAACAGCAAGGGCTTTTGCCCTGTGCCGGCCTCGGGCTCAAGCAGGGGTGAGGAAGGGGGATGAGATGGAGGTCCCCCAGGGCTCACCAACTCTTCTAACTGTGAGGCTGAATCTAGTGTATGTGGGTAACATCGGCTTTCCTGTTTCACATTTTTGTCTTTTCCAAGCTGGTCGGCCTCTTCAGAATAATCAATCTTAGATTCAGTGTTTATCCCTTCTTTGAAACATGGTGCCTCGGGGCAGTGAACATAAGGAATTTCTTCCTCTTTCTTGGTTCTTTTGCAACTTAGATCTCATTAGAGTATGGCGTTAACCTTTAGAGTCCCGTTCTTGACATATTTACCTATATTCCACTCCATATTGCAGCCAGGTTCTATCTATAAAAAGGCCATCTCTTCTCTGGCCAATGGGTGAACACTTGAACACCTTGTAGTTCTAGAGCTCACAGCACAATGTGCTTTCTCTGTGATGGAGCTTTCTCCCCCTCTTATTCCATCATCTTTTCTGATGGTCTCCTTCCAACTTTCCAGGCACTGCTTGTAATGATTAGTGGAGACTCAGATGTCACAGATCTGTGCCCAGAGCACATTTGGCACCCTAATAGTCTAAAGTGAGACAGAGGCCGAGTCACTAATTCCTTAAAGGGGAAAGAAAACTGTTGGATGCTGGCTTTCACCCAAGAACGTGTGATAAGGGAGGGTAAGGAAGAGAAAAAGGAGACCCAGAAGTCCAGAAAAGCCAGACTGTGAAAAAAAACAACATGGATGTCTAGCGTCCTTGACAAAAACAAACCAATGACCAAAAAGGACAGACTCAGCAACTCCAGAGGGGGCTAGACCCCATCTCAGGGGACCTCTCCTCAGGTCACAGGCCCAACACAAAGACAGACTCAGCGACTTCAGGGACAGTTTAACTCCATCGAAGGGAAGCCCTTCTCCTATCACAGACCCAATTCAAAGACAGACCCAGTGTCTGCAGGGGGAACTCAAATCCCCACCTCGTCACTCAAGAGGAAATTATTTCTGCGAAAGACTCAAACCCCTGAGTAGTCAACAGGGATTGCCCCCATTCACCAGAGTATCCGGACCATGCCATCCAGACAAGACTCAATCTGTAAAGGGGACTCGAACCCCTGAGTAGTCAACAGGGATTGCTCCCATTTTGCCAGAGTCAAGCATCAGCCCTTCCGGAGTGGAGAAGTCCTGTGGTCCTTCCGACCAGAGGGGACTCTTGCTCCCCTAAGCCTGTCAACCCCCAAATGGGGATTCAAACCCCAAATGCAGGCCCCAACAGGCATGCTTTTGTGAGACAGCTTAAAGAAAGACCTCTTATGCAGTGGGTTTGGCGCCCCCCTCCTCCATTGAGAGAGCCACCCAGCAAAGTGCTCAGTGCGGCTGTTGGGTCTCCTGAGGGGGGCAGCGACATGAAGGTGGTGGCACAGGCACCATGAAGGGGCCAGTGCCCCATTGGGAGCCCACTTGTCACCGAAACCGAAGTGGGTTCCCTCCTGGTGAGTCAAATCAGACTCTACACCAGAAGTAGTTGCCTCACAAACTAAAGTGTATTTGCGGTAAATAGGAGACCATGAGGAATCATTTCCATAGCCATGGCGTCCCCATACAAAGGGAAGCAGGGACATTTATTTGGGCTGGGGAATGAATATTGAAAAGAGAGGTGCATATCCTCTTGCACAGGCTCTGTTGGGAAATATGATTTCACACACACTGCAGCTGATGGTAATAAGACCTAAGCTCCTCCAGGATAGATCTTAGCACTAAAAATAGTGCAAAGGTCACAGGCACAGCTTTCATGGTGAGATCTGTTCCAGTTCATGATGGTTGGTGGTGGCATCTCCTAAACATAACAAAAGGAAGAAGAACAATGTGGGAAAGTTGAAATACCCCAAATTACCATTTAGTTCCTTCCAGTAACTAACCTGTGGCAGTCATTTGCATTCATGATATGAGCGTAAGATGTTTGTGTAGACTGATCAACATTGAAATAAAAGTCACTTGTGAAGACGATGTTAAAGTGCCACAAGCAGAAGATTTTCTAAACCATATAACAGCATTGCCTGAAAGTTACAGACAATCTGTTGCAGTGATAGTGAAAGGTGTTCAAGGTCTCCTTGGGAGAAGTTCCTTCACAGCTACGTGTAGCTCAGTTCAAGGAAAATGTGCTTTCCTAGGGGCCAGCCCGGTGGCACAGCAGTTAAGTGCGCACGTTCTGCTTTGGCAACCCGGAGTTCACCGGTTCAGATCCCCGATGCGGACATGGCACCACTTGGCAAGCCATGCTGTGCCAGTCGTCCCACATATAAAGTAGAGGAAGATGGGCACAGATGTGAGCTCGGGGCCAGTCTTCCTCAGCAAAAAGAGGAGGATTGGCAGCAGATGTTAGCTCAGGGCTAATCTTCTTCAAAAAAATAAGAAAGAAATGTGCTTTCCTGGCATTTGAGAGGGAGCTTGAGTGAAGTCTGTGGACTGCAATGTGTGAGGCACTTACCTAGATGATCTGAAACAAGCAGAAGTCAGGGCTTTTCAGTATAGAGTACTTTTCTTGAATATGTGTTATAGATATTCTTTCCCAGCTGTAGTGAAATTTTTATTTGAGGAAGATTAGCCCTGAGCTAACTACTGCCAGTCCTCCTCTTTTTGCTGAGGAAGCCTGGCCCGGAGCTAACGTCCGTGTCCATCTTCCTCTACTTTATACGTGGGCCGCCTACCACAGCATAGCGTGCCAAGTGGTGCCATGTTTGCACCCGGGATCCGAACTGGTGAACCCTGGGCCGCCGAGAATCGGAACGTGTGAACTTAAAAACGCTGTGCCAGCGCGCCAGCCCCTGTAGTGAAATTTGTAATAGCCCTCCTATTGCAGCTCCTGGCATGGTGAGGTCACCAATAGTCTTTCTTCATCTCATGCACAGGAGAGCCTGTGTGTAGGCTGTTCAGCATTGAATTAATAGTCACTTATGAAGATGATATTAAAGAGCCACAGGCAGGAGCCTTTCTAAACTGCATACCCGCATTGTCTGAAAGTTACAGATAATCTGTCCCAGAGGTAGTGAAGGGTTTTCAGTCTCTTTAGATGAATCCCTTCACAGCTACCGGCAGCTGACTTCAGCAGGAACATGCTTTCACATCAAGGGAGAGAAAGCCTGACTGAAGCCATGAACTGCAATGTGTGTCGTTGTTCTCACTAGCACGATCCTAAACAGCTAAATGCCAGAGCTTTTCTCCACAGTGTACTTTGCTTGATTGTGTGTGAGATATATTCTTTCCCAGCTCTAGTGGAATGTTTATAAACTCTCCTAGGAAAATGTCACTTGAAGCTTCTGGCAAGCTGATCTCAGTCATAATTTTCCTTCCACACATGCGCTTGAGAGCCTGTGTCTAGACTGCTCGGCATTGAATTAAAAGTCACTTATGAAGATGATATTAAAGAGCCACAAGCAGGACGTTTTCTAAACATCCTCTATTGTGGTGCCATAGACATAGCCTAAGTTAAAAGTTTGTGTTGTATTATTTTGGCTTTGTCATCATCTCACTATTGCAAACATCACTGTAGTAGACACTGTGTCTCCCCATCCCTTGTCACGTTGAGCCACCTCTGACGTGGCCTACAGCCACGGTAGACTGTTTCTGGCTTGCTGGCAGCTTCCCACTTTGAAAATTTCACTTCTTTTTCCCGAAGACAGACTGTCTTGACAGCTTGCTCGGACCATACGTAAGACAGTTTGGTATTGCCTGAGACTCATGTGTCAAGGAGCAGTACTCAACCAGTAAGGGACAGGAACCAATGGATAAACACTGAAGCTTTCCTAGTCTTCTTTCGAACAATTCCTAGAAATGTAGAAGTGCTCTGAAGGATATGTCAGAGCATTTCAAGTGATGGGTCTTTAGTTGCTTACAACAGTAATCTATACTTTATTGCACACTTCAGTAACTTTCTCTCTTCTCAGCCGCACACTCCATATTCCCTCATTTTTGCTTCCTGAAATCACCTACCAAATAAACATTGTATACCCAAGTCCTTGCCTCAGGCTCTGCTCTTGGGGCAATTTCCATTCTTACGATCCTAGTCTCTTGTAAGGCATTAGTAAAATGAGGCCACACTTATCTATAGCACAAATGACACTCTACAGAGTCTTGATAATAAGAGACAGTGATAATATTGCAATACTGGATAACTGAAAGCCCTATCAGAAACCATTAATATCTGAGGCACAGACAGCATCAATATCCCTGACCTGAGCATCAGCATCTCTGCTTAGACAACATTCTAGGTGGAGCTTTCCATAAACGCTTGTGTCTGGAGCTGATCTGATGGTGTTGCATCAGTTATCCTGTATCTTTTGTCTCCTACCACCACATCTAAAAAGAACTGCACTAGCATACACAGTATGAAAACTGACAGACAGGTTCTATGGTTCCCTGAGCTGAAATGCACCCAGACCACAGCAAGTGAAAACACCAAATCTTAACCAGGAGATCACCAGGGCTGGCTCTATTTGCAAAAATCCTGACCTATTAAAATTCCCTCTTCTACTGAAATATAACGGATGGCAAATCTAGGGTGACTTTTTATTTCAGTAAGTATATGTCACTGAAACAAAGATTCTGTAGAACAACCCCAGTTTTCTCCTGTTTCTTTAGAATCTTGTTTGATTTTGCACTTGTTCCTGATAAGAGTTATTTTAATATTTTACATATAGGTTTTTAAGTTTGTTATGAAAAGAAATATTTTATAGTTCTACCAAAATAAATTCTCAATAAATTGTAAAAATTACCTGATCCTAATAATTTTATGTTACAATTGTGGATGAGAAATAATATTGCAAATTAATTTTTAAATAGCTTCTGAAATGATTTCAAGAGTATGTTCCATTGGTCTCTAACAGTAGAATTTGAAACTTATTTAAGCCTAGGTTGTATTAGAGACAAACTGCATCTTGACATGAGCTCTTGGTGTCCACCAGCAGCATAGAGACTGACTGTTGACACTAGGAATCCTTCTGTCTTATGATTTGCCACTCTGAGCAAAATGGAAACTTGTTTTTATTGATGTTAAGTCATTTAATAGGTCTTTCTTGGAGACACAGAGTCTTGTATTTTAAAGACACTTGAGAAGTTTCTTATCTTGTCTAAAACATCCATCAATCCTGTCAATTCAAAGGCAAATAACATTCCTCTTGGTATTAAGGGGAAATATACACTCTATAACGGCTATTCATTATTCCGTATATGTCTAAGCCGTGTAATTTATCAGTAGGGATGCTGGACTCTATTGTTTAGGTCATAACAGCTCCACGTCCACCTAGCACTGAGCAGAGATTTGAGTCTAGGGAAAGAGTCTAGAGCAGATAGCAATAGAGCAGAGTCTGACTTGAATTGATAAAACTTTCAAGGTACTTGGTCTTCACATCTAGAATTAGTAATAAGTAAATTATTTGATTTAACCTAATTGTACACAGAGATCTGTTGAGACCCACACCTGAGCTTGCTACATGAAGCATGCAAAATAGTTTCAGAAGTATCTGAAGTCCCTGAAGACCTTCACACTGAAATATGTTTATTTATGACCCTATTCCCTGAATGAGAAGCAGAATTCCCAAATAAAGGTCTCACTCCCCAGGGAAAGAAAGACAAATTGAATGTTCATTAGTCAAGTCTCGACTAGAGTGAAAAAGTGGAGATAGACAAGGGACTCTCTTAGGTGATCATTTTGAATAACCATCACATGCTATGATTCCAGTTTTTGTTTGTGTGTTTTGAATGGTAACCCTACATTTGCTGGGAAATGTTGCTTCTGGCCCAGGGATGCAAGCAAATCCAGCAGTTGAAAAACAAAGGATTCTGGCTCCAATGTTTAATTTTATTGTGAATATTATGAATAAAGTTGAATGCCAGACCTTCATTCTTCTTTTTAATAATGTAAGATTATTTTCTTTATTCTTTTTTCTTTTGTTTCTTTTGCTGGGAAACATTCACCCCAAGCAACATCTGTTGCCGATACTCCTTTTTTCCTCCTCGAAGCCTCAGCACATAGTTGTATATTGTAGTTCTAAGTCCTAGAACTAGAGTTCTACGTGAACTACCAGCACAGAATGGCTACTGACACACGGCTGGTGTTCTTCCATAACCAGGAACTGAACCCAGGCCAGCAAAGTGGAGCATGCTGAACTTGAACTGCTAGGCCATCAGGGCTGGCTTGCAAAACCGCAATTCTTATGTCAACAAAGCCTTCATGGGCCAGCCCGGTGGCGCAGCGGTTAAGTGTGCATGTTCTGCTTCAGCAGCCTGGGGTTTGCCGGTTCGGATCCCAGGTGCGGACATGGCACTGCGTGGCAAGCCATGCTGCGGTAGGCGTCCCACATATAAAGTAGAGGAAGATGGGCACAGATGTGAGCTCAGATTGGCAGTTGTTACCTCAGGGATAATCTTCCTCAGGCAAAAAAAGCAATAAGCCTTCGTGTATTTGCCATAAAAATCAGAGGATGTAAAACATAAATTCAAAATATGAATAGTTGTAATGATACTGAATATCAGTTTTTCATTGAAATTCATAAAGCACCTATCATATACCTCATCCAATTTGTAGCTTGTCATAAAAATGTATTTGGATGGAAAATATATTTTTTCATATAAACCTGTGATCTCTCTTCAAGCAAAAATAAATATTGTAATAAATACCGACAACATTTTTTATTTTACTTTTTGTCTGGAATTTGCTAGTCTATAAGCTTTTTCATGAAAAAGGGTACGTCTAAATGGTTCGTATTAACAACTTGTAAAATAATATCCAGGAAAGAGTCAATGTTCAAAAGATATTTGTTGGCTGACTGATGGAGTGAATGATGAATAAGTGAATGAATGAATACAGTGTACGCTCCAAAATTCTGAAATAAAATATGTGATTTTTGTTCCCAGTGCTGGATTCTACCTTTAATGAGATTTTAACTTTGATAAAGAAACAGAGACAACTTGTGTATCATTCTATAGAATATTTACTACTTTAGGGTAGGACACAAGTGTTCTTTCTTCATTTTGGTGTTCCTAATAGCTAATAAGGATGTTGCACATTCTAGGCTCTAAAATAGTGACGTAACAGACAACCTGTGGACAACACAGAGGAAATTACAAAGATTTCTCCCAACTTTGAGCTATTCATTACAATGCATTTATATCCTTGAGGTTAGCTCCAGAGTCCAAATATCCACCTGAAGTTCATGTTCCTGCCTGTGTAATTTCCTTTGTATATTGTCTGTTGTGTGACCAAAGGCAGTCTGTACCATGCTCAGTTAACAATACTTTCATTCCCACATCAGCTCTGTCAATTTCCTCATCTAGTTAGCATTTCCATAATTTTGTAAAGCTTTTTTTGAAAAAAACTATTGCTTTTATTCTTTCCATTGTTATTGGTGCTTTATATTACAGCTTGATCTCTCATTTGAAGCTTATCATTTATTGTATGAAAGGCATTTCACATTTCCTAAGTTTTGGTTTGCTATTAATAAACTTACCTTGGTCAAGCAGATAAAATTATAAGACAGGATCATCACGTGGATCACAAAATTTCACCTTTCTAAATATTTGTAGGTAACACACCCACACACACCTACATACATATGCATACACACACACACGTAAATGTGCAGAAAATGACATTATAGAGACCGTATTTCCATCACCCACATTAAACAATAGTTTTGCCTGATAAGATTAATAAAGTACTACATAATTACTTATAAGCTAAGTTTGCACTCATACAGTGTCCCCCATTCCCATTCCCTCTACCCTGTCTGGAGGCAACAACTATCAAGTGTTAGAATCTTTTTTCTATTTTTCCAAATCTTCTTATATTTTTATTGAGGTAACAGCACTTTAACAAGAGATCCACACTCTTAAGTTTTTAAGTATACAATACAGTAATGCTAACTATAGGCACAATGTTGTACAGATCTCTAGAACTTAATCATCTTGCATAACTGAAACTTTCTACCTATTGCATAGCAACTCCTATTTCCCCTTCCCCCAGCCCCTGGCCACCACCATTCTACTCTCTGCTTCTATGTGTTTGGCTATTTTATATGCCTCATATAAATGGAATCATGAAGTATTTGTCCTTCTGTGACTAGCTTATTTCACTTAGTATAATGTCCTCGACGTTCATCCATCTTGCCTTTTGAAAAAATAAAATGAATTTAGTGTTACGTTCTTGGATAAATAAATTATACTCCCTATTGCTAGTTATGTGGTTTTTAAATTTATATAAGCAGGGGCTGGCCCCGTGACTGAGTGGTTGAGTTCGTGCACTCCACTGCAGCGGCCTAGGGGTTCACCGGTTCGGATTCTGGGCGCGGGCATGGCACCTCACGACAAGCCATGCTGAGGCGGCATCCCACATGCCACAACTAGAAGGACCCACAACTAAGAATATACAACTGTGCATCAGAGGGCTTTGGGGAGAAAAAGGAGCAATAAAATCTTTAAATTTATATAATTAGATTTGTGATGTTTACATCATTTTGTGATTGGCACATACATATATATTTTGCTCAATCATAAGATTTGGACATTTAATTATCTTGATTGCTATGGATTTGGTTCATGAATTTAAACTAGATGAGCATTATGTTTGCTTCTGTGTCTTCTTTATTAAGAACAATAATGCACTTCACATATTTTTATTCCCCAGTTTGCTCACATACAATAGTGCTTCTAGGGGCCGGCCCAGTGGGACAGCAATTAAGTTCACACGTTCTGCTTTGGCGGCCCTGGGTTCATCAGTTCGGAACCCGGGTTCAGACGTGGCACCACTTGGCAAGCGATGCTGTGGTAGACGTCCCACATATAAGGTAGAGGAAGATGGGTACAGATGTTAGCTCAGGGCCAGTCTTACTCAGCAAAAAGAGGAGGATTGGCAACAGATGTTAGCTCAGAGCTAATCTTCCTTAAAGAAAACAAAAAACAAACAACATAAGTGGGATGTTGAGGCTCCCTACAATTATTGTGTTGCTGCCAATTTCTCCCCTTAGTTCTTTTAAAACTTGCTTTAAATTCTATTACTGTGTATTTGTCCAAAGAACATGAAATCAACAATTCAAAGAGATTTGTTGCACACCTATGTTCACTGTAGCATTATTCACCATTGCCGAGATATGGAAGCAACTCAAGTGCCCATAATGGGTGAACGGATAAAGAAGATGTGGTATATATATATATATATATATATATATATATATATATATATATATATAGTGGAATGCTACTTACCACAAAAAAAGACAATATCGTGCCATTTGTGACAACATGATGGACCTTGAGGGTATTATACTAAGCAAAATACATCAGTCAGAGAAAGACAAAAACTCACATGTGAAAGATAAACACTTAGATAAGGGGAACAGATTAATGGTTACCAGAGGGATAGGGGTGGGGTGGGCAAAAGGGGTAAAGGGGTACACATGTATCATGATGGATGAAAACTACACTATTGGTGGTGAACACGATGCTGTTTATACAGAAACTGATATTTAGTAGTGTACACCAGAAACTTACACCATGTTATGAGCCAATATGACCTGAACAAAGTAAACGAAAAAAGAAGCTAGGACATCCACCAATCCCTAATGCCCAGATCTTTAACGTACTCCAGCCTCCTCCATCTCCCCAAGGCACAGATAGCCAGTGAGATTCCATTCCATACTGTGTGCACCAGCCTGAGTACACCACTGGTTTGTACTACTCTCCACATCTCTTTTTTCTTTCTCTTCTCTTCTCGTTTTTCCTCTCCTCTCCTCCCCTCTGCTCTCCCTTCCTCTCTCCTCTCCCTTCCCCTTTTCTTTTCTCCATCTCCCCTCTCTCATTCTCTTTCTTCTTTATTTCATTCATCAAATATTTATTGACACTTACTATATGTGGGGCACTCTATCAAGCAATGGGAACATAATGTTAGAATATATGGTTGGATACAGAAGTGAATATTAATAAAATGATCACAAATTGTGATGAATTGTATAAAGAACAGAGAGACATAATAGGTTCCAGGGGCCTGGTCTGATCTGCAGTGTTTCAGAACACATCCCTGGTTTTAAACTTAGATCTGAGAAATGAGTTGAATTTACTAAAATTCCTTTTTTTCTCTTTTGTTTCATTTCTGAGAGGGTCCCCATCTGCCAGCTGCTGACACATATGACCAATGTAGTGTTTTTATACCTTCTCTCTTGCTATGTGAAAATTTTCCTGCTAATCTATAAAGATTCTCTGAAACTACGTTTTAGACACATATTTGACACTTAAGTGTAAAGATGCTATCAGTGCAAAATTGACCTTGCTTCTCCCCCATTGACTGGTGTCCCCCTAAACATATGTCTCCCCTGCCCTTCTTTTCCCTCTGGTTTTCTCAAATTTCCCAACCCCTTAGTTTCCATCACTAGGTTTGGTCCTGGCCTCATCTAGAAACCAGGCTAGATTCAATCTCTGTAACTTCCTCATCCCTGTTTCTTCTTTCTGCTAATTTTTCACGAGATGAAACACATCAAAAATCTTATTAAAGAAAATTTACCCCTCACTCGCCGCCGACGGCCTGCCTCTCCTTCTGCACTCCCCGACACCGCCGCGCAGAAATGCTTCGATTACCTGCAGTCCTTCGCCGGATTAGACCAGTGTCCAGCGCACTGGCTCCTCATCTCACTCGGGCTTACGCCAAAGATGTAAAATTTGGTGCAGATGCCCGAGCCTTAATGCTCCAAGGTGTAGACCTTTTAGCCGATGCTGTAGCCGTTACTATGGGGCCAAAGGGAAGAACAGTGATTATTGAACAGAGTTGGGGAAGTCCCAAAGTAACCAAAGATGGTGTGACTGTTGCAAAGTCCATTGACTTAAAAGATAAATATAAAAATATTGGCGCTAAACTTGTTCAAGATGTCGCCAATAACACAAATGAAGAGGCTGGGGATGGTACTACGACTGCTACTGTCTTGGCACGCTCTATTGCCAAGGAAGGCTTCGAGAAGATTAGCAAAGGTGCTAATCCAGTGGAAATCAGGAGAGGTGTGATGTTGGCTGTTGATGCTGTAATTGCTGAACTTAAGAAGCAGTCTAAACCTGTGACAACCCCTGAAGAAATTGCTCAGGTGGCTACAATTTCTGCAAATGGAGACAAAGAAATTGGCAACATCATTTCTGATGCCATGAAAAAGGTTGGAAGAAAGGGTGTCATCACAGTAAAGGATGGAAAAACACTGAATGATGAGTTAGAAATTATTGAAGGCATGAAGTTTGATCGAGGTTATATTTCTCCATACTTTATTAATACATCAAAAGGTCAGAAATGTGAATTCCAAGATGCCTATGTTCTATTGAGCGAAAAGAAAATTTCTAGTGTCCAGTCCATTGTACCTGCTCTTGAAATTGCCAATGCTCACCGTAAGCCCTTGGTCATAATTGCTGAAGATGTTGATGGAGAAGCTCTAAGTACACTCGTTTTGAATAGGCTAAAAGTTGGTCTTCAGGTTGTAGCAGTCAAAGCTCCAGGTTTTGGTGACAATAGAAAGAACCAGCTGAAAGACATGGCTATCGCTACTGGTGGTGCGGTGTTTGGAGAAGAAAGATTGACTCTAAATATTGAAGATGTTCAGCCTCATGACTTAGGAAAAGTTGGAGAGGTCATTGTGACCAAAGATGATGCCATGCTCTTGAAAGGAAAAGGTGACAAGGCTCAAATTGAAAAACGTATTCAAGAAATCATCGAGCAGTTAGATGTCACAACTAGTGAATATGAAAAGGAAAAACTGAATGAACGTCTGGCAAAACTCTCAGATGGAGTAGCTGTGCTGAAGGTTGGTGGGACAAGTGATGTTGAAGTGAATGAAAAGAAAGACAGAGTTACAGACGCCCTCAATGCTACACGAGCTGCTGTTGAAGAAGGCATTGTTCTGGGAGGGGGTTGTGCCTTGCTTCGGTGCATTCCAGCCTTGGACTCAATAAAGCCAGCTAATGAAGATCAAAAAATTGGTATAGAAATTATTAAAAGGACACTCAAAATCCCTGCAATGACCATTGCTAAGAATGCAGGTGTTGAAGGATCATTGATAGTTGAGAAGATTATGCAGAGTTCCTCAGAAATTGGTTATGATGCTATGCTTGGAGATTTTGTGAATATGGTGGAAAAAGGAATCATTGATCCAACTAAGGTTGTAAGAACTGCCTTATTGGACGCTGCTGGAGTGGCTTCTCTGTTAACCACAGCAGAAGTTGTTGTCACAGAGATTCCTAAGGAAGAGAAGGAGCCTGGAATGGGCGGGATGGGCGGAATGGGCGGTGGGATGGGAGGTGGCATGTTCTAACCCCTGGAATAGTGCTTTAGCATTGTTAATGAACTGTGAGAGGAAGCCGAGGGCAGTGCTCCTCACCTATAACTTCAGAGAAGTCAGTTGAAGGAAATGACTGAAGAAAAGGCTGGCTGATGTTAAAGAAAATCACTATAACCATCAGTTACTGGTTTCAGTTGACAACATATAATGGTTTACTGCTGTCATTGTCCATGCCTACAGATAATTTATTTTGTATTTTTGAATAAAAAGACATTTGTACATTCCTGATAATTGAGTGCAAGAGCCATGTACCAATGTACTGCTTTCAACTTAAAAATCACTGAGGCATTTTTACTACTATTCTGTTAAAATCAGGATTTTAGTGCTTGCCGTCACCAGATGAGAAGTTAAGAAGCAGCCTTTCTGTGGAGAGTATAATTGTGTATAAAGTAGAGAAATACCCAATTATGTGACAACCTTTGTGTAATAAAAATTTGTTGAAAGTTAAAAAAAAAAAAAAAGAAAATTTACAATGTCACTGATTTACTTTCCAGATTCTAAGGCAGAAAAGTACATTTTAATCATATTTTTAATTGCAAAGTATGATTGAAATCAGTTTTACTTGATAAAGCTAAATGTTGGCAAGTGGGTGGAGAAAATAGAAATTCGAATTCAATGTTACTGATGCTGTAAAATTTGGAGGGTTTATTGGCAATGTCTACCACAATTTTAAATGTACACGTTCCTTGACCCAGCAGATCCTCTTCCAGGACATACTTCTAAAAGGTTTGTAAAGATGTATGTCAAGAACCTTCACCGCTTCAGTTATAATAAAAATTTAAAACAACAAAAAGGTCCACCACTGGGGATTGGAGAAATCGATAGTTCAATCATACACAAAGAATCTTGCTGCCAATAAAAACGATGAGATAAATCAGTATGGACTGACATGGAAAGGTGTTCACAATATATTGTTAAGTGGAAAAAGTCTAGCTACAGAGATATATAGGAGTATGAACCTATTTCTGAAAAAAGATTACAAACAGCAACTCTGAAAGAATAAGTGAATACTAGTCATCTCTGGGTGGAAGGATATCTGGGTACCTTCCTTTCCCAATGCATCACCTCTGTAAAGTTTCGACTTCCACAATGAGCATGTATTATTTTGTTAAATAAGTAATCATGGCTGTATAACATTATTATATATTAAGTTACAGTGGAGTTTTCCCCTCCTATTCCCTTCCCTTTATTTGAGAAATTTATGTCTTTCATTTCCTCAAGGAATGTAACAGAATTTTTTTAAAAAGCGTTTCCAAGCTTTCTGGCTTTTGTGTTCCAAAATCATAAGCCCTCAGGGGGAGAGAATTTATTATGTGCATAAACAACCTGTTTTATTCAGCAGCAAGAGGAAGGCAGAGTCTCCTTTGGACTAGGGAAAGATGCCACCTGACTGAAGTGATGAGGGAGAGAAAGCCTGAGAGGCCATCAGAGGGAGAACGAGAGCTTTTGATTTCCTAGAACAGAAATAACCTACATACTGTTCTCAGTAGCTGGTTGGTGGGGCAGGGAAGAGGGCTAGGAATAGGTAAGATTCCAGAAAATCATTGTATCTAGGCCAGGAGTTACAACTCAGAGGCCTACATGGGCTACATAGGTCACATAAAGGAGGGAAGCACAATGGTTGTAAAGGACTATGAAGGAGTGGTGGGCCATGCCATCCTGGAACAGCTGCTACTCAGGGTCTGCCTACTATTGTGCAACAGGAGTAGGGGCCCAGCATTGCCAGACTTCTTGATTTTTGCTTCTTCTTCTCCCCAGAACCCCCCAGTATAGAGTTGTATATTCTAGTTGTAGGTCCTTCTTGGTTGTGCTATGTGGGATATAGCCTCAGCATGACCTCATGACTGGTGCCATGCCCTTGGTCAGGATCTGAACCAGCAAAGCCCTAGGGCACTGAAGGAGAGCATGTGAACTTAACCTCTCAGCCACAGGGCCAGCCCCCTTTTCAATTTTTTACATCAAAGTTTAAGTTAAAAACTCAATTTTTAATTGGCTCAAATGTGCAGGTCAAACTAAGAGTACCTGTCTGAGTACATTTGGGCTACTATAACACAATATCACAGACTGGGTGGCTTATAAACAAAGAAAAATTTCTCACAGTTCTAGAGGCTAGAAAGTGTAAGGTCAGGCACCAGAAGATTCAGTATTTGGTGAAGTCCCATTTCCTGGTTCGTGGTCATCTTCTCACTGTGTCCTCACATGGTTGAAGGGGTAAGGGAGCCATCTAAGACCTCATTTTTAAGGGCGCTATCATTCACAGGCATTCCACTCTCATGACTTAAGCACCTCCCAAAGGCTCTACCTCCAAATACCATCATTTGGAAGTTAGGATTTCAACATATGAATTTGAGGGAGGGGCATAAACATTCAGTCCACTGCAGTACCTATGTGTTAATCCCAACTTACAGGCCACACACGTGTGAACTGATGAAGGAGGAAGTGGCAGCCTCATGAAAAAAATCCTGTGCTCCAAACATTGGCCAAGCAGGAGGGGCTGTGAGCATCTCTCTCCACAGGTGGCAGTGTAGACCAGGGCCACATGCTCCTTCCCACCTCCAATGCTCTGCTTGAGACCCAGAATAGATCTTGTATTAAATAAGAGAGATGAGGAGACAAGCAACCCAAAAGGACTTGATGTGATGCCTTTTATCTGCTAGTCTATGTGATTGGAGACATAGAGTCCGAAATGAAATTGAGTAAGAAAAGAAACAATCCTTAATAATATAGACTAGTTTTTGTAACCCTTGTGGGAAAAACAGAAGTGCTCTGCCCAATCCCCTGGGGAGCCAGCTTTTTCTTAAGAACTGCAGCCCTGGGGCATTTTTTTTTGCTGCCTGACCACTGCCATCATGGGTCACATGTATGTTCCTGGGAAGGACTTGTCCCAGTAGGCTCTGCCCCTCTGCCACAGCATCCCCACCTGGCTGAAGATGATGTCTGATGACACAAAAGAGCAGATCTACAAACTGGCCAATAAGGGCCTGACTCCCTCACAAATTGATGTGGTCCTGAGAAACTCACATGGCACTGCACAAGTATGTTTTGTGAGAGGCAATAAAATCTTGAGAATTCTTAAGTACAAAGGACTCAAAGTCTTAATTCTTACTTAAGAAAGCTGTTGCAGTTTGAAAGCATCTTGAGAAGAACAGAAAGGATAAGGATGCTAAATTCCATCTGATTCTGATTGAGAGCCACATTTACCAGCTGGCTAGATATAAGACTAGACGAGTGCTCTCCCTCAACTGGAAATGTGAGTCATCCACAGCCTCTCCCTGGTTGCATAAATTTATCTATGTACTCAAGCAATAAACCATCGTTTAACTAGAAAAATAGAGAATCACAGCCCTGGGCTGGCTTTGCCTGACTGCTCCTGCTGTCTCTTCCTTCCCACCAGCTCCATAGATGGTGCTTTCTTTTCCTGTCCAGCCCATGCCAGGAAGCATCAGTGCTCCATCTTCCACCACTGTCATCAGGACACAAGAGAAAGGTAGGTCCATGTAAGTGGGGTTGTTAGTGAGAGTCAGAGGGGAGCACTTTTATTTCTGGGATTGTGAGAAAAATGAGCTTCTGGAATCCCCAGCTGGAACCCAGAACAAAGAGAAACAATGTAATAGTGAGGGTTTGGTTTCCACGGTGCATTGAATAGTATAAATTCGCCATATTAAGTCATGCCGTGAGGGCTGCCCTGGAAAACTAAGCCAACTCTTGATTTAAAAAATGAGATATTGGAGGGGCCGGCCCCATGTCCAAGTGGTTAAGTTCACATGCTCAGCTTCAGCATCCCAGGGATTTGTCAGATTGGATCCTGGGCATGGATCTAGCACCACTCATGAAGCCATGCTGAGGTGGCATCCCACATAACACAACGAGAAGGACCTACAACTAGAATATACAACTATGTACTTGAGGGCTTTGAGGAGAAGAAGAAAAAAAAGAAGATTGGCAACACATGTCAGCTCAGGTGCCAATCTTTAAAAAAATTTAAACAATTAAAAAAAAAAGAAATATTGGGGAGAGGCATTTTGAACTACATTACCCTACAGTCAAACCTCAGGTTCTCGTTACCAATGTCCTCTCTTCCATCTCTACTTTCTCGCCTTTATTTTGCCCACTGATTCTTACAGCCTCGGTTCATACCTCTACGTGAATGAGTCAAAACCTAGACTTCAAGTGCAACTTCTCTGAGCACCAGACACACACTCTCTACAGCCTGGGGAATTTCTCAGCCTGGGCTGTCCAGAAGGTTTCCCAGACAATGGGAATTTTTAATAAGGAGCTCCCTGGAGAAGGGGGTGGGGGTGGTGAGGAAAAGGAGGAGAAAAGAATCCAGGTACCTGAGGGGTACTGTAGACATTAAACCAATTTACTCTTTTTGCTGTTTAACTTGAGGGGCGATTCAGGGGGCTCAAGGAATTGTGAGCTTGCTTTGAAGAAAAAAACGATATCTTTGGGGAGGTTGTGATCATCAAATGGCCAGCTCTGAGCAGCCCTGGAAGCCCGGAAGTCAGATTCCCCAGGGGTCTATTGGGGGTGACCCAATTGTTTCCCTGAAGCTCCTCCTGCCAAGTCCCTCAGTTCCATAAAATCTCCCTGTTTCTGTTCTTATGGAGGTGGATTTGAGGGAAACCAGGCTCCCCCCGATTCTTTTTGAGAATTTGAGTAATATTTCTCCATTTCTAACCACCAATGTATCAGTGTTGGCTTCCTGTGCATCGGGCACAGAAACTTGAGATTAAGAGGTTCGGTATCAATTTTGGCAAGCCAGTCAGGAGTCTTGCGCCCATGGCTGGATGGCCCTTGTGAGGGTTTCAGTGGTTGGCGGTCCCCAGGGGCTGGGGGGAAGTCTTTGCCTGGGGGCTTCCCTTGCTGTTCCTCCCTTCCCGCCAGTATCTGCCACCCTAGGCACGATGCTCCCTTGGAGTGGAGAAACATGTTGGACTTCAGTCTTTGTGTGTGAGTGTGCTTTTGTCTTGTATACGAGTCTCTGGTCAGTTGAGTTGCCATGACACGTGCAGTGGTGAATTTCCTGTCTCTCTATTTGCATTTTGTGTGAGTGATTCATTGGAAAGGAGGGCCTCTCATTTGGGAGAGATCCAGGGGATCTCTGTCGGACTTCACCATCTGTTTTTGTCCTGCACGAATTGGTTTTGCCTGTCAGGTGAGTGACCATGAGAAGCGCAGTCATGAATTCCCCATCTTTCCATTTGCAGTCTGTGTGAGAAGTGCGCCCCTCATTTGGGAGAGATCCAGGGGAGTGTTGGACCTCACCTTCTGTTTTGTCCTGCGGGAGTCTGTTTGCCATTTGCTCCCAGTCATCAGTCTCTGTATCTCTATTTGCATTTTGAATGCGTGAAAGAAGGGGCCCTCATTTGGAAGAGATCCAGGGCATTGTTAGACTTCACCTTTTGTTTTTGACCTGCAGGAGTAGGATTTGTCTTTGTGTGGGTGCGTTTGTCTTGTGTGTGTGTAAGTGTATTTGTTGGGTTCACTAAAATGAACATGTCCTCAGAGATATTGGTAGTGGTGGTGGTCACAGGGGTAGGCAGCACACATTGGAAGGCAGTGAGGAGGATGGAGTGGGGCATCCCCATGCTCCCTGCTCCTTCATCACAGCAGCAGTGGCCCCAACAGCAGTAGTGATGGTCGTGGTGGGAGGGGTGTCCTGATGGCAGATGGGCTCCTTTTTGCTCAACCCAGCCTGGCTTGGCCCAGGAGTCATGAGCAGTGGCAGCGGCAGCAGTGGCAGGAGAGGCTGGGTGCCCAGTCACTTTCCTGTGGGGTGGCTGGAGACAGAAAAAATAAGTCCCTGGGTCAAATTTTCACGGGCCTAACGGGAAGGCTGTGCTGGGGACTGACCCTGAGTGGAATAACAATAACCCTGATGATCAAGAAAAGCTAGAATATTTGGGGAATCTGCTTTTGAAAGCCACACATATAGTAAGCCAGCCGTCTATTAACTGGTCTAAATTAGGAGAGGTCCAACAAGGCCCTGAGGACAACTCCTCTGCCTTTTTTTCCCAGAGGCTGTGGGACTGCCTCGAGCTATATACCCTGAGGCCTAGGGAAGTACAGTTAATACCTATTGTGGGGGTCCAGGACAGGCCACCCCAAAATATCCCACAAGGGCTTGTTGATTATTTTGATTTAAAGTTACTTGTGGAGCAAAAAGGGCTTTCTGAGCCTACTGTCTCTATTCCCCTGAAAGCAGGAAGTGAATCTCCCATGTGAAAGGTGTTCTCCCTGCATCCTTATCACCAGAGCTAGGGGATTGAGGGCTGAGAAGCCTGCATAAACAAACCTTGCTAATTTACTATCTCATCCTAAATTCCCCACTATTTACATGCCCCACACCTAAGTTTCTTTGCTCTGTCAATTTTTCACAATTTTATGTTTCTTGGTGTAAAAGATATATATACTGCCTGTTTTGTTCACTCTCTGAGCAACGTTTCTTTATGGTCTCCAAAAGGTATGTATTAAAGTGGATTTTTCTCCTGTTAACCTGGTCTTGTGTCAGTTTAACTATTAGTCCAGCCATAGGAACCTAAGAAGGGAAGAAAGGGGATTTTCCTTGCCCTGACACTATGTCATATCTTAAAGTGCTCCAGATATCCATGGGGAAACGCCAAAAGTTGGCTATAGTTCCTGATGACATAAAAGAGGTATCAGGAAAAGGAGAGACCAAAAGATTTCTGGAGCCCTTGACCTGTGAAATAGGATCTAAACACAGAAGCATTCTTTTCTGGATGTACCAGACTGCCCTGTTCCCCCTGTAGGGAAGGACATGCTCTCTAAGTTAGGGGTCCTAATAAGCTGGAACAAGATAGAGATCCAAGCCCCTAAAAGTTGGGGGATTGAGCTCATGGTCTTGTTGCAAGATACACCAGCACCTGAGAGAGAAGAGGTTCCCCTATCATTGGCCCTGGTGAAACAATACCCCTTGAAGCCAGAAGCCATAAGAGGACTCTTTCCTTTAATCAATACACTTTTAGAACAGGGATTGATCAGGAGATTCCCATGGAACACACCCATTTCACCCATTAAAAGGCTGGAAACAAGGGAATATAGATTTGTTGAAGACATTATGGCTGTCAATGCTATACAGTGCCAGATTCAAAAGACGCTTTTGGCTCCTCATCCCCCACCACCCCCAAGTGATGTTTGGTCACCCTTCCCTGCCTTCAGCAGGGAATTCTGATAGTTTGGTGTGATATTGTGATTTATAATAAACAAAATACCTTCATTTCATTTCCGGCACAGAGCTCCTAAACCCCTTGTAATTTCTGATATAAGAGCCATGGGGCATCTTTTGTTATAACAATTACTTTTGTCCTCAGTTCCTGAAATAACTGCAGATTAATAATGGTAACATGGGTGTCTTTTGTTATCCACAAGAAGTCCCTTTCAACCACCCCTGAATTTATGTAAATAAGGTGACTTTTGGAAAGCCCCTAAAGGTGGGAGCTGTTAGCCAGTGGAACCAATTGTGTGATTAGAGGGTTGGAACTTTCAGCCCCATCTCCCTCCTTATACCTCTGAGGTGGGGAGAGGGATTGAGCTCAATATGGAGTTCCAGGAGCTTCTGAGTTGCAAACATGGGGAGACTCAGGGAGAGTGGCACACCCAGAGAGAGCTTGGGAACTCCACATCCCTCTCTCACATATCGTGCTCTATGCATCTCTTTGGTCTGGCTGTTAAGTAAAATGTTTTCCTGAGTTCTGTGAGCTGCTCTATAAAAATAGTTTAATCGAATCCAAAGGAGGGTGTTCATGGGCACCTCTGGTCTGTGGCAGGTTGGTCAGAAGGATAGGTGACAACCTGGACTTGCAATTGGCACCTAAAATGGAAGGCAAGGGGTAATCTTGTAGGATCTGATGCTATCTCTAGGTAGATAGTGTCACAAATAGTGACAAATACTGTTAAATACTTAGATTTTGAACTGTCAGAAGCCCAGAGAATCCTGCTCCCAGACAGGAGAGAAGCAATCACTTGAGTTGGAACTCCTACTACCCATAGATAATTGTGGGGATTTGTTTTAGGAATGTCAGGCTTCTGTCGAATTTGGATAGTCAGCTTTAGATTAATGTTAAAATCTCTATTTGAGGACTTAATGGGAGGAGATCTCGAGCCTTTGATGTGGACATGAGAGTGCCAGAATGTGTTTGTCAGGGAAGTGGGAGAATTCCCCCTGACTTTTACTTAGGGTTCTTATGGCTGGTAAGATAACTAAAAAGGAAGGTCAGCAGGAGAAAATCAAACAAAGTTTAATAGCATGTATACATGGGAGAAACTCAGGAGAAACTGAGTAACTCAGCCAACTGAATTAAACAGGCTGAGGCTTCCTGTTTAAATATCTTCAGCTACAGAAAAGGACGAAATTTGGGGTAGTGATTTGGGGCTTCAAAGGGGAGGAAGACAACTCACATGGAAATGGAAAAGTAAATGGTAAATAGGACTTGATAACAGTGGGCTTAGCAAGGATCTTTCCAGTCTGCCGAAACCCAGAGTTAACTATGGTGATGGCCTGTCCTAGGGACAGGCTTTCATTTTAAATTTCTTTTAGGCAGTTAGGGGGGAAATGTTGAATGTTCTTCCTGAGTTTGAGCCTTTATTGTCTTCAGCTTGAAATAATTCTCATACCAGAGTGACGCATCTTGGGACGGCCTGCCCTGAACCCCATCAAGTACAATCAAGTTAAAGAAAAATTATTAACTGCCCCAGCCTTGGGACTCCCAGATTTGAGACAGCCCTTTGATCTCTTTGTAAAGGAAAAACAGGGCCTTAGTCTGTGAGTCCTGACTCAGAACCTTGGACCCACCAGGAGGCCTGTGGCCTATTTTACTAAGCAGTCAGATCAGATGGTCAAAGGATAGCTGTCTTGCCTCTGAGCCATTACCGCCATCTGTAACATACTACAAGAAGCTGAAAAGTTCACATTGGCACAGCCCACAATGGTGCACACTCCCCATTGTGTCCTCCCTCTATGAGTCCTCTAAGAAAAGAACAGAAAGGAGGATCTTGGCTAACCTCAGGATCAGGCTACTTTATCAGACAACTCAGAAGTAAAGTTACAGGCTATTTCTACCTTAAAACCTGCAACCCTTCTACCCATCGAGTCAACAAGACCCCTTTCACGATTGACTTCAGATCATTGAACAGGTGTTCTAGAGCTGACCTGATTTGATTGTCCAACTGTTGGAGCAGTTGGACTTGGGACTGTTCACTGATGGAAGCAGCTTCTTGGATCAGGGCAACATCAAGCAGGGTATGCAGTTGTCACCCTACAGGACACCATGGAAGCAAAGGGTCCGCCTCCAGGTATTTCATCTCAGGAGGCTGAGCTAATAGCCCCAACTAAAGCTCTTCACATAGGTAAAGACACATGAGCACAGACTCAAAATACACCTTTCTAGTGGTCCATGCCTCTGGGGCCATATGGAAAGAGAGGGGACTCTTGACTGCTGGAAAAAGAGACATAAAATATTCCAAGGAAATATTGACCTTATTAGAGGCCATTAACGACCCATGGCAGTAGCCATCATGTACTGCCCTCCACATCAGAAAGGGGACACTTTGGAAGCTGGACGTAATCAACCAGCTGATCAGGCAGTGACGACTGCTGCTAGGACTAGGAGTTTCAGGGCACTCTTGGGTCCCTTAGTTCCCCGAATTGACTTTGCTAAATTCCAGCATAGCTACACACAGAAAGATTTAGAGAGAGCCAGAGCATGGAGATTTGACTCCTCATCTGTGGAGTATCCAGGATATAAATGTAAGTCAGAAAGACTCATCTTGGTACCTGAAGACCTTCTGGGAGAAATTGTTAATTAAATCCATCAGAGCACTCACTATGGGAAGGATGCCACCTTGCAGTGGATCAAGGTGTTTAATTGGTCCTAATTTGCAATGAACCCTTCAGAAAGTTACTAGAAATGTGTTATCTGTGCCAAAAACAATCCCAGAACAGGGCTGCCCTCCTTGAATAAGGGAGTTCAACATTGAGGAGTCATCCCCAGTGAGGACTGGCAAGTGGACTTTAACATGATGCCTCGAGCCTCTGGGAATGTCAAGTAAATCCTAGTACTCATAGACACCTTCACAGTGTGGGTTGAAGCATTCCCTTCCAAAACAGGGAAGGCCACCAAAGTGACGAAAGTTTCGTGAAAGGAGATCATTCCCAGGTCCAGACTTCCGCTGTCGATCCAGAACGACAACAGAACTACAGTTATCTCCCAAATAACCCAGGAAGCCTCAAGGGCTGGGGTATCACTTGGAAATTCCACAACTCATGGTGGCCCGATTTGGCAAGAAAGACAGAAAAGATGAACCACGCAATAAAGAAGATGATTGTGAAATTCTGTCAGGAAACTAACTTAACCTGGGAAACGTTTTGGTTAAAGAGATTTGAAACTTTTCGCTCCAGCTTGGATAGAATGTCTATAACGTACATTCGAAGAAAGAACAAAGGGTAGAAACACTCTTCCTTCTATGTCTTTAGGAACATCTTTATGGCATGCATGCAGTAAAGAATGCTGTGTGAAAATGTTCTGTGAGAGGTTCCTGAAGACTTAGAAGGAAGCAGATGTCTTCCCTCTGTTATCTCGAGTGATGGGTTTCATAGCCATTCTGTCCCAGCTGTAGTCAAGTGTTTGAAACCTCTAACACAAAATGTGCCTTTTGAAGTGTGAACTGAGTTCTGTGAGAGAATACTTGCACTGTATGTGTGTGAGCACTCGATCAAAGGAAGCAAAGTGCAATGTTACATGAGTTATACAAGATCTTCAGAAAGAGCTAGAAGCAAGAATGTTTCTCCTCCTTGTGATCTCATGGCAAGGAAGTGATAAATATTCTCACTTGGCTGTAGTGAGTTTGAAATCTCATACAGGACAAGGTTCTCAAACAACTGCTTATAATGCTGTGTTTAGACAGAGCATTCTTATTAAACTTAGGGGAGTTTCTGTCTGTATGCCTTCTAGTGCAGTTTGTTAAAAATGATCTCCTGAGATGCTCCTAAAGATGTAGAATCAGGAGCTTTTCTACCCTGTGTTGGTTCTTGGAATATTTGTTACAAGCTTTCCTTCCTAGCTGAACTGAAGAGATTAAAATCTCGGAAATGAAAATGTTACTAAGTGGTGTGTTTTAGGCTGGGATAAGGGAACAAACATTGCATATGATTGAGTGCTTGACTGAATGCCATAAACAGCACTGTTTGAAAACTCTTCTTAGAGAGGATTGCAAAGACCTAGAAGGAGTAATATTTCTTCCTCTGTTATCTCGAGGGATCGAAGTGATAGCTATTCTGTCCCAGCTCTAGTGAAATGTTTGACACCTTGGACAGAAAATGCGTCTTTAGAGATGGGTGCGCACAGAGTGCTGAAAAAGATTCGTTTCACTTCATGTGGGTGAGCACTTGGCTGAAGGAAGTAAAGTGCAAGGTTGCATGAGTTATACAAGATCTTTGAAAACAGCCAGAAACAAGAGTGCTACTCCTCCTTCTGATCTCATGGCAAGCAAACAACAGACATTCTGTCTTGGCTCTACACTGCTTTGATATGTCTCCTGTGACAAAGATCCCCGTGGCTGCTTTTTTGTTCTGAGAACGCGTTCCTTTAGGGTTGCAAGATTCTCTCTGCAAGTCAGTAAGGGCTGTTTGGTAAAAACATTTTCCTTCACTCTTCCCAAGCATGAGGAAACGTCAGTGTTCTTCCCTCGGCAGCATTGCATGAGGGTAAGATATACAGATAGTGCATGAGCCATATGAAAATGATTGAAATCTTGCAGAAGCACAAGTTCCTAGGCTGCGTGTTACAAGCGAGGATGAAATGGAGTTCATGCTTCCATGTCAATGAGACCTTGTTATTATGCTGTAAGGGCACTGTATAAGCAGAGTTCTTTCCATGATTCCTAAAGTTCTGGAAGGAAGAGGGTTTGTTGCTTCTCTTATCTTGAGGGGTGGATGGAATAGCTATTGTGTGTGAACTCTAGAGTAATGTATGAAAGATCTGAGACCAATGGTGCCTTTCATGAGATGTGCTCTATGACAGCCTTCTGAGAATTCCGTCACTGTCTGCCCCAGAGCGGTTCCCTAAAGCCAGTTAAGCACAATGTTGAATGAGATATTGAAGGCCGTCCCCTGAGCTGAGAGCAAGAGTGATTCACCTCCTTGTGACTTCATGACAAGGAAGAAATACCACTTTTCTCACAGCTATACAGTGCTGTGATACATCGACTGTGACAAAGTTCCCCTTTGAGTCCTTCTTTCATGTGTTCAGAGAGAGAGGTATTTTAGGAGTGAGAGATTCTATTTGTCAGGGAGCAAGGGCTCTTTGTGAAATCATTTTGCTGAAATCTACAGAATCATGAAGAAGAACAAATATTCTTCCATCAGCTCCAGTTCTTCAGTGTAAGATCTAGGCATTGTGTCTGAGCAATGTTAGAAATAATGACATCTTGCAGAAGCAGAAGTGAGATAGCTGTGAATTGGAAGCAGGAAAGATAGCACGTTTCTGCTGCCTTTTGAATCAGAATTTGAGGGTACACAGTAAGAGCACTTTGGAAAGCAAGTTCTTTCTCAGCTTCCTAAAGAGCTGGAAGCAAGACGATTTGTGGCTGGTCTCATCTTGAGGGATGGATAGAATGCTTTGTGCCTCCCAGCTCGGGGTCCGTGTATGGCACAGCTGACAGCAAATGTGCCTTTCGAGTTAGGTGCTTTCTGACTGCCTGTGGACAATGCGCTTGCTGTTTGCCGGGGAGCGCTTCCCTGAAGGAAACCAACTGCAATCCTGCAGGAGCTCTTCCAGGCCTTGCCAAGAGCCAGAAGCAAGAGTGTTTCTCCTGCCAGAGATCTCATGGAGAGCAAGCAAGACACATTGTATCTTGGCTCCTCACGGCTCTGAGAGGTAGCCCGTGACATGCTGGCTGCTGATTTGCCCTCGTGGCAGGGAGCTTTCTCCTACTTGAAGGAGATTCTCTCTGCCGGTCCACAAGGGCTCTCTGTTAAAAAGCATATTGTTTCTCTCCTCCTAAGCATGTGCAAGCGCCAACGTTCAGGCCGTGGCCCTGTAGCTTAAGGGCTAGATGTAGGCATTTCGTGTGAGCAAGGTGAGGAGGATGGAAATGTGCCTCAAGCAGAAGTAAGAGAGTCGAGTTTTACAAGCTGGAAAGAAACAGCCTTTCTGCTGCGTTTTGGATCAGAGGTTGCTGGTTCGCTGAAAGAGCGCTGTGGAAAGACTGTTCTCTCTCAGCTTCCTAAAGAGCTGGAAGCAAGCCGCTTTGTGGCTTGGCCCATCTTGAGGGATGGATGGAAATCTTTGTGCCTCCCAGCTCTACATGAATGTATGGCACGGCTGACAGCAAATGTGCCTTTCGAGATAGGTTCTTTCTGACTGCCTGTGGACAACACGGTTGCTGTTTGCTGGGGAGCGCTTCCCTGAAGGAAACCAACTGCAATCCTGCAGGAGTTCTTCCAGGCCTTGCCAAGAGCCAGAAGCCAGAATGTTACTCCTGCCTGCGATCTCATGGAAAACAAGCCAGGCACATTGTGTCTTGCTTCTAGTGTGCTTTGCAGCTCCCCTGTGACATGTTTTCCCTCTGGCTGCTGATTGGCCCTGCTCTGAGGAAGCCTTCTTCTAGGTGAGGGAGATTCTCTCTGCCAGTACACAAGGGCTGTTTGTTAAAAGCATGTTGTTTCTCTCCTCCTAAGCATGTGCAATCACCAACGTTCTGGCCTCTGCCCCATTCCTTGAGGGGAAGAACTTGGCATTGTGTCTGAGCATGTTTAGAAAGATTGAAATGTGCCCGAAGCAGTAGTGCAACATCTGCGAGTTGGAAGCTGGAAAGAAATCATGTTCCTGCTGCCTTGTGAATCCGAGGTTGCTGTTACTCTGTAAGAGCACTGTGGAGAGTTCTTTCTCTGCTTCCTCAAGAGCTGGATGAAAGTGGTTTCTGGCTTGTCTTATCTTGAGGGATGGATGTGATTCTTTGTGCATCCCAGCTCTAGAGCAAGGTATGGCAGGGCTGACACCAATTGAGCCTTTCCAGATAGGTGCTTTCTGAGTACTTTAGAGAATTCTGTTGCTGTCTGCTGAGGAGCACTTCCCTGAAGTCAGCAATCTGCAATCCTGCAGGAATTCTTCCAGGCCTTCCCAAGAGGCAGAAGCAAGGGTGTTTCTCCTGCTTGTGATCTCATGGAAAGCAAACAAGCCACGCTGTGTCCTGGCTGTACACTGCTTTGTTAGCTCACGTGTGAAAAGGTTTCCCAGTGGCTGCTATTTCGCTCTGCTAGAAGGGAGCATTGTGCTAGGTGACGGAGATTCTCCTTGCCAGTGTGCAAGTGCTTTTTGTTAAAAGCATTTTGCTTCATTCCTCCTAAGCAATTGGAACCACCAAGGTTCTGGCCTCAGCCCCATTCCCTGAGGGGAAGATGTAGGCATTGTGTCTGAGCAGGGTTATCATCCATCACTCTCCCCTTCGTGTCACTGACTTCGTGCTTAACACTCCATCTGGTGCCTTTGACTTCTTGCATATCACTCCCCAGTGGCATCTCTGACCTCATGTATCACTCTCTCCCAGGTGTCTTTGACTTCATGTGTAACACTCCACCTGATTTCTTTAACTTTAGGCAAAATACTCCCCCTGGTGACTTAGACTTCGTTTGTGTCATTGCCCCTGGTGTGTCTGTCTTCCTGTTTAACCTTCCACCTGTAGTCTTTGACTTCTCGTGCCACACTGCCCCTGTTTTCTCTGACATTGTTCATCACATTCCCCCTTCCGTCTATTACTTCATGTGTTTCACTCACACTGGCATCTCTGACTTCATGTGTAACACTCCCTTTGTCATCTCTGACTTCATGTTTCACATACCCCCTGGTGTGTCAGACTTCCTGTGTAACACTCACCATGGAGTTTTTGACTTTGTGTGTAACACCCCCATTGGCATCTCGGACTTCGTGTGTCACACATTCCTGAGTGTCTTTGACTTCCTGTTTAACGCTAACCCTACTGCGTCAGACTTCATGTGTCACACATCCCATGGTGTCTCAGACTTCATGTGTATCTATACCACTTGTGTCTCTGAGTTGGTGTGAAACACTCACACTAGCATCTCTGACATTGTGTGTAAAAGTCCACCTGGTGGCTCTGACTTCATGTGTCACACACCCACTGTCATCTCTGAATTCATGTGTGACACTCCACACAGTGTCTGTGAGTTTGTGTGTTACTCACCTCCTATCGTGTCTGACTTTATGAGTAACACTGTCCCTGGTATCATTGTTTTCATGCATAACACACTCCCATGGCATTTCCACCTTCATGTGTCACACTCCCCCTGTCATCTCTGAATTTGTAACACTCCCCATGGCGTCTCTGACTTTGAGTGTCACACTCCACCTGGCATCCCTGACTTTGGGTATCACACTACACCTGTCATCTCTGAATTCGTGTGACACAGCTGGTGATGTCTCTGACTTTGTGTGATCCTCTCTCACTTCTGCCTCTAAGTCTGTCTATCACACTCCCCTGCCATCTATAATTTCATGAGTAACTCTCTCACTTACATCTCTGACTTCATATATAACATTCCCCCTTGTGTCTCTTACTTTCTGTGTAACACTCTCCATTGCATCTCTGACATCGAGTGTCACAGTCAACCTGTTGTTTATGACTTTGTGTGTCACACTCCTCCTGGTGTCTTTAACTTCTTGTTTCACACTACCACTAGCCTCTCTGACTTTGTGTGCAACACTCCATGTGGAGGCTCGGACTTCTTTTGTCACACTGCACCTGGCATCCCTGACTTCGTTTATGACCCACTTCTTGGCGTTTCTCACTTTGTGTTAACACAACTGGTGGTGTCTCTGACTTTGGGTGTCACACTCCCCCTTATGTCTCTGAGCTCGTGTGTCACACTGACATTTCCGTGTATAGCTTCATGTGTAACACTCCTACTGGCATCTGTCACTTCATGTATAACACTCCCCATTGTGGCTCTGACTTTGTGTGTAACATTCCCTATGGCATCTCTGACTTCGAGGATCACAGTTGACCTGTCATCTCTGACTTGGAGTGTCAGACTCCCCCTGTTATCTCTGACTTCGTGTGTCACACACCCCTGGTGTCTCAAAATTTGTGTGTAAGAATCCACATTGTGTCTCTGAGTGCATGTGTAAAACTCCACCTGACGGTTCTGACTTCGTGTTTCACAATTCCTCTGGCATCTGTGATTTTGTGACTCACACTCTCCCTAATGTCTCTGACTTTGTGTGCAACACCCCTTGTTGCCTCTCTGAATTCATGTGTCACATTCTGCATGGTGTCCCCTACTTCATGTATCACACTCCACCTGGTATGTATGACCTCATGTGTAACTGACCCAATGGAATCTATGACTTCATGTGTCATGCTCCCTTTTGTGTCTCTGAGTTTGTGGGTCACAGTACCCCTGCCATCTATAACTTCTTGTGTAATACTCCCAGTGGCAACTCTGAGTCCTTGTATAACACTCCCACTGGTGTCTCTTACTTTGTGTGTAACATTCTCAATGATGTCTGTCTTCGAGTGTCACACATGACCTGTTCTCTCTGATACCGTGTGTCAAACTCCCCATGGCCACTCTGGCTTCCTGCATAAATATTCCCCTGGTTTTTCTGCCTTTGTGCATAACACTCCCACTGATGTCTCTGACTTCATGCATAAAACACCCCCTTGGCATCTCTGAAATTATGTGTAACACTCAACTCTGTTGTCTCTGACTTCGTGTTTTACAGAAACCACTGGCGTCTCTGACTTTGTGCATAACACTCCCCTTGGTGTCTGTGACCTCATATGTTACACTCCCCCTGGTGTCATTGACTTTTTGTGTAACACTCCCCCTGGCATATCTGACTTCATCTGTCACAGTCCCCCTGTCGTCTCTGACTTTGTGTGTAACACTCCACATGGCCCCTCTGACTTGGTGTGTAATACTCTCCCTGCATGTCTGACTCCATGTATAAGACTCCCTCTGGTGTCTCTGACTTCATGTGGAACACTTCACTTGGCCTCTCTGATTTAGTGTGTCACAGTATCCATGGATTCTCTGACTTTCAGTGTAACATTCACAGATGCATCTTTGACTCCCAGTGTCCTAATCCACCTGGCATCTCTGATTTTGTATGTTACACTCTCTTTGGTGGAGTGGACTTTGTGTGTAAGACACTGTGTTGCATTTCTGACTCCATGTGTAACACTCCACCTGTTGTCTTTGACTTCTTGTGTAACACTCAACTTGGTGTCTCTGGATTCATGTGTAACACTCCCCCTGGTGTCTGCGACATCATGTGTAACACTACATGTGGCATCTCTGACTTCTTGTGGTACACTCCCCTTGCCATCTCTGGCTTCATGTGTGACAGTCCACGTGGCATTTCTACCTTCAAGTATAACGCTCCCCTGTGTCATCTTGGACTTCTTTTGTAACACTCACCCTGCCAGCTCTGATTTTGTGTGTCAAACTCTTCATGGTGTCTCTGACTTCGAGTGTAACACTCAGAATTGTGTCTCTCACTTTGTGTGTAACTCTCCACCTGGGAACTCTGACTTCTTTTGCAATAATACCCATGGTGTCTCTGACTTTGTGTTTCAACTTCACCTGTGGTCTCTTTTTTTCATTCTCCCTATTGTGTGTGTGACTTCGTGTTTTACACTCCCCTTGTAACCTCTGACTTCGTTCATAAGATTCCCCATGTTTTCTCTGCATTCGTGTGTCACAATCAACTGCTGTCTCTGATGTGGTGTGTAACACCCCCTGTTGACTCTGACTTCCTGCTCAACAATCCCCCTGGCCTCTCTAACGTCGTGTGTAACACACCCTGTGGCATCTCTGACTTCATGTGTCATACTCCCACTGGTGTCTTGGACTTTGTTTGTAACACTCCAAGTTGTGTGTCTGCCTTCATGTGTCACATGCTGCCTGGCATCTCGGACTACATGTGTAACAGTCACCAAGGTACCTCTGATTTCATTTATAACACTTGCCCTGATGTCTATGACTTCCTGTGTATTACCATGCCTGGCTTCTGACTGGATGTGTAACACTCCCCCTTGTGTCTCTGACTTCCTGTGTAAAAAAGCATGTAACATTTCTGACTTCATGTGTAACTATCCCCCATGGCATCTCTGAATTCAAGTGTAACACTATCCCTTATGGCTCTGATTCAGTCACCTTGTAGCCTGTGACTTTGTCCATTACATTCCACCTGTCATGTCTGACACCACGTGTAACACTCTCCCATGGCATCTCTGACTTTGTGTGTAAGACTCCCCGTGGCATAACTGACTTCGTGTGTCATTGCTGAAATATTCTCTCTGACTTCATGTGTGACATTCCCCTGGCCTTTTTGACTTTGTGTATCACAATCACCTGGGCCTCTTTGACTTCACATGTGACACTCCCACTGACCTCTCTGACTGTGAGTAACACTCCGTATTGTATCTCTGAATTCCTGTGTCACAATCCACTGGCCATCCCTGACTTCTATTATCACAATCACCCTGGCATGTCTGACTTTGTGTTTAATACTCCTCGTGGTGTAACTGAATTCACATGTCACACTACCCCTGGTGTTTCTGATGACATGCTTCACACTGCCCCTGGCATCTCTGACTTGGTGTGTAACACTCCCCATGGTGTCTCAGACTTCGTGGGGAACAATCCAACTGGTGTCTCTGAGTTTGTGTGTAACACTCCACCTTGCGTCTCTGACTTCGTGTGTCACAATCCCTCTGGCATCTCTGTCTTTGTGTGTCATACTCCCCTTGGCCCTTGGGACTTCATGTGTCGCACTCCCCCTAGCATCATGACTTCATGTACAACAATCCCTGTGCCATCTCAGACTTTGTGTGTCATACTTTGCCTTGTGTCTCTGACTTCCTGTGTCACACTCCCACTGTCATCTCAGACTTCTTGTGTAACACACCACCTTGCGTCTCTGACTTTTTGTGTCACATACGGCCTGGTTTCTCAGATTACATGTGTAACACTCCCCATGGCATCTCTGACTTCATGTGTAGCAAACAACATGACATTTCTGCCTTTGTGTGTAACACTCCCCTGTGGCATCTCTGACTTTGTGTGTAACGCTCAGCCTGGTGTCTCTGATTCGAGTGTAACACACCCCCAAAGTCTGTGGCTTCATACGTAGCACTCCATCTGTCATCTCTGACATTGTGCTTAACACTCCCCAAGGTGTTTCTGACTTTATGTGTAAGACTCCCTGTGCCGTTTGTGACTTCATCTGTCACACCCCAAATATCATCTCTGATTTTGTGTGTCACACTCTGGATTTTGTCTGTGTCATTATGCGATAAAATGCCCCTGTCTTCAACTGACATCGTTTGTAACACTCCCCCTGGTGTCTTTGACTTCGTGAATAACACTCCTCATTGGGATCTGTGACTTTGTGTGTTGCAGTTTTCCTGTCATCTCTGACTTCATGTGTCACTCACTTCTGATGGTTCTGACATCTTGTGTAACAATCCCTCTGTCATTTCTGACTTCATGTGTCACGCTCCCCCTTGTTTCTCTGAGTTTGTGTGTCACTCACTCCATGCTGTCTATAGCTTCATGTGTAATACTTATACTGGCATCTCTCACATCACGTGTAACACAACTCCTGGAGTTTCTGACTTCATGCATCACACTCTGCTTGACATCACTGATTTAGTCTCTAACACGCCACGTGGCATCTCTGACTTAGTGTATAACACTCCCTCTGGCTTCTCTGTCTTCCTGTATTCCAAGCACCATGGCGTCTGTGACTTTCTTTTTCACATTCTTCCTGTCATCTCTGAATTCGCGCATGACACTTCCCCATAGCATCTCTGATTTCATGTATCCCACTCCCCCTGTAGTCTCTGAATTCGTGTGTAACAATACTACCATTGTCTTTGACTTCATATGTAACACTCCACATGGCGTCTCTGACACAGTTTGTAACACTCCCATTGGTGTCTCTGACTTCGTTTGTAACACTCCATGTGGCGTTTTTTACTTCCTGTGTAACACTCACCCTGGTGTATTTGACTTCGTGTGTAACACTCACCATGGCTTGTCTGACATCATGGGTCACACTCAACTTGTCATCTCTGACTACATGCATCACACTCCCCGTGGTGTTTCTGACTTCCTGGGTAAGAATCCCTCTGCTGTCTCTGACTTATTGCATAACACTCCCCATGGCATCTTGGACTTTGTGTGTCACAGTCCCCCTGCCATATCTGTTCTCCTGTGTAACACTCCATGTGGAATCTCGGACCCCATGTGGAACACTGACCCTTCTCTCTCTGACTTCTTTGTAACACTCACTTTAGCATCTCTGAATTCGTCTGTAACCCACCCCTGTGGCATCTCTGACTTCATGTGTCTCAATCCCCATGGCATCTCTGATGTTATGTGTCACACTTCCCCTGGCATGTGTGACTTCGTGCGCTATACTCCGTGTGGCATCTTTAAATTCGTGTATCACACTTCACCTGTCATTCCTGACTTTGTGTATCACAATCCCCCAGGCGTGTATGACTTCATGTGTAACTCACTCTGCCTCTAACTTCATCAGTCACACTTCCCCTAGCATCTCTGACTTCATGTGTCACACTAGCCCTGGTGTCTCTGACTTCATTTGTCACAGTCTCCATGGCATCTCAGGCTTTGTGTGTCACATTTCCTCTCGTGTATTTTTCACATGTCTCACCCACTCTGCCATCTATAACTTCGTGTGTAACACTCCCTCTGGCATCTCTGAATTCATGTGTCACACTCCCCCTGTCATCTACGACTTTATGGGTAATACTGCATGTGGTGTGTCTGAATTCATGAGTAACACTCAGCCTCGTGTCTGAATTCATACGTAACACTTCCCTTTGCATTGGTGACATCTCGTGTAACAAACAAATATTCTTCCGCCAGCTCCAGTTCTTCAATGTAAGATCTAGGCATTGTGTCTGAGCAATGTTAGAAATATTGACATCTTGCAGAAGAAGAAGTGAGATAGCTGCGAGTTGGAACCTGGAAAGAAAGCAGGTTCCTGGTGCCTTGTGAATCAGACACTGTGGTTACGCTGTAAGAGCAGTGTGAAAGGGTGTTCTTTCACAGCTTCCTCAAGACCTGGAAGGAAGATGGTTTGTGGCTGATCTTACCTTAAGGGATGGTGTAGTGGATCATAGGTCCCAGCTCTAAAGCAATGTTTGGCAGGGCTGACACCAAATGCGCCTTTGAGATAGGTGCTTTCTGACTGCCTTGTAGAGATGTGTTGCTGTCTGCCAGGGAGAGCTTCCCTGAAGGAAACAAAGTGCAATCTTGAGGAGTTCTTCCAGGCCTTGGCAAGAGCCAGAAGCAAGAGTGTTTCTCCTTCATCTGGCCGGATATCCTCGCAGCTTCCAACTTGCAGCTATCCCCATTCTGCTTCTGCCACATTTCCATCTTTCTAACCCTGCTCAGACACAATGCCTACATCTTCCGCTTTAACAGCAGGGCCGAGGGCAGAACATTGGTGCTTCACATGCTTAGGAGGAGCGAAGCAATATGCTTTCAACTAACAGCCATTTTGGAGTGGCAGAGAGTATCTCCTTCACCTAGAAGAATACTCCCTGCCAGCAGGGCAACTCACCAGCTAGAGGGAAAACCTGTCACTGGCAAACTTACAATTCAGTGAAGACCCAAGACACAATGAGTCTTGCTTGCACTCCATGAGATCGAAAGAGGAGAAACACTCATGCTTATGGTTCTTGCCAAGGCCTGGACAAAATCCCGCAGCCCTGCAGTTGGTTTCCTTCAGGGGACATCTCCTGGGCAAACAGCAATGGAATTATAAATGACAGTCAGAAAGCACCGATCTCAAAATGCACATTTGCTGTAAGACGTGCCATATACTGCTCTAGAGCTGGGAGGCACCAGGATCACAAGCAGGAGAAACACTCCTGCTTCTGGCTCTTGGCAAGGCCTGCACAAACTCCTGCACCATTGCGGTTGATTTGCTTCAGGGAAGCGATCCCTGGCAAGGAGAGACCAATTTGTCCCCAGGCAGTCAGGAAGCATCTATCTCAAGAGGCACATTGGCTGTCAGCTGTGCATTACATTGCTCTAGAGCTGGAAGGTACAAAGCACTGCAGCCATCCCTCAAGGGGAGACAAGTCACAACCATCTCACTTCCACCTCTGTAGGAAGATGAGAAAGAACTCACTTTCCACAGTGCTCTTACACCGTACCGGCAAACGCTCATACAGAAGGTAGCTGAAATGCGTTTTCTTTCCAGCTTGTGACTTGCGGTTTTTGCACTTCTGCTTCTGCCCACATTTCCATCTTGCCAACCCGGCTCAGACCAAATGCCTACATCTTCCCCTTAAGCAACAGGGCCACGACCCGAAGGGAGGTGCTTCCACATGCTTAGGAGAAGAGGGACAATTATTCTTTTAACAACCCTTGTGGACTGGCAGAGAGAAAGTCAGAAAGTACCTATGTCAGAAGGGCACATTTGCTATCAGCCATGTATTGTATTGCTCTAGAGCTGGAAGGCACAAAGCACTGCATCCCTCTCTCAAGGGGAGACAAGCCACAAGCCGTCTCGGTTCCAGTTCTTTAGGAAACTGAGAGAGAACTCGCTTTCCACAGTGCTCTTACAGCATACAGGCAATGGCTAATACAAAAGCCAGCTGAAAGGTGGTTTCTTTCCATCTTGTGACTCGCGGGTTTCAAATTACTGCTTCTGCCCGAATTTCCATCTTCCCAACCCTGCTCAGATGAAGTGCCTACATCTTCCACTTGAGCAACAGGGCCGTGGCCCGAAAGCTGGTGTTTCCAAATGCTTAGGAGGAGAGAGACAATAAGCTTTCAACCAACAGTCCTTGTGGACTGGCAGAGAGAAAGTCAGAAAGCACCTATGTCAGAAAGGCCCCTTTGCTCTGGGCCATGACGTACATTCCTCTAGAGGTGGAAGGCACAAAGCACTGTCTCCATCACTCAAGGGGAGACAGCCACAAACCTTCTTGCTTCCAGCTCTTTAGGAAACTGAGAAAGAACTCGCTTTCCACAGTGCTCTTACAGCATACCGGCAACATCTCCTCCAAAGGCAGCTGAAATAGCGTTTCTTTCCAGCCCTTCCATCTCGGGTTTAGAACTTCTGCATGTGCCACATTTCCATCATCCAAACCTGCTCAGAACATGTGCCCACAACTTCCCCTTAAGTAACAGGGCCAAGGCCCGAATCATTGTGCTTCCACATGCTTAGGAGGAGAGAGACAATAGGCTTTCAACCAACAGACACTGTGCAATGGTGGAGAGAGTGTCCAAAAGTACTTATGGAAGAAAGGCCCCTTTGCTCTCAGCCATGCCCGACATTGCTCTAGAGGTGGAAGGCACAAAGCACAGCCTCTGTCCCTCAAGGGGAGACAAGCCACAAACCGTCTTGCTTCCAGCTCTTTAGGAAGCTGAAAAACAACTCGCTTTCCACATTGCTCTTACAGCCTACTGGGAACTTCTCCTCCAAATGTTGCTGAAACTCCATTTCTTTCCAGCTCTGAACTCCCCGCTTTGGAACTTCTGCTTCTGCCACATTTCCATCTTGCAAACCCTGCTCAGAGCAAATGCCTAAATCTTCCCTGTAAGCAACAGGGCTGAGTCCTGAAAGATTGTGCTTCCAAATGCTTAGGAAGAGAGAGACAAGAGCCTTCTACCACCCACCCTTGTGCACTGGTGGAGAGAGTGTCAGAAAGCACCTATGGAAGAAAGGCCCCTTTGCTCTCAGCTGTGCCCTACATTGCTGTAGAGGTGGAAGGCACAAAGCAGTGCCTGCATCCCTCAAGGGGAGACAAGCCACAAACCGTCTTGTTTCCTGCTCTTCAGCAAGCTGAGAAAGAATTCGCATTCCACAGTGCTCTAACAGCATCCTGGGAAGCTCTCCTGCCAAGGTGGCTGAAACGCCGTTTCTTTCCAGCACTGATCTCGCCACTTTAGAACTTCTGCTTCTGCCACATTTCCAACTTGCCAACCCAGTTCACACCAAATGGTTACATCTTGCCCTTGAGCAACGGGTCCGAGGCCCAAATGACTATGCTTCCACATTCTTAGGAGGAGAGGTACAAGAGGCTTCCAACCACCGCCCTTGTATACTGATGGAGAGAGTGTCAAAAAGCACCTATGGAACAAAGGCCCATTTGCTTTCAGCTTAGCCCTACATTGCTGTAGAGACGGAAGGCACAAAGCACTGCCTCCATCCCTCAAGGGGAGACAAGCCACTAACCGTCTTGCTTCCAGCTCTTTAGCAAGCTGAGAAAGAACTGTATTCCCACAGTGCTCTTACAGCCTACCAGGAACCTCTCCTGAAAAAGCAGATGAAAAGCCGTTTCTTTCAAGCCCTGATCTCCCCCTTTTGGAACTTCTGCTCCTGCCACATTTCCATCTTGCCAACCCTGCTGACACCAATTGCTTACATCTTCTCCTTAAGAGACGAGGCCGAGGTCAGAATGCTTGTGCTTCCACATGCTTAGGAGGAGAGGGACAAGAGGCTTCTCACCACGCTCCCTTGTGCACTGGTGGGGAGAAGGTCAGAAAGCACCTATGGAAGAAAGGCCCATTTGCTCTAGCCAAGCCCTTCATTGCTATAGAGGTGGAAGGCACAAAGCACTGGCTCCATCCCTCAAGGGGAGACAAGCCCTAAACCATCTTGGTACCAGTTCTTTAGGAAAATGAGAAAGAACTCGCTTTCCACAGTGCTCTTACAGCCTATCAGAAAACTCTATGGCAAAGGCGACAGAAACGCCGCTTCTTCACAGCCCTAATCTTGGGGAATTAGGCCTTCTGTTCTCAGCCATGCCCTACATTGCTCTAGCGGGGGAAAGCACAAAGCACTGCCTCAATTCCTCACGGGGAGACAAGCCACAAACATTCTTGCTTATAGCACTTTAGGAAGCTGACAATGAACTCGCTTTACACAGTGCTCTCACAGTGTACACGGACCATCTCATTGAAGGGGGAGGGGGGGAATGCCGTTTCTTTCCAGCCCTGATCTTGCCGCTTTAGAACTTCTGCTCTCAGCCGTGCCACCCATTGCTCTAGAAGTGGAAGGCACAAAGCACTTTCTCCGTCCCTCAAGGGGAGACAGGCCACAAACCGTCTTGCTTCTAGCTCCTTAGGAAGCTGAGGAAGAACTCACTTTCAAGAGTGATCTTACACCTTCTTGGGTACCAGTCCTCCAAAAGCAGGTGAAACGCCGTTTCTTAAAAGCCTTGATCATGCTGCATTAGGCCTTCTGTTCTCAGACATGCCCTACATTGCCCTAGAGGTGGAAGGCACAAAGCACTACCTCCATCCGTCAAGGAGAGACAAGCCACAAACCCTATTGCTTCCAGCTGTTTAGTAAGCTGAGAAAGAACTCACTTCCCTCAGTGTTCTCACAATGTACTGAGAACCTCTCCTACAATGGCGGCTGAAAGGCTTTTTCATTCCAGCCCTGAACTTGCCACTTTAGAACTTCTGCTCTCAGCCATATCTCCCATTGCTCTAGACGTGGAAGGCACAACCACTGCCTCCATCACTCAAGGGAAGACAAGCCACAAACAGTCTTGCTTCTAGCTCTTTAGGAAGCTGAGAAAGAACTCACTTTCCACAGCGCTCTTACAGCCTACCGGGAATATCTCTTACAAAGACCTGAGAAACGAAGTTTCTTCCTAGCACTGGTCTCGCTGAAGTAGAACTTCTGCTCTGCCATGTCCTACATTGCCGTAGAGGTGGAAAGCACAAAGTCCTGCCTTGTTTCCTCCAGGGGAGACAGGCCACAAAGCATCTTGCTTCCAGCTTTTTGGGAAGCTAAGAAACAACTCGCTCTCCACAGTGCTCTTACAGCCTACCGGAAACAACTCATACAAGGCCTGAAACGCAGTTTGTTTCCAGCCCATCTCGCCACCTTAGAACTTCTGCTCTAAGCCATGTTCAACATTGCCCTAGAGAGGGAAGGCACAAAGCACTGAGTCAGTGCCTCAAAGGGAGACAAACCACAAACGGTCTTGCTTCCAGCTCTTTGGGAAGCTAAGAAATATCTCGCTCTCCAGAGTGCTCCTACAGCCTACCAGGAACATCTCTTAGAAAGGCTTGTGAAACGCAGTCTCTTTCCAGCCCTGATCTCTCTGAATTAGAAGTTCTGCTCTGCCGTGTCCAACATTGCCCTACAGGTGCAAGGCACCAGATCCTGCCTCGTTTCCTCAAGGCAAGAGAGGCCACAAACCGTTCTGTGTTCAGCTCTTTGGCAAGCTGAGAAAGAACTCTCTTTCCACAGTACTCTTACAGCCTACTGGGAACCTTTCATACAAAGGAATGAAACGCAGTTTGTTTCCAGCACTGATCTCGAATCCTCAGAACTTCTGCTCTAAGCCATGCCCTCCATTGCTCTAGAAGTGGAAGACACAAAGCACAGAGTCAGTGCCTCAAAGGGAGACAAGCCACAAACGGTTTTGCTTCCAGCTCTTGGAGAAGCTAAGAAACAACTCGCTCTCCACAGTGCTCTTACAGCCTACCGGGAACATCTCTTACAAAGGCCTGTGAAACGCAATTTCTTCCAACCCTGATCTTGATGAAGTAGAACTTCTGCTCTGCCGTGTCCTACATTGCCGTAGAGGTGCAAAGCACAAAGTCCTACCTTGTTTCCTCCAGGGGAGACAGGCCACAAAGCGTCTTGCTTCCAGCTCTTTGGGAAGCTAAGAAACAACTCACTCTCCACAGTGCTCTTACAGCCTACCGGGAACATCTCTTACAAAGGCCTGTGAAACGCAATTTCTTCCAACCCTGATCTTGATGAAGTAGAACTTCTGCTCTGCCGTGTCCTACATTGCCGTAGAGGTGCAAAGCACAAAGTCCTACCTTGTTTCCTCCAGGGGAGACAGGCCACAAAGCGTCTTGCTTCCAGCTCTTTGGGAAGCTAAGAAACAACTCGCTCTCCACAGTGCTCTTACAGCCTACCGGGAACATCTCTTACAAAGGCCTGTGAAACGCAGTTGCTTCCCAGCCCTGATCTTGCTGAAGTAGAACTTCTGCTCTGCCTTGTCCTACGTTGCCCTAGGGGTGTAAAGGAAAAAGAAATAAATCGTGGGGCTGGCCCCATGGCCGAGTGGTTAAGTTTGCGCGCTCCGCTGCAGGCGGCCCAGTGTTTCGTTGGTTCGAATCCTGGGTGCGGACATGGCACTGCTCATCAGACCACGCTGAGGCAGCGTCCCACATGCCACAACTAGAAGAACCCACAGCAAAGTATACACAACTATGTACCGGGGAGCGTTGGGGAGAAAAAGGAAAAAATAAAATCTTTAAAAAAAAAAAAAGAAATAAATCGTTTCCTCAAGGGGAGACAAGCAGCAAACGTTCTTGCTTCCAGCTCTTTGTGAAGCTAAGAAACAATTCGCTCTCCACAGTGCTCTTAGAGCCTCCTGGGAACATCTCTTAGAAAGGCCTGTGGAATGCAGTTTCGTTCCAGCACAGATCTCGTTGAAGTGGAACTTCTGCTCTGCCACGTCGTACATTGCTGTAGAGGTGCAAAGCACAAAGTCCTGCCTTGTTTACACAAGAGGAGACAGGCCACACAGCGTCTTGATTCCAGCTCTTTGGCAAGCTAAGAAAGAACTCACTTTCCACAGTGCTCTTATAGCCTACCAGCAACCAGTCATACAAAGGCATGAAACGCAGTTTGTTTACAGCCCTGATCTCACCACCTTAGAACTTATGCCGTAAGCCATGAAGACATTGCCCTGGAGGGGGAAGGCACAAAGCACTGAGTCAGTGCCTCAAAGGGAGACAAACTAGAAACGGTCTTGCTTCCAGCTCTTTGGGAAGCTAAGAAACAACTCGCTCTCCACAGTGCTCTTACAGCCTACCGGGAACATCACTTACAAAGGCCTGTGAAACGCAGTTTCTTCCCAGCCCTGATCTCGCTGAAGTAGAACTTATGCTCTGTCGTGTCCTACGTTGCCCTAGAGGTACAAGGCACAAAGTCATGCATTGTTTCCTCAAGGGGAGATAGGCCACAAAGCATTTTGCTTCCAGCTCTTTGGGAAGCTAAGAGACAACTTGCTCTCCACAGTGCTCTTACAGCCTCCCGGGAACATCTCTTACAAAGGCATGTGGAACACAGTTTCTTTCCAGAGCTGATCTCGCTGCAGTAGGACTTCTGCTCTGCCTTGTCCCACGCAGCACTAGGAGTGTAAAGGAAAAAGAAATAAATCATTTCCTCAAGGGGAGACAAGTCACAAAGCGTCTTGCTTCCAGCTCTTTGGCAAGCTGAAAAAGAACTCACTTTCCACAGTGCTCTTAAAGCCTACCAGGAACCAGTCCTACAAAGGCCTGAATTGCAGTTTGTTTCCAGCCCTGATCTCACCGCCTTAGAACTTCAGCTCTAAGCCATCTCCTGCATTGCTCTACAAGGGGAAGGCACAAAGCACTGAGTCAGTGCCTCAAAGGGAGACAAACCACAAACGGTCTTGCTTCCAGCTCTTTGGGAAGGTAGGAAATATCTTGCTCTCCACAGTGCTGTTACATCCTACCGGGAACATCTCTTTCAAAGGCCTGAGAAACGCAGTCTCTTTCCAGCCCTGATCTCACTGAATTTGAACTTCTTCTCTGCCGTGTCCTACATTGCCCTAGAGGTGCAAGGCACAATGTCCTGCCTCGTTTCCTCAAGGGGAGAGAGGCTGCAAACCGTCCTGTTTCCAGCTCTTTGGTAAGATGAGAAAGAACTCGCTTTCCACATTGCTCTTACAGCCTACTGGGAACCTCTCATACAAAGGCCTGAAACGCAGTTTGTTTCCAGCCCTGATCTCGCCTCCTTAGAGCTTCTGCTCTAAGCCATGTCCTCCATTGCTCTAGAGGTGGAAGGCACAAACCACTGAGTCAGTGGCTCAAAGGGAGACAGACCACAAACAGTCTTGCTTCCAGCTCTTTGAGAACCTAAGAAACATCTCGCTCTCCACAGTGCTCTTACAGCCTACCGGGAACATCTCTTACAAAGGCCTGTGAAACGCAGTTTCTTCCCCGCCCTGATCTCCCTGAAGTAGAACTTCTGCTCTGCCGTGTCCTACATTCTCCTAGAGGTGCAAGGCACAAAGTCCTGCCTGGTTTCCTCCAGGGGAGACAGGCCCCAAAGCGTCCTGCTTCCAGCTCTTTGGGAAGCTAAGAAACAACTTGCTTTCCACAGTCCTCTTAAAGCCTACCGGGAACCAATCATACAAAGGCCTGAATTGCAGTATGTTTCCAGTCCTGATCTCGCAGACTTAGAACTTCAGCTCTAAGCCATCTTCTACATTGCTCTAGAGGGGAAGTCACAAAGCATTGAATCAGTGCCTCAAAGTGAGACAAGCCACAAACGGTCTTGCTTTCAGCTCTTTGTGAAGCTAAGAAACAATTTGCTCTCCACAGTGCTCTTACAGCCTCCCAGGAACATCTCTTACAAATGCCTGTGAAACACAGATTCCTTCAAGCCCAGATCTCGCTGAAGTGGAAATTCTGCTCTGCCATGTCCTACATTGCTGTAGAGGTGCAAAGAACAAAGTCCTGCCTTGTTTACACAAGGAGAGACAGGCCACACAGCGTCTTACTTCCAGCTCTTTGGGAAGCTAAGAAACAACTCGCTCTCCACAGTGCTCTTACAGCCTACCGGGAACATCTTTTACAAGGGCCTATGAAATGCAGTTTCATCCCAGACCTGATCTCGCTGAAGTAGAACTTCTGCTCTGCCTTGTCCTACGTTGCCCTATGGGTGTAAAGGAAAAAGAAATAAATCATTTTCTCAAGGGGAGACAAGCCACAAAGCGTCTTCCTTCCAGCTCTTTGGCAAGCTGAGCAACAACTCGCTTTCCACAGTGCTCTTAAAGCCTACCGGGAACCAGTCATACAAAGGGCTGAATTGCAGTTTGTTTCCAGCCCTGATCTCGCTCGCCGCCTTAGAACTTCAGCTCTAAGCCATCTCCTGCATTGCTCTAGAAGGGGAAGGCACAAAGCACTGTGTCAGTGTCTAAAAATAGGACAAACGACAAACGGTCTTGCTTCCAGCTCTTTGGGAAGCTAAGAAACAACTCGCTCTCCACAGTGCTCTTACATCCTACCAGCAACATCTCTTACAAAGACCTGTGAAACGCAGTTGCTTCCCAGCCCTGATCTTGCTGAAGTAGAATTTCTGCCCTGCCGTGTCCTACATTGCCCTAGAGCTGCAAGGCACAAACCCTGCCTTGGTTCCTCAAGGGGAGACAGTCATGAAAGCGTCTGTCTTCCAGCTTTCTGTGAAGCTAAGAAACAACTCGCTCTGCACAGTGCTGTTAAAACCTACCGGGAACCAGTCATACAAAGGCCTGAATTCCAGTTTGTTTCCAGCACTGATTTCGCCGCCTTAGAACTTCAGCTCTAAGCCATCTGCTACATTGCTCTAGAAGGGGAAGGCACAAAGCATTGAATCAGTTCCTCAAACTGAGACAAACCCCAAACGGTCTTGCTTCCAGCTCTTTGTGAAGCTAAGAAACAATTCGCTCTCCACAGTGCTCTTACAGCCTCCCGGGAACAGCTCTTACAAAGGCCTGTGAAACGCAGATTCCTTCCAGCCCAGATCTCGCTGAAGTAGAACTTTTGCTCTGCCGGCTCCTACATTGCTGTAGAGGTGCAAAGCACAAAGCCCTGCCTTGTTTACAGAAGGGGAGACAGGCCAGACAGCGTCTTGCTTCCAGCTCTTTGGCAAGGTAAGAAAGAACTCGCTTTCCACAGTGATCTTACAGCCTACTGGCAACCAGTCATACAAAGTCCTGAAACACAGTTTGTTTCCAGCCCTGGTCTCGTCATCTTAGAAGTTCTGCTCTAAGCCATGTACGACATAGCCCTGGAGGGGGAAGGCACAAAGCAGTTAGTCACTGCCTCAAAGGGAGACAAACCACAAACGGTCTTGCTTTCAGCTCTTGGGTAAGCTAAGAAACAACTCGTTCTCCACAGTGCTCTTACAGCCTACCGGGAAAATTTCTTACAAAGGCCAGTGAAACGCAGTTTCATCCCAGCACTTATCTCCCTGAAGTAGAATTTCTGTTCTGCCGTGTCCTACATTGCCCTAGAGCTGCAAGGCACAAAGTCCTGTTTGGTTCCTCAAGGGGGGACAGGCCCCAAAGCGTCTGGCTTCCAGATCTCTGGGAAGCTAAGAAACAACTCACTCTCCACAGAGCTCTTACAGCCTCCTGGAAACATCTCTTACAAAGGTCTGTGAAACGCAGTTTCTTCCCAGCCCTGATCTCGCTGAAGTAGAACTTCTGCTCTGCCGTGTCCTACATTGCCCAAGAGCTGCAAGGCACAAAGCCCTGCCTTGGTTCCTCAAGAGGAGACAGGCCCCAAAGCGTGTGCCTTCCAGCTCTCTGGGAAGCTAAGAAACAACTCGCTCTCCACAGTGCTCTTACAGCCTACTAGGAACATCTCCTACAAATGCCTGTGAAACGCAATTGCTTCCCAGGCTGATATCGCTGAAGTAGAACTTCTGCTCTGCCATGTCCTACATTGCCCTAGAGCTGCAAGGCTCAAAGCCAGTCCTTGCTTCCTCAAGGGGAGACAGGCCCCAAAGCGTCTGGCTTCCTGCTCTCTGGAAGGCTAAGAAACAACTGCATCTCCACAGTGCTCTTATAGCCTGCCGGGAACGTCTCTTGCAAAGGCCTGTGAAACGCAGTTGCTTCTCAACCCTGATCTGGCTGACGTAGAACTTCTGCCCTGCCGCGTCCTACATTGTGCTAGAGCTGCAAGGCACAAAGCCCTGCCTTGGTTCCTCAAGGGGAGACAGGCCCAAAAGCGTCTGGCATCCAGCTCTCTGGGAAGCTAAGAAACAACTCACTCTCCACAGTGCTATTACAGCCAAACGGGAACATCTCTTTCAAAGGCCTGTGAAACACAGTTACTTCCCACCTTGGTCTCCCTGAAGTAGAACTTCTGCTCTGCCGTGTCCTACATTGCCCTAGAGCTGTAATGCACAAAGCCCTGCCTTGGTTCCTCAAGGGGAGACAGGCCCCAAAGGGTCTGGCTTCCAGCTCTCTGGGAAGCTAAGAAACAACTTGCTCTCCACAGTGCTCTTACAGCCTACCGGGAACATCTCTTACAAAGGCCTGTGAAATGCTGTTGCTGCCCAGCCCTGATCTCGCTGAAGTAGAACTTCTGCTCTGCCCTGTCCTACATTGCCCTAGAGCTGCAAGGCACAAAGCCCTGCCTTGGTTCCTCAAGGGGAGACAGGCCCCACAGCGTCTGGCTTGCACCTCTCTGGGAAGCTAAGAAACAACTCGCTGGCTATGGCCTTTTCAAAAAGAAAAGGTAGATTCATTTGTTCTTTCACTAAAAGTTTTGAGTGCCCATGGTGTGCCATATGCAGTTCTAAGTACCACAAATAAACCGTGAAAAATGGTCAAAAATCCCTGCCCTCATGTAATTTATATTGGTGGCGCACATGTAACAAAGATAAAGATATCCAAGTTTTAGTTAGGTGAAAAACTAGTTATTAAAAAGAAAGTTGCAGAACAGTATGTATAGTATAATTCCCTTCCCTTTACAAAATTAGTGTTGTTAATATATGTGTGGGGGGACATGGAAGAATGCATAACTGTAATGCTGTTAACCTCGTTTATCTCTGAATCAAGAGATTATAGGATTCTTTTGCTTTATAAGTCATGTTATATGTTTACTGTGTGAATTTTTGTATAATGTTTAATTTTTTGGAATAGTGTACATTTATATTCGGGGAAAAAGAATGAAGATTTTAAAATACAATTTAAATTCTGTTTTTGAATAAGCTTCTTGTTGATATTGTCGACGAAAATGATCCATATCCAATCTATAAATGAAAATTTGGGTGAGTTTATTCTGAGCTTAAATCTGAGGATTATAACCCGGGAGAGTCTTTCCACAAAGGAACAGAGCACTCTAAAGAAGTGGGGGTATAAGGGTGGTTATATACCCTCAAAGAGGATGTTTCACATAGGATTGAAACGTCCCTCCCACAATAGTCGCTAGACTGCTCTGTCGGCACAGCGATTGATGGAAATAGCAGGTAAGTCTTCTGTCTCTGTGAACACAGCAGGGTGGCAGTCTGTTGTCTCCAGCTGGGTGGTCACAGGTGAGCTGGGAGGTGAGTGCAGCAATCAGTTCCTAGACTAAGGAAAAATGCTAATGTCGGGGGGAAGTTGCATCTTTATCTCAAGGGCCTTTTTTCTGGCCAAAGGAAATGTCTAAGCAGATATGCAATGCGTGCTCAATAGCCAGTCAGGCCCTTTTGGAGGAAAAAAAAAGAAATCAGGCCGAATTAGGTTTCTACCAAATGGCTTCCTCATATACTCCAATATATCCTATTGCTTGCCATTTTTATTTGTCAATATTAATACAGGGTAATGCCTAGCCATAGAAATCATTTTTAAGATTTCCATTGAGACTTTTGGTCTAGTACTTTTGTAAAAGTATTCCTAGCTCAGCTAGCTCCATGAAATAAATATAGCTGTAAACTCTTTTGATTTTATAGGAATTTGCTGTCGATCCAGAGAAAATACAGTTGTATTCTTTATATCATTCACTGCATCATTATAAATATCATGTTTATCTCATATGTAAAGATGAGGTAATTATTTTTCACTTATTTTACAAAAGAAATGTGTGTTTTTCCAAATTTTAAGGAGACTGTAGTATAGTATTTTTTAATGTTTCAAAGACCATTGTTAGAAAATGTGTCTATATTCTCCTGTAAATAATAATAAGAAGACTTATTGTTTGGAGTCTCTGTCGTGTGTTGTGCTTGGTGCTCAGAGTAATCTGAGACTCATCGCCTCTCGTGGGAACTGTAAGTGGTAATGTTTTTAAGCTGTTAGAGCTTGCTGTACCTTGCCATAGTAAAAGGTCCTTTGCCGCATGTTCTCTCATAAAGTATGATGATTTTGCTGTAATTCGCTTCAGTCACTGATGTCTTCTTATCACTAGCATGGCCTTATCCCACTTAATTGCAGAGAAATAGGGCATTTGTTCCTTGGCATGAAGAAATAATAATTAAAATGTAATGTTAACTATTAAATACCATAATTTAAGTTGCTCAGAAGTTATGTATGACAATAATACCATTTTTGGATTGGATATAAGGATTAATTTGCTTAGAAGTTAAATGACTATAGACATTACTACCTTTTTTTGACCAGCACTATCAATTTTTTTAATCAAAAAGGGTGAAGTTGGCTCAAGGCTGTACCCGATATGTTTGATCATGGTTTAGTATGGAAGGATGTTCATAAATCGAACCTCTGTCTAGCAAAGGAGAAAGTAAAGAAGGTCATGTAAAATATGGTGACCGCTGTTACAGTGCTTTGAAATGCAGAATTGACCCCCAAATTTGCCTTTCAGCTTTTAACACAATTGGAAGGAATTGAGAAAGTTTGAACCACTTTTCCTAGCCTTCCTCCCTGCCCCACGGAGCCAAAAATGATAGTATTAGACTTAACCCAAATTTATTTGAAATAATCCTTTTCCATGGATAGATTTTTCCAAAAAAGGATTCTTACTTGTAGGTGACTTAATCTCTTTTCATTCAGAATATAGAAACAGTAAGCCCTTGTGAAGAGCTTATAAAGTGATAAGTATAAGCGAATGTGCCAATTCTCTTTATTTTAGATTTCTTCTGTGCAGAAAAGAAATGAAGATTTAGGACAGGAAGAAATTGTTCAACTTTGTATGAAAAATGTAAAATGGGTGGAAGACCTATTTGAAAAATTTGGAGAACTTCTAAATCATGTTCAGCAGAAATGTTCCTAACAATTTCCACAAAAGTGCCGTCTATTTTGTAGCACTAATGAGATGGCGGAGAGGGGTGATCAAAGAGGGTCTGGGGCCTCAGACAATTGAATATCAAGCAGTGGTCTCCTGCAGGCCCGCCTGCTCCAATCAGGGAACCGGCATCGTGACCTCTGCTGAAGGACAGTGGTGCTGCCAAGTAATTCAGTCCTTCAGAAGTGGACCTAAATCCCACGACATGTGTATCCTAGTGAATGATTTTTCTATTTTGTAAACCATTGCGTAACTGAGTTTTATTTTCAGAAGCGTTTTTTGACAAATGAAGCATGCACTAAATACAATTTTTCGTTATTGCTAGAGAGATAACACTTAAATAACTTGATAATTTTTTCCTGACTCTGACTAAACACCAGGATGAAAGAAAGGGGACAGAAAGCCTATGTTTGCATTCGTGTCTGGCCACGAAACGGAAAGTGTTGTACGTTATGACAACAGATCTGGTGTGATGTGACATTTTGTACGAGAATATCAACAGTTTAAAATATGAAATTCAGAATCTGCATTCTGCTTTACGAACTCCTTTTACTCTTATGTTCAGGAAACTGGATGTGGAATTGGTGCAATTCTATGACTGCTTTTCATGTCAAATTATATTGTGATGAAAAAAACAATGACATACTATTTTACCTATCTCAAAGAAAAGTATTTTCCTTTATACTTTTTTCCCTTTGGAAAAATTTTCAGTCGTACATTTTATTTCACTAATAGTTGTATTTTTCACAAGGAAAGTGTTGTGGTTATAATTATGTTTGATGTATCTGTACTACACTTTTCATTATTTTCAGTAAATCTTATTTAGATATATATTGAATTTCTATTGTGAATTCTATCTTGAGGTAACCATTTTTGTTTATACAGATTTCCTTCAGTGTTATCCAGAATATGCATTTAGTACTAGAATTAGTTTAGCTTTATAAATGGGGTTGTGTTAGACACTGCAGTAATTTCCTGATTCAGGAAAATAAATTTCTTACTAAATTAGCACTTGATTAACTGATTTATCAAAATAAAAATCTAACCACATTATACATTTTGAGGAATAAATGTTTAGTAGACCTCATGCAGTGTTAAACCCAGCTTACCTAACTGAGAACTGGAAGTGGTGGAGCTCTCCTTTGGGTGCCTTTCCAGAACACATATAACGGGGAATTTTTCCCATAGGTCGGGTGCTATTAGGCCATGTATCACAGGTGTGATTGGTTTGTTCCCAACACAGAGTGGCCTTTTGACTGAGTTGACCACTAGTAGGGGTGAGCCAAATATATTCGTCCCAAATTTCATATAGTCCATCCTGTGTGTATCCATAAGTTGGGGGCTTTACCTTTGGAACTTGTTGCTTATGATCTACCTGTGACAAGGCAAATCTAGTTAGTATTTGGGCAGCAGTATTGAAGGAAAAGGTTTGATTGTGGCCAGGGAAATCCCAGGTATCAGAGACAGATGGCCACAAGGAGACATTATGACTAGTAATAGATGACTCTTGTAGAGGAGAAGAGCTAGAATCTAATATCCATAAATGCGTACTATAGTTTCTACTGAAACGTAATTCTTTTCTCTCTAAAATCACCCTCATTTTTATAAAAGATAGCCAAATTAAGATGAACTGGTTTGCAAATAAAGTGTAGTTTCAATACAACTTGGTCCAATTATTTACATAAGTGCAGGAAGGAATAGTAACGGATTATACAGGCTCTGTTAAATCTGCTTTGCTGGAATTTTTATGAGGAATCTCAGATTGAACTGTGAAGGCCTCTCGAGGCCAGAAAAGCCAAGCCAAGGACATGCTGTCAGATTTTGCCTGCAGTACCTACCGATTTGGGTGGATTTCTCTCTTCTTGAGGTCCCCCCAAATATTCTGAGGTTCCTTGCACCTGCCAGATAAGCAAGCTTCCTTACTTGCCAGGTAAGATTGCCAGAATCTCTGTAAACAAGGTACCAGGCCCATATTTCCAAGTGGCTTTATTTCCAGAAAGTCAACCCTCTTCCTCAAAGGCAGTATTGTCATATCTGAGTCTGTATGTTTCTCTCAAATATGACATTCCAGTCAAAGCTTTGGTAAGATAACAAACGTGTCCTGTTATAAGGAGGACAGATTCTTATTGAACTTATGCAAATAACAATATTGCCATGAAACAACCATACTCACTCTCTTACGAGGTTTCCAAATTCTGGAGGGATCAGGTAGGGAGAAAAAGATAAATGTTTCAGTTTTGCTCATAAAGGTATACTATCACTAAATTGCTGTAAGTCATAGTCAGCATAAGAGAAAAGATTTCCTTAAATCTGAGGAAACAAAACAAAACCAAACATCAAAAGAATCAACAATATTTCAAATAAAAGTCATAAAAAGTCATAATCATCCTCATCAGTTCACACAGTCCTGTATAATTGATTACTGAGCTTAAGCTCCTGTTAGGAGGATCTATGAGGTTATCCGTTTCTCCATTAGATTTCTGTAATTTCTTACCCAGTCCAGTTCTGTGATCTGAAAGTTTATCAGAAAACTGTAATCCAGAGTAAGTGTCAGAGTCTTTTCCATGAATGTCTCTGAAGATGAGAAGTATTTGCAAAAGCAAAAAGCATCAGAGTAGAACAACCGACTGTAGACAACAAAAGACTTAAAAATGACAATTGACAGAGAAACTTATTATTTCTGATATACAACACCTTAAAATAATAGTTAGAATTATGGCTGATAGCCAGGACAGATCAGAATTTTAGGAATGTTATCTAATTTTCAAAACACTTATATCAGTAATATTTACCCACATAATACCACTTAGGAAAGATTATCATCGCTTATCTGATAATGCTTCCCAATGTAAATTAACCTACCAAGGAAGCCTAATTAGTTTAGAATCTTCCACCTTACAGGAAGGGAGAGCAAATGTCTCTCCGAAGTCCCAGGGGCCGTCTGAAAATCCCCAGAGAAATCCTCCCCCTTCTACCAGGTTAAAAGACAGCCTTCATTCGGGACTTGAATATTCTTGAGGGAGAAGCTTGTCAAAATATCAAAAGATTTGAAAACACTTGTTCAAACAACGCTCACTGTGAGACAATGCTCAGGTATCCATTTAAAGTGACAACAGAAACAATCAAAAGTCTTAAGAGTGACCTCAGTCATTATACTAACAAAACGGATTTGTCTTTTAGGTAGACTTACTCAAAGGAACACCTTTTATAACCTCTTTATCAAGAGCAGACCAAAAGTTCAAGACAGTTATCCTTTGAGAGAAAACCAAATTTTAATTTCTGTACCACTTTACTTTTTCATATTAAAACCCATTTACTTAATTAGATTCATTTCAATCTTAGCCAACTTCACCAGGCATAAAACTCCTTTCAGAATTTCTCCTTCACAAACCTTCTACAACTTTCTATTTGCCTTCAGAATTTGTCCCAAAGTCTTTCTTTTTTTTTTTTTCACCTAGTACTTTAGCACAGGTTTATCTTTTCTTAACCCATCAAACAAAAATATTCCATTCTTTATACCCTCTTGATTAAAAATTTACACCTTACTTTCCTTAAATACAGAGCTCTTTTTCTTATTAATTTCTAGCAGCTTTAATCACATATATTAGAACTCTTTCACCTTTAACAAACCGTAGGAAACACGAAAATGGTAAGCAATTATGAATTGTCTTTTATATCAGCATTCTAAACACTTTTCATAATTTCTAGAAACACGCCACACTTTCCATTTGATGCCTGCTACAACAGGCCACTTAAGACTCGAATCTCAGCACAGCTGTTCTCTCCACGCCTCATAGTGCTTTATTTTTTCCCCTAGATATCTGCGTATCTAGAAGGTGGGACAGTCGCCAGGGCAGGCGGCTCATGGTCAGGGGCAGGGCTGCACTCAGGGTCGGATCGAGTTAGGGTCAGAGTCAGGATCGAGTTAGGGTCAGGGTCAGGCTCGAGTTAGGGCTGGGGTAGTGAGGAGGGCTGGGTCTAGGGCGCAGTTGGCCTTAGTGCCGCCAGGGAGGAACAGGGCTGCCACCTCTGCTTCCCATCTGCATGGAGCTCCTGTCCTCCTGCCCCAGGCCCGGGTGCTGGGCTGCCACCTATGGTGTAGACCCAGGGAGGGGACCCCGGGTCTGACTGAGCTGGCGCGCGGGGCCTCCTCCCAGCGAGACCCTGGGAGACACAGACCGCGCCGCGAAGAAGAGCGGCCCCAGCAGGACCAGAGGCCGCGCATCTGCAGAGCTGGCGCGAGGGCTGGAGGGGTGGGCCTGAGGGAGGCCGCCGCCTGGAGGGAGCGGGGACGGAGCGGGGACAGTCGGGCCCAGGCGGGGCCTACCGCGCCCCGAGGGACGCAGGAAGGGGACGGCTTGGCTGCCCTCACGCACCCCATCTCACGGCCCACCCGCTCCGGCTGTCCGCGTGGGCCTCCGCCTGCCCTGGCGACGGGCACTCAGGACCCGGGCCGCCCTCCCCCCAGCGAGGGACTGTGGGTCCAGGGGCGTAGCCAGGGCCGGAAGTGCTTGGGCTCCGTCCCCACGCCCTGCGCGTCAGCCCGTGCTCCTGAGGGAAGCCGGTGGCGCCCTGGGGACAACCCGCGCCCGCCATCCCCCTGATGTGGATTAAGGCTGCCCCAGCTAGAGAAGCCCAAGGTGACCTGGCCTACATGCCAAACTATACGACCCAGTGGACTTTTTTTATGGTATGAATTAGGACCGCCCCAGGGAGCGAAGCCCAGGGCATCCTCACCTACATGCCGATCTATATGGCCAGATGTGTATCTAAAGTTATATGACCGCACAATAACCAGACCCCATCTGCACTGAAATCATTTAATGACTTTTTACATCATCTTTTCTTTTTTTTCCAGTAAAAATAAGTCACGTACCCATGCCTTATAAAATTAGCCCTAACCCTCAGCTCGGGGCAGCAGCAGGAGCTCTGACTGCCCGTGGGTCTTGTCCCCACACACCAGCTCTGCCTGCCCATGGGTCCTGTCCCCATGCTATTCCACACTATTCTCTAAATAAAAGAGCACTACTGCCAGATCTTGAGAGTCTAAGAAATCTTTCTTTCGACTCCTCGGCTCACCGACCCCGCATCACCACGACCCGCAGGGAGCATCGGCGTTTCCGGCGTTTCTGGAAGGAAAACCGTCTCCCCCTAAACTCAGGACTGAGTGCCTGCGGACCTGGCCGCCTGAGACCTCTGACCCGCTGTGTTCACTGACCTGCGGTGTCAGCAAAGCCTCTGGTGACAAGTGAAGGGACATCCCTGTCATATGTGGCGGATGCCATTTGTTCCAAGACCCTATGTAGCAGCTCTGTGACCCCCTTCTTTGGTGCCCTTGCTACCTTGGGGAGAAAGGCCCCGGGCTAGTCCCCACAGCTGCCTTGTAGTAACTCACCCAGTTTTCAGTGGTAGAGTAATTATGGAGTATTTGCAGCTAAAGGGTTAGGGTTATGGCTGGCGTCAGGGATGTGGTTAGGGAAGGGGTTGAGGTCGGGGTCAGGGTCAGGGTTTAGGGTTTAGGCAAAGGTTTAGGGTTTAAGATGGGGTCTGGAATTAGAGGCAAGGGGTGAGAAGAGCGGAGTGAGGGTGAGAGTAAGGGTGAAGGCTGACAAATAAAAATGGCAAGCAATAGGATATATTGGAGTATATGAGGAAGCCATTTGGTAGAAACCTAATTCGGCCTGACTTTTTTTTCCAAACGGGCCTGACTGTGGCTATTGAGCACGCATTGCATATCTGCTTAGACACTTCCTATGGCCAGAACAAAGGCCCTTGAGATAAAGGTGCAACTTCCCCCCACATTAGCATTTCCTTAGGGATAAGCATTTTTCCTTAGGCTAGGAACTGATTGCTGCACTCACCTTTGACCACCCAGCTCACCTGTCACCACTCAGCTGGAGACAACAGACTGCCACCCTGCTGCATTCACTGAGACAGAAGGCCTAACTGCTGTTTCCATCAATCGCTGTGCCCACAGAGCAGTCTTGTGACTATTGTGGGAGGGATATTTCAATCCTATGTGAAACACCCTCTTTGAGGGTATATAACCACCGTTATACCCCCACTTCTTTGGAGTGCTCTGTTCCTTTGTGGAAAGACTCTCCCGGGTTATAATCCTAAAATTTAAGCTCAGAATAAACTCACCCAAATTTTCATTTATAGATTGGTTATGGATTATTTTCGTCGACAAGGCGAATTTGCGGGCTGGGGGTTAAGGATACAGGATATGGGTTAAGGTTTGAGGTTTGGGTACAGGTTCTGGGTTGGGATTAGGATTAGGGTTAAAGCTATGGTGATGTTTGTCATTAGGGTTAGGGAATTAGGTTTAGGGTTGGGGAGATAGGTTTTAGGGTTCGAGTTAGGGTTAGGGGTTAGGGTTTAGGGTTTAAGGTTAGGGGTTAGGGGTTGGGGTTGGAGTTGAGGTTGGGGTTAGGGTTAGAGTGTTAGGGTTAGGGGTTATGGGTTAGGGTTAGGGTTAGCTGGGAGCCTTTTTTGAAGTATAATGTGCAAGCTTCCTCACCACTAGCCCCCGCCAAACAAGATTATGTCTTAAGTCCATCAATGTGGATTTTTTAAATCTCTCTATTGATTGTGATGTGCTAACCAACTTTCAGAGTGTCTCACTTGGGGTGTTTGAAGGCAGAGGGGAGAACCTTGAATCTGAAGACATTTTATCTACAACCTTTAATCTGTTTATAGGCTGTTGTTACAGATAAAAGTTGATGCGGGGTCGGTGAGCCGAGGAGTCAAAAGAAAGATTTCTTAGACTCTTATTTAGAGAGTGGAATAGCATGGGGACAGGACCCATGGGCAGTCAGAGCTTCTGCTGCCGCTTCTGCTGCCCCCGCTGGCATGGGGACAGGACCCATGGGCAGGCAGAGCTGGTGCGTGGGGACAGGACCCACGGGCAGTCAGAGCTCCTGCTGCTGCCTCGAGTTGAGGGTTAGGGCTAAATTTAAGGCATAGGTATATGATTCATCTCTTTACAAGACAAAGGAAATAACATGAATAAAGAGTTAAAATGGTATCAGTGCAGGTGGGGTCTGGTCATTGGGTGATCCCATGACTTTTAGACAAGAATCAAATCGGATTAAGTAAAGGTTAGAAAGGTTAGACGCCACCACCCTAAACCAGTTACATGAGATTGCCAGACAGCAACCAACTTAAGTTCTTGCCTCTGGCATTGATTAAGAGCTTCTAGAGATAAGACCATCCCCCCTTCTTCCTGGCACAGAGAGGGAGGCATCTTCACAGATAGAGGTTTCCCTTAGAAATGTAAATGTTTCCCAACAAAGGGGCAAACAAATTCCACTGCTTGGAGCCTGAATCTCATCTGTAGTTTTAAAACTAACCAGCCTAAAAATCCTCATCATAAGCCATTTTAAAATTAAGCAGCTTAAAAATCCTCATCAAAAGTGTTCTTCAGTTGTCAGGAACGGGTATTTAACATTTCATCCTTTCTCCTTCCCAGCATTTGATCCTCCAGCTCCCTCTGTCACTTGTTTTTTGAAAACAAGACCGATGAAGGAAACCTTTAAAAACTACATGGAATTGCTTGTCAGCATTGCCCTGGACCCCGACACGATGCAAGGTCTAGAGAAGAGCAACGGTATATGGTCTGCTGAGTAGCACTTGCCGGGTCTTTGTTGTCCTTGTCTGTTAGTCGTGCGTTTAACGTATGGTTTTTGTCAGTTCACAAATTCATGATATATTGATTCTATAGAATGGTCATATCTTTTCATGAATTATCTGAATATTTGAATAACTGTGTATTGAATGTATTTTTACTGAACTCTACTCCTGGGAAAATTATGTAACTATCTGCTAGTTTCTTTCAATTTTAAGAATCTTTACGAGCTTTACAATATTTCACTCAGTGTCTGTGTTACATGCAGGGTCCAGATGTCAATATATTGTGTTTTCTAATAATTAGATGAACTGGATAATAATGGTGTAAAGATTAAAATTGTACATTTGTGTCCAGTAAAAGCTATATCACAAAGTAATTATTTCCTAATCAGTTAGTACTAAACTAATATATGCATTGTCTTCTATTCATTAATATTATTCCTTTATACTCTTGCTTTATTAATCTTTCTTATAGCAAAGTAAGGATGAAGTTGATATATAAATAAACTATATAAAATATATCTAATGTTGCTCACTAATGTTTACCCTTCAGCTACTCGAGCATTCACCAGGGACAACTAGAAAGATGAATGAAAGGATTAATGAGGCAGTTTCTATTACCCTTCTTCTGTCAAAATGATTATATGGGTGTAAGATCAAAAGATAATAGCAAAGCATAGTCAGTAACAATATACTTAAACAGCAGTGCCTAAAAACATGTATTGTTTTATTATTTCCACATACTTTGACATATGTTATTCTACTTTAATCCCAGAACAATTTAGCCATCTTGTGGATGAAGACAGTGAGAGGCTCAAAGAGGTTAAGTGACTTGCTTGAGAGCCCACAACTTGGAAGAAGCAGAGAAAGGATTAAAGTCCAAGGTTTTCTAGTTTCTGGTCCATTGCTTTTTTGACCATATAATCAGAGACGGTAATCTGTACATCAGTCATTTTAGAGTCATGTAGGGCTGGAAGGGACATTAGAAATTACCTGGTTTAAAGCATTTATTCATTTATTTATTTACCTTTTTGTCGAAAAGATTGGCCCTGAGCTAACATCTGTGCCAATCTTCCCCTGTTTTATGTGGGATGCTGCCACAGTGTGACTTGACGAGTGGTGTTAGGTCCACATCTGGGATCTGAACCTGCACACCCCGAGCCACCGAAGTGGAGTGCACAAACTTAACCACTATGCCACTGGGCTGACCCCAAAACATTTATTTTGTAGATGAAGGTTCAAAGAGATAAAATATATTTCCTGAAGTTATAGAACAAGTTAGTGGTAGAAGAGCCATTATTAAACCCAATAGTTAATTCCCCATGTTGGCTTTTTGCCATTAAGTGTTTTCCCTGTCAATCAAAACTCCTTGCATCATAAAATATGCATCTCTTAGTAGTGGTCATTTCTGGACAGTTGTACTTTAAATGACTTTTTTCCCTACTGTTTATCATTGTTTTCTGATTTTTCTCCATTCAATATAAGGGGGAAAGATTTTAACGGTTATAATACTTTAAAATAATCCGCAAATGTTTAAAACTTGTTTTTGTGAGATGTAAATTCTTGTAATATTTGAATTGATTCAATCACTGCTGGAAAGATGAAAGAAAACTACCAGGTGTGTTCTAGTGAGCTTAGAAAGCTTTGCACACTAAGGACCTTTTCTTCAATTAGAGGAGGTGTTCTTCTGATGGTCACTGTGCTTGTGTTTGTATTCCAAATATTTTATTGAACTATGAAATTAGTAACCAGATTCTGAGGATTATATATGCATTTTCAGAAAGGTCATTAGTATTATAAAAATATGTTATTATGCTGATGAATTAAGAAACAGTCTGTATTCTAAAGTCTTTAACACAGCACCAAAAGTAATTAACTTTACACTCTGGAAGTGCTTTTCTCAAACGAGATTAAAGTTTCAGGGGTGACGAAGAAAGCACAAAGCTTTGAGTAGGATCTTTGTCATAGTTTTAGTTTCCTTTTCTGAAATAACTCTTTTGACTCTTCCCTTGTAGTTTTCACACTGGATTTTGATCATTTTTCTTTTCCTTAAACTGTAGTGAATTAAGAATATCATACTTAGTATTTTATAAAATTTTATAATGTTAGATAAGTTTATATCCTGTAATACTCTTACTGTTCAGATGGCAAATGAGGTCTGGAGAAATTAGGCAGTTGCCCACTGGTCATGTCGTGTGTCAGTTGATTCTAGAGGCGAGGACGGGTCAGAACGCAGGGCTTTCATCCTGTCAACACGCTGCGCTGCTGCTTTCTCACTCGGCTGAGGTCTGAATAATGTTTTGAGACAAAGACAGATTTTTTTTTTAAGATTTTATTTTTTTTCCTTTTTTCTCCCCAAGGCCCCCCAGTACATAGTTGCATATTCTTAGTTGTGGGTCCTTCTAGTTGTGGCATGTGGGACGCCACCTCAGCATGGCTGGATGAGTGGTGCCATGTCCGCGCCCAGGATTCGAGCCAACGAAACACTGGGCCGCCTGCAGTGGAGCGCGCGAACTTAACCACTCGGCCACGGGGCCGGCCCCCAAAGACAGATTTTTAACAAGTTTTTCTGTTGATAGTTTATCCTATTCCAATAAATTTTATCTTGTTTTCGATGAGCTACTTTTGCCTCATATGAAAAAAATAGATAGCATGCTGAATGATAATCGAAAGAGACTTCTTTTGAATCTCCATTTGGATCAGTCATTCAAGGTATTTCCTTCAGATGATTTATTAGCAAAACTCAGTGGCAATCATCGTCTTAAGCGTAATAGGATGGAAAATTTATGAAAGTCATTTTCAGTTTCGTAAAATTTTCAACCAACAAAAAATTTGATTTTTATTCATTGTGAATCTGTTTAGCTTGTCTTTTTATTGTATTAAGCACATTCTCAGTGTTAATCATTTGCTTTTTTCTGCTTAAATTCATTTTCCAGGTTTTTCTATTTTTCTAGTTTTCCTTCTATACAAAAATTTCCAAATGTTTTCAAAAGTACTTGCTTTAAACTACTGTATTCCAGCCTTGTTTTTCTTCTAAACCTTTAAAAAATTTTCTCATTTCACCTGTAATGAGAATTGGTCTAGCCCAGTTAACATTCCCTTTACTTGCGTGCTTTACTCAATATCTGAGCAAAAATTAATTCTCACATAATAGTAGGGGATATGTGTGTATCCATTGATTTATCTTGGCACCACAAATTGGCTTTGGTGTTATCAGAAATATAGAACAACAATAAGCTAATGTAAAGTCAGACAAATTATGATAGAAGCTACTTAGTAGTCAAAAAATTTCCAGCTTATTCAAAGTATAACATACAACATCTAGAATCATTTGATTATATCTACTTTGGGAGAAGTTTTTTTCTCCATTTGTATAGCTTTTTTCTTTTGAAATAGACTTCAGTTTTAGAGCAGTTTTAGGTTCACAGCAAAATTGAGCAGAAAGTACAGAGAGTTCCCATATACCCCGTCCCCACACATGAACAACTTTCCCCGTTATCAGCATCTCCTTACAGTTCACTCTTGCTGTTGTACATTTTAAGGGTTTGGACAAATGTACAATGACATGTGTGTATCATTGTGGTCTCGTACAGAGTAGTTTCACTGCCCTGAACATCCTCGGTGCTCCGCCTACTCATCCCTTCCTCCCTCCTACCTTTGGCGACCACTGATCTTTTCACTATCTCCATAGTTTTATCATTTCTAGAATGTCATATAATTGGAATCACACAGTGTGTAGCCTTTTCAAATTGGTTTCTTTCACTTAGTAATATGCATTTAAGGTTCTGCAATGTCTTGTCTTTTTTTTTTTAGAGATTGACACCTGAGCTAAAAATTGTTGCCAATCTTCGTCTTTTTATTTTTCTTCTTCTTCTCCCCAAAGCCCCCCAGGACATAGTCGTACATTCTAGTTCTAGGTCTTTCTGGTTGTGCTATGTGGGACACTGCCTCAGCATGGCCTGATGAGCGGTGCCATGTTAGCACCCAGGATCCTGAGCCACCGAAGCGGAGTGCGCGAGCTTAGCCACTTGGCCACTAGGCCGGCCCCTGCCGTGTCTTTTCATGGCTTGATGGCTCATTTCTTTTTAGCACTGAATAATATTCCATTGTCTGGATAGATAGCAGTTTATCTATTCTCCCACTGAAAGACATCTTGGTTGCTCCCTAATCCTGGCAATTTTATCAGTAAAGCTGCTATACGCACCGTGTGCAGGCTTTTGCATGGACATGTTTTCAACTCCTTTGCATAATTTGTATAGCTTTTTTACATCCCTATTTTATCTGAACTCCACATAAAAGTGAAACTTGACTTCATTTCTGCTAGGTGACCCCAAGCTCTGCTGGTCGTCCTGTATTCTTCACTGACATGCACTTGCTGAGAAACAAGTCAGAAGCTAGTAAGAAGCCCAGTACAGAGAATTTGGTCTACTGACGCCCAGTCCAGTATTTTCTGCTTAACTGCTGTCGTCAAATGATAGTCCTTTGGGAAATGTCATATTTTCTTCAGACAATAGGATGTTGTTAGATGTGTGTTTTCTAAAAATTTACTAAATCTTAAAAATGACCAGTTTGGGCTAACTGTTTTTAGAATGTCAAACCAGTTCTCTAGTAACTTGTATTAAAATAAAGCCACCACTTGGAATTTAATGGACTCAGTAGATATTTAAAACTTATGCAATAGTTTATGATGAAAACTGAAAAATTAGTTTTCATATTCTTATTTCACAGAAAAAATTTCTAATTTTGAAATTAGTCTTATTACCTGTGATAATTTTTATTTATAGTAACTTGCATTTCAAAGCCAAAATATTCATTATTAAAAGTTAGAATGATTTGATGTAAAATATTACAAACAGTATATTAGAAAAGATTTTCTATTTTTTGGAAAGAATTAGCACCATTTTCCATTTCTCCTTCACAGACCTTCTACAACTTTCTTTTTGCCTTCAGAATTTGTCCCAAAGCCTTTCGTTTTGTTTTTTTTTTCCACCTAGTACTTTAGGACAAGTTTATCTTTTCTTAACCCATCAAACAAAAATATTCCATTCTTCATACCCTCTTTACTAAAAATTTGCACCTTACTTTCCTTAAATACAGAGCTCTTTTTCTTATTAATTTCTAGCAGCTTTAATCACATATATTATAACTCTTTAACCTTTACCAAACTGTAGGAAACACGAAAATGGTAAGCAATTATGAATTGTCTTTTATATCAGCATTCTAAACACTTTTCATAATTTCTAGAAACACCCCACACTTTACAGTAAAAGACCCAAAGACTTTTAGCCTCTCTGCAATAAGAAGGCAAAAGTAGATAAACTTAGATATGTTTAGCAATAATGTTTCAGTGTTCTATCCAATCCAAAAATGACCCAGATACTCAGATTTTTTATCATTTAACTTAACTTGGCAAAACTGAAGATTGTTACCAAAAAGAATTTCGAAGCTGTTTTTTTTCCCAAGTATACAGACCATAAAACAGTTATTGTATCCACTTTTATCTATTTAAATCATTTGTTTCCAACAATTATGTTCAGATTACCTACAGAAACCTCATGAGACATCAGACAAAACTGATCATTTATAGCTGTTATTTTGCTGACGAATTTCTAACAGACAACATGAGCTTATTTGACTAGTAAACACAGGCTTGCATGCCTGCATCATATGCAAATACCTACAACTCTTGAGGGCATGCCTTTTCAATCAAACCAACAACTTAAACTTTCATTAAGCAAAGATTAATCTATGTCATGTTAACTTGAAAGACATTTGGGTTAATACTTCTTAGAGAAACTTTTTTGTAAGCGCTTACTTTAAGTCAAAGGAATAGAGCTCTTTAGAAATTGTACCATCTGGAGGTAAAGTATCACACATTTGTAACATATATAGATACAGACAGACAGACATATAGAACAAAGATTTTCCTTAGATTTGATTTAGGTGTTGTCATAGCAGACCACGGTGAAAAAACTTGTTTTCCCAGTTTTTTTTTCCTTTCTCTCTTTCTTTCTTTCTTTTTGCCTTAGCAATCTGGCTTGGGATACCCCCTTTGTTAAGCAATTGCAATCACAGCACGAAGCCAACCGGAGTCTGGAGGAAAGGCTGCAAATTCGGGAACTGATGCGGGCCGTTTCAGAAGCTCGATTTCCCGCGTCTCTTTTGATTTTCTTTTGTTATTGTGGGGACCTGGAATTGGCCACCCCAAGATATGTCTGTTTGGCATCAGGATTATTTGAGGCTGATTGCTTTTGATAAAGTGGGACAGGGAAGGAGGCTCTGAGGAGTGGAACTTGCCCTTTGTTAGGACACATTTACATTTGTAAGGTAAATCTCTATCTGTAAAGGTGCCTCCCTCTCTGTACCAGGAAGAAGAAAGGAGATGACCTTCTCTCTAAAAACTCTTAATCAATACCAAAGACAAGGACTTAAAATCTGCATTTTATTGTGATAGTCTGGTAACCTCCTGTAACTGACTTCCCTCCCCCTCCCAACGCTGGCATTTCTTAATGATTAAGCATCTTTCCTTAGGCTAGGAACTGATTGCTGAGCTCACCTGTGACCGCCCAGCTCCAGACAATCGACTTGCCACCAGCTACGCCCTCTGAGACAGCAGACCACTACCTGCTGTGTCCATCAAGCACTGTGCCGACAGGGCAATCTTGTGACTATTGTGGGAGGGACATTTCAATCACATGTGAAACACCCCGTTTGGGGGTATATAACCACTCTGGCACCCCACTTCTTGGGTGCCCTTTCTTCCTTCGGGAAGAAAGGCCCCGGGCCATGGTTCCTCATAAAGCTTTGTTTAATTTTCTCTTGCTATTCTGTCTCATGTGAATTTAATTCGTTCTCTAGCCAGACGAACCCCCATTTGGGGAGAGGAAATGTCCTCCTCCCCTACAGTTTTGGCGTAGTCGGCAGGATGAAATTTCACTGGCTGGACACTGCTTGTTCCTGGACTGCTGCGGCTGAGAGATCCCGGACTCCTGACGAGAGCCGGCAAGAGGTAAGAGTTCTTACCACGTCAGTCTCCCGGATCTCTGCCTGCAGAGTCCAAAGGAAGCAAGAGTGGTGAGGTTTTTGCTCTTCTAAATTTAGATTAGCAGGAGAAAATGTTGGTGGGGCTAGCTTCTCGGATTCAGCGACTCTAGGATTTGAGTACTCACTGGTTGTAGATCCTTTTCCTCCCAGAGATAGACTTTTCCTTGTCTCTGTCTTTTTGTTTGTCATACAACACAGGCATCTCTATAAGCCTGTTGTCTGGGCTTTTTGTCTTGTTCTATGTCTTGAGAGCTTGGCTTTGTGACCTTTCTTGTCTCAGCCATTGGAGGATGCATGTACCGGCACGCATCTTGGCAGCCAGTCACATAGACTGGGGCTCTGGGAAAGTTTGTCTTGAGAGCTTGGCTCTCTTTGTCAGGCTGTGTAAGCTCTCGGGGAAGTTTGTCATAAGAGGTCCCAACTGCTTTCATAAGGGGCCTTTGTCGTCTCAACATTTGTTGCTTGCCTTTACTTTCTTAGGCTATTTTTGGGAGTGAACTTTCTTGATCTCTTTTGGGGACGCCTCTTTGTCCTTGGTTAAGCTTTGGTTGAGTCGCTGTTAAGATCCTACTCGTCAAATCAGCCAGACGATGGATCATTTAAATTCGGAAAACTTCTAAATTGGGGAAAAAAATTGTGAGAGCGCTCATCATAATTTTTAATTGGTATCTGTAAAAAAAAGCCAAATTGAAAAGGAAACACAAAAAAATGGCAACTAGGTTTAAACCCTGACTCAAGTTATAATTGAATTGGTAAAATATAAAGGTCTAAGTGTTGATAAGATTATAAAAGTTGGAATGCTTGAGCTGATTTTCTTTATGAAGAGGTTATATCAACTTTGCTTGAGTATGTTTTAAAACGTCTTTCTGGGAATGCTTCCTTATGCAATATTATAAGACTAAGACCTGTTAAGTCCTGGCCATGGGTCCTGCTGCCATGCTGCAGCTCTTCACTGCCCATAGGCCCTGTCCCCATGCTATTTGAATAGAGGAACGCTATTTCCAGGCCTTGAGCCCAGGAAGTCTTTCTTTTGACTCCTTGGCTGCTGAGCCAGCTTGCTTCACCAGCTTGGGAGCTGAAGTTCTAGTTTTCCTTGTGCCTTTCTCTTTTTCAAGGATGGATCTAAATTCACTGCTCCATCGGGAACTTTCTGGGACAGCTGTATGAATCCATGTTTGCTTGCCCATGGCTACTCTATGGGGCAAATCGTGGCATTCAGCCTGAAGAGAATCAGTACCTTAAGCCTGAGGGTGATGGAAAATGAATTAATCCATTCCTTCCTGACTCTATCTGTAATAGACAAATTTTACATGGGCACGGGTCAGCCACTTAAGTCATTAGGACGGCCGCCAATCTCCAAGACTCCCGTGGAAGGTTTCTTTTCCTAAGGCTGGATTGGGATCCTTTCCTTTGGCACCTGATCACTCTCTGAACTGCGGGTAAGTCCCAATCGGGACTCCGGTTCAAGGCAAGTACCAAACTCTAACCTTTGGTTGAGTATGGGAACCCCTTCTTGGGAGAATAGCTCCAGGACGCAATTGGGTAGAATGTCCCCCAGACCGGAGGAAAAATTCTTCACTGTTTTTCTCTGTTCTTTGATGTTTGGGACAACTCACCTGGCACTTAATGACTGCCAGGCATAATAGGGAAGGTGTACAAGGGATGCAATGCAGAGGGATGCGCCCCATCGTCCCTTGCTATAGGAACCCCACAGGCAGAACAAGTAGGATGCTGCCCTAGGTTCGGGAGATTTTCAAGGTAATGGACCCTTTTCTTTCCTCTCTCTTAAAGTGACAGTGACCATTTTTGGGCTCCTTTTGAGCTTTGCAATCGAGAAACAAAGAAATCTTTAAAGTGTGAAAGGCTCCACCTCTGGGAGCCCCCACTCTGGTTTCTGGGCCTGATCACCCCGGCAACCACGTGGGGTACCCTCTCTTGGCGATCGACTTGTTAAGCATTTTAGATGCCTACTGAGTTGGTTATGACAATAGGAGACCTGTGGTTTATTCTGTGAACTGTCCTGATGGTGTTGTGTGCCCCGGCACGGGAACTGCTGTGTGACCTCTATCTCGATAACCCTTGGGGAAGAGGCCATGAGGGTGAGGCCTGATCTCTTTTCCTTTGTTCTCCAGGCCTTTGCCTCCTGCTTCCCTGCCTGGCTCACCTGTGCTGGCTCAGGGACTAAGTGCCCTGGGATAAGTGGGATTTGACTAGATCTTATAACTATGCTGATGCCTGCAGTCAGGCGCCTTTGCACCCTTTCTCTGGCCTTGTCAATTGGACACCAGCTTTACCACCATGAGGAATGCCTCAAGCATCCTAAGAGACTCACCCCCTGGGTGCATTTTAAAGTTGGAAACGCTTTCAGTTGGATGGCTTATGCCCCAGAAACTCCAGCTTGGAGAAAACTTGAGGAGTTTCTCTGTCCCTTTGTGATGTAGTTGGACAGGCAGGTCAATCTAGAATGTCATTAAGTTAAACCCAGTAACTTCCAACTGTCCTTGGAAAATCCTTGCAAGACTGGACATACAGCTCTAGAGGCAGTTCAGATTCCACCCAGTTCCTTTATCTCAAAAGGATTATCATCTCCCCTCTCCAGGAACTACTATCTAGACCATCACTAATCCTAAGACTGAAGGAAAAAAAAAAGAGGGGAAAGGTCATAAGTGTGCCCTTGCTGAGAAAAAAAATCTAGCGTCTTGAGTGTCTTCTCCAGAAATATTAGTAAAAAGGCTCAGAACAAAATTCGGATTCATAGCTAGGGAGTTTTATATTGTACCAGATTCATGGAGTGATTTTTAAAACAATGGCTGTGGAAGCGCTGTGTCTGCGTGTGTCTATGTGTGTGTGATATTTTTACCCCGGGTGATATGGCCAAAACTAAGAGCTCTGTTTAATTGGATTAAAGTCAGCGCTTACATAAATTCTAAATGCAATGGAAATTAACCCAATGTCTTTTAAGTTAAGATGATATATGGGGCTGGCCCCGTGGCCGAGTGGTTAAGTTCACGCGCTCTGCTGCAGGCGGCCCAGTGTTTCATCGGTTCGAATCCTGGGCGCAGACATGGCACTGCTCGTCAGACCACGCTGAGGCAGCGTCCCACATGCCACAACTAGAGGAACCCACAACGAAGAATACACAACTATGTACCGGGGGGCTTTGGGGAGAAAAAGGATAAAAAAAAAAGATGATATGGATTAATCTTTGGTTAATGAAAGTTTAAGTTTGTTGGTTTGATTGAAAAGGCATGTCCTAAAGAGCTGTCAGTATTTGGATGTGATGCAAACATGCAGCCTGGGTTCACTAGTCAAAAAAGTTCATGTTTTCTGTTAGAAATTTGTCAGCATAATAACTTTAAATGATAGCTGTTTGTCTAATGTCTCAAAGTTTTTGTGGGTAATCTAAACATAATTATTGGGAACAAATGGTTTAGATATAAATGAAATAAGAGTTTATAGATAACTTTTTTTAGCAATAATTGTAGTTTATGGTATGTGTATTTAAAATAACTTCCAAAATCTTTCGTAACTTGAAATTTTGAAGTTCTGCTAGGTTAATTTAAATGATAAAATTCGTTGAGTAACTAGATCATTTCCAAATAAGATATTAGACATTAATTATTAAATGTAAGTTTATCTACTTTTGGCTTCTTATTGCAAAGAGGCTAAAAACATTTGGGTCTATTAGAAAGTATGCCTTGTGTTTTATTGTGAAGTGGCATGTTTCTAGAAATTATGAAGTGTTTAGAAAGCTGGTATAAAAGACAATTCTTAATTGCTTAGTTTTTAGTTTTTTACTATGGTCTGTAAGGGTTAAAAGTCTAACACATGTAATTAAAGCTACTGGAAATTAATCAGGAAAATGCTCTGTATTCAAGGAAAGTAAAATGTGTGTTTTTAGTAAAGACGGTATAAAGAATGGAAATATTTTGTTGGATTAAGAAAGATAAATTTGTCCTAAAGTACTAGAAAGTAAGAAAGAAAGCATGGGACAAATTCTGAATGTAAAACAAAGTTATAGAAATTCTGAAAAGAGTTTTGTACCTGGTCAAGTTGGTTAAGATTGAAATGAATCTAATTAGGTAAATGGGTTTTAATATGAAAAAGTAAACTGGTACAAGAATTAGAATTTGGCTTTCTCTCTAAAAAGGATAATTTTCTTAAACTCTTAGTCTGCTCTTGATAAAGAAATTATAAAAGGTTTTTCCTTCTGAGTAAGTTTCCAGAAGAAGATCTATGTTTGGTTAAGATAATCTCCTATGCAAAAAGACAGAGGTCTCTCTATTAAGGTTTTTCTTTTTTTTGCAGTTGATACCTGAGAATTGTTTCACAAATGTTTTGAAACCTTTGATATTTTTGACAAGCTTCTTCCTCAAAAATATTCAAGTCCTGAATAAAGGCTTTCTTTTGACCTGGATGAAGGAAGAAGATTTCTCTGGAGATTTTCAGAGGGCCACTGGGACTTCACAGAGAAATTTGCTCTCTCTTCCTATAAGGTGGAAGATTCTAAACTAATTAGGCTTATTGGTCTGTTAAATTACGTTGCAAGCATTGTCATATAAGTGATGATAATCTTTCTTAGCTGGTATATGTGGGTAAATGTTATTGATATAAGTGTTTTGAAAATTATATAACATTCCTAAATTCTGATCTGTCCTGGCTATCAGCCATAATTCTAAATATTATTTTAAGGTGTTGTATATCACAGAAATAACCAAGTTTCTCTGTCAATTGTCATTTTTAAGTCTTTTGTTATTTACAATCAGTTGTTTTACTCTGATGCTTTTTGCTTTTGCAAATATGTCTCATCTTCAGAGGGATTCATAAAAAGGACTCTGACACTTACTCTGGAATACAGGTTTCTGACAAACTTTCAGATCATAGAACTGAACTGGGTAAGAAAGTACAGAAATCTAGTGGAGAAACTGAAGACCCCATAAAACTGCTAACAGAAGATTAAGATCAAGAACTGATTATATGGGACTGAATGAACTGAGGATGATTATAATTTTTTTATGACTTTTGTTTGAAATATTGTTTTTGATGTGTTGCTTTGTTTTCTCAGATTCAAGGAGATCTCTCTTTTTCTCTTATGCTAACTATGACTTACCAATTTGGTGAAATTATACCTTTGTGAGCAAAACTGAAACATTTATCTTTTTCTCCCTACCTGATCCCTCCAGAATTTGGAAACTCTTTGTGAGTATGGTTATTTCATGGCAATATTGTTATTTGCATAAGTTCAATAAGAATCTGTTCTCCTTATAACAGGACATTGGTTGTATTACCAAGGCTTTGACTGGAATGTCATATTTGAGAGAAACATACAGACTCGGATATGACGATACTGCCTTTGAGGAATAAGGTTGACTTTCTGGAAATAAAGCCACTTGGAAACATGGGCCTGGTACCTTGTGTATAGAGATTATGGCAATCTTACCCGGTAAGTAAGGAAGCTTGCTTATCTGGCAGATGTAAGTAAACTTGGAATATTTTGGGGACCACAAGAAGAGAGGAGTCCACCCAAATCGGTAGGTACTGTAGGCAAAATCTGACAGCAAGTCCTTGGCGTGGCTTTCCTGGCCTCGAGAGGTCTTTAAAGTTCAATCTGAGATTCCTCATAAAAAATTTCAGCAAAGCAGATTTAAGAGCCTATATGATCAACTGCTATTCTTGCTGCACTTATGTAAATAATTGGGAGAAGTTTCTTGAAACTAAACTTATTTTGCAAATGAATTAGTCTTAATTTGGCTATCTTTGGTAAAAATGAGGGTGATTTTAGAGAGAAGAACTATGTTTCAGTGAAAAGCTATAAGACACATTTGTGGATGTTAGATCCTAGTTTTGTTAACTGTCTTTGAGGTTTTTCTTTCCACCTGTGAACTGGACTGGATCCTGAATTCTTCTGCTGAAATATCTGGTTACAAATCCCCAAACTAATGTTTTCAATCTTTTCCTCATTATCATTTGGAATCATTGAGATTTGAACCTGCTCTTTTTCCTGAAGCCTTGCAAACTAAAGCTGAACGACTTGATAAAAACTTGAGAGATTCCTGTCTGCTGCTGTGTAAGCTGTAAGCCACTCAGAAAGATATCTGAATGCCTGATGACATCATCAGAGACATTTCAAGCTGCTAAAGATGCTTCACTCTGACATCCAGAAGTCTTCTTGACTGGCTGCCTCCTGGACTCAGGAACTAGTTTATAATTTGTTCCAACCATTAACCTTGTTTTTCTTTTTATTTCCATAGAAATACTTCTTAAACACCTGATTGCTTGCTTCCAAAATAAAGGCCTAACTTTGGGAGCCCACCTGCGTCGCCACCTTCTAAAATGAATTTAACTGGACTGATCTATTACCAGGACTAAGAAATGTGTTCAGTGAGATGAAACAATCTACCACTCAGCTTCTGGATTGTGAAACTTTTAGTTTCAAAGGCGGGACTGTAGGGACCTGAAATTGGCCACCCCAAGATATGTCTCTTTGGCATCAGGATTATTTGAGGCTGATTGCTTTTGATAAAGTGGGACAGGGAAGGAGGCTCTGAGGAGTGGAACTTGCCCTTTGTTAGGACACATTTACATCTGTAAGGTAAATCTCTATCTGTAAAGGCGCCTCCCTCTCTGTAGGCAAGGAACTGATTGCTGCGCTCATCTGTGATCCCCCAGCCCGAGGCAACACACCTGCCGCCCCGCAGCGTTCACTGAGACAGCAGACCTATCTGACTCCATCAAGGGCTGTGCTGACAGAGCAGGCTCGTGACTGTTGTAAAAGGGACATTTCAATCATACGTGAAACACCCTGTTTGGGGATATATAACCACTCTGTGCACCCCACTTCTTCGGTGCCCTTTCTTCCTTCGGGAAGAAAGGCCCCGGGCCATGGTTCCTCATAAAGCTTTGTTTAATTTTCTCTTGCTATTCTGTCTCAGGTGAATTTAATTTGTTCTCCGGCCAGACGAACCCACATTTGGGAAGAGGAAATGTCTTCCTCCCCTACATTAACTAGCCTCACCATGCTGTACACTAGATCCTCGGAACTTATTCATCTGAAAACTGAAAGTTTGTACCCTTTAAACATCTCCCCCTGTCCCCTGAAAACCACCACTCTTATCTCTGTTTCTACAAGTTTCGTGTTTCCAGAGCCACATAGGGGACACTAAGTCTTCACGAGCCACAGCGTGTGATTAAGTACAACAATTTCAGCCCATGTGCTTTTGTATGTGCTCCTCCCTTCTGCAGGCCTCTGACCTGGTTCTGGATTACATTCTCTCTCAGTTAGACACTCCGATAGCCTCCTTCCTCCTTTTCCTGCTTTCAATTTCTCCTTCATTCTGCACAGAAACACCAACTTTCTGGAGTACAACGTGATCATACCACTCCCCTGCTTAGAAACCCTCACTACTACTCACTATCTTTGAATGAAATCTTCATCTCCAGGTCTGGCATCTAAGATCCTCCTGGATCTGGTCCCATCTTCTACCGTTTGATATTCTTCTTAATAGTCCTTACATTTTATACAAAGCAAACTCCTTGCCTTGAGCTTCATACATAACTTTGCTTGGCTAACCTGCACCTTTGCCAGAGAGGGCGCTCTATTTCATCCCTTTATATACAAACTGCGCTTGATCTCTAATGATCAGTCCCATATTACCAGAGACTTCCTGATCACCTTATGGGAAGGAATCTCCTTTCTCTGAATGCCCACGTAGCACACCCTAATGGCATTTATCACCTCCCATCTTAGATTTAGTTATTTATGTACATTTATTTACTTATTGCCTCAAAAAAAGTGTTGAACAGAATTGCACAAGATGCTGGGGATAAAAAGGGAATATAGTCTACTGGTGAGATAGTAACAAGCCCTCAAATGAAAAAAATACAATATATTAAATATGATACTGGATGTTAATGAACTCTAAGTGATTAGATAAAGGTTGGCCTAGATCTGTCTGTGGAGTCTCAGAGGAGTGGAGTGGAGTTCCAACGTAAAATATGTTTAGGCATTAATTAGCCAGTTGGACAAGACGGGGAGTTGGGAGGGGGTGAGGTAGGTAAAGGAGAGGCAGACAGCTCAGATGGAGGGCATGGCCACAGGAGAAATCACATTTGAGGAAGGCACGTTGCTGACTTGACAGGATAGGGTATGCTGAGAGAATAGCAACTGAAGGAGAAGACACTGGTCAGGTAGACAAGGATCAGGTTTTGCTTTGCTAAGAAGTTTGGAGTTCAGTCTGTTAGCAAGCATGCTGAAAATGTCAATCAAGGGAATTGCAAGATTGGACTGTGGGTTAGACCCAGGTGGGGAAGTGGATTCCTCCAGAGACACAGAGAAACTTTAAGCAACCTGGTGGAGTTTACACATCTGATCCATCTTTGTATTCCCTGACTGCGCCCAGCACAGTGCCAGGCACGTGGGTTATATACAAATTGTATTTGTTAACAAGCGAAAGAAAATGAGATCTCCACTTTCAGACTAAAACACAAACAGAAGTACATTAGCTTTAAGCTTCGCACTTCACCTGCATTATTCAGATCACACAAGTATAGGGCATCTTCTAGCTTCCTGAACCTTTTGATCCATGTCTCCAATTCTTCAGACTCGTTCTTCATCACTGGGTTCAGGAAAGGCTGTGAGACTGGCCTGATTTTCAAAGAGCTTGGGGGATCTTTGGGGGCTGAAGTCTCAGCAGTAGGGTTTTCTGGCTGCAGATCCTCTTCTAGAGTTTTCTACCAAAACAACACAACTATCTCACTGGCAACACATTCACCACCTAGATCTTCTCCAGTCTCTTGGCCAAAGATGAGGCCATACAGCTAGCGAGATTTACTGTAATGTCTGGCTTTGTAAAGCTTGGAGGATGGATTTCAAGCCCTGAGTGCTATAGGACTACATCTGTGAAGCCTTCCAGGATGTAAATTACTGTGTTGAACGCTTTCTATTTTTTAAGAGAAAGGTGAAATCATGACTTTAATCAGTTTGCATTTCTGATTTGCACAGAGAAAAGGTTTTTGTAACTGGCTAAGACTTTTCTTGATGTTCTATACTAGTGGGATTCATGGAGGAGGGTCTTCAGGAATTGCTTATAACTTCTCCACGGAAAAACCTCTGGACAATGAGCCTGAGGTTCTTGACAAAGAATGACTGAAAGAATAGTGACATTGTCTTAGGCTCATGGGCTCCTTGTAATGGACCATAAAGAACTTCTAGTTCTGTCTGTCCTGTTGATTTAACTAAGGGAGACGAGGCCCAGAGAGTGGAAGTGACTTACTGAGATCAGGCAGTGAATGGTAGACACAGAACTATAAGGAGATGTAGAGGTTATGTCTAGCTCAGTTTGGTATCCTAATCTCATGTCTACTGCAAAATAGAGATGCTTTTAGAATAATGGACAACCTAGTCCCGGCAGCCATGACAGGCATTCTGTCACCTACCATGTACAGAGTGACATCCATTGTTTGATCTTCACAACTTCACTTTTCCAGGAATTTTCCCTCCTGCCGAGCCATATGGTTAGGGAGAGAACAGCCATATCTAAGTGTACAGTGCAGGACTAGGTATCTAATGCAAAGGGACCAATGCACTCATTGTTCAGTGATTTTGGAACGATTTGTGAGAGATGGAGACAGAGGGATATACAAACAGAGATCATTCTGTGTGAGAGGTAGGAACTCTCATAGGTTTTACACACTGTGTACTGGAAATGAGAAAAGACCGATCTGTCCAGAAAGATAGAGACTGACAGAGAGAGAGAGTATGAAGCTAACAGCAGAGAGAAGAGAAAAGATACAGGAAGTCATGATGAAGTTCAAGTCCCTGATTTTACTTCACTGTTACTTGTTACATTTCTAACCTTAGGTAGCATAATACGCTTCTCTCTCCTTCCAATAAATTTAGTAGAGTTTCTTCTCTTAATTTCAATCCAAATAATCTTAACTAACTCACCATAGAATTATGACTCTAACTTTTGAAAATCATCTGTGCTTCCCCCAACATTCAAATACCTGTATTTCTCCAATATAGTACCTTTGTCTCAAACTTCTCACATAGAAAGTATGAAAATCCCATAGGTCTAAAGAATAGTAATTGAAATTAGAAGTCCAGTTTTAGTTGGTTAGCAAAATGGATTAACCTGCTGCTGGGAAATGTGAAGAATTGTTTTGTTTGAAATAATAGAATGGTACATGATATGGTACCCACATGGATAACAAGCAATCAGTAAATTTTAAGAGATTAATATAAAAGAATTCTACTTGGATAAAAATCAACTTTGGGAAGGGCTGAAAGTTTTCCTAAAATAAACAGAGTAGTGATTCTTATACTTTTTAGAGCTTTAGATCACTTGAGAAATCCAACGAAGGCTTTAGATAATCTACCCAGGCAAATGCACATTTGCATGCAGGATGACTTTAGACAGTTCAAAGAGGTCCTTGGATCTGAAAAAGTGATTTTAATAATTTTATATTTCTTCAGATAGATCAACACTCTCTTTGACCACTAAAGAGAGGGAAAGGGGGAATTTGTATGAACCTGAATTAGGCTGAACTAAGTAAGTGAGTACTAACTAACACACTCTATACTGTTTTCGTCCCACTGTGTCAGGAGGAAGTCCACGTCCCGTGATTGGCATGTAAGACTGTTCTCGTTCTCGTTCTTGCCTATCTTCTTTCAATCCCACATATACATCTTTTTCTCCAACCACCTAAAACCAGAAAACACGAAGCCGTTTTGTGCCTTGTGCATGCTGCTCCCTCTGCTGTAAAAGCCCTTCTTGCCACTCAGGCCTTGGATGGTTGGGGTCCTACTCATCCTTCAAGATTTGACTCATATTTCACTTCTTGTGGGAAGCCTTCTCTTACAGACAAGCTGGCTGAGGGGCGATTCTTTGTGGCCCCTTTATCCACCTCAGCACTTATTGTGGAATGTTGTAATCATTTATTAGAATGACTCTCTCTTCTACCAGAGATCTGGAGACTGGCCTGTGAGATAGTCACTTATGTATCCTCAAGGTCTGGTTAGTGACCAGGGCATAGCTGGTTCTCAAGACATGGTTACTGAATGAACAAGTGAATGAATGAGTGAGTTTCTCCGGGATCATAAGAAAGTTGCTTTACCACACCTCTGCTTCAATTCCCCCTTCTAAAAAGTGGGACAATGAATGCTACTTATGCAGGAATGTGACACAAATCAATTACTGCAGAGATGCCATAAAATCCTCAAAACAGAGGCAAAATAAAAGAGCAAGGTGTATTTTTTTATAATCTGATTCACAATAGATGATACTCAAGGAGAAAAGCATCTGCTGTTGTTTCTGGCATGGCAAGAGGCTTGCCAAAATTGACATGATTTTCTAAGACATTTTGAAGCGTGAAGTGCATGAAGAGGCCTCCTGCCATTTTGAGATGAATTATGGTCTAATCTGGGCATTTAAATAAAAATAACGACAGAAAAACTCAGGATGCTTTTCAATTCTGTCTGCATCTTTTCCTGGCTAAGTGCTGGGAATATTAAAATGTAATTTAACTGCTTACCAGATTTTGTTTGCAAAATCAAAGAGCCCATTACATTTTAAAATGTGGTGTCTGGGGAAAAGGTCGCCCTCAGTCTCTGGAAGCTGAATTTAAGATGTTGAAATAGGGGGCTGGCCCTGTGGCCAAGTGGTTAAGTTCGTGCGCTCCGCTGCAGGTGGCCCAGTGTTTCGTTGGTTCGAATCCTGGGTGCGGACATGGCACTGCTCACCAAACCTTGCTGAGGCAGCATCCCACATGCCACATCTAGAAGGACTCACAAGTAAAATATACAACTATGTACCGGGGGGCTTTGGGGAGAAAAAGGAAAAAAATAAAATCTTAAAAAAAAAAAGTTGAAATAGGTCTCAGAACCACCCTTTATTTTGATGGCAGTGGGAGGATTGGTCACAGGCTTCAGAACCATTGCACATGCTACAGGTCCAATTTCTTGCGGCAGGTGCCAAGCCCATGACCAGGCTGTGGAGAGAGGTTTCTGCAGCGATATCAGCTAAGGCAGGAACCACCCCACACTTGAAGAGGTTTCTACCTCCCTTCTCTGCCAGAGGAGACTCTCAAAGTCAAAGAGAGTCTGACATCACGGTGGTGGGTGGAAACCAAAAACCAAGAAGGGGGGGTTAGCCCCGTGGCCGAATGGTTAAGTTCACATGCTCTGCTTCAGCAGCCCAGGGCTTCACCAGTTCAGATCCTGGGAATGGATCTCATCAAGCCATGCTGAAGCAGCATCCACATAGCAGAAGCAGAAGGACCTACAACTAGAATATAAAACCATGTACTAGGGGAATTTTGGGAGAAGAAGAACAAAAAATGGCAACAGATATTAGCTCAGGGCCAATCATTAAAAAAATAAATGAACAACACCAAAAAAAAAAAAAAAACAGAAAGGAGGACCCTACCCAGCATCAGAGAATAGAAGGTGAAAGATGAGTGAAGCTCTTCCTCAAGCTCCACATACCCAGGTGCATACCATTTGTTTAGTTGTGTCTTGAGGCATCTCAGGAATGTCAGGCTGCACTGGAGTGGCAGAGGTTCCCTTTCCTCTGTTTCCTGAGATAGAACGAAAAAATGGAAGGGTTAAGTTTGGTCTCTTCATTGTAACACTTACAGCCAGGCAAATAAAATGTTGAGGCCCTTCTATGTGTTTGGCACTGTGTTAGGCGATGGGGATATGGAGGTAGAGCAGAAAGATCTGGTTCCTGCCCTGATGGAGCTGACAAAGGGGAGGTAGGCGCTAAACAATTACTCAAAATTATTATTTAATTACAAACTACCATAAACACAACAAAAGAAGATGTGAAAATATTTTGTTTTAGGGTAGGGGTGGGAGTGGTGGAGAACCAGAGGAGGCTTCTTGGAGGAAGTGACACTTAAACTGTGGATCCAAAGAGTGAATAGGAATTTCTAGGCAAAGGTGATGGTGGGTGTTCACAAGGAGCAGAGAGTTCCAGATAAGCAGAGACAAGAGCCTGTAGAACTGCCCTGAATCAGGAGGACTTGCACAGTTTGAGCAGTGGGCAGTAGCTTCCTCCCATGGCCCTACCTCAACAGAAAACCAGGCATTTCTGCCCCCTCTCTCCACACAGGTGTATGCCTCAAAGATCAGGCAAAACCTCTCTCTTCCACTTTCCCTCTCCTATCAATAGTCAGAGGGTCTGAATGGGATGAGGTTTGAACAGCATCTCTAACCCAGTACCCCCACAATTGGCTTCGGTTGTATTCCTAGCATTTATCACTATTTACATTATTTTAAGTTAAGGAAAATCTTTCTGTTTACTGCAGGTGAAAAAGGTCCAAGTTGCTCCAAGTCATAGAGTTTGAGAGTTAAGGGGATTCTAGAAACAGTATAGAGTATACAGGCAGGAAGATGAACTTTGGTGTCAGCCCTGAATGCTAATCTTGAGTCTTCCCTCTCCCAGCTGCAAGCTTTCAGATCCTAATTTTGCCAGTTGTGAAAGGGGAGAAAACCAGTGATTTACCGTAATGTTGTAGAGATAAAAAATTACCTACCTAAAATACTTAACACAGGGAAGATGCTCAAAAAAAGGATTCATTGTTTGTTGTTGTGTCATTATTATCATAACACCTTAGGCAAGTCTAGTTTGCTTAATTGAACACCAATTATGATGGGCCAGGAATTGTTCTGGGCACTGTTCACATGCATCATCCCTGTTAGTATAAGATCTAGATCCTAGACCTTGTCCCAGGCCAGTTTCTCTGCACTTTTAAAAGTTTCTTTAGAAGAAAATACACACTAGTCTCCCTGGTCTCCTTTAAGCTTCCCTTTCTCCCCCACTAACATCTACAAGCGTGGAAACAGGTCATGGTTTGCACATGTAAAAATCATTTGAGAAATATGAGGCAGAGCTGGTGTTTTTTCTTTCTAACACAGTGGGAAGGATCATCTGTGTAGTCTGCCAGTTGAAGGTTTGTACTGGAGAAAATAAGCCAAGCTGGCTTCTAGAGATTTCCAGGTGTTGGAAGGGCCAGGTTTTACAATGCTTCCATGAATCTGATGGTTACACATCCAGCCCTGCCATCAGCCCACCAATGACTAGAAACTAGTGGTCTTGAGCACTGGCTGCATATTAGACCCCGCTGGGGAGCTTTAAAAATTGCCAATGATTGGGCGTCACACCAGGCCAATGAAGTAAGAGACTCAGGGTGAGACCCAAGCTCAGCACCTGTGAAGAATTCCCTCGGTAATCCTAAAGTGACACCAGGGTCGATAACAACTGATTTAAATAAAGGATTCTGGCCTCATTGGGTCCACTGAATGAAGCTTTGTGAGAATATATATATATATGTGTGTGTGAGAATAATATATATCAAAGATCTGTACATGCCAGACATTTCCCACACATTTTCTTAGTTGAAGAATAATGCTCTGTGGTAGAAAGCATCTCCATTTGACAGATAAGGTAACAGAGGCAATAAAGGCTTCAGTTCCCTGCTTAAGATTACAGAAGTGGGGTTAGGTCTTGGATTCTAACTCATTCATTCATTCAACAAACATTTGTTTAATGCTTACTACATGCTGGGCACTGTTTTAGGCACCATGATACAACAATGAGCAAGAGGGAATCTTCTCAGGGAGAGTGCGTTCCAGTGGTGAGGGCAAAGAGAGACATAAAATAATGTCAAATAGTGATAAATGCTATAAACACAACCAAAGTCAATTATGGGGGTAGATAGAAATGCAGTTGCTATTTTTGATAGGGAATTCACCAAAGGCCTCTCTGAGGTGACATTTAAATAGAGCCGTGAATAGAAAAACAAGGGAGAAAGCCAAGCAAATGTCTGAGGAAAGCATTCCAGGATAAAGCTCTGGGGAGAGCAAAGGCCTCAAGGGCGGGGTGTTTGGTGCATTCAAGCAACAGCTGAGAAGAGAGCCTAGCTAACCCAGGAGGAAAAGGGAAGAGAAGTGGGTCAAGTGTCATGCCATGTGATTTGAGTTGATTTTTTTTTTTTTTTTTTGGCTTCCAGCATTTGTTCCTCCTCTGGTGATTACCCACTTCTATTGTTAGCAACTATATTTTTCTTTGTGGAGACCACTCTTCCCCCATCCCAGTGCTGTGGTTTAGTAGTATTAACCCCCAATTTCAACTCTAAACCTGGTCTCTGCTTAGTTGAAGACTAACGTGGTATCTCAATCACGATCTTGGTTCAAAGATGGGCATAAGACTCAATCTGAGCCTCAGAGGTGAGAGGAGACATGTGCTATAATTTCTTAGCTAGTAATGTTCTCTCCTTCCTAGAAGGACCTACCAAAAGAGGGAGCTGTACAGATATGATGACATAGCTGCCATGGCTATTTTGCTATTGCAGAGGAGTGCCCACCTGGAGAAGTTGGAGGACTACCACGTAGAGCCTAGAGATTATGCCAACACCAAGTAAAGCAGAACAGAGAGCCAGAATGAAAGCAGATCCTTGATTTTGACACCTGAATGGTTAGATCAACCCACACCTATAACGCTTGCTGCTGCCAGACTTTGCAGTTACATAAAACAAAATCTCTTCATTGTCCATACCCACTGAGTTGGGTTTTCTGTCCCTTTGTATAAGTAGTTGTAAGTAAGAATTACTATAGGTATTTTTTTTCCTTGATAAGAGGGAAGGCAAACTCTTAGCCGTTTTTCTGCCAAATCTTGAGTTACAGGTCTTCAAGCAATGTTTGAGGGGATCAATGAGCCTCTGAGGCTACCTTCATTCCCTCCTAGTTATCCCCCATCAGCAGCCATGCTATAGCCCTGCTCCATGATTGCTGCTTCTTCCTCTCCCTCACTCACAGGCCCCACAATGAAGAGATGCAAAGTTGGGCCCACACTTCCTTATTGTGAAATACCCCTTTAGACCTTAGACCATACCATGTTTGGTGGGCTCTAAATGTTTTGTATTTGTCTTCATGAGAATCCATAGCATTTCTTGGATCTGTGGCTTGAAGTCTTCTATCACTTTTGTTAATTACTCAGACATAATTGTTTCAGATATTGCTTTAGCTCCATTCTCTTCCTCCTGTCCTTCTGAAACATTGATTACATGTGTACTGGGTATTGTCAGCATTTCCTATATGTCTCATATACGGTTCTTTTTGTATATTTCATTCTCTTTTTTTCATTCATGCTTATTATTTTAAGTCTCCAAGTTTGTGGTAATTTGCTACAGCAGCCTTAGGAAATGAATACCCTCATTCTCAGTCGTCCAATCCTGGCAAAACCAACCGACAATCCCCTGTTGTAAATTCCCTCTGTTTGAAATACCTGGTAATGTTTCTCTTTCTCTACTGAAACACAAAATGATATACCACCCCACCACTCTAACCTCTCAGAACCTTGTATTTTGATCCCAAGGGGAATTAGTGAACAGTTCATGTGTAGTTGACACCAATGCATATTTTTTCATCTGTCATACTTAAAACTTGCTATATGCTAAATATTTTGTGCAATTCATCCTTATCATTTCACTTAATATTACATCTTGGAAATCTTCCTGTATTGGGCCAACCATGTTATTTTACAGCTGAATACTTTTATCAATTGAATATACTGTAATTCAATTAAATGGTCCCTGAAGGATCATTTTGCTGTTTTCATTTTTAAAAACACTTACCAAAAAAAATTCCTGCACTAAACTTATATGTAAATCTGAGAGGATTTTTTGTGAGATATCAGTAACATAAGTCCCTAGCTTTGGGATTCCTAGATCCAAGGGACTATGTGACTGAAATTCTAATGCATAATACCAACTCTAACTTCTATAAGTGTACCTATCAAAGGGCTATCACCAGAGAATGCTTCATGATATAATAATATTTGGAGAAGTATGCCTTTTATGATCCAACTGGCCTAAAAGAACAGCCATGAAGGCAATCATCACCCCTAGTGTTTCTTCACTGGTGAGGCGTCTACATTTCTGGGAGTAATGAGATGAAACACAACAAGGAAACCACTGAAGCTAAGCAGCATAGTCAACAATAGTTCAAGGAACAAAATAACTGAACTCACCTGTAGGCAAGTCAGAGGAAGCTCTGCTCAATTACTCAAGAAAACTCTGTCATCTGTGCAAGGAAAGGAGCGATAAGATGGGTGAACCATATCATTGCACTGAAAGAATGTGCAATAAAGCTGGAAATTAAATTGATACTGAAGGAGCTTTTTGATACTTGTATCATTCAGGGTGCATGCAGGAAACAGAAACTACTTTAAGTATCTCCACTAGAAAGGGCTTTACTATAGGAAATTAGACGTCCACAGAATTATTGCAAGGGCTAGTAGACTGGAGTTTGGTGTCTGCTGCTAGACTCAGGCTCAGGGTCAGGCCTCAGCAGATGTAGTCCAGGGATGGGGGAAGTGCAGGAAATTCTGGCTGATGTCTCCGTGCCCCTGACCATGAGGTTGGTGAGTAGGCAGTGCAAAGTGCCTTTTGGCCACTTAAAAAACTGATGCCTGCCAGGGCCTGGAGTTGCTACTAATGCAGGAAAATAAATATACGAAATGTCCCTGCTGCCCTTCACTACCCCTTCTGCCTTTCAAATCTCATGCAACTGCATTACATTGATGGAACTTAAATCAATTCTAGAACCGTGGCATCAAGGGAGTTTTGGAAACGTTCTTTTTAGCCCTCTCAAATATGGGAAGTGCTGCAACACAAGAAAGAATGTACAAGGGGATGGAAATGGGTGTTGAGTGTAAATAGATGACATTTGGTGAAGTCCCCAAGCAGGAATTTCACTGAGCAATACTTGTGCATGTGACAATCAGGGAGTCACGTAATGCTTATGAGTACTTTAGGAATGCTTTGTTAGTGAAAATCACTTATACTTGCTTGTCCAGTATCCTTCCTCCATTTGTGTATAAATACATTCTTCTCTGGGACCATGGACTACTGTCAATCTCCCATCCCCTCCCTTAGCCTATGCTGTGGCCACCTTGTTTAATTAACTCCATCACTTTCTCCACCCATCCTTCCCTTCCCCCCCACTCTCTGTCTCTGTCTCTGTATCTCTCATTAATTTTTGGTTCTGGTTCTTCCTGAAGTTCTATTTTCCCTCAATTTTATATGTCATTCCATAGCCTTTAAAGATATTTCTTTTGCTTATGTTAACAAAAGGCAGTTTCTGTTTCTAGCAACCAGATAGCCACTGGTAAGAATTTCTATCTCCTTCTTACCTATCAAAAGTCAAGCAAGGGGGCCAGCCCCATGGCTGAGTGGTTAAGTTAGCGTGCTCCGCTGCAAGTGGCCCAGTGGTTCATCAGTTCGGATCCTGGGCGCAGACATGGCGCCGCTCATCCAGCCACATTGAGGCTGCTTCCCACATGCCACAACTGGAAGAACCCACAACTAAGAATATACAACTATGTACCGGGGGGCTTTGGAGAGAAAAAGGAAAAAATAAAATCTTTAAAAAAAAAAAAAGTCAAGCCAGTTGTGAGATATATGTCCTGGGTTTTCCAGAGGAGTTTTAATGGCATATGATCTTATTCTCTTCAAATAAAAATGAGTGTTAGATTTTTATCTAGTTTGCTTTGTTTATACCTCATAAAACTTTTCCAAAAATGATATCATAAATCAGAAAATATGACCTCCTGAGCTTCATGTCACTTTGGACATATGAATAGGTAAGGCATAGGTATGCAGGGCCACAAGCTAGACAGCTGATGACCGTATCAGCTGCTGAAGGCCCAGGCAGGGAAGAGAAATTTCATGAAGCAGCACTCTCAAGAAACATTAATAATCCAATGAAGATCTGATATTAGCCCGAATCTGGAAATGAGCTATAGTAGAAGTAGCTCCTGCCTTCTACACTTTCTGTAATTTCTTTCCAGGCCTTCTTAGGAGAGACAGGCTTATGCCTATGACATCTTCTGATCCTCCAAGAAATGACAATAATGCAACAACAAATTCCCAGATCCATTGATATTTCCACATTCATAACATTTATTTTTCAGAGCTGCTAGGAGTTACCAAATATGAGATAAAGCCTCTGGACAAAATGGCACCAGAAAACCTCTTTGCCCTTCCTGATTATGTGCTGATAGTAGGGGACCTGTGGATGGCCACTTTCTCACTGTGCTAACATGTTCTTCCCTCTGTGTGAGCGCATTCCTGATGTCTCCCTGTGATTCCAAATTTCCTCCTCTTACAAGAACCCCAGTCAGACAGGATTAGGCTCCACCTTAATGGCCTCATGTAACTTAATCACCACTTTAAAGTCCTTGTCTCCAAATACAATCACCTTCCGAGGTGCTAAGTGTTAGGGCTTCAACATATGAATTTTGGGAGGATACAATTAAGCCCGTAATGGTAACAAGGATTCAAAGAAGCCCAACTTTTGGTGCAACTTACTTAAGGTCTCTGAACCTCAGTTTATTCACCTGTGAAGTGGGTATAGAACAACACAACTCCTGGGGCTATTGGGAGTATGAAAAGAAATGAGCCGTGTAGAATGTCTAGCCTGTGCCTGGGACATGTGAAGTGTGTGTGCATTAAAGCCTTATGCCCCTGAGTCAGGCAGTCATTTTGGTTACCGTTTAACTCAGCTGCTGGGATGCTCATTCAACAGCACCATCTTCCTCTGATTTTACCTTCTTGATCATGAAGCCTAAGTTGTTACCCAAAGCCAGTGCAGTTCAGAGCCAGGATTTCCATCAAGGCCTGTGTGATTCCAGGCTCATGCTGCCTTTCTGCATGGATGGGGGCTGAAGGGGTAGGGGAGGTGCTAAACTGGAGAGGAGAAGTTACCTGCAGGCCCTCAGCTTCTTTGGATACAACCTGCCCCTAGAACTTAAAAGTCTCCCCATATTTGCATCTGTATCCCCCACCTCTACTGGGTCTTAGAGGAGAGGGCAGTAGATACTGAGCTTCTCAAATCCAGGACTGTTTTCAGTACCAAGCCAAGGGTGGAGTCAGCTCTGGAGCTCAGCAGTTTGCCTAAAGCCCCTGTGCCTCACCACCATCGTACAAGCTTCTGAGTTTCATAGGACTAGCAGGAGCACAGGTATAGAGTATCAAGAGCCAAGACTCCGAACACAAAGAGCCTGCATTTTACGCAGCCTTATCGATGAATTCATTTATCAGTTACATATTGGTTTTAGCCTCTCTCTGGTGCCTCAGTTTCCTCATTTGAAAGAAATAATACCTGCCTCATGGGGGATTTGCAAGGATTCAAAGAGTTAACATTTAGAAAGCAGTTAGAAGATTGCTTGGACTATAGGAAGCACTATATAATTATTAGCTATTAATAATAAAAATACATTTATTAGCAATATTATTATACTTACTTCATATGAATTCTCGCCCCATACGAATTGTGGGCTTCTGGAGGAGAAGGTTAGCATGCCTGAGGCAAAGTCATCCGTTCCGTTCGAAGCCAGGGAACAAGCGGGTAAGGCAGATGACCCAGGATCGGACATCCGCAGGCCTGGTGGACAGGCTGTGCCAGAGAGCGAGGCAGGGTGGAATCCCAATGATCCTGGGGATGGAGGAAAGGGAGGATATTTTCGGGGTCTGCTTCTGAAAGCCATGAAAAGAGTAAGCCGGCCACCCATTAAATGGCCTAAATTCAGACAGGTCCAATAGGGCCCTGGGGAAAGCCGAGCCGCCCCTCCCCGCCCCGCGCCCCCCCCTCCCCCCGCCACACCCACGCACTTTGTTCCAGAGGCCGCAGGACTGCCTCAGGCGATACGCAAACTGGGACCTGGAGGCCCGGGGCAGTACAGTGATCCCGAATCCGTGTTTCAGATCTCAGAAGTGCTCCAGACACCCGTGGGAAAGTACAAAAGTTGGCGATCGGTCCTGCTACCAGTCCTGCACAGCTACGAGTGGCTGCACGGAGGGTGCTCCATAACCGGCTTGAAGCTGAGGATGCAAAGGAAGACAAGATGATGAAAAGGTAGGCCGCCCTGCTCGCTGTGGCCCGCCAGTGTCCTCAAGGTATCCTGAGGGAGAGGGGGCATATGCCATGGGTGAGTAACCCCGGCCCCCACCGAGAGGCCAGGAGGCCACCCACAATGTCGGGGGCTAATCGGTGTGCGGACTGCCAAGAGGAAGGGCGTTGGTGGCAGGATTGTCCGAACCGTCCCCAGGGAGGGAAGGGATCGAAGAAGACCGAGCCGTGGCAGTTTCCCTTGACCACAGATGAGACGTGATGGGGCTGAGGGACAGCCCCCTCCCCCGGTTGGCTCCAGGAGGCCCCGGTGACCTTGGCAGGAAGGAGGAGAGCAGGCTGAATCTTTGCTCCCTAGTGGAGCCGTGTTCTTGGTGTGGAATGCCCACAAGGGAAACCTTTCTGAAGGAAAGTGTGAACTGATGGAGGTCTCAGGAAAGGGAGACACCGGAAGATTTCTGGAGCCCTGGACCTGTGAAACAGGGTCCAAACTGCTGAAGGATTCCTCACTGTGTGTACCAGAATGCCCCTCTCCCCACCCCCTTCTAGGGAGGGACGTGCTCTGTGAGTTAGGGGCCTCCACAGGCCGGGAACAGGAGAAAACCGAGCTCCAAGCGCCAAAAAGTGGGGGAGGTGAGCTGATGACCCTCTTGCAGGATACAGCAGCCCCTGAGAAGCGAGAGATTCCCCTACATGATTCAAGCAGGGCTAACTCGGAACTCGGGCCCAAGGACAGGTGGAGTGAGCAGCCAGTGCCACGCCAGGAAAGGTAAAACGGAAGCAGGTAGGTGGCTGGCCCCGGGTAAAACATATGCCCCTTGAAGCCAGAAGCCATAAAGAGGAAGCTTTCCCGGAATCAGTAGGTTTTCAGAACAGGGGAATCTAGCTTTGCTCGAGACCTTAGTGCTCTCAATGCTGTGCGCTCCTGGGGCTATAACAGTAAATGTCTTCCCTTGGTTTCTGGCACCGAGCGCCTCAAAGTCCTGTGATTGCCCATATGAGAGCCACATGGCGCATCTTTGGTTAGGAGAATTACTTTAGGGCTCAGTTCCTGAAACGAGTCCAGAGCCAGAAAGGCGAAGTGGTTTGTCTGGTGTTATTCCTAACAAGCCCCTTTCAACGCCACCTGAACTGGTGTTAACGAGGCGAGTGTTGGAGAAGCCCTAAGGCTGGGGGCTGGGTGCCGGGGAAACCAACTGTGCGATTCGATTCGGGCCTTGGAAGTTTCAGGCCCGTCCCCGTCCCCGCCCCCACACCTGGGGTGGGGGCGGGGGCAAGAGGGGCTGAAGGTCGCGCTGAGTAGCCAACGGCCAATGACCGTAATCGACTATGCCCAGGCGATAGAGTCTCCGTCAGACTGCGAAAGGACGGTGCTCAGACAGCTGCCGCGTTGGCGAACACGTGGAGGTTCGGGGAGAGTGGCACACCCAGAGAGGCCCCGGGAGCTCCTCCTCCCTGCCACACATGTTTTGCTCTATGCACCTCTTCCCTGTGGCTGTTCAGAAGGGAGAGGTTCTCCTGAGTTGTGTGAGCCGCTCTATCAGAGCCCTCAAACCCAAGGAGGGGGTGGTGGGAACCTGCGGTCTCTCGGCCGGTTTGTCAGGAGCACAGGTCACGACCCGAACTTGCAATTGGCATTGAAAATGGGGGTGGGGAGAAGGGTAATCCTGCGGGGTGTGATTCTATCCCCAGGAGGATAGAGTCAGATGTGAGTTAAGTATGTTCAGCCTCTTGACCAGTAAGCGATATGATGTGTCTAAAGGGATGGCTCTGTTTTTTCTTCTTTGGATTCTTTACATTGGATGCATGGCTATCACCCTCTCTGATAAAGTACGGCGACCATAAACGGACGCTTTTGAATGGGGCAAACTGGACACTGTGGTTAAAGTTTAGCCCCCAAGCTTCAGAGCAGTAGCTGCCATCTGCTTGTTAATCAAGAAAGCAAAAAAAATTGGCTATGGACCTACCTATGAGGGTTTGGACTCCTACATCAATTCTCTAGTCTACCAGTGACTGATGAGGCCTGTGGCTATCCCCAAACAGAATACTTCAGTATCAAGATATGATGCCAGATTCCCTTCAGATTTCTTTACTATCCTGTCATATCTTAAACTCTGCTGCCCTTTTCCTTGATTCCAATGGGTCTTTAAGCCATGCTTGCCCAGAAGTGACCTCCAGCCACAGAGGTCTCCAGAGTGAATCATGGACGTTAAACATGGGCCAGAGATGCTTAAACTGTTAGAAGTGGTACAGGTCCCCAAGAAAGTAGCTGGGATCCATGGTAAAGCCCTTTAAAGGACATAACGTGGCAGCTGCAGCTGCAAAAATGGCCGCTCCATCAGGAGAGCTTCTCTAGTTACCATTAATTTCCACACTGCCCTCGTGTGAACTGACACCTTCTGTGAACTTACTACAGATGAAGTGAGGGAAGCTACTACACAGCATTCTCAGTGGTCCCCAATAGTCAAGGGCTGGAAGACAAACGAGGGAAGGTTTATGTCCCCAAATAGCTTTAGTGTGCTCATGCCAACTTAACTCGCAAGGATTCAACCCACTTTGATTTTGGTAACACCGTGACCTCACAGAGACCACCTCTGACCTCATAGAGGCCCCTTTTGCCCTCACTGACAGAGGTCTCAGCTGACCTAACAGAGTTATCCCCTGACACTTTAGACACTCCCCTTGACCACACAGAGACATCCCATGTCCACACAGAGACTTGTCTGACCACCCAGAGACCTCCACTGACCTCATAGTGAACCCCTCTTCCCTCAAAGTGAGGTCTCCTGATTTCACAGAGAACTCCCTGAACACACAAAGAACTCCCATGACCTCCAAGAAACCTCTAGTGACATTATAGAGACCCCCCTCTGACCTCACCGAGACCTGATATCACAGAGGCCAGCCATTACCTCAACAAGATCCCCTACAACACAGTGAGAACTCCACTAATTTCATGGAAACCTCAAGTGACTCTCACCAGGTCTAGGATCTCAGGGAAATGAAGAGAGGATGGTGGGTGCACCTGCCCCTCCCCAACTGACTGACAAATGGGTCTTATTGACTGTTAGCACTCTGGAAGCCCCACTCCATGGAGGGAAAACCCTTCTTTCTATCTACGCATGAACAGCAAAGGTGACTGGCCTCAGAAAGGCCCTTGGGCTTGCTGAGGGACAGGTCCTTGTGGCACTGAAATTGTGGGGGAGCCCACTGGTGGTGGCCGGGTGCAGCTGCTGGTGAACTGGGATTCCCAACTTCTACAACTGTGTCTCACAGCCCCTTCTCCCCTTCTGCTCAGGTCCCACTCCCATCCTTTGAAAATAGCTTTCTGCCCCTCTTTGCCCATCAGGAGCCAGGGGGCAGGGCAAGGCTATCCCTCCTGCATGCTGATCATCCGGGGCCTCCTTTATTGTTTGACATAACAAGGCCTCCCATCAGGAAGGAGCTTTTCAACACAGGGAGCAGTAAATGTTTGACAAGTCAACAGGGCTCAGAAAGCTAGCCAAAGGAGTTCGGCCACACTAGGCATGCCATGCCCCTGCGGAAATAGTGGGGAAATTGGCAGGCCTGCCCTTCCAGGGGCAGGCACCTCCCTTCACTCTGGAGTCACTAAAGCCATGCCCTCCTGCTGCCCAGAGCTCTACTCTTGAGAAATCCATGACTAAGGTCCAAGGCAGGCCTTCCCCTGGCCATCTCCCTGGGTGCACTGTGGCAGGGCACAGGGAGAGGTGTATCCTCTGGAGGAGCCTGCTTTGTCTTAAGGAGGCCAGCCATTCCAGCTTCCTGGGATGAGTCTCTGTCTGGGGTCTAGGATGGGGAAAAGGGCCCTCAGACCTGAAAGTACCCTGGCAGTTGTCATCAGCCTGGTTGGAGCAGGAGGCTGCCAGGCAGCTAGTGTGCCCAAACTGTGTCTCAGCCCCTCCACATTCTGGCTCCTTCCAGCCCAGGCCGGGCTCCTGAGGGAGGATGATGAACTTGGCAGCAGCCGGTGCAAGGGCACCAGCAGCGGGGGTGGTGTCCCACAGCCTCCTGGGATGCATTGGGTGGGGTGGCGCCCCCTGTGGTGTGGCATGTGGAGTGGGCTGACTCTGGTCACCTCTGGGGCAGGGATCCACCTCAGCTCAACAGAGGCAAATACAACAAATGACACTTGGAGAGGAGCTCAGGGATCTTCATGCCCCTGCCTCAGGGTAATTCCTCTTGCCCAACGACTCCTATCAGACCCAATCCCAACATTCCCAGGTCCAGATTTGAGACCACAGTGGTGAATTTGGAACCTACTTCTTACTTCCCTGTCCAGCCTACTGTGGTGGTGTTCTTGGTGGTTGGGAAAATGGCACTGGCGGTGGCTGCAGTGGTAAAGGCCATGGTGGCAGCTGCTTCCCAGACATGTGGCATCTTGGGGACCCGAGGAGTGCATCGTTGGTGTACCCACACCCTCCCCAGCCCCCCATCTCTCCCATCTGTCCTAGTGACTCCACCACTCCAGGAGCCCTGCTTTCCTCACTTACAGCCATCTCTTTGACTGCACTTGTTTAAATTACATGACCTTGAAACCTCCCTCCATAAGCTATTCAGATCAAAATTCTCCCTGGAACCTCCTGAGTTGGCTGAGAACAGAGCAGCAAAGTCCACAACATTCTCCAAAGTTAGAGGCAAGATTTTCATCTTGAACTTCCTGGGCACACCCCTGGGCTCCTAAGCAGGCTTCATCTGACCTTAATTATGGATTTCAGGCCATCCCCTTCTGTCTTTTTGAATCTGGTCTGCCTACCAGTATTTCATGTTCTGGAGAATATCTTGGGTATTTTCCAGGTGAAACTTCAGTGTTTCCTCATGGCTTTGCTGCCTCAGTTGGTCCAACAGCTTACAGAGGTGGGCCTCCTGGGCCCATGTGACTTCACATATGTTAAGTCACTGTGAACCTGTGAGTGAAAACATCTCACACTAGTTCTGTTCAATGGGTTCTTCCCCAATGTGAGATTTCTGCTTATTGGAGGAGCTAAGAGGCACTTAAAAGACTGCCCACAGACGTTCATTTGTTCTTTTCTCTATGTATGAATTCTAGGCTAATCAGTCAGTCATAGTTCCTGGTTAAAAACCTTCCCCATGGCTGGCCCCGTGGCCGAGTGGTTAAGTTCGCGCGCTTCGCTGCAGGCGGCCCAGTGTTTTGTTAGTTCGAATACTGGGCGCGGACATGGCACAGCTCATCAGACCACGCTGAGGCAGCATCCCACATGCCACAACTAGAAGAACCCACAACGAAGAATACACAACTATGTAGCGGGGGGCTTTGGGGAGAAAAAGGAAAAAATAAAATCTTTTAAAAAAAAAAACAACCTTCCCCATGTAAGTTACATATGCACGGTGTGTTACTCTCTTGCATGCATTGAGATTTCTTCTTCTTTTGTTTTTTTTTTTTTTGAGGAAAATTAGCCCTGAGCTAACATCTGCTGCTAATCCTCTTTTTGCTACGGAAGACAGACTGGCCTTGTGCTAACATCTGTGTCCATCTTCCTCTACTTTATATGTGGGACGTCTGCCATAGAATGACCTGCCAAGTGGTCCCATGTCTGCACTGGGGATCCAAACTCGTGAAGTCTGGGCCACTGAAGTGGAACGTGTGAACTTAACTGTTGTGGCACTGGACCAGCCCAGAGATTTCCTCTTTATAACACCTCAACTGTACAGTTGGTTAATTTTGTAACTTCATTGTGTTTCATAGACTAGGTATTTGAGCCATGTTTATACAATTGTCCTTTTATAAGAACTCAGGTTATAGCTCTGGGCTCAGGTCAATATCTTTCCTAAATTAAAATTATGCAAAACTTTCTGCTGGGATGGCACTTACTCCCAACTCAAATTATAGTCCCGTTATTGTGCTTTACTAGTAATCATCCCATTCCCAGGCCTCTAATGTAGGGGACCAGGGTTCAACCCAAGAAACTTATCATCACTGTGCAGTTAGATGGATCCTTCCTGCAGATATCTGGTATAGGTACCATTTCTTGGTTTTAAAGGTTACTTCTCCTGTCTAAAGTCAATTAAAAAATAAATTTCTCAAGAGGCATTAGGGAACCAAAGTGTTGTACAGCGTGCAAGGCAAATATTGACCCTTACACAGGGCAAGAATGTGAAATGGAGCAATGCACTAGTGTCTAGAAACATGTTTTAGGGCACTGTCAATTACAAAATGTTTTCAAGATTGAAGAGAAAACTAAGACAGATTTTGGTCAGGTTATGAGAGAAGAAATCATCAAGGGGAAGGGATGAGGGCAAAGTTCATAATATGAAACTTTCAATCCAAAGAAGACATAAACTATAAATAAAATACATTGATAAATGCTGGGAATAATGACAACATTGAGAATTTTTCCCCACTGGATTCCCATACTTTCCTGAAAAGACCATGGACTTAAGGAAATCTGTAGTTGGCATTACCTAGGTCCTGATCCCTCATTGACTAGGCTTCTCCTCATAGTGAACACACATGCCTAGAACTTAGCCAGCCTCAGGCCATGTGGGAATCCCCTTTCTTCCCTCCACAACTCCTCTCCTTGCTCCAATGGGAAATTGTGTCTTATTTGCAGACCTGCCACCCTGTTCATGGGAAAAAGCCACTTGAATTTTGAACTGTGTTTTAAGAACCATACATATTCCTCAAGTCAAGGACAGGATCACAATGAACAACTAAGTGAGCATTGAAGAAAACCTTGGAAGTCCTTGAGCAGAGCAGGAGGAACACCGTGACACCAAGTCGAAAGCATTGAGGAACTCGTGGATGTGCACGAGCAAGCTCACAGAGTAAAGATTCCCAGTGTTTTCAACAAGGGAGGAGTTAAATGTTTCTAGTTAATCCAGAATAACCTAAATTTATGTTGCCTGGTGTTTTTTTCTACTGTGGCCTCAAACTTTGGGCTTACTGCTTAGAACAGAATAATTACTTAGGAACTGTTTAATCTTATTTTTTAGTTATTAAAAAAATCCATTGAGTTTTCAGCACTGTTCTGGGTGCTGGCAATAGAGCAGCAACAAAGACATAAAATTGTGGTCAAGAAGACTATATTCTAGTGAAGGGGCAAACTACATGTCATTAAATCAATAAACAGAATTACCTTCTCGTAGTTGTGTTATGAAAGAATAAAAATGAGAGCTGAGGGGAACATGATATGTGGAAACTTCTCTGGATACTTGTTGAGTAAATAAATCCTTATTGACAGACTCAACAACAGAGAGATGAATGATGTTCTCCAGCATCACATCTCTGTGTAGCTTTTGCCAGGATGCGCCCACCAAGGCCTATTCTTCCTGGGTGAAGCCCAGAACCACATCCATGAAGGTCGCTGATTCCTAAAACATTGTGGACATTCTGGTTCAGACAGGGACGTCTCTACCAGAGTCCAGGGGCAGAAAGTTGACATGATAGAGTTGGAGAAATGAGGCTGTAGGTATAGAAAGCTGAAGTCCTCATTGGGGTTCTAGCCAAACGCTTCCCTGTGCTGATCTGGCATGTGTTATTCTTGCATAACCGCAAACGTATATACAGTCTGTACACAGACTTAATACATACTAGCTTCATTATCACATGATGTGCAATGTGAAATAAACTGGACATTTCCCAAAAATATGGTAAATCTCATTTACAGACTGGCGCGTTTAATACAGTTTATTGGTTGTCAACTTAAGAATACATAACTAGACTCTCCTCACCAATTTAAAGTGAATCACAGATTCATCACATAGCAGGCAATATCAATTGCCTGTGACATATAACTGTGATTATGTGTAAACATTTCCCTTATAGGAACCTTACCTTTCTCCTTTGTGAAATGGTTTAACAACCTCTTACAAATGTTGACCGATCCAATGAGCTAATTTGCAAAGCACTTCTTTTGCATCACTCAATACACATAAGTAAGAAGTATGTTATTTGAATGAAGCCATGCTGACCATTCTGCAGAATGGAACAGATTTAGAGAACACGGATCGGCAGGTGCAGCCTCTGTCTCTTATCTGTACACATTCCCTGTGTTCACTACAAGGTAGAAGGACAGATGGTCCAGAAACACAACCCAACGTTCCCTGATACTTTTATACAGAAGGATGGCCCTAGCCTGCCCCACCTACAGTGAGGTTTCCATTGTCAATTTTCTCTGGGACCTCCAAGCATCTGTTATCATTTAGTTTAGTCCTATGCATCTGATAACAGGTAACAGAAGCCTCTCAATTGTATATGGTCACTCCAGGAGACCCCAAATGGCCACAGAACCCTCCACCCCATCCCCCACCCTGCCCCTCATCCCCTGCCTGCTGAGCTGTGCTCACCCCACCCCAGCACTGACCCCCTCCAAAGTGAGTCCGACCCACCTGAAGAGTCCACAGCCGCCCCATAGAGACAGCAGGCGAACCTGAGACGAAGCCTGAGAAGTCTGAGTGTGACAGTGGTGCCTGCCATAAGACTTGGACGCCTGTGGCGTCAGGAACGCCCCCTTCACGCCTCACCCAGGCTGAAAGCCCCACCCCAAAGATTCAGGGCAAGCGCAAATTGCATCAGCAGGCCCGCTGCTCCATGGCCTGAGGGCTGAAAGGAGTCGCAGTCACTGCTCCTTACAGCTCTTAGGAAAGCACCGATGTATCCACCCTTTCCTCCATCATGCCTGTCGCCACGCATATCACGCTCTGGGCTCCTTCAAGCCCCTCCCCTCACGCCCCTCCCCACGCCCACCACGCTCTGCGCTCCTTCACGGCCCTCCCCTTCCTCCTTCATGACCCTCCTCTTCCTCCTGGCGTCCTCCACACTCTGACCCTGCAGCCATGCTGCCGGGCTAAAGCGGGTTTAATTAATGGCGCCTGAGGCCGGCTCCTGAGGGCTCCTGAGGCAGCTTGAAACCCAGCAAAAGCTCCCTGGCTGATAAAAGTTCAGTGGCTAAACTGGAAATACTGGGACCCGTGTAGGTAGAACTTGCATTTTCAAAGCCACCTTTCCTCCATCCCCTCCATCTGGTCGGGCTGCTGGAACCCTCACAGTGGAGAACTCCCAGCTGAGGGGTCTACACTTTGGTCATGCCTCATAGAAGAACAGCCCCAGCCATAGTATTAAAAGGAGGAAACATCACAGCAGACAGCTCTAATTCCTGCACTATAGACAGGAAATGCAGAAGCCCAGTAAGTGACCCCCTAAGCTCCTTCTCTGAGGCCCCACTCAGTGGGTCCACAGGACCTCCTTACCCACCATGGGCCTCTTGGCCTAGTTAACACAGGCAACAGGACCAGAAGTTCCCAGTGTTTTTTCCCAAAATGTTAGTGTGGTTTTATCTAGGTCACTGTATTTTGGGGTCTCTTTGTTAGAACAGCTTAACCTACACCTTAGCTAATATACCCTTCCCCAGGTCATCTGACTGATAAATCACAACATTGACAGTGTTCCAGATGTTTGTCACTTTCAATTTCACTGTTAGGTAGTACTTATTAGAAGTTTTTGGGTGAAAAGTAAAATTCACAGAGCCCAGCGTATGCAGAGTGTGCTGTTAAATGATTCCTCCAGAATCTCCAGATGTTCTTTTTGGATTAAGACAGGCCATCAGAGAATTGCACACCTGGGCTGTCTTGATCTGGTTCCTTGGATAATTGCTCTGTGGATCTGAGCTTTGGCCCTGAGCCATCGGCCCACACTGAGGAGTGCAACAAACAACCCCGTGAGCCCCACTGCTTCCTTGCCTGGAGGATGTGATTGAGGATGTGGTTTTCTGCCCTTTGCGTGGACCCAAGGAAGAAGTTTCTTTCAGACCTTGTACCAGGAATAATCGTGCTTCTCCTGAGCAACTGGTTTGTTTTGTTTTTGTGAACACTCTAAATTGTGTCACTGTCTGTGTCTTTCAAAGCCATCGAAAATCCTTTGGGAACAAGACAGGGTATAAAATAAAGCTATTCAGAGTTTAGACCAAGCTCCCTATTTAATGCATTATATTCCTTTTGGAAAAGTCGCTTCACTTGGCTGACCTTTGCTCGTAAGTTAGAGATAATGAGTTCTTCCTGTGAACAGAGTGTAAATTAGTATTTTTAAAGCAACTCAGAGTTCCCTCAAGGCAAGTTATTATGGAAACTAACACTAATATTTAATTTCTTTAAATCTCTGCTATTTTGTAATTCCCTCTCTTTTTATGTCATTCCTGAACTTTGCTTGCTCATTCATTTACTTGGCACATTTGAGGATGTAACAGTGCACCAAACACCCTGGAAGGATACAGATTAAAAAGTCTGGATTGTGCTTTCCAGTAGCATGAAGAGTTGAGGGTGTGTTTTCCACTAAATTAGAGATTTAAATAACAAGAAAACAATAAATGAATAAGTAAATAAATATCTTAATTATAAAATTCTGTGGTTGCAGTTAAGAAAAGAAATAGGGAACAGTGGGAAAGGATGACAGTTCTAGAGGTGGAGATGGAAGGTGCCTGTAAGAAGGCAACTTTCAAGCAAAGCCCTGGAGAATAAAAAGGAACAACTGTGCTAAGAGCTGAGGAAATAAGTCTTAAGGCATGAGAGGGTTTGGCAGGGTGATGGATCTGAAAACAGACAGTGGCATGACGGTAAGCAAGGACAAAGGAGGAATTTGGAGAGAAGGTCAGGGACCAGGCCATTTAGGGCCTTAAAGGTCGGAGCATGGGGCCTGCATCTTCTCTTACCTTCCATAGGATGCCTCTTGAAGCACTTTATGGGCCACAGTGATGTGGTACGAGTGAGGTTTTAAGGAGATAATTTTGTTTGTATCTCTAGTGTGAGATAATCTCACGTAATAAGGGAAATGTTGAGGCAAGGTAAGCACTGAGGGTTGGATAGGGGAGCACAGAGGAGGTGTCCTCTGGGAGTTCTCAATTTGCTTGTTGAGCAAGGCTTCCTCAAGTTTATGGTGGCTGAGCTGAGATGTGGAGAAATGAGTAAGAGTTCGCTAAGGGAAGGGAAGTAAGGGTGAACTAGACAGTGAACTTCATGACTGAATGTACAGTGATATGTGACAGCACGGTAAGGATGCTGCTCTATTGAAGCATCAAGTAAAACAGAGTATGAGGGGAGATGAAGCTGGAGAGGGGACTAAAGATTGGACCATGGAGAAGCTTGAGTGTCTAATACTTTCTTCCCCATTCCATGGCTGGCAGGTGGGAGGGAGCTGGGTCCCATCTCCTAACATTTTTCTGAGAATTATTTGCGAAAATAATTGCTGCAACCTCTTAAATAAAAGCTTACTTCCCCCCATACTTTCTTTGAAATAAGACCCCTTGGAGTACAGGTGGCCATGAGCAACTCTTCTGCAACCTGAGATGGAGCAGTTGGGAGAAGGTTACTCATCTTCACCTTTGCCTGTAGCTTGTCACCTCCTATCACCACCTCCTCCTTTCCCTGGCTCTTGTCATCTCCAGACCTCTGCAGAGGGAGTTGCTGGTGGGTGCCCATCCCACTTCCTAATGAATGTAGGTGTGCTTAGTAAAATGCTGACAGATATGACGTGTTATGATAAGTGCTAATGGCACTAGATTTAGAGTCAGGGGCTGGTCCTAGGCCTTCTGCTTAGTAGCTGAGTGACCTGAGCAGGTCACTTGATTCCTGGGAGCTATTTCCTCACATATATATAAAGGGGGATGTATCTACCTCCCTGAGTTGTTGTGAGGATTAAATGAAAAATTGAATATATGCAAAGTGCTTACACAGTGCCTGCTTAGTAAACTATAGGTGTTATTGTTGTCCATAGTAGGGAAATACTAATCAAAAGGGAAAGCAGACTCAAAGTTCTTTTCTGAACACTGATCATGGAAGACTAGGAAATGGAGAAGCTACTGAAAAAAAATAAGGTAATTGACCTTGGCTAAATCACTTAACTCGTTTCCTCATCCAAACTGTGGGGGTTACAATTTCCCTTTTGTGTAATGTATTGGATATTTATAAGGAATAGATGTTACTATAGATGCAAAAAGTTTTTGAAAACTGAGCATTTCTTGTTTTGCTTAAAGAAAATCTGGATCCTCCAAGAGATGACAAGGATTTTGGCAGGGAAATATTTCAGAGAGAAATTGTGGTAGAAGTTAGAGAAGCTGGCAGGGCTGTCAGACTGTGATGGAGGTCTGACTTGAGGAAAGGGGGGACAACCTTGAACCAAAGTCAACCAATAGAGGAATCCTGCAGCTCACATCTTTCAGGAAGAGGGCAGCCAAGCTATCCCTGCTGAGCTCAGTAATGGGCTGGGAAGAGCTTGTGGGAGGCGTGGCCTCAGCACAAAGAAGTGATGGATTTCAGAGCAGCAGCTGGGGCCATTGGTCAGTTCTGCTCCCTGTAGCTGGCATGTTCTTGTGGCCACCACATTTACTATGATGAAGAATCTATTTTCTTACCAGGAGAATATATTGTTTTGCAACTAAGACTTTTTATTCTGATCCCCCTACATATGTAAGAGAGCTCATCCCGGCAAGTCCACTGCAGCCATTCTTCCAGTGAAGGTCAACAAATAGTGTGCAGTGCTCTGATAATGAGCTAAAGGAACTTGTGGGCATGGGCACTGCTTTTATCTTAAGCGCATTCTTGAAAGAGCTAACGGGGAAGGTGTTCGTGTTCTCTCTTAGAGCTGGTACTTTTTCTTTCTTGATACAAAATAGCATTTATTAATAATTTCCTCTGTATCCACTGACTTTTCTATCCAATGAGCCACCCTATGCCTTTCGATTGGAGCATTTAGTCCATTGACATTTAAAGTAGCTATTGATAAGAAGGTACTTATTGCCATTTCGTTGCTTTTTTTCTGGGTATTTTAGTAATTCTTCTCAGTTCCTTTCTTCTCTTGCTCTCTTCCCTTATAGTTTGATGGCTTTCTTTAGTATTATGTTTGGGTTCCTTTCTATTAATTATTCGTGTATTATAGGTCTCTGGTTTGCCATCATCACGAGGTTCATATATTATAGCCTACATGTATCATGATCAATATTGAGTTGCTGGTCTCTTTAATTTGACCTCTTGCTGAAAGCTCTACTCTTTTTTGTGTGTGTGTGAGGAAGATTAGCCCTGAGCTAACATCTGCTGCCAATCCTCCTCTCTTTTTCTGAGGAAGACTGGCCCTGAGATAACATCCATGCCCATCTTCCTCTACTTTGTATGTGAGACGCCTGCCACAACATGGCTTGACAAGTGGTGCATGGGTCCACACCTGGGATCTGAACTGGTAAACCCAGGGCCACTGGAGCAGAACATGTGAACTTAACCACTGCACCACTGTTCTGGCCCTAAAAGCTCTACTCTTTTACTCTCCTCATCCCATATTTTCTGTTTTTGATATCATATCTAACCACTTTTTTTCTGCATGTGTATCCATTACCCTCTTATCATGCAAAGAGATAATTTTAATACCTTTGTCTTTTGACCTTCATATCAGCTGCTACATTTATTGTACATTTGCCTTTACCACTGATTTTATTGCTTTTTTAAAAATTAATTTTCTTGTTCCTATTTGTGGTCTTATCTTTTCCACTTAAGCAAGTCCCTTTAGCATTTCTTGTAAAGCTAGTTTCTTGCTGATAAACTCCTTTAGTTTTTGCTTGTCTGGGAAAATATCTCTCCTTTCATTCTGAGTGATAAGCTTGCTGGGTAGAGTATTCTTGGCTGTAGGTTTTTTTCCTTTCAGCACTTTAAATATATTGTGCCGCTCCCTTCTAGCCTGAAAAGTTTCTGCTGAGAAGTCAGCAGATAGCATTATGGGGTTTCCTCTGTATGTAACTTGTTGCCCTTCTCTTGTGGCTTTTAGGATTCTCTCTCATCTTTAATTCTTGACCTTTCAATTATAATGTGTCTTGGTGTGGGCCTCCTTGGGTTTCTCTTATTTGGTGCTCTCTGTGCTTCCTGTACTTGGATGTCTGTTTCCTTCCTTAGGTTAGGAAAGTTTTCAGCTATGATTTCTTCAAATAGATTTTCTGCCCCTTTGTGTCTCTTCTCCTCCTGGGACACCTATAACACAGATATTAGTATGCTAGATGTTGTCCCAGAGGTCCCTTAGACTGCCCTCACTCTTTTAAAATTTTTTTTCTTTTATCTGTTCAGCTTGTGTGATTTCCTCTAGTCTTTCATCCATCTTGCTGATCCATTCTTCTGTATCTACTCTGCTATTGAGGGCCTCTACTGAAGGTTTCATTTGTGGTATTGCATTCTTCATTTCTGATTGATCCTTTTTTATATTTTCCAATTCTTTGTTGATGTTCTCACTGAGTTCTTCTCCCAAGATCAACGAGCATCTTTATGACTCTTTGTTTGAACTCTTTGTCAGGTAGATAGTTTATTTCTGTTTCATTTAGTTCTTTTTCTGGGGTTTTATCCTGTTTCGTTACTTGGAATGTATTCCTTTATCTCCTCATTTTGCCTCTTTCTCTGTGCTTATATCTATGTATCATGTATGCCAGCTACATCTCCTGATCTTGGAGAGGTGGGCTTATATAAGAGATGCCTTATGAGGTCCAGCAGTTTGCTTCCCTCTCATCACCAGTTCCAAATGTTCCAGGAGTGTCCCCTCTGTGTGCTATATGTGCCCTTCTGTTCGTGTTGCTCTTGCTGCAGGTGACTGGGGAGGCTAGGCTTAAGGCTGCTCCCAGCTGGCTGTGAAGCATCTCTGCTAGAAGGTGGTCTTTTTCTCTCCAGAAAGGAACTTTTGCCTCTTCCACCTCAGTCAGCCCTGTCCCTTTTTGTGGAGGTTCTTTTTATCCAGTTTCCAGTTCTCTCTTAGGGGTAATTTTTCCAAGAGTAGTTGTAGATTTGTTGTGTCCACGGGAGAAGGTGAGTTCAGAGTCTGCCTATGCCACCATATTGACCTAAAGTGGTAACTTTGAGTAAAGTTGGGCTGGGAAGTCCTTTCAGGCTGCATCTCAGAGTGCTGTAGTCCTGTATCTGGGATGATTCCTTGCCAACATCCATGTACAAACATGCCCTAATGTGTGTTAAACAGGCAGACCTCCTTTGACCCCAGATTCCTCTCCATTTCCCATTCTGTTTCTCTGTCCATTCAAGCTGCCTCTCCTCAGGTTCTCTCCTGAACCAATTCAGGAGTTTTCTCCACACCACTTCACTGAAATGGCTTTTTCCAGGTCACCAATGATTTCCATTTTGCTAAATTCAAGCTAAAGTTTTTGCTTTCATCTCACTCAACCTTTCAGCAGCGTTTGACACAGATTATACAGTTGAACACTCCTTCCTTCTTGAAACACTTTCCTCTGGATTTCCAGACACCCCTTCTCTCCTGGATTCCCTCCCCCTATCTCTCCCTCCTCCTGCTCCTGCTCCTCCACCACATCTCTAGTAATACTCCCTTCTCGTTCTTGTGTGCTCTCTCTTCTCAGAGGAGTAAATATTTTTCCTATTACCTTAGTGGCTACCCTAGTTTATCAAGGTCTAACATTAATTAGTATGTATACCTTCTTCCCAGAGAGTGCAAGAATCCCATTTACCTCTTTCTGACTTCTAGATTATTATTGTTGTGTGCTGAAATTATCATATAACTATAAAACTATAAATGTAATATATGAAAATATATATTTGAAGCCTATCACATATTATCATTGTTTTATAGATTATTTATTTGGAGCTACCCACATATTTATTAATTTTGCTGTTCCTAAGTTGTTCCTACTTCTCAATCCTGAGATTTTCTCCCTTTCTCTCAAAAAATATCCTTCACTATTATCCTTTAATTTGATATTTTAGGGGAGCAAGAAATTTTCCTCTTCCTTCTTAGGTCTTCTTTGCTGGTCTAAGAATTAAATTGACATGAGAAAGAATAACAGGAGAAAATCAAAGAAAGTTAAGAACGTGTATACATGGGAGAAGCCCAGGAAAACTGAGTAATTCCCCAAAATGGCTGGAGCCACCACCTTAAATACCTTAAATACCTTAAATACTACAGCTAAAGACAAATGAGGGTTTTGTGGGTAGTGCTTTGAGACTTCAAAGGGGAGGGAGGCAATTCAATAAGAGAAGGAAAAGCAAATGTTTGGTCAACAAATGTTTGCCATGTTTGGCAGAGACAGTGGGACATGAGGAGGGTTTTGATCAAATGGGCCTTGCTAGGCTCCTCCCTGTCTACCACACCTAATACATATTACTCTATAGTTATCTATGGTGAGAGCTCCTTCCTGGAACAGGACTTCTATCTTAAATTCCTTTAAGAAGTTAGGGGGAAAGTCAAAGGATCTTCTTGGTCTTTAGTTCTTAAAAATAATCAAGCCAAAAGTACACATTTTGGGTTAGCAAATTCTGCTCTCCCACAATACATTAATGATAAATTTCAGCTTTTGTTTTTCTAGAAATGTTTTTGTTTTCTAGTTTTTTCAAAAGATATTATCGTTTTGTTTACAGTTCTTGGGTTTGTCATTGTATTGTTTCAGCACATTAAAGCTATTTTTTCCCACTGTGATCCAGCTCCCATTTTTGCTGTTGAAAAATGAGATATCAGTTGAATTTGTTCTTTCTCTCTTTCCTTATTTCCTCCTCTCCTTGTTTTTGCCCCCTCCTGACTGCTTTCAGGTTTTCTCTTTGTCTTTTCATTCCTCTCTTTTTTGTGATTTTATTATAATCACTGTAGATGTGGAATTTGTTTTTTGTTGTGCTTCTGATCCACTGAGCTTACTGTCTCTATGGAGTAATCATTCACCAGTTTAAAAATGCTTAGTCATTTTCAGTTCAATATTGCTGCTGCCCATTTGTCCCTTTAACCTGTGGTAATAGCTGAATGCATTTTAGAATTATTTCTATTTCATTCTTATGGACTCTCTCTCTCTCTTCCTCAAAATTTTGCCTCTTTAGACTTTATTCTGGATTTCTTTCCAACAATCTATCCTGCTTCTTAATTTTTCCTTAGCTGTCTCTAAGATGTGCACTTTCAAACACATCAATTGACTTCTTAATATTATTTTACTTGTCAGTTTTAGAATTTTTATTTTCATTTCTCCAAATTTACTTTGTCTTTTTTAAAGATATGTTCCACTTCTCCACCAGAATTTATTTTAAAGATTTTATTTTTTTCCTTTTTCTCCCCAAAGCCCCCCGGTACATAGTTGTATGTTCTTCAGTGTAGGTCCTTCCAGTTGTAGCATGTGGAATGCTGCCTCAGTGTGGTTTGATGAGCAGTGCCATGTCTGCACCCAGGATTACAAACCAGCAAAACACTGGGCTGCCTGCAGTGGAGCGCATGAACTTAACCACTCTGCCACAGGGCCAGCCCTTCCACCAGAGCATTTAAACTTGTCTTTTATCCTCCTGAATCTTGTAACACAATTATATAAAGCTAGTGTCAGGAGATCAGCTGGGCTGAGAGAGAGACAGCTGAACTGCCAGGTGTCAGAGTGACTGGTTAAAACAACAAACTCAAAATGAAGGAGTTAAGACTTTAACCACTTACTGTGATGGTATAAGCAAGAAACTAGAACTGGAATTTTAGTCTCCTCCTATTTAATTTTCTCCCACGGAATGGCTCACTGGTTGAGGGTCATGTGGATCAGCACAGATATGTGGGTCATCTCACTGTTTGGAGAGCCCCAGACAAAAGGGTTCAATTTTTTTTTCTCTGGATGTTGGGGGCTAGGAGGGATGAGATAGGAGTGAAGAAGTGTGGGGTACTGAGTCAGAGAGGGAAAAAGTGTCTTCAAGTCTTTCCCTCTGCCCCTCATAGGAAATGTGTAGCAGAGGTGGCTGAGGAAGAACTCTGTTGGTGGCCTCAGAGAAAGAGACCTTGGAATGGAGGTGCCAGGGCTAGGAATGCAAATATGAGAAGTGCTGAACATTCATGAAGCACCGTGTTGAGTGCTCTCCAAGCACTTTGCTGAGTGCTGCACAGGCAGGTAGTCTGCTGAGTGTTGACCAGGTACTGTCCTGAGTGCTCACCTGACAGGCAATATGATGAGTCCTCACCAGATAGGAACTGTGCTGACTGCTCACCAGCCTCTCTGCTGAATGCTCACAATGTAGGCACCATGCTGAGTACTCACCTGGCTGTCACTGTGCTGAATGCTCACCTGGCAGACACTGTGCTTATCACTCACCTGGCATGAGCTTTGTGAATGTTCACCAGGCACTGTGCTGAGAGCTCACCATGCAGGCATTGTGCTGAGTGCTCACCAGGAAGGCACTAGGCTGAGTGAGCACCATGCACAGTGTTGAGTTCTCACAGGTGTCAACGAAAATAATCCATAACCAATCTATAAATGAAAATTTGGGTGAGTTCATTCTGAGCTAAAATGTGAGGACCATGGCCCAGGGCCTTTCTTCCCAAAGGAAGAAAGGGCACCAAAGAAGTGGGGTGCACAGAGTGGTTATATACCCCCAAACAGGATGTTTCACATAGAATTGAAATGTCCTTTTACAATAGTCGTGAGACAGCTCTGTCGGCACGGTGATGGATGGAAACAGCAGGTAGGTCTGCTGTCTCGGTGAACACAGCAGGGTAGCAGGCCTGCTGTCTTGAGCTGGGTGGTCACAGGTGAGCTGGGTGGTCAAAGGTGAGCACAGCAATCAGTTCCTAGCCTAAGGAAAGATGCTTATCCTTAAGGAAATGCCAATGTGGGGGGAAGTTGCACCTTTATCTTAAGGCCATTTGTTCTTGCCATAGTAAATGTTTTAAAGCAGATATACAATGCATGCTCAACAGCCACAGTCAGGCCCTTTTGGAAAAAAAACAAAGTCAGGCCAAATTAGGTTTACACCAAATGGCTTCCTCATATGCTCCAATATATCCTTTTGCTTACCATTTCTATTTGTCACAGGAAGACACAGTGCTGAGTGCTCAACATGCAGGCGTTATGCTGAGTGCTCACCAGCCACTGTGCTGAATGCTCAAATGGACAGCACTCTGCTGAGTGCTAAACAGGCAGAGATTGTGTTATGTTCCCAAGGCATTGTGCTTAGGCATTGAGCCTTATGGGCTCTTGACTGCTCATCCTCCTTGCCCATGTCATCTCTATAACTGTACACAAATATCCATCACAACCCTGCCCTCAGCTCCTTGGAGATGAAGCCAGGGCTCCAGCTTTGAGGAGGCAGAACTGAATTTAGACCTCCTTTTTTCTACCAGTTCTGTGTCCTGGAAAAGCCATTGTGCCTCTCAGGGCTTCCCCACTCTCTCAACCTGCACAATGGTGATGATGCTCAAAACTACTACCTAGGCACATGGTTAGGTGTATATGAGATCACATCTACAACACCTGTGGGCTAGCATCACATGTGTCTGATGCACAAACTTACAGATGAAATAATTACAAGAAAGCGTGGGATATACCACAGACTATCTCTCAAAGCTGGCCTGGGTTTCAGCTGTGTGATCTTGGGAAATTCACTGCCTCTCCAGGCCTCATATTCAGTCCTGCATCTTTAAAGTGTTGAAATTAGATGAAATTCAGATATTCATCTAATATCATCTACTGGCATTAAACCTTCCAGAGTCCCCTGTTTTATGGACCCAAGTGCCTCATGTTGGCCTATGTGTTGGGCAGCCTCCACAATGGCTCCCAATGCTCCCTGCCTCCTGGTGTGCATATCCTCGTGTATCCACGATGTGGTTAGTTACTGGCTTCTGAACAACTTAATACAGCCAAGGTGATGGGATCATGTCCAAGTTTTTTGTTTTCTTCAGATTGGCACCTGAGCTAACATCTGTTGCCAATTTTTTTTTTTTTTTTTTTTTTTTTGCTTATTCTCCAAAAGTCTCCTGGTACATAGTTGTATATTGTAGTTGTAGGGCATTCTGGTTGTGCTACGTGGGATGCTGCCTCAGCATGGCTTTTTTTTATTATTATTTTTATTGAGTTATTGATAGGTTACAATCTTGTGAAATTTCAATTGTACATTAATGTTTGTCAGTCATGTTGTAGGTGCACCACTTCACCCTTTGTGCCCACCCCCGACCCCACCTTTCCCCTGGTATCCACTAAACTGTTCTTGGGCCATAGCTTTAAATTCCTCATATGAGTGGAGTCATACACAGATTATCTTTCTCTCGCTGGCTTATTTCACTTAACATAATTCTCTCAAGGTCCATCCATGTTATTGCAAATGGAATGATTTTGTTTTGTTTTGCAGCTGAGTAGTATTCCATTGTATATATGTACCACATCTTCTTTATCCATTCATCTGTTGATGGGCACTTAGGTTGCTTACACGTCTTGGCTATTGTAAACAGTGCTGCCATAAACATTGGGGTGCACAGGACTTTTGGGATTGCTGACTTCAGGCTCTTTGGATAAATACCCAGTAGTGGGATGGCTGGATCGTATGGTAGTTCTAGTTTTAGTTTTTTGAGGAATCTCCATACTGTTTTCCATAGTGGCTGCACCAGTTTGCATTCCCACCAGCAGTGTATGAGGGTTCCTTTTTCTCCGCAACCTCTCCAACATTTGTTGCTATTAGTTTTAGATATTTTTGTCATTCTAACGGGTGTAAGGTGATATCTTAGTGTAGTTTTGATTTGCATTTCCCTGATGATCAGCGATGATGAGCATATTTTCATGTGCCTATTGGCCATCCGTATATCTTCTTTGGAGAAATGTCTGTTCATGTCTCCAGCCCATTTTTTGATTGGGTTGTTTGATGTTTTGTGGTTGAGTTGCGAGAGTTCTTTATATATTAAGGATATTAAGCCTTTGTCAGATATATGACTTGCAAATATTTTTTCCCAGTTAGTGGGTTGTTTTTTTGTTTCAATCCTGTTTTCATTTGCCTTGAAGAAGCTCTTTAATCTGATGAGGTCCCATTTGTTTATTCTTTCTATTGTTTCCCTTCTCTGAGAAGGCATGGTGTCCGAAAAGATCCTTTTAATACTGATGCCAAAGAGTGTACTGCCTACGTTTTCTTCCAGAAGCCTTATGGTTTCAGGTCTCACCTTTAGGTCTTTGATCCATTTTGAGTTTATTTTGGTGAATGGTGAAAAAGAATGGTCAATTTTCATTCTTTTACATGTGGCTTTCCAGTTTTCCCAGCACCATTTGTTGAAAAGACTTTCTTTTCTCCATTGTATGCCCTCAGCTCCTTTGTCAAAGATAAGCTGTCCATAGATGTGTGGTTTTATTTCTGTGCTTTCAATTCTGTTCCATTGATCTGTGCACCTGTTTTTGTACCAGTACCATGCTGTTTTGATTACTGTAGCTTTGTAGTATGTTTTGAAGTCAGGGATTGTGATGCCTCCCGTTTTGTTCTTTTTTCTCAGGATTGCTTTAGAAATTCGGGGTCTTTTGTTGCCCCATATGAATTTTAGGATTCTTTGTTCTAATTCTGTAAAGAATGTCATTGGGATTCTGATTGGGATGGCGTTGAATCTGTAGATTGCTTTAGGTAGAATGGACATTTTAACTATGTTTATTCTTCCAATCCATGTACATGGAATGTCTTTCCATCTCCTTATGTCGTCATCCAATTCTCTCAGAAAGGCCTTGTAATTTTCATTATATAGGTCCTTCACTTCCTTAGTTAAATTTACCCCAAGGTATTTTATTCTTTTTGTTGCGATTGTGAATGGTATTGTATTCTTGAGTTCTTTTTCTGTTGGTTCATTACTGGAGTATAGAAATGCTACTGATTTATGCAAATTTATTTTATACCCTGCAACTTTGCTGTAGTTGTTGATTACTTCTAACAGTTTTCCAATGGATTCTTTGGGGTTTTCTATATATAAGATCATGTCGTCTGCAAACAGCGAGAGTTACACTTCTTCCCTTCCTATTTGGATTCCTTTTATTCCTTTTTCTTGCCTGATTGCTCTGGCCAGGACCTCCAGTACTATGTTAAATAAGAGTGGTGATAGAGGGCATCCTTGTCTCATTCCTGTTTTCAGGGGGATGGGGTTCAGTTTTTGCCCATTGGGTATGATGTTGGCTATGGGTTTGTCGTATATGGCCTTTATTATGTTGAGGTAGTTTCCTTCTATGACCATTTTGTTCAGAGTTTTTATCATAAATGGCTGTTGGATCTTGTCAAATGCCGTCTCTGCATCTATTGAGATGATCATGTGGTTTTTATTCCTCAGTTTGTTGATGTGGTGTATCACGTTGATTGATTTGCAGATGTTGAACCATCCCTGTGTCCCTGGTATGAATCCCACCTGATCCTGATGTATGATTCTTTTGATGAATTGCTGAATTCTGGTTGCCAAAATTTTGTTTAGAATTTTTGCGTCTATGTTCATCAGTGATATTGGCCTGTAGTTCTTTTTTCGTGGTGTCCTTGTCAGGTTTTGGTATCAGTGTGATGTTGGCCTCATAGGATGTGTTAGGAAGTGTTCCATCTTCCCTAATTTTTTGGAATAGCTTGAAAAGGATGGGTATTGAATCCTCTCTGAAAGTTTGGTAGAATTCCCCAGGAAAGCCATCTGGTCCTGGGGTTTTATTCTTTGGGATGTTTTTGATTGCTGTTTGAATCTCTTTCCTTGTGATTGGTCTGTTCAAATTGTCTGCCTCTTCTTGAGTGAGCTTTGGGAGACTGTAGGAGTCCAAGAATTTATCCATTTCCTCTAGGTTATCCATTCTGTTGGCATATAGTTTTTTGTAGTATTCTTTTATAATCTGTTGTATTTTTGCAGAGTCTGTTGTTATTTCTCCTCACTTATTTCTGATTTTGTTTATTTGCGCTTTCTCCCTGTTTTTCTTTGTAAGTCTGGCTAGTGGTTTGTCAGTTTTATTTATCTTCTCAAAAAACCAGCTCTTTGTCTCATTGATCCTTTCTACTGCCTTTTTCGTTTCAATAGTATTTATTTCTGCTCTGATTTTTATTATTTCTCTCCTTCTGCTGACTTTGGGCTTCATTTGTTCTTTTTTCTCTAGTTCAGTTAGGTGTGCTTTAAGGTTGCTTATTTGGGATTTTTCTTGTTTGTTAAGATGTGCCTGTATTGTGATGAATTTTCCTCTTAATACAGCTTTTGCTGTATCCCATATGAGTTGGTATGGCATGCTATCATTTTCATTTGTTTCCAGGTATTTTTTTATTTCTTCTTTAATTTCTTCAATGATCCATTGCTTGTTCAGTAGTGTGTTGTTTAGTCTCCACATCTTTGTGCCTTTCTCAACTTTTTTCTTGTAATTAATTTCTAGCCTTATAGCACTATGATCTGAGAAGATGCTTGTTATTATTTCAATTTTTTAAAATTTGTAGAGGCTTGCCTTGTTTCCCAACATATGGTCTATCCTAGAGAATGTTCCATGTGCACTTGAGAAGAATGTGTATTCAGCTCCTTCAGGGTGGAGTGATCTATATATGTGTATTAAGTCCAATTGTTTTAGTTTTTCATTCAGCTCCACTATTTCCTTGTTGATTTTTTTGTCTGGATGATCTGTCCATTCATGTGAGTGTGGTGTTGAGGTCCCCTACTATTATTGTGTTGTTTTTAACATCTTCCTTTAGGTCTGTTAATAGTTGTTTTATGAATCTTGGTGCTCCTGTGTTGGGTGCATAGATATTTATAAGCGTTATTTCTTCTTGATGAAGTGTCCCTTTGATCATTATATATTGTCCCTCTGTGTCTCTCTTTACCTGTCTTATTTTGAAATCCACTTGGTCTGATATGAGAATTGCAACACCTGCCTTTTTTTCCTTGTTATTTGCTTGAAGTATTGTCCTCCACCCCTTCACCCTGAGTCTGTGTTTGTCCTTGGGGCTGAGGTGTGTTTCCTGAAGGCAACAAATTGTTGGATCTTGTTCTTTAATCCATTTTGCCACTCTGTGTCTTTTTATTGGAGAGTTCAATCCATTCACATTGAGAGTGATTATTGATGCATGTGGACTTAATGCTGTCAATCTGTCGCTCATTATCTTGTTTTCCTGTGTTTCTTTTCCTGTGTGCTTTAGACTATCCATTTAATACTGCAATTTCTTATGCTGGGTTTCTTAGATTTTTCCTTATCTATGATTTGTGACTCTGTTCTGTACTTTATTTTAGTGTCTACCTTGAAGTTTGTATTTAGAATCTCGTGTATAATGTAGTCTATTTTCTGGTGGTCTCTTACTTACTTGACCAATACTGATTTAGACCCTTTGCTCTTCCCCTCCTAAATAATTATTTTCATTTTTTATTCCAACTCGTCTTATTAATTTGTAGTTAGAGTGCTAAGATTGTCCTTGTTTTGGTAGTTTCCTTATTTTTACCCTAATGCTATAGTTGAATATTTGCTATCCTGTTCTGGTTCTCTCCATCGGTCTCCCTAGTCTGTGGCTTGTGTCCCCTTTCTCCCTTTTTTCTTTTTTCAAGTATGAGAGCCTTCTTGAGGATTTCTTGTAATGGAGGGCTTTTAGTTACAAATTGCCTTAACTTTTGTTTGTCTGGAAAAGATTTAATTTCTCCCTCATATCTGAAGGAAATTCTTGCTGGATAGAGTATTCTTGGCTGAAGGTTTTTATCCTTTAAAGCTTTGAATATATCACTCCATTCTCTCCTAGCTTGTAGGATTTCTGTAGAGAAATCCGCTGACAGTCTGATAGGGGCTCCTTTATAGGTTATTCTCTTTTTTTTCCTTACTTCCCTGAGTATTCTTTCCTTATCATTCCTATTTGCCAACTTTACTATTATGTGCCTTGCAGTGGGTCTTTTTACATTGAAAAATCTAGATCTAAAACCCTCCTCTACACACATTTCTCCGTTGATCCCTAGATTTGGGAAGTTCTCTTCAATAATTTCGTTAAGCACACTTTCTGCTCCATTTTCCTTTTCCATATTCTCGGGAATTCCTATGATCCTTATGTTCTTACTCCTCATTGAATCCATTGTCTCTCGGAGATTTTCCTCATTTTTTTTAATTCTTAGTTCTCTTTCTTCCTCTGTCTGGTGCCATTCAGCCTGTCTGTCCTCGATTATGCTGATTTGCTCCTCTAGATTGTCTACACGGGCATTCAGGGAATCCGTATTCTGTTTTATCTGGTCCATTGTGTTTTTCATCTCAAGTAATTCTGTTTGATTCTTCTTTATGATTTCAATCTCTTTTGTGAAGTAACTCCAGAACTCAGCTTGTTTCTCTATCTTTCTCTCTACCTCATTGAGTTTTTTGATTATAGCTGCTCTGAATTCATTATCACTTAGTTTACCTAATTCCAAGTCCTCAGGACTTAATTCTGTGTTTTTGTTGTTTTCCTTCTGGTCTGGGGCTTTTATAAATTGCTGGATGGTAGAGGAGCGGTTTTTTCTCATGGTGGTAGAATTCAGTTGCAGTTACAGCCTGTCGCCACTAGATGGGGGTCGAGAGAGGCATGTTAGCTCTCCACCTTGGGGCAAGATGGCTGCGCCCACTGGCTTTGCTGTGGGGGAGGGGCTGTTACTCACAGGCGCTGGTCTGGGTTCAGATCAGTTCTGATCTCTGGTCTCCCAAGGCCCTTGATTTATAGGGTCCCCGCGGACGGAAGCTTTCCCCCCCTTCAGCGGGTCTCCACTGAATCAGCGGCAGGAGTCCTGGATGATCTCCTGGTCACGCGGCCCCTCCCCCGCTCCTTCCTGACCCACGCCGCAGACTCCAGGGGAGGGAGCGATGTTCTCTCCTACCCTTCCGGCACCTCCGAAGGGGTAAAGCTATGTTTATGATCTCCTTCTTGGTATTGTAGGTCTCTAACGAGCTGGCATTATGTTTATTCTCTGAAATTCAGTTCTTCCAATCTTTTGTTGTATTTTGGAGGGGAGAGAATCCTGGGTCAGCTCACTCTGCCATTTTGCTCCGCCCCCTCAGCATGGCTTGATGGGTGGTGCCATGTCTGTGCCCAGGATCCAAACTGGTAAAACCCTGGGCCCAAAATGGAGTGTGTGAATTTAATCACTCAGCCATGGGGCTGGCCACCATGTCCAAGTTTTCAACTCTGTCACTTCCTTCTTACTCGCTTTCTTGAGTTCCCTCCTTCTTTCCTTCTCCCTGTTTCCATCTCTCTCTCTCTCTCTCTCTCTCTCTCTCTGTCTATCTCTGCAAATGGAAAAGCAAATGCCCATGTTTTCAGTTTCCCTATGTAGAGGCTCCATAGGAGAGACCTGAGGGAGCGCCCAGCCAACAGAAGGATAGGAACTCAGACTGTCAGTCCAAATGAATTCTGACAACACTCCTGTGAGTGTTGAGCTTGGGATCAAATTCTCCCCCAGTTGAGCCTCAATAGTAACTGGTGCCCCTACTTCAGAGAGACCTTGAGGCAGAGGCACCCAGCTAAGCCATGCCTGAAGCCTGGGACACAGAAGTTATAAGATATTAAATATTTGTGATTTATAGGTGCAAGATTTTAGAGCAATGTTGTCAAAGAGGAAAAGGAAATAGTCTACCAGGTCCCGGGATCTGGCCCTGCCATCCTCCTTTCTCCCCTGCTCTCTCCTCTCAGGATCCCTCCAGCCACACTGCTGCCTTTCTGACCTCCTCTGGTTAAACTCACTTTTTCCTGTGAGTTTCTTCACCAGTGGAGCCTTTTCCCTGACACACTAACTCTTCTCAGCAAAGGCAGGGCTGGCTTACCCTTGTCATTCTGGTCACAGCGAATGTCACCTCAGTGAGGCTTTTTGGAACCTTCTAGGCAGATCTCTACCATCACACATCTCACATCCAGAAGAGCATTAAATTATTTCCTCCTTCTTGGTCTTATTTAGATAAGATGTGTTCATGTGGAAGGGCTGTCTGCTTTGGCTGAAGCAGGTGCACTTCCTTCTGGTCACACTGAGCACACAATTATCTCTTCCAGGCCCAATTTTTCTCACTACAAGTCCATTGTGAAAGAAAACCATCATTTCTTCTCTTTCATGGGTCTGGTTTCCCCAAGAACACAGTGATCCATCCCCTCTCCCTGTAATGCAGCACCAGCCCCTAAACCCAAGCCAGAAAATGAGCACCAGGTTGACACTCCACCAGATCCTGAATTCAGTTACTGCTGAGACCTACCCATCTATTTTGTAATTGAGTGGTAACTTCTGAAGTCACCTTTCCCCTGAGACCCAACTCCTAGCCTGCCCTTGGCTTATTAGAGTAACACTGGTATTTCCTCAGAGCCCGCCCAGCCTGGGCAAGAAATGTTTTGAAGTGTTCTCTGTATTAATTTTCAAGGACAGAGGATATTGTTAGAAGTAATTTGGGTGTGTATGTGCAATAGTTTCTATGCAGCTATTATATTTTTCAAACAGATAAACTAGACTATTGAATATACCAAGAAAATGGATAAGTTGATCAAATATTTTCAATGTGTGAAGTCTCTGGAGAGCAAATATCATTATTAGGAGCATAGAAAATGGAGCAAACATCTCATGCTCAAATTCCAGCACAGTCACTTACTAGATATGTGTATTGGGCAAATTACTATGTCATTGGTGCCTCAGTTTCTTCATCTGTCAGTTGGCAATAATGATAAGCGTACCCACTTTGTAAAATCATGCTGAGTATTATAGGAGTTAATGTCTGTAAAATGCTTGGAACACAGCATATCATAAGCACTGTATCTATGCATTATAAATAAAATTTAAAAACTCTTCTGACACTGTTCATAAGCTCCAGAGGGTGAGGCTAGTGCCCGGATGTATGTAGAAAGCACTCCATGACATACAATGAATAAAAGAATGAACAACACTGTTGAATGCTTTACCACTGTCACATATGTCATCCTACAGGCATTCCCAAGCAGAATCACACCCAAACCTATGTGTTCTGTCCTTAAGCGTCTTCTTTGAGTCTATCCAGGAATCACTGGGGCTTCTTGGACCGTAGTGATGATACCCTCTAAAGGTTCTCTTCTCTCTGTCACCAACCCCAGTCCTTGTCCTAATTGCTGCAGCTCACAGGGTCTGCACTCTGATCCTTTTCTTCACACTAAGGAGAAGTGTCATCCCCAGATCTGGGCATGCACAGAGCATGAGCCTTCTAGAAATGTTTCCTTGGCCTGTGGCAGGTAGAAGCATGCAGTGCCACGGTGGGATTTGTGTAAAACTCTCCAGGTGTTGTCAGAAGGGTGGAGTCAGGAGAGTTGTCAGCAAGGACTGGTCCTGCTGGTGGGCCTTAATAGTTAAATTGTGGGGGGGGGATGGCTATTTCATAGGTCCTAGCATAATACCTGCAATATGATGGTTCATGAAATCAGAATCATCCTAATGAGGTCCAAATTAATCCAACGTCATCTGTACCCTGACCAATTCGCTAATCCAATAGTGATTTATAGTAGTGATGTTTGTATTCTATCATCTCCTTTTCATTGATTGGCTGGTGTAATTCAATTATTCTTTACATATCTTGTATATATTTACATAGTAAAGAAAAAGTGAGTTTTAAAACAACTCTCCTTGAAAGAGAGCATATTGAATTAATAACAGAAGCCATTGATGGAAAATTCACAAAGAAATTTTTGACCTTTAGACTCTGGTTTTAGATCTTCCTAATTGGTAAATTATCTTGATTTCTGATTACTTTCTTGAGATTAGTACATTTAGGACTATGTAGGAGTGCAACTTCATGCCACTTGAGAAATAGTGGTGGGACTCTAGGATGACATTTGTTTCATTTTGTGTGTGTGTGTGTGTGTGTGAGAATGAGAGTGTTTACTGCCTCTTGCACTGTGGGCCAGCGTATACTCCTTTTCTTGGGAAAAATGTTCCCTAACCACACTTTTTTGAGGAAGATTAGCCCTGAGCTAACTACTGCCAATCCTCCTCTTTTCACTGAGGAAGAGTGGCCCTGAGCTAACATCCATGGCCATCTTCCTCTACTTTATATGTGGAATGCCTACCACAGCATGGCTTTTGCAGATCGGTGCCAAGTCCACACCAGGGTTCCGAACCGGTGAACCCCGGGCTGCCAAGAAGCGGAACATGCGAACTTAACCACTGCACCACCGGGCCGGCCCCCCAACCACTTTCTCTGTGCTTTATTTTCATTCATTCCTTCACCGGTGCTGTCCAATAGTAGCGTTAACACTCTATAATGTAAAATCAAAACTTTCTAGTGGTCACATTTAAGAAAATAAAAACAAGCAGCTGAACCTAATTTTAATAGTATATTTTAACCCATAGTAACCATGATATTATCATTCGTGCATGCAATCTATATAAAAATTAATAATGAGAGAGTTTACATTCTGGGTTTTTTTTTTATTGGTTGCACAAATCCAGTTTGCACCTTCCAGCTGTAGCATAATCTCCATTTGTAACTTGAATCTTTTCAGATATATATTCTATGTATTGAGATATTATAAACTTCACAGTTGTAACATAAGATTCACATCTCTAAGTTGTTGCAAACATACTTAAAAGATTTCCATGTAAGCATCATGTAGGATGAATAATGAAAAGTTTCTCTTGGGTCTAGTAAGAAAGGAGTCAGTATGGCCTTACCAAGGGAATCACCCATAGGATAGTGAGGGCAGATGGAGTGTGGGGGGGTCTGAGGAGGTGGTGGGACAGAGAGACATAATATAGATGACCTTTTCTCAATGGTTCACCACTACAGAGAAGGAGTTATAGACAGCAATTTCTCTGTGAAATATGAGGAAAGTTAAGTGACTTTGAATAGGTATGAAGGAATAAGGAAAGTGGGGAATATTAAAAACAGGCTGTGTGGAAAATCAAGGAGTAAATTACTGACACATAAAAAGAAAGTAAAATTTCCAGGCTTTATGGATAATTCCCAGTTGAGGTAGGTGATATTGGATATATAGTGGTACCAACATATGTTATGTGCTTTTCTCAGCAGTTAACATAAGACCAGCAGCAGGTAAGGCATGGAAGATAACCAGGATCTTCTGGGTTTGAAGTTTTACAAGACAGATATGAGCAGTAAGAAAGTATGGATCATTCCAAGGGAATTATTGAGATCATAGCCCATGGAATCCTGGGATGATAGGAGAGGAGAATGAAGAGGAGAAGAGAAATGAAGGTGAGGATGTGGTGATCTGGCATCACTTCCAATCTTGAGGAAAGAGTATCTATTGTATGAGCATTTGAGTAAAAACTGGAAATCAGGAATTGATGGGGGGTGGATATGTTTTCTGAGTTATTTATTTTTGCACATGACCATTTGGGTTGATGGAAATATCTGGGATGTGGGAGTGAGTCACTAAGAGTCAGGTAGATAATTTCACTATTAATTTAAGCTCTAAAGGAGCTCTGCATACCAAGTGGTCAATGGGAGAAAACGTTTGCAAAACATATTCCTAGCAAAGCACATGTATTTATAAATATAAAGAGTTCTTACAACCCAACAGTAAGAAGACAAACAACACTTCCTTGCTTACCAGGAGACAGCAGATCAGGCATGTGATGAGCACCATGAATCCTGCCAATCAAATGAGAATGATGGTCTAGAAGGGGAGATATGGGCAGACAATTCCTGGTGTGAGGAACCTCCTGTAATTCCCCCAGGGCTGCTGCTGACCCCTCACTGTGTTGCAACACTCCTTGACATGGGTTGGCCAACTTTCATCATCACCCAAGACCTTGTTTGCATGGTTATCGTTCATGGGTCAGTGCATCAAGAAATTCCCTCCCCACCCTGGGCTGGGGCTTCCTTGAGGTTGACTACAACTCTCAGTCAAGGCACCATTTCTGTTGGGAGAATACCCTGGAAGTGAATGGAATGGAGAATGAATGTGTGTTTTACTTTTTTAAGTAAAACTTTTCAAACACAGAAAAGTAGAACAATATCAGGAACATCCATCACCTAGATTTAACAATGTATATTTTAGCCAATTAAAACAATGTTTCTTCCAATGTGTAAATTATTAACACTTGCCACCCTTGCTTCAATGAAAATGGATATTTTCATTGAAATACTAAAGTTAAGTAGACATCGTGAGGTTTCAACCCCATTTTGCACCTCTGAAAAATCAGGGAATTTTGCTACATATTCAAGGCCATTATCGCACGACAAGAGAGTAACAAATTAAATCAAACTTATACCTCTGGGCACGGAGAACTGAAATTGGGCCTGGCCATCTCATGATGGTCATGGGGACAATGGGTCATCATAACTGGCAAGCCCATGGGAGCTCTCTAAATTTGTAAATTCTCACTCAAAAGCTTTCTCCTCTGCCTAGAAAAATATTCATCCTCTTCTCCTTTACTGAGTTGTTTTATACTAATTTTTAAGGATTCTCTTGTAATTTCCTCCAAGAAGCCTTCTCAGATTACCACTCCCAATCATGGATTGGTTCGCATCACCTAATTTATAATTTTTACTCACCTATCATTGTTGTTACCAACTACAACATAAACTCCAGGAGGGTTTGGACACACAGCACCTGTTGTGCATGGGGGGAGGGTTTCAGGTCCCTGTACTTGTGCAACCTCTCTCCAGCCAAATTCTTATAGATGTGTTGTCCAATGTGGAGTTGCAACAAGTGCCTTTTTAAATTAAAATTAATTTTAAGTAAAATTAAAAATCTGGTACCTCAGTACCATTAGAAATCGGTAATCATAAATCCTAGTCACAATAATGTGACTTCAAGTACTCGATAGCCACAGGTAGTTATGCACTGGACAGCACAGATATAGAACATTTCCATCATTGCAGAAAGCTCGAGTTCATGGTGCTGATCTAGAGCAGGACTTGGCAAACTACAGCCTGTGGGCCAAATCAGGCTCGTTCCTATTTTTATACAGCCTATGGATGTGGAAACAGGTCCACCCTGCCACACTTGTCAATGCTGGGTCACACACAGCTAGAGGCCCTCACTGACCAACTGGCCAAGTGGCTTTCAGTGCAGAGATAAGGAAACAGAGTCCAGAGAGGGGAGGTTACTAGCCTGAGCTCACAGAGCTGTCTAGGAGAAGGCCTCTTATATTCCACTGGGTCTCCTTTTCTCTCCCTCAACGGTGGGTAAAGCCTGGGGGCCTATGCCACCTCCCACTAGCCTGAGAAGGTTCCATGCTCTCTCCTCTCCAGTCCTCCAGATTCCCAGGAACAACCTCAGATTTAGAAGTTGGAAACCTACTCCTGCCCCAGTGACCAGGGAGCCTTCCCATCCACAAAGATACTGATCTCGTCCAGGGTAAGGCTCTGTAGCTGGGTACCATTCTGCGTCAGTCACAGAAATTCCTCACAGATGGCAACTCTGTCCAGTCTCCTCATCAATGGTGAGAAGTTACACAGACGGTCCCCCAGTGTGGTTACTGTGGGGACAGACCTAGAAGGGCACAAGGGATGCATAAGGGTGTCTGGAATTCTACCCTGATTCTAGGTCCTGTTCAAGAGAACTTTCTGTAAGGATGTGAACATTTGTCTGCCCTACCCAATACAGTCATTATTAGTCCTATGTTGTTATTGAGCAGTTAAAATGTGCCTACTGGGCATGGACAAGGAGCTAAATTTCTCATGCACTTTAATTTAATGTAATTGATTTATAAATAAGTAGTCACAGGGAAATGTTGGAGAAAGGATTTCTGAAAATAGAAAAAAATGAGAAGACTGGTCAAAATGGTCAAAATCAATATTTTCAGAAGTCTAGAAATTAACCAAAGGCTTACAGCAATCTGAGGACTGTTTTGTTAAGAAAAACTTGATTCTTGGTGAAGAGAGTAAGCTCTGTGGCATTATAACTTGCACTATTCCCATCCTGCCCTCACAGTATTCTCAATAACTTTGAAAACCATCAGTCGCAGAACCATGATAGCTCTGCAAACCAAGATCTTAGCAGCCATAATGGATTTGGAGCTCCCAAAAGACCCATCCCCACTGAACTGTCACTATTTGACCTGTCTGGCAGCTCCTTGAAAAAGCCTCACTCTCAGGGCTTCTCTGTAGTTGACTCAGAGCTTGCTCAGTGAGGAAAGCTTTAGCCCAGAGCACTTGAAGAAAAAACATCAGTGGTAAGTGTTTTACATTTCAGAGGCCTGAGTGAGCTATACCAGTTGAGGCAGGCAAGAGGTTAGCAGAAGCATAAAAGAAAAATTGTGGGAATGAAATGTCCATAGGGGGCTTTGGAAAGCTCCAGTGGATTTGTGGTTATCTAGAAGGCTGTAAGTGTGCAGGGCTCTGTGCATAACCAGGAAAGACTTGAGAAGGTCTTAATCTTTCACCTTTAGCTGAAAGTTTGGTTTATCTGAAAAATTGATTAATGTAATATGCCGTATTAATAGAGTAAAGGACAAATACCACATAATCTCAATACACACATGGAATATAGGTTTCACAAAATACAAATCCTTCAGGATTAAAAAAGAAATCACTCAACACATTAGGAATAGAAAGAAATTTTCTCATCCTGATAAATATCATCCTTGGGAAGCCCACAGCTAACAACATACTCAATGGTGAAAGACTGAAAATATTCCCCTAAGACCAGGGACAAGACAGCAAGGTCTGCCCTCATCTCATGTGGTAACCACATTGTACTAGAGGTTCTAATGAGGGCAGTTAGGCAAGAAAGGGAAATAAAAAAGGCATCCAGGTTGTAAAAGAAGGTATAAAACTATTTCCTTTTGCAGATGACATATCATATATAGGAAATCCTAAGAGATAAGCAGATGAACACACGCTATGTGAATCTATCCCAACAGGTGTATAAAAACATAAATTGCCTCATGTGGTTAGTGGATACACTACTGAACAGCACAGTTAGACTGCTGGATCCTAAGTCAACTGGTTCTAGGCCCTCATCTTCCATGAATCTTGAGTAAGACATGATTCCTACACACTATATTCCATGGCTCCCAGCACTAGGTACCTCCATGACTTCTGAGTTTACACAGGCTTCCTTGAGGTTCTAAATCTGTTGGGCTCACTGGTTTAGGAAGAAGCTGGATTTTAGGTAACAGTTCTATATTCCAAGGATTCTCTTCCATAACAGCTGGAACTGAGAGACTATGGAATGGGAATACTTTTACAGAAGGAGAACTTTCCAGAGTCATTAGGTCCTGAGTTGAAACTCAACTGAATGCTAAAACTTGACAGTCAGAAAAATAGCTCCTGCCACTGCTATTTCAGAAGAGCTGGTTGAGCTGAAAGACACGGCAATATTTCCGAGGTCAGAATCCCAGGCTCCGTGGCCTCTGAGAGTTTTCAGCTACTGAATGAATTTCCCCATTTATTTTTTCTTGTCTCAATGAACACTAGACCAGGTATGTGTACCAAAGGATGTCTTGTTCCAGGCTATGACTTAGCTATGTGGCCCTGGGCCAGCTATTGAAACTCTCAGTGCCTATTTCTTAATTTGTAAAAGAGGAATAAGGACGTGTCTTCATGAATTGTTAAGAAAAGTCAAACTCTGACCACGCAGTGCCCAAAGGTCAGTCCTTACATGAGAACAGGGTGGCCAAGCAACTCCATTCTCACCGCATCCTTAATACTTCTCTTGTTCTATTGGTGTTTGCTGGTGCTTGGCTGGGTTATGTCCTGGGAATAGAGTAGGTTGGTGACAGTGAAAGTCAGCTGGAAATGCTGGGGACTGGGATTGCTTCTTGGCTTGTCTGTCAGAAGCTGAAATGGTGCCTCCACTCCTAGAATAAACAGAAAGTATAAAACTCCTCGATCAGGAGACGATTTTAACAAAGACGTCATTCCAGCCAGGTCCACTTATTCCTGGCAACATGACCTGAGCTGGGTTTTTAAGGGTGGGCTGCAGAAGACCCTTCATCTCCCTGCCCACATTGAACCCATTCATATGTCTACCTGTCCAACTCTCAACCAAGAAGTATGAGAGTTCATTAGGATGGGGGAAGAGGAGATTGGGCCTCTTGGGGGGCATAGTCAACAAGTGCAGTTGCTGATCATCCCAGTGGGCGTCTGTCACATACCTTTTCTGACCTAGGTTCCTAATGGGGCTTTCTGCCTCTGGTCGTCTTCCCCCTCCCAATCCACTCTCCAAACATCACCTAGAAGATGAGCTTTCTAAAGCAGGACTCTGAATGTGTAGTGACCCCCATGAACCATTCCAGTGCCCAAAGACCCTGCCCACACCTTTAGCCTCAACTGTCACCTCTCCTGTGTCAAACTGTATGGTTCAGCCTCACTAAACTTCTAACAGCTTCCCCAAATATGCCCTGATCTTTCTCTCTAGGTGATAGACACATGCAGCACCACTCCCCATCTATTTCCCCTTTCTAGGTCCTGTTCCCCGTCACATCTCTGTTTCCTCATCACTTCCTCAGAAAACTTTTCAAGACATGGCTGTGTGTCCCTCCTTGAGGTTCCCACAGGCTCTTGAAATTCTCTGATTATAGCAATCATCAAAATGTACCATCAGTGCCTATTTACTCCCCTTAAGTATTTGTTGAATAAATGAATGAGAATGAAACAATGCATGACTCATAACTAAGGGGCCTAAGAAGTCAACTTAGGATCCTTCACGTTTTGAGTTGGAAAAATTGATGTGTAATAATAACCATTCCCTTGGGTGCAGTTGCTTGATGTCGTCTCCCTGCATCCTGTTGGATGGCACACTTCCATGGGTATCTAGATAGACCCCCTTTCACCTCCAGAGCCTCCATCCATTACATTGCTACTGAGAAAACCCATCCTTCCTCACAGCCCCATCTCTTCGAGCCATGAAACCAGACCCCATCTAGCACCTGTCACGTGCACATCAACCACCAGTTAAGTTGCACCCAGGCAGTGGGATGAGGCATTCAGGATGTTGTCTAAAAGCACTTGCTTCACCATGAGGTGGTCCAGATTGGAGGAGAACAGTGCCTGGATGGTGGCCAACATGTAGTCCAAACTAGAGACAGAGACCAAGGGAACTCCTGAGGTCCTGCTTTATACAGCCAGAGACCTAGGGACAAGCAGTGCGGGGTTATCTGGCTGTCTCTTTTCCCAGGCTAGGAAAGAGACCCTGACCAGAAAGAAAAGGCTTCCTGGAGGTGGGAATAGAAGCAATAACAGTGACAATAATGAACACCTACTGAGCACTTCTGAGAAGTGACTTACACATTCTCTCACCATTACTGTGGTGTAAAGTATTATTATAATTATCCCCATGTTAAAGACAAAGGAACTGAAGTTTAGAAAGATTCAAAGATAGCGCTGTGTCCCATGATCCCCCTCTTCCCCTGTGTGGATGTCCTAGTTTCTCCACCCATCCCTCAGAGACCTGGATTCAAACCCATGTGCACTTCTTGGCCCGTTTGCTTCACTTCTCTGAGCCTCAGTTGCCCCATCTGAACAACAGGAATGTTCATTTTATCCACCTCATGGAGGCTTCTATGGGATTTAAATGAGGTGATCATGAATGAAAGTGCTCAGCAGGGAGGTTGGCCATGGTCAATGTCATTATTGGGCTGATATTTGCCAAAAGTGCCAGGAAGAGTTGAAGGAGGTAGATGTTGGGGCTTAATGCTTTCCCCACCCCTGAGACCTATGGAAGGAGACGGCAGGATTAGGGATGTAGGGGAGAATGGGAAGCATGTCAGTGACTTCCAGATCAAAGATGAGCCACAGGAGCTCACAGAGACACCAGCCACCGGCTCAGCCAATGTTTCCAATCTCTTCAACTTACATCAAGTCAGGGAGTGTGATACTTCCAGCTTTGTTTTTTGTTCTCAGGATTCCCTTGGCTGTTTGGAATCTTGTTGTGCCATATAAATTTTAGGATTGTTTGTTCTATTTCTGTGACAAGTGTCATTGGAACTATGATGGAGATGGCATTGAATCTGTAGATTGCTTTAGGGAGTATGGACATTCTAGCTGTGTTAATTCTCCCAATCCAAGAGCACCGAATACCATTCCATTTCTTTGTGTCTTCTTCTATTTCTCTGAACAACGTTTTATCATTTTCAGTGTAAAAGTCTTTTACCTCTTTGGTTCAGTTTCTTCCCAAGTATTTTATTCTTTCTGCTGCAATTGTAAATGGGATTTATTTCTTAATTTCTCTTTCTGCTACATCCTTGTTCGTGTTTAAAAACGCAACTGATTTCTGCACGTTAACTTTGTATCCTACAACTTTACCATATTCGTTTCTTATTTATTTATTTATTTGTTTTATTCATTCATTCATTCATTATTGTGGTAACATTGGTTTACACCGTTATGTAAATTTGAGATGTAGATCAGTATATTTCAATTTCTGTGTAGAGTATATCATGCTCACCACCCAAAGGGCAATTACAATCCATCACCATACACATGTGCCTCATCACTCCCTTCACCATCCTTCCCCCCTCCTTACCCTCTGGTGACCACAAATCTAATCTCTGTCTCTATGTGTTTGTTTATTGTTTTTTATTTATGAATGAGATCATGCAATATTTGACTTCCACACTATGACTTATTTCACTTAGCACAGTGGACCCTCAAGTTCCATCCATGTTGTCACAGAATGGCCAGATTTCATCCTTCTTTATGGTGAACAGTATTCCATTGTGTATATATACAACATCTCCTTTTTTCTATTTTAAAGATTTTATTTTTCCTTTTTCTCTCCAAAACCCCCAGGTACATAGTTGTGCAGTTTTAGTTGTGTGTCCGTCTAGTTGTATACCACATCTTCTTTACTTATTGGCCCTTGACGGGAACCTTGTTTGCTTCAAAGTCTTGGCTAGTGTGAATGATGCTGCCATGAACATAGGGGCGCATACATATTGACATGTTCATGTTTTCATCTTCTTTGGGTAAATACCCTTTGTTGGAATAGCTGGATCGTATGGTAGTTCTACTCATAATTATTTTGAGAAATCTCCAAAGTTTTTCCATAGTGGCTGCACCAGTTTGCACTCCCACCGGCTGTGTATGAGAGTTCTCTTTTCTCCACATCTTCTCCAACACTTATTTCCTGTCTTGCTAATTATAGCCATTCTGACGGGCATGAGGTGATATCTCATCGTAGTTTTCATTTGCATTTCCCTGATAATTAGTCACGTTGAACATCTTTTCATGTGCCTGTTGGCCATGTGTATATCTTCTTTGGAGAAATGTCTTTTGCCCATTTTTTTATTGGGCTTTTCAATTTTTTCTAGTTGATATGTATGAGTTCTTTATAGATTTTGGATATTAACCTCTTATCAGATATATGGCTTGCCAATATATTCTACAGATTGTTAGGTGGTCTTTTTGTTTTGTTGGTGGTTTCCTTTGCTGTGCAGAAGCTTTTTAGTTTGATGTAGTCCCACCTGTTTAATTTATTTTTTTACTGTTTCTCTTACCCGGTAACACATAGTACTTGAAAATATACTGCTAATTCTGATGTCAAATACAGTACTGCTTTTATTTTCTTCTAGAATTTTCATGATTTCAGGTCTTACATTCAAATCTATAGTCCATTTTGAGTTAATTTTTGTGTACGGTGTGAGACAATGGTCTACTTTCATTCTTTTGCAAGTGACTCTCCAGTTTTCCCACAACATTTATTGAAGAGGCTTTCCTTTGTCAGTTGTATGTTCTTTGCTCCCTTGTGAAAAACTAGCTGTCCATAGATGTGTGGGTTTATTTCTGCCCTCGTGATTCTGCTCCATTGATCTGTGTGTCTGCTTTTGTGCCAGTACAGTGCTGTTTTGATTATTATAGCTCTGTAGTATATTTTGTAATCAGGGAGTGTGATATCTCCAGCTTTGTTCTTTTTTCTCAGGATTCCTTTGGCTCTTTGGGGTCTCTTGTTGTGCCATATAAATTTTAGGATTCTTTGTTCTATTTCTGTGACAAATGTGATTGGAACTTTGGTAGGGACTGCATTGAACCTGTAGATTGCTTTAAGAAGTATGGACATTTTAACTATGTTAATTCTTCCAATCCAAGAGCGTGGAATATCATTCCATTTCTTTGGGTCTTTGATTTCTTTCAACAATGTTTTACGATTTTGAATGCAAAGTTCTTTCATCCCATTAGAGAAGTTTCTTCCCAGGTGGCTTATTCTTTTTGCTGCAATTGTAAATGGGATTGCATTTGCAATTTCTCTTTCAGCAAATTCCTTGTTATTGTATAGAAACCCAACATATGTCTTCATGTTGATTTGCATCCTGCAACTTTACCATATTCGTTCCTTTTTTATTTGTGGCAGTAACATTGGTTTATAACATTATGTAAATTTCAAGTGTACATGATTATCCTTCGATTTTGGTGTAATTTACATCATATTCACCACCCAAAGGCTAATTACAATGAATCACCATACCCAAGTGTGTAATTACCCCATTTACCCTCCTGCCTCCCTCCTAACCTCTGGTAAGGACCAATCCAATCTCTGTCTCTATGTCTTTGTTCTCATTTTTATCTTCTATATAGGAATGAGATCATACGGTATTTGACTTTCTCACTGTGACTTATTTCACTTAGCATAATACCCTCAAGTTCCATCCATGTTGTCACAAATGGCCAGATTTCATTCTCTTTCTTGGCTGAGTAGTATTCCATTGTGTATATATACCACCTCTTCTTTATCCATTCGTCTCTTTTTTTTTATTTTGAGGAAGATTAGCCCTGAGCTAACATCTGCCATCAATCCTCCTCTTTTTGCTGAGGAAGACTGGACCTGAGCTAACATCCATCCCCATCTTCCTCTACTTTGTATGTGGGATGCCTACCACAGCATGGCTTGCCAAGCAGTGCCATGTCCACACCTGGGATCCTATCTGGTGAACCGCAGGCCACCAAAGTGGAACGTGTGAACTTCACTGCTGTGCCACTGGACTGGCCCCCATTCATCTCTTAACAGGCACCTAAATGCTTCCAAGTTTTGGCTACTCTGAATGAAGCTGCCGTGAACATAAGGGTGAATATGTCTTTACCTATTCATGTTCTTTGCAAAAATATCCAGCAGTGGACTAGCTGGATCATATTGAACTACTATACTTAATTTTTTGAGGAATCTCTATAGTGTTTTCCATAGTGGCTGCACTCCCACCAGCTGGATATAAGAGTTCCCTTTTCTCCAGATCCTCCCCAATACTTCTTATTTCCTTTTTTGTTAATTATAGCCATTCTGATGGGCATAAGTTGATATCTCATGATAGTTTTCATTTGTATTTCCCTGATAATTAGTGATGGTGCACATGTTTTCTTGTGCTTGCTGGCCATCTGTATATCTTCATTGGAGAAATGTCTTTTGCCCATTTTTGAGTTGGGTTTTTAGTTTATTTGTTGTTGAGATATATGAGTTCTTTATATATTTTGGATATTAACTGCTTATACCGTATATGTGATAAGCATGAGTTTGAAAATATCTTCTCCCAATTTTCAGGTTGACTTTTCATTTTGTTGATGGTTTCCTTTCCTGTACAGAAGATTTTTCGTTTGATGTACTCTCATTTGTTTATTTTTTCTTTTGTTTCCCTTGCCTGATCAGACATGGTATTTGAAAATACACTGCTAGGATTGATGTTGAAGAGGATAGTGCCTATGTTTTCCTCTCGAAGTGTTATGGTTTCAGGTCTTACATTCAAGTCCTTTATTCCATTTTGAGTTAATTTTTGTGTATGATGTAAGATAATCGTCTTTCATCCTTTTGAAGGTGGCTGTCCAGTTTTCCCCATATCATTGATTGAAGAGGCTTTCCTTTGTCCATTGTCTGTTCTTTGCTCCCTAGTTAAGAATTAGCTGTCCATAGATGTGTGGGTTTATTTACCTTGCTCTCAACTCTGTTCCATTGATCTGTGTGTCTCTTTTTGTGCCACTACAGTGCTGTTTTGATTACTATAGCTTTGCAGTATATTTTGAAATCAGGGAGTGTGGTACCTCCAGCTTTGTTATTTTATTCTCAGGATTCCCTTTTTTACCAAACCAATGTGGGTTTGTTCCTGGTGAGTTAAATCAGGCTCTCCATCAGAAGTATTTATCTCACAAATTAAGGTACATTTGCAGCAAATAGGTGACTATGAAGAATCATCTCCCAAGTCATGGCCTCCCTGAACAAAGGGAAGAAGGGACATTTATTTCAGATAAGAAGTGAATAATTAAAAGGGAGAGATTGGTATTTCCTTGCACAGGCTCAGTTTGAAAACATGTTTCCACATACACTGTAGGTTATGGTAATAAGGCCTAAGCTCCTCCTGGAGAGATCTGAGCATTAAAAATAAGGCAAAGGTCATAGGCATTTCTTTTGTGATGAGGCTTTGTCTGATTCAGGGAGCTTGGTGATTGCATCTCCTTAACATAAGGAAAAGTAACAACTTGGAGAAACAGTTAAAATATCCATACCCACCCTTGAGTTTCTCAGGGTAACTAGTCGGTGACACAAATCCCTCCTCTGGTTTTATCCTGCACCTTGTTCTTGAGGGGCACAGGTCGAAGCTCCATGTTCTGTGACTGCTGAGCATGGGCCTTATCATAGGGAGCAAAAGAGGAGCTGAATTTCCAGCTACTCTCAAATAGGTTTGTGGCTCACCACAGGCATAGCCCCAAGTTGTTCATAACAACCACCTGCAATTTTATACCCTCAATGTGTTTAGTGTATGTTTAGGATCTGGGCATACTTGCCCCCGATTCCACCAGTTCTTTATAATCTGGTTACTGAGTTGTCTATCCTTCTCTGATGGACCTAGTCTTGCTGCCTAGGAACATGCCACCTCCTTAGAAGCATACCATCCATAATTGGTGTGGGGTTGGTTAGGATCCAGGGAAGAGCCTGGGGTGAGTAGGGAGTCATTACTAATCTGTATAGTGTCACCAAAACGAGAGTTTCAAAACAGAGAGGGGTTTCCAGGAAAACTCCGAGTCATCAAGTGTCTGTGATGACCTCTCTTGGTGTTCAGGCGTGGGCGCATTTTTAACTCCTGTGTGGTGGATCCAAGGGGTGACTCCTTAGTTTAGGGAAGAGTGTGTGGTTAGTAACACCAAGCAAGACTCTACCCAAATAGGATTTAGCTCATCTTGGGACAACCCACTGTTTTAAGGAAGACCCAATCTCCTGGCTCATATGGGTGGAGTTTGACCTCCATGGACAAGGGAAGTCAGAATTTTCCATATTTATTGAGTACTTCTCCACCTGCTTCAGTTTGGTTATGTGTTTGATTGCCATGGAAACCTCTTTGTCTGGGTTTGTAGTGAATCTGAGTCTTTAGAGAACAGCCTCCCATAGGTGGTTTCCAAGGAGCTAAGCTTCAGTTTGCCTTTTGAAACTGCCCTTATCTGAGTGAGGGCTATTGGCAGTAATTTAGCCTATTTTCCTGCATCTCTTGGCCCAGTTTTGCTAATGTTTTCTTTAAAGTTTGATTGGCCCACTCAGTTTTTCCAGAAGTTGTGGTCTCTTTGCAGCATGTAGCCCTCCGTTTAATTTTTAAAACTCTGGCTACTTTGGAGGTTATTTTTGATATAAAAGTTGGCCTGTTGTCACTCTGAATTGATCTAGGTGACCCCAAATGGGCAATTATTTCTTTTAACACTTTTGTTACCACATTCGCCCTTTCTGACCTACAAGGAAGGGCTTCAATGCATCCAGTGAATTTATCCACAAACACCAAGAAGAATTTGTACCCTCCAGGGGCCATGGACATAACAGTAAAATCAACTTGCCAGTCTTCCCCCACTAAAGTTCCCCCAATTTACATTGCTTTGGCCAGGGGAGATACAGGAGGTCTGGTTTATGCATTATTCTTCTGGCAATAAATGCACTGTCCAGTTAATGTTTTCAATAAGTTCTTTTATACCTGGGGTGCTTATGACCTTTGTCAGCCATAGGTATATAAGGTTTCTTTTCCATAATGGGTAGAATCATGAGCACTCTTAAGGAGCCCCCAAGCTGGGCACCCAAATCTTCCCTCATGGGTTCATCATCCAGCTCTTGACTATTGGGGACCACAGGTAACCCTGTGTAGTGGTTTCCCTTACTTCGTCAGGGGAATTTACACTGGTGTAAATTCATAGAAGGGTAGAGTGGGAATTAATGATAATTGGAGAAGCTCTCCTGATATAGCAGCTCTTTTTGCAGCTGCATCTGCCAAATCATTCCCCTTTATATGCTCTGATTCCCCACTTTGATGGCCTTTACAATGGCCACAGATACTTCTTTGGGGCCGTGCACCAGAGGATCTCTGGCTCACGTCTGATATCTTTTACTGCTGCCATTACAAAGTCCTCTTTCTTTGCAAATGGCTCCATGAGCATGAATTACAGAGAAAGCATATTTAAGGCCTGTGTATATTGTTATTGTTTTTTCTAGTCCCAATTCCAAAGCTCTGATTCATGCAATTATTTCTGCCTTTTGGGCCCAGGTGACCGGTGTCAGCCCCTTGGCTTCTATGGTTGCATGCAGAGACACTACTGCATAACCTGCTCTTCCTTATCTGTTACTCATGAAGGTGCTCCCATCTACAAATCATACTTCCTCTGCATTAGGCGATGGTTCACCCTGGAGATCTCTGTGGCTAGAGTAAACCTGATCAATCACTTCTGGGCAAGCATGGGTAATAGGTCCCTTGGAATCAGGGAGCAAGTTAGCTTGGTTTAAGGTATGACAAGGTTTTAAGAAATCCAAGGGGACCCTAACAGCACAGCTTGATATTGTAGTATTCTATTCTTGGATAGCCAGAGATGTCCTTTAGTCTCTAGTGACAAATAAAAATGGCAAGCAATAGGATATATTGGAGTATATGAGGAAGCCATTTGCTATAAACCTAATTCGGCCTGACTTTGTTTTTCCAAAAGGGCCTGACTGTGGCCATTGAGCATGCATTGTATATCTGCTTAGACATTTTGAGATAAAGGTGCATCTTCCAACCCCCTCCCAATGTTGGCATCTCCTTAAAGATTAAGCATCTTTCTTTAGGCTGGGAACTGATTGCACTGCTAATCTGTGACCGCCCAGCTCGAGGCAATGGACCTGCCACCCTGCAGGGTTCACTGAGACAGCAGGCCTATCTGCTGCTTCCATCAGTCACTGTGCTGACAGAGCAGCCTTGTGACTATTGTAAGGGACATTTCAATCATATGTGAAACATATTCTTTGAGGGTATATAACCATCCTGTATACCCCCACTTCTTTGGAGTGCTCTGTTCCTTTGTGGAAAGACTCTCCTGGGTTATAATACTCAGATTTAAGCTCAGAATAAACTCACCCAAATTTTCATTTATAGATTGGTTATGGATTATTTTTGTCGACATCAGTAGGCTAGAGACTTGATGGGGGTTCCACATCGGTCAAAGTTTGCCCCATCATCACTTTTTCTGCATTGTTGATTAATAGGCAGATGGCAGCTACAGTTCTCAAGCATGGGAGTCATCATTTTGCCACAGTAATAGGCTACCACGCCTTTAGGGGTTCTCAGCATTTGGGTTAGCACTCCTGTAGCTACTCCCTGTTTGTCACAGACACATAGGTCAAATGTTTTGTTCAGGTCTGGTAAGGCCAGTGTAGGTGCTTCCATTAGCAAGTTTTAAGCTTATTGAAAGTTTGGTGACATAGCTTATCCCATTCAAAGTGGTCTATTTCTGGCCCTGGTAGTTTATCCTAGAGAGGCTTAGCAATTAATCCAAAGTTAGGGATCTAAATGCAGCAAAAGCCAGCCATCCCCAAGAATCCTCAGAGCTGCCTATAAGTTTTTGGTGAAGCAAGTTGACGTATTACCATTTTCCTCTCTAGGGGAAGGCTGTGTTGTCCCCTTGAAATGATGAACCCTGAGTACTTTACAGTCTCTTTAGATATTTGTGCCTTCCCTTTAGACACTTTATATCCCTTACTGGCTAAGAAGTTTAACATTTTAACTCAATTTTGACACTACCTGGGGATAGAATCAGATCCCACAGGTTAAGAGTTCAGTCCCACAGGATTACCTTTTCCCTCCCACTTTAGATGCCAATTGCAAGTTCAGGTTGTCACCTGTGCTTCTGACCAACCAGCCACAGAGCAGATGTTCCCAGAGCCCCTTGTTGGGTTTGATTACTTTGATATAGCGGCTCACAGACCTCAGGAAAACATTTTATTTAGCAGCCAGATAGCAGAGGTGCATAGCGTAAAATACATGGGGCAGGGCTGTGGAGATCTCAGACCCTCTCTGGGCATGCCACTCTCCCCAAACCTCCCTGGGTGTTTACCAACCCAGAAGCTCTCCGAAGCCCATCCATTTAGGTTTTAATGGAACCCCTCCACATAGGCACAGTTGATTATGTCATTGGCCTTTGGCAATGGAACTCAATCTTTAGCCTCTCTCCTCACCCTGGACTTGTGGAGATGGGGATGGGGCTGAAAATTCCAACCCCGAATCACACAATAGGTTTCCCTATTTTCCCACACACCAGCCCCCACCCTTAGGGGTTTTCCAAATGTCACCTTATTAGCATAAATGCAGGTGTGGTTGAAAGGGCCTTGTTAGGAATAACAAAAAACACCTCTTTCCCCTTTATTGCTCTGGAGTTATTTCAGGAACTGATGACTAAAGTAATTATTATAACAAAATATGCTTCTATGGCTCCTATATGGGAAATTACAAAAGTTTTTGGAGCACTGTCCCAGAAACAAAATGAAGACATTTATTATTATAAATACAGTACTGTACAGCATTGACAGCACTACAGTCTTGAACAAATCTACATTCCCCAATTCTAAAAACGTATTGATCATAAGAAAGATTCATCTTTATGGCTTCTGGTTTTGAGGGGTATTGTTTTATCCCGGGCCAGCAATCTACCTGCTTCAGTTTTGCCTTAACTGAGATGGCACTGGCTGCTCACTCCACCTGTCCTTGTGCCTATAATTCTGAGTTAGCTCAACTTAAAACATTTAGGGGAATCTCTTCTATCTCAGGTGCTGGTGTATCCTATAATAGGGCCATAAGCTCAACTCCCCAACTTTTTGGGTCTTGGATCTCTACTTTATCTTTTTCCCAGCTTATTGAGGCCCCTAACTTACATAGCCTGTCCCTCCCTAGAGGGGGAAAGAACGTTTTGGTACATACAGAAAGAAACACTTAAGTATTTTTTTAATCCTGTTTCATAGGTCAAAGGGCTCCAGAAAACATTTGTTCTCTCTGATGCGGGGTCGGTGAGCTGAGGAGTCGAAAGAAAGATTTCATGGACTCTCAAGATCTGGCAGTAGTGCTCTTTTATTTAGAGAATAGTGTGGAATAGCATGGGGACAGGACCCATGGGCAGTCAGAGCTTCTGCAGCATGGGGACAAGACCCATGGGCAGTGAAGAGCTGCTGCTGCCGTGGCCTGGGGACAGGGCCCATGGGCAGTCAGAGCTCCTGCTGCTGCCCTGAGTTGAGGGTTAGGGCTAATTTTATAAGCATGGGTACGTGACTTATTTTTACTGGTAAAAGAAAAGACGATGTAAAAAGTCATTAAATGATTTCAGTGCAGATGGGGTCCGGTTATTGTGCGGTCATATAACTTTAGATACGAATCTGGCCCTTTAGATAGATCGGCATGCAGGTGAGGATGCCCTGGGCCTCTCTCCCTGGGGCAGTCCTAATTCATACCATCAAAAAAGTCCACTGGGTCACATAGTTTGGCATGTCGGCCAGGTCACCTTGCGTTCCTCTAGCTGGGGCAGCCTTACTCCACATCAGTATCATAGAGGTTTTGATTTACATATGAAGAAGGAACACTCAGGCAGAACTCGGTGTGCCAGTGGCAGTTAAGGAGCATCATCTGTTCAGACTTTTAAAACTTTCCCCTCCAGCCGGGACAGAATATCCATGATATCTGCTCAAGGAAAGAAGAGTGTGGAGAACATGTGATGTTGGTAGATTTTTAGGATCATCCTGAAAAGTGACTGCAATTTTTGCAGGTCACGGCAAACTGGCAGTCTCGGACTCACAGGGAAAGAAAGAAGGCCTTGCTGGACACAGCTGGCCAACAGCAGGTAAGGAACATCTTCCTTTTGAGTTTTAAAACCTTTTCCCTACAGCCAGGACAGACCATCTATACCATCCATGCAATGAGAAGACACTGCAGGCAAAAACTCTTGCTTGCAGCTCTTTAGGACCATCTTGAAAAATGAGTTTCCAAACTTTGCAGTTCGCTTCGTCCAGACAGGGGCTCTTTCACATAGGAAGGTGGCCTCACTGAATGCAGCGTTGCATTAGGCGGAAAGGAACATCTTCCAGGCAGCGACATTGGACTTTACAGCAGTGACAAGATATCCGTGACATCTGGTCCTTGAAAGAAGAGGGTGGACTAAAACTCTCCCTTTGAGCAGCTCAAGATCATCTAGAAAAGTGACTTTTCTAACTTTGCAGTTCACGGCACACTGAAAGGGGGTCTCTCCCACATAGAAAGAGAGAAGGCATTACTGAACACAGTTTGCCATGCCTCTAATGGAAAGATTTCCTTTCAGATTTTTAAATCTTTCCTCTCTAGCTAGGACAGGATGTCTGTACCATCCGTGACAGGAGAGACCTCTGTGTAGAATAACTCCTGCTCGCAGATGGGAAAGATCATCTTGAAACTGCCTTTTCAAAATCGCAGTTCACAGCTTACCGATAGAGACTCTGTCTCCTAGAAAGAGAGGTCTCGTGGAACCCGGCTTAACCTTTGGAGCTAAGGAAGGTCTTCTTTGAGGCATTTTTATTTTTATTTTTATTTATTTATTTATTTAATTATTTTTTTTAGAGATTTTTATTATTTACTTTTTCTCCCCAAAGCCCCCCGGTACATAGTTGTATATTCTTCGTTGTGGGTTCTTCTTGTTGTGGCATGTGGGACGCTGCCTCAGCATGGTCTGATGAGCAGTGCCATGTCCGCGCCCAGGATTCGAACCAACGAAACACTGGGCTGCCTGCAGCGGAGCGCGCGAACTTAACCACTCGGCCACGGGGCCAGTCTTTGAGGCCTTTTTAGACTTAGCAACAGGGTCAAAATATCTATGACATCCAATGCATGAGAGGAGAGTGTGACCTAAAACGCTTGCTTACAGCTCCCAAGGATCTCTTGAATTGGACTTTTCTAGCTTGGCAGTTCAGGGCATACTGACAGAGTCTCTCTGTCATGCAAAGAAATAAGTCCCTGCTGAATGCAATTTGACAGTAGGTGGTAATTCCTTTGTCACTTGCTCGCATGTTTTGTTGAATTCTTGTATAACACTCCCCCTGGGCTTTAACATCAGGCATAACACCTCCCTTGGTGTCTTTGCCTTCATTTGTGATACTACCCCTGGCATCTCTGACTTCATGTTCAACACTCCACCAGTCGTCTCTGACTTCATTTGCCACTCTACCTCTGGTTTCTTTGCCTTCCTTTGTAACAGTCCCCTGGGTGTGTGTCTTCATGTGTCACATTCCCCCTGGCATCTCAGAGTCTGTGTGTAGTATTCACCATTGTATCTCTGACTTCCAGGATAACACTCCCCCTGGGTCTTTCACTTCGTGGAACTCTCCTCTGTGGCTTCTCTGGCTTAGTGTTTAACAGTCCCCCTGTTGTCTCTGACTTTATGTGACACTCTTCTCACGGTGTCTCAGGCTTCATGCATCACACTCACCCTGGCTTCTCTAACTTCATTCATAACTCTCCCACTGGTGACTCTGGGTTCGTGTGTAACACTCCATGTGCCCTCTCTGGAATCATGTGTAACACTGCCCTGTTATCTATGAATTTGTGTGAAACAATCCGAGTGACTTCACTGACATTGTGTGTCACACTCCCCTGTTGTCTTTGTTTCACGTGTTTCTCTCCCATTGGTATCTTTGACTTTGTGTGTCACACTCCCCCATCGTCTCTGATGTCATGTGTAGCACTCCACTTGGCGTTTCTTCCTTCATGTGTAACACTCCCTGTGGTGTTTTTGACTTCATGTATAACACTCCTCATGGCATCTGTAACTTCATGTGTCACTCTCCACCTTGCATCATGAGCTTCGTGTGCAACACTCCCAGTGGTGTCTCTGACTTCGTGTGTCACACTTCTCCTAGTGTCACTGACTTCGTGGATCTCACTACCCCTGCTCTGTTTGATTTGTGTGTAATACACCCTGTGGCCACTCTGACTTCATGTGTCACTCTCCCACGTGTGTCTCTGAGTATGTGCATCACACTCCCTCTGCTGTCTATAAATTTGTGTATAACAGTCCCTCTGGCACCTCTGACTTCATTTGTAACATTCCCCCGGCACCTCTGACTTCAACTGTCACATACGAGCTTTTGCCTCTGACTTCATGTGTCATATTCCCCATGGCGTCTCTGCCTTCATGTGTAACACTCACTCTGTTGTCTCTGACTTCAGCTGTAACACTCCCCCTGGTCTCTCTGACTTCGCATGTAACACTCCTCCTGCCATGTTTGACTTCCCCTGGCGTCTCTAACTTCTTGTGTCCTGCGCAATTTGTCATGTCTGACAAATGTCCCACATCTCCTGTTGTCTCTGATTTTGTGTGTCACTCTTCTCATGGTTTCCTTGAATTCACTTGTAACACTGCTCCTGGCATCTTTGACATCATGTGTAGCTCTCCCCCTTGGTGTCTCTGAATTTGTGTCTCACAATCCCCCTTGTCTCAGACTTTGCTCATAACACTCCCCCTGGTATCATTGTTTTCATACAGAACACCCCCCTGTGGCTTCTCTGACTTCGTGTGTCACATTCCCCCAGCCGTCTTTGGATTCGGGTGTCACTAACTCCCTGTCGTCTCTGACTTCATGCATCACAATCACCCTGTGTTCAGTGTGTTTGTATATCACAAGATACCTGGTGTTTCTTTCTGTCTATGTAACACTTCCCCTGGCATCCTTGACATCATGTGTGACACTCCAAGTGACATCTGTTACATTCTGTGTAACACTGATCATGGTGTCTGTCACTTCATGTGTTACACTCAGCATGGCATTTCTGCCTTCTAGTTTAGCACTCCCCTATGTCATCTCAGACTTTGTGTGTCACAGTCTAAGTGGCGTCTCTGACATTGTGTGTCACACTCCACATGGCATTTTGGACTTTTTGTTTCACACTCCCCATGTTGTCTCTGATTTCATGTGTCACATTCTACCTGGCATCTCTTACATCATGTGTAACACTCCCCCTGGCGTATCTGACTTTGTGGGTTTCACTAGTTGTGGTGTCTGTGATTTCATCAGTGATAATCCACCTGTCTTTTTTGACTTTGCATGTGACACTCCTCTGGTGTCACTGACTTCATGCATAACACTCTCCCTGTTGTCTGTAAATTTGTGCACAACACTCATCCGTGGCATCTGTTATTTCCTGTGTGGCAGTCCAACTGGTGACTCTGTCTTCATGTGTAACACTCCATGTGGCACCTCTGACTTCGTGTGTAACACTTGCACTCATGTCTCGAATTTTGTGTGTATAACACTCCAACACATATCTTTGACTTCATGCACAATACTGCACCGTGGCATCTCTGAATTAGTGTGTAACACTCCCCATGGCATCTGTGAGTTCATGTGTAATACTCCATCTGTTATCTCTTACTTTGTGTGTCACACAACCGGTGATATCAATGACTTCGTGTGTAACACTCACCTGGTCTCTCCGACTTCATGTATAACACTCCAATTGTTATATCTGACTTCATATGTCAAACTCCATCTGCCATCTCTGACTTCATCTGTAACACACACTGTGGCATCTCTGACTTCATGTGTAACTCTCCTATGTGACGTCGCTAAATTCATGTATGACAGTCCCCATGGCATCTCTGAAATCGTGTGTAACACTCCCCTTGGCTTCTGTGACTTAGTGTTTCACACTCCCCCGTCATCTCTGAATTCGTGCATAACACTCATTCTGTCGTCTCTGACATTGTGAGTCACACTCCAACTGGTGCCTCTGACTTCGTGTGTCACATTCCCAGTGGCCTCTCGGACTTTGTGTGTAAACCTCCAAGTGCTGTCTTTGACTTCGTGTGTGACATTCCCCATGGTGTCTCTGACTTCGTGTGTAACACTCCCTTGGCCTCTCTGCCATCCAGTGTAACACTCACCATGGCATCTCTGCCTTCATGTGCAATAATCCCTCATGGTGTCTCTGACTTCAGGCACAAAACTCTCCCAGCTGTCACTGACTTAGTGTGTAACACTCCACCTGACGTCTCTGACTTCTTGTGTCACAGTCTCACTGGCAAATCTGAATTCACGTGTCGCATTCCCCCTGTTGTCTCTGACTTCCAGTGTAACGCTTCCCCTGTCATCAGTGACTTTGCGTGTCACACTCCAATTGGCATCACTAACTTAGTGTGTCACACACTCCCTGGTGTCTCTGACATCCTGTGCAACACTACCCCTTGTGTGTCTGACATCGTGTGTCACCCTCGCCCTGGTGTCTCAGACTGTGTGTAACACTCCCCCTGGTGTTTTCTACTTCGTTTGTAATACTCCCACTGGAGTTTCAGAAATCGTGTCTGACACTCACCGGGGTGTCCCTGACTTCCTTTGTTACACTCCACCTGGCATCCCTGAATTTGTGTATCACACCCTCAACATATTTGACTTCATGTCTAACACATCTGGTAGTTTCTCTGACTTCGTGTGTCACAGTCCCACTGTAATCTCTGAATTCTTGTGTCACACTGCCCTTGGAGTCTCAGACATCACGTGGAACACTCCCTATATCATCTCAGAGTTTGGATGTAACACTCCCCCTGATGTCTGTGACATTGTTTGTAAGATTCCACGTGGCATCTCTGACTTCGTGTGTCACGGTCCCCTGGAGTCTCTGACTACATGTGTAACACTCCATGTGGCATTTCTGCCTTCCAGTGTAACACTCCTCCATGGCGTCTCAGACTTCTTGTGTAACACTAACACTGGCAGCTCTGATTTCGAGTGTCCAACAACTCCTGCTGTCTCTACTTTGACTGTAACACTCAAACTGTTGCGTCTCTGACTCCTTGTGTAACACTACCCCTGGTGACTCTGACTTCTTTTGTCACAATCTCCATGGCGTCTATGACTTCGTGTTTCATACTCACATGTAATCTTGACTTCATGTCTAACACTCCCCATGGTGATTCAGACTTCTTTTGTCACAATACCCATGGTGTCTCTTGCTTCGTTTGTCATATTTCACCTGGCATTGTTGATTTGGTGTGTAACATTCCCACTGGTGTCTCTGACTCCATGTGTCACACTACCCCTCACATCTCAGAATTAATGTGGTGCACATCCCACGCTGTGTCTGACTTCATGTGTAATACTCCAGGTGGCCTTTCTGCCTTCATGTATAACACTCCCCCATGATGTCTTGGACTGCTTGTATAGCACTCCCACTGGCATCTCTGATTTCTTGTGTCACACTTCCCCTGCCGTCTATCACTTTGTGTGTCACACTCTCCCTGGCATCTCTGACTCCGTGGGTAACAATTTCCTTGGTATCTATGAGCTCGTGTGTTACACTTCCCCTTGCAAATCTGACTTTGTCTGTAACACTCCACCTGGCGTCTCTGACTTTATGTGTCACAATCCCTCTGGCGTCTCTGACTTCTTGTATCACACTCCCCATGTCCTCTCGAATTTCTTGTGTAACACTCTGCGTGATGACTCTTCTTGTGTCACACTCCTCCTTGTTTCTGTGTCTTCATGTTTCACACATCTCATGTCATCTCTGACTTTGTATGTATCACTCCCACTGTCGTCCCTGACTACGTGTGTAACACTCCACATGGTGCTTCTACCTTCAGATGAAACATTCTCCTGTGTTGTCTCGGACTTTGTGTGTAACTTTCCATGTGTCATCTCTGATTTTGTGTGTAACGCTCTCCCTAGAGTCTGTGACATTGTGTTTAACACTCCACATGGCATCTTGATTTCTTGTGTAGCACTGCCTCTGCCGTCTCTGACTTCATTTGTCCCTCTACCCCTAGTTTCTTTAACTTTGTAACACTCTCCATGGCATCTCTGACTACGTTTGTCACACTCTGCCTGGCATCTCGGATGTCGTCTGGAACACTCTACATGGTGTATCTGTCTTCATGTGTAACATTGCCCTTGTGTCTCTGACTTCGTGTGTCACACTACCCCTGGTGGCTCTGACTTCCTGTGTCTCATGCTCTAGTGTCTGTGATGTTGTGTGCAACACTCCCCCTGTTGTCTCTGACTTCATGTGTCATGCTCAAGCTTTCATCTCTGACTTCATATATCACACTCCACATGGTGTCTCTGAGTTCGTGTGTAACACTTCCCTGGCATCACTGACTTCGTGTGTCACGATTCCCCTGGTATCATGATTTTGTATATAACAATCCCTGTGCCATCTTTGACTTCATGTCACACTTCCCCTTGAATCTCTGAGGCTGTGTGTAATATACCCCATGACATCTCTTACTTCCTGTGTCACACTCCAACTGTGGTCTCTGACTTCTTGCACAAACTGCTGCTGATGTCTTCGACTTGGTGGGTAACATTTCCCTGTGGCTACTCAGGCTTTGTGTGTAACAGTCCCCCACTGTCTCTGACTTCATGTGACACTCTCCCTCTTGACTCTTGACTTCTTGCATCACACTCCCTCTGGCTTCTCTAACTTCGTTTGTAATGTTCCCATTGGCATCTCTGAGTTCATGTGTAACACCCAACCTGGCCTCTTTGACTTCGTGTGTCACAATTCCAGTGGTGTCTATAACTTCACGTGTAACACTCCTCCTGGCGCCTCTGACTTTGTGTGTAACATTCAATGAGGCATTTCTTCCTTCTTGTATAACATTCCACCATTGCGTCTCTGTATTCCTGTGTTACACTCAGCACGGCATAATGGGTTTTGTGTGTGACATTCCCCATAGCACCTCTGACTTCGTGTATCACTCTTCCCCTGGTGTCTCTAACTTCGTGTGTCACACTCGCCCTTGTGTCTCTGACTTCATTTCTAACACTCCCTGTGGCTGCTCTGAATTCGTGTGTCACACTGTGCCTGGCATCCCTAACGTCATGTATCACACTCCCCATGGTATTTCTGAGTTTGTTTGTAACACACCCAGTGGCATCTGTGACGTCACGTGTCACACTACCTGTTTGGTCTCTGAGTTCATGCATCACACTACCCCCATCGTCTCTGACATCGTGTGTCACACTTCATCTGGTGTTGCTGACTCATGTGTAGCACTCCCCCTGTATTCTCGGACTTTGTGTGTCACACAAGCCCTGGCATCTCGGACTTTGTGTCTAACACTGCCCATGCCCTCTCTGACTCTGTGTGTAAAATGCCCCCTGTTTTCTTTGACTGTTTCTAACACTCCTAGTGGTGTCACTGACTTCGTGTGTCACAATCCTTCTAGTGTCTCTGCCTGCCTGTGTCACAACCTCTCTGGTATCTTTTAGTTCCTGTGTCAGACTACCCTGTTGTTTCTGAATTCGTTTCACACTCCCACTTCTTTCTCTGAGTGCGTGTGTCACAGTCCCTCTGCCATCTATTTCTTCATGTGTTACACTACCAATGGCGTCTCTGACTTTGTTTGTCACACTCCACATGGTGTCTCTGACTTTGTGTGTAACACTCCACATGGGTTTTCTTACTTTGTAACACACCACATGTCTGTTTTCGTTTGTTACACTCCTCCTCGTGTCTATGATTTCATGTGTAACACCCCAATATTCCTTTCTGATTTCGTGTGTGATACTGCACCTGTTGTCTCTGGTTTCGTGTTTCACACTTCCCAAAGTGTCTATGACTTCTTCTGTCACTCACACCCTGGTGTCTCTGACTTCCTGTGTAACTCTACCCCTGGCATTTCTGACTTTGTGTGTCACACTCACCCTGGCACATCAGACTTCATGTATAACAATTCCCGTGGTGTTTCTGGGTTAGTGTGTAACACTCCTCCTGGCACCTCTGAATTCATCTGCAACAGTCAATTTGGCATCTCTGACTTCGTGTGTCACAATGCCTCTGGCATCTGTGACTTTGTGTGTCATACTCCCTGTGGCATCTCTGATATCCTGCTTAACTCTACCCATGGTCTTTCTGAGTTCATGCATAACACTCCTCCTGGCATCTCCAACTTTGTGTGTAACACACAACTGTGACATCTCAGACTTTGTGCATAAAACTCCCCCAGGCGTCACTGACTTTGTATGTTACACTCCCCTGGCATCTCTGAATTCCTGTGTCGTAGTACCCCTGACTTCTCTGATTTCATGTGTAACACTCCCCATAGTGTTTGTGACATCATTTGTCACACTCTCCCTGGCATCACACAGACTTCATTTGTAACAATCTACATGGTGTCTCTGAGTTCTCATGTAACACTCCCCTGACATCTATGACTTCATATGTAATACTTCACCTGGCTTCACTGACTTCATGTGTCACAATCTTTCTGGCTTCTCTGACTTGATGTGTCACAACTCCTCTGGCGTCTCTGATTTTGGATGTGACACTCCCCATATTATCTATGACTTCACGGGTAATACTGTATGCGGTGTCTCACATTGTGTGTAACACACCCCCGTGGCATCTCTGAATTTGTGAGTAATATTCCCAATGGTGTGTGAATTCATGTGTAACACCTCCCCTGGCATCAGTGAATTTGTAACACTCCCTGCTGCATCACTGTCTTAGAGCATTACAATCCCTGGTGTCTTTGACATTTCACATAACATTCTCCTGTGGTGTGTCTGAATGCATGGATCACACACCCCATGTCTTATCGGCCTTTGTGTGTCATAATCCCAGTGACATCTTTGACTTCGTCTGTCAAACACACACTGGTGTCTCTGACTTCATTTGTAACAGTCCATTTGGTGTCTCTGACATCCTGTGTAACTCTCCCCCTGGTGTCTCTGACTTTGTGTGTAACACTCCAAGTGACATCTCTGACTTAGATTACAACACTCCCCCTGGTGTCTCTGACGTCTTGTGTAACACTCCATGTGGCATTTCTGACCTCCTGTGTAACACACATCTTGATCCTGCTTTCCTTTACTTCATGCATAGTACTCCTACTGATGTCTCTAAATTCATGTATCACACTCTCACTTGCGTCTCAGAATTCTTGTGTAACACTACCCTTGGCATCTCAGAGTTTGTGTGTCACATTCCACCTTGCATCTCAGACTTCATTTGTAACACTCCATGTGCTGTCTCTGACTTCATGAGTAACACTCCCCCTGGAATCTCTGACTTCATGTGTTAAACTTCCCCTGCTGTCTCTAAGTGTCTAACACAAGTTCCATCTCTGACTTCGTGTATCATGCTCCCCCTGGTGTCCCTGACTTGTGTGACACTTCATGAGGCGTATCTGACTTCCTGTGTAACACTCACACTGGTGTCTTTGATTTTGAGTTTAACACTTCACGTGGCATCTCTGAATTCATGTGTAACACACTCCCCCTTCTATCTCTGACTTGGTGCATCATGGTGCCCATGTGGTCTAAAACTTCATTGTGTAACAGTCCCACTGGCATCTCTGACTTTGTGTCTATTTCTCCACCTGGCATCATTGAATTTGTGTGTAACATTCCCCATGGCTTCTCTGAATTTGAGGGCCACACTTGACCCGTTGTCTCTTACTTCGTGTGTCATACTCCCCATGGTGTTTCTGATTTCATGTGCAACACTCTCGGTGGCATCTCTGACTTCGTGTACCACACTCCCAATTGCGTCTCTGATTTCATGTGTCACACTCCCCCTGGTGTCTTTGACTTAATGTGTAACACCCACCATTGCACCTCTGATTTCACGTGCCACAATGCACCTGGGATCTCTAACTTTGTCTGTCACATTCCTACTGGCATCTCTGTGTTTGTGTGTACCTCTCCCCGTGTTGCCGCTGACTTCTTGTGTCGTGCTTCCCCTAGTGTCTCTGACTTTGTGTGTCACACTTTCCCTGGCGTGTCTGACTTGATGTGTCACACTCCCCTTGGTATCTCTGACTTCCTGCATAACACTCCAACTGGTGTCTCTGAGTTTGTGCATAACACTCCCACTAGCTTCTCTTACTACAGGTGTAACACTCTCTCATGCTGTCTCTGATTTCACGTGTAACACTGCCCCCGGCATCTCTGGTTCATGTGTAACACTCCCACTGACATCTCTGAATTCATGTGTCACATTCCCCTTTGCATCTTGGACTTCGTGTGCAACACTCTATGTTGTCTCTCTGCCTTTGTGTGTCAGATGCTACATGCATCTCAGACTGTGTGTGTAACACTCACCATGGCATCTCTGATTTTGTTCATAACACTCCCCCTGGTGCCTATGACTTCCTGTGAAACACCACACGTGACCTGACTACCTGCATAACACTCCCCATGGCATCTCTGACATCATGTGTTACAACCACATGACGTCTCTGCCTTCGTGTGTAACACTCCCCTTTGCATTCCTGACTTCATGTGAAACACTCCCTGTGGCATCTCTGACTTCGTGTGTCAAACCCCATATGTCGTCTCTGACTTCTGGTGTCACCAGTGTTCGCTGTGTCATCTTGCGATACAATACCCCCGTTGTCTCTGACACCATGTGTAACACACACCCTGTTATCTCCAACATAACGTGTGATGCTCCAACTGTCATCCCTGATTTCATTTATAACACTACCCCTGGCATCTCTGATTTCATGTGTTACACTCCCCCTGGAGTCTCAGACTCCGTGTGTAACATTCCATGTGCTGTCTCTCACTTTGTGTGTAACCCTCCTTCAAGTGTCTCTGACATCGTGTGTAACCCTCCCCATCACTTCTCTGACGTTGTGTGTCTCACTCCGCTTCTTCTCTCTGACTTAGTGTATCTCAACCAACCAGTTGCTTCTGACTTCTTGTGTAACACAGCCCTGTGGTGTCTCTGACTTCATGTGTAACACTCCCCCTTTCATCACTAACTTCGTGTGTCACACACCCCTTGGCATCATGACTTTGTGTGTAGCAATCCCCATGCAGTGTCTGACATCGTGTGTCACACTCCTCCGGGCTTCACTGACTTCATGTATCACACTCCCTCGGGTGTCTGTGACTTCATGTGTTACACACTCTGGCATCTCTGCCATCGTGTATCACACTCCCCGAGGCGTCACTGACTTCATGTCTCACACTGCCCCTCACGTCTCTGACATCATGCATCTCATTCTCCCTGGTGTCTTTAACTTCGTTTGTAACTCTCAGACTGTCACCTCTGATTCCATGTGTAACATTCCAGGTGGCCTCTCTGGCATCGTGTGTAACACTCCATCTGGCATCTCTGATGTTGTGTGAAACATTCCCTGTGATGTCTGACTTCAAGGGTCACACTTGACATGTCATTATTGACTCTGTGTGTCACACACCACTGTTGTCTCCAACTTAGCATGTAACATTCACTGTTGCATCTCTGATTTTGTGTGTCACATCCCCCTGGGGTTTCTGACTTCATGAGTTACACTTCACCTGTTGTCTCTGACTTCCTGTGTCACACTCCACGTGGCATTTCTTCCTTTGTGTATTACACTGCCCTGTGTCATCTTGGACTTTGTGTGTAACGCTCCACCTGATATCTCTGACTTCGTGTGTTACACTTCATGGGGCACCTCAGACTTTGGTACACACCCCTGGGTGTCTCTGATTCATGTGTAACACTCCACAAGACCTTTCCACCTTTGAGTGTAACACTCATCCTTGGAGTTTTGGACAACTTACGTAACACTCACACTGTCATCTCTGATATCGTGTGTCAAACTTCCCCAGATGTTTCTCACATTGAGTGTAAGACTCCATGATGTGTCTGACTTTGTGTGTCACAATCCACCTGGCATCTCTAGCTTCCTGTTTCACCCTACCCCTAACGTCTCTGACTTTGCATGTAGCACTCACTGTGGCACATCTAATTTTGTGTGTCACAATCTGCCTGGCATCTTTAACTTCAGATGTCACACTTCCTTTGTCACCTCTGACTTTGGTACACTTCCTGTGGCAGCTCTACTTCGTTTGTCACATTTCCTCTGGTGTCTCTGACTTTGTGTGCCACACTCCTGGAGGCATCTCTGATGCTGTATGTAACACACTACCCCTTGTGTCTCTGAATTCATGCATCACACTGCCCCAGCCATCTATACCTTTGTGTCCAACACTCCCAGTGGAGTCTCTGACTTTGTGTATAACACTCTACCTGGGGTGTCTGGATTTGTGTGTAACATTCCCCATGGTGTCTCTAACTTCAAGGTTCACACTTGACCTAACATCTCTGACTTCATGTGTCACACTACACTTGGTGTCTCTGAATTCATGCGCAACACACTTGTTGGTGTATCTGTCTTCATGTGGCACATTCCCAATGGCGTCTCTAACTTCCTGTGTTACACTCCACATTGCGTTTCTGCCGTCCTGTGTAAAACTCCCCCAGGCCCCATGTAACACTCCCCCATGTTGTCCCGGACTCTGTATGTAACACTCCATGTGGCATCTCTGACTTTGTCACACACCCCATTTGGTCTCTGACTTCGTGTGTCACCCTCTCCCTGGTGTCTTTGAGTTTGTGTGTAACACTTGCCCTGGTTTCTCTGACTTCGTGCGTTACACTCCACCTGGTGAATTTGACTTCATGCGTAACACTCCCCATGGCATCCCTGAAATCATAAAACTCCCCCTGTATCTCTGACTTCGTGTGTAACACTCCCACTGGCATGTCTGACTTCTTGTGTCACATTCCCCCTGGCCTCTTGGACTTCGTGTGTAACACTCTACAATGTGTCTCTGCCTTCATGTGTCATACACTTCCTGGCATTTTGAACTGCATGTGTAACACCATGGCATCACTGATTTTCTTTATAACACTCCCCCTGATGTCTGACTTCCTGTAGCACCACACACGGCGTCTCTGACTTGGTGGGTAACACTTGCCCTGGCATCTCTGACTTCGTGTTTAACACTCCACCTGTAGTCTCTGAATTCCAGTGTAATTCTATGATGTGTCAGACTGCATGTGTCACACTTCCCCTCCCATCTATAACTACTTGTGTTACACTCCTACATGTGTTCTCACTTCAGGTGTAACATTCCAGGTGGCATCTGTGACTTCCCATGTCATACTCGATCTTTCAACTGTCACTTCCAGTGTCACACTCACTGTGGGGTCTCTGAATGCCTGATTAACAGTCCCCCTGTGTGTTTGACTTCGTGCCTAACACTGCCCTGTGGCATCTCTGACTTTGTCTGTAATAGTGCCCCTGGCATCACAGAATTTTTGTGTAGCACACTACATGGCTTTTCTGACTTCATGTATAAGATTCCCTCAGGTGTCTCTGACTTTGTGTGTAAAACTACATGTGTTATTTCTTCCTTTGTGTGTAAAACTTTCCCGTGGCATCTGTGACTTCATGTGTAAAACTCCCCAGGCATCTCTGACTAGTTGTGTAATACTCCCACTGACATCTCTGGATTCATGTCTCACAGTCCCGCTGCCATCTCTGACTTCATGTGTAACATTCCCTGTGGCATCTCTGACTTTGCATGTAACGATTGCCCTGGTGACTCTGTTTTCACGTGTAACACTTCCCATGCCATCTTGATTTCATGTCTAACATGTCCCCTGGCCTCTCTGACTTTGTGTGAAATACTCCCCCTGGTGTCTTTGACTTCATTTGTAAAAACACCCTTGGTGTCTCTGACTTTGTGTCACACTCCTCCAGTGTTCTCTGCTCTTGTGTGTCACAATACACCTGATGTCTCTGATTTCATGTGTAACACTCCCCATGATGTGTCTGCTTTCGTGTGTAACACTCCCTGTGGCATTTCTGACTTTGTCTGTAACAGTCACCCTGGTGTCTCTGACTTCATGTGTAACACTTCCTGTGATGTCTCTGACTTCTTGTCTAACTCTTCCCTTTGCCTCTCTGACTTCTTGTATAACATTCCAGGTGGCATCTCTGACTTCTTGTGTCACACACCTCTGGCATCTCCGACTTTGTGTCCCAATACCCACCATGTCGAGGACTTCATATGTGACATTCCATGTAGCATCTCTGACTTGTGTAACACTACCCCTGGTTTCTGCGACATTGTGTGTAACAGCCCATGTGGCGTCTTTAAATTTGTAATACTCAGAGGAGTGTCTGTGTATTCACGCATAACGTTTCCTCTGGCATCAGTGACTTCGTATGTAACACTCCCCATGGCGTCTCCTACTTCGTGTTTCACAATTCCCCTGGCATCTCTGAAATCAAGTGTAACACTCATCATATCCTCTTGTACTTCATGTGTAACTCTACCCATGGCGTCTCTGAGTTCCTGTGTAATACAACATATTGTTTCTCTGACTTCCTGTGTAACACTCCACATTCCATCTGTGACTTCTTCTGTGACACTCCCCATGGTGTCTCTGCCTTCGTGTTTCCCAGTCACCCTGGTGTCTCTGACTTCGTGTGTAACAATCACCTTGGTCTTTCTGACTGTGTATGTAACACTCTTTCTGGTGTGTTTCACCTTGTGCATAATACTCCAATGTGGTGTCTTTCCTCCTGTGACTAACACTCCACCTGGTGTCAGTGAGTTAGTGTATCACACTCCCCCTGTGGACTTTGTTTTTTACTCTACCCCTCATTTCTTTGACTTCATTTGTAATGCTCCCCCTGGCATCTCTTAATTCGTGTGTCACACTGCCCCTGGTGTCTCTGAGTCTGTGGGTAATATTCCCCATGACGTCTCTGACTTCATGTGTCACACACCAACTGTCACTTCTGACTTCGTGTGCAACACTCCCCTTGGTGTCTCTGACTTCCTGTGCTCCACACACCCTGGCTTCTCTTTCTTCTAGTCTAACACTCCATTTGGTCTTTCTGACTTCCTGTATAACACTACCCCTAGCATCTCGGACTCTGTGTGTATCACTCCACCTGGTATCTCTGAATTCATGCGTAACACACCCCCACTCAGTTCTGACTTTGTGTGTAACACTCACCCTGGCGTCTTTGACTTCATGAATAACGCTTCCTGTGTCACCTCTGATTTTGTGTGTCACAGTCCCAGTGGCGTCTCTGACTTGTTGTGTAACACTTCCCTTAGTGTCTCTTTGTGTGTAACACTCCATGTTACATTTGTGACTTCCTGTGGGATACTCCCACTGGTGTCTCTCACTTAATGTGTAACACTCCACATGGCTTTTCTGCTTTCATCTGTAACACTCTGCCGTGGAATCCTAGACATCACGTGTCACACATCACCTTGTACCTCTGACTTGGTGAGTCACTTTCCAGCTGGTGTCCCTGACTTTGTGTGTCACACTACCACTGGCTTCTCTAACTTCGTGTATAAAGCAACGCGTGGCATCTTTGACATCATGCGTCTCTCCACCAGGCATCTCAAACTTCATGTCTAACATTCCACATGGCATCTCTGACCTCATGTGTCACAATCCACCTGGCATCTCTAATTTCATGATTCACAGTACCCCTCACATCTCTGACTTTGTGTGTAACACTCACCATTGCATCTTTGACTACATGTGTCACTCTCCCCATGGTGTTTCTGACTTCATGTATCACACTTCGCATGGCATCTCTTACTTCGTGTGTAAAACACTCCCTTGTGTCTCTGACTTCCAGTGTAACAGTACCCCTGTCATCTCTGTATTTGTGTGTCACACCTCACCTAGCATCTCTGACTTTGTATATAACACTCTCCCTGGTGTTTATGACTTACTGTGCAACACACCTGGTGGCTTCTCTGACTTCATGTCACACTTCCCCTTGTGTTTCTGAGTTTGTGTGATACGCTACCCCTGTCATCTATAACTTCGTGTGTAACACTCCCCCTGACATCTCTGAATTTGTGTGTAACATTCCCTACGGTGTCTGTGACTTTGAGGGTCACATTCAACCTGTTGTCTCTGACTTCCTGTGTTACACTATCCCTGATGTTTCTGACTTTGTGTGCAACACTCCCAATTGTACCTCTGACTTCCTCTGCCACACTACCAATGGCGTCTCTGACTTAGTGTGTAATAATATCTGTGGGATCTCTGATTTCATGTGTCACAATACACCTGGCTTTTCTAACTTTGTGCGTCCCACTCCCCATGGCATCTCTGACCTCTTGTGTAACACTGCCCCTGGTGTCTGTGACATCGTGTGTAACTCTACATGTGGCATCTCTTACTTTGTGTATGACACAACCCACGGCCTCTCTGACTTTACGTTAAAAACTCCACGTGGTGTTTCTACCTTTGTGTGTAAACATTCCCTGTGGCTTCTCAGACATCCTGTGTCACACTCCATGTGGCATCTCTCACTTCATTTCTCACACTCCCCATGACGTCTTGGACTTCATGTGCAACAACCCTTGTGGCATCTCTGACTTCGTGTGTAACACTCTCCTGGCATCTCAGAATTCATTTGTCACACTCCCTCTGTTGTTACTGACTTGGTGTTTAATAGTCCCTGGCTTCTCTGACTTCATGTGTCACACCCCCTGTGGCATCTCTGGCTTCCTGCATAACATTCACACTTGTGTCTCTGACTTATTGCATAACACTCCCCCTGGCTTCTCAGAATTCATGCATAACAACCCAGTGACATTTCTGAATTCGTGTGTCACACTCCCCGAGACCTCTCTGATTTCATGTGTAGCACTCATACTGGCATCTATGATGTCTTGTGTCACAATACCTCTGGCCTCTCTTACTTCGTGTGTAGCACTCTATGCTGTGTCTCTGCCTTCATGTGTCACATGCTGCCTGGCATCTCAAACTGTGTGTGTAACACACACCATCACATCTCTGATTTCATTTGTAACACTCCCCTTTGTGTCTATGACTTCCTGTGTAGTGCCACACGTGGCATCTATGACTGGGTGTGTAACACTTCCCCGGCATCTCTGACTTCCTTTTTAAAAGTCCACCTGTAGTCTCTGACTTCGTGTGTCACACTCCCAATTTCTTCTATGAGTTCGAGAGTAAAACATCACGTGGAGTCTCTGACATCGTGTGTAACACACCCAAGTGGCCTGTCTGGATTCCTGAGTAATATACACAAAGGTGTCTCTGAATACGTGTGTAGCTCTATCCCCTTGCATCAGTGACTTTGTGTGTAACACTCCCTGTGGCGTGTCTGTCTTGTTTCACAGTCCCCCTAGCCTCTCTGACTTCATGTTTAATGCTCACCATGGCGTCTCTGACCTGTGTAATATTCCACATGGTGTCTTACTTTGATAGGTCACACTCGGCCTGTCATTTCTTACTTCTTTTGTCACACACAGCCTGGTATCTCCAACGTAGAGAGCAACATTCACCACGGTGTCTCTGACTTCGTATAGAAAAATCCCCCTGGCATCTCTGACTTCATCTGTCACAATCCACCTGACATTTCTGACTTTGTGTGTAACACACTTTTTGGCAATTCTGACACCATGAGTCACACTTTTTTCATGTCTCTGACTTCATGTGTCACATATCCCTTGGCATTTCTGAATTCATGTGTAATAACACTCACTCGTATCTCTGACTGCCTGTGTAACACTAGCCCTGGGTATTCGGTTTTGTGTCACACTCCTCCTGGCATCTCAGGCTTCCTGTTTAATACTCCCTGTGGTGTCACCAACTTCGTGTGTAACCCTAGCCCTGTTTCCTCTGACTTTGTGTGTAACACACCCAGTGATGTCTCTGATTTATATGTCACACTCCCCCTTGTTTCTCTGAGTTCATGCATCACACTCCCCCTTTCATCTCTGACTTCATGTGTAACACTGCAAATTGAGTCTCTGATTTTGTGTTTCAAATTCGGCGGGTATCTCTGATTTCATGTGTCACACTCCCCCTTGAGTCACGGACTTTGTAACAGACCACATTGCGTGTCTGACTCCATTTGTAAAACTAACCCTGGTGTCTCTGACTTAGTGTGTAAAACTCCAAGTGGCATCTCTGACTTCGTGTGTATCACTGTCGTTAGTGTCTCTGACTTCACGTTTCACACTCCACTTGGTGTCTCTGATTTCATGTGTCACACTCTCCTGAGACATTTCAGACTTGATGTATAACACTCCAGGGCCATTTCTGACTTCATGTGTAACACTCCCCCTGGTGTCTCTGACTTTTTGCATCACACTCCCCTGGCTTCACAAACATCGTGTGTAATACTCCCACTGGCATTTGTGACTTTGTGTGTCACAGTCCCCCTGAAGACTGACATCGTGTGTAACCCTCCCTTTGCTCCTCTGACTTTGTTTGCCAGTCTCCACCTGGCACCACGAACTTTGTGTGTAACCCCCCATGTGGTGTCTTTGACTTCATGTGTAACACTCACCATGGCATCTCAGACATCATGTCAGAATCTGCTTCCTGTCTCTAATTTCTTGTTTCTCACTACCCCTAGCATCTCTGACATTGTATGTAACACGCAGTGATGCCTCTGATTTCAGGTGTCATATTTCCCATGACGTTGTTGACTTCCTGTGTCACACTCCCCATGGCGTCTCTGGCCTTGTGTGTAACACTCCCCCTGTCATCTCTGACATCATCTGTACAATCACTTTGGCATCTCTGACTTCATATTTAACAACCAATATGGTGTCTCTGACTTTGTTTGTAACTCTCCTACATGGCATTTCTGAATTCGTGTATCACATTCCCCATGTTGTCTTTGACTTTGTGTGTAATACTCTCCCTGTCATCTCTGACATCATCTGTATAATCCCTTTGGCATCTCTGACTTCGTGTGTAATGATCCCAGTGGGATCTCTGCGTTTGAGTGTCATGCTCGACCAATCATTTCTGACTTCGTGTATCACGCTGACCCTGGCATCGTAGATTTCATGTGTAACACACCATGTGGCATTTCTGACTCCATGTGTAACACTCCCCCTGCTGTCTCTTACTTTGTGTGTAACACTGCATGTAGCATTTCTTCCACCATGTGTAACACTCCCTTGTGGTGTCTTGGACTTCTTTTGGAACACTCCATGTGGCATTTTTGACTTAATGTGCAACACTCCCCCTAGCGTGTCTTACTTCGTAACACTCAACATCACCTTTCTGCCTTTGTAAAATTCCCCCATTTAGTCTCAGACTTCTTGTGTAAACTCACACTGGTGTCTCTGATTTCTTATGTCACAATACCTCTGGCGACCCTGACTTTGAGTGTAAAACTCACTGTTGCATCTCTGATATCGTGTGTCATAGTCCACCTGGCATTTCTAACTTCATGTGTCACACTCCCTCTGGCATCTCCTACTTTGTGTGTAACACTCCCCATTGTGCCTCTGATTTCATGTGTCACACTCCCTGTGACATCTCATGTTGTGTGTAATACTCCACCTGTTGTCTGAGACTTCTGGTGTAACTCTCCCTCTGGCATCTCTGACTTTGTGTGTCAGACTCCTCATGTCATCTATGTCTTCCTGGGTAACACTGCATTAGGCATCTCCGACTTCGTGTGTAACACATCCCCATGGCTTCACTGATTTTGTAAGTAATACTCCCACTGGTGTCTGTGTATTTGTGCATATCAGTTCCCTTGGCATCAGTGACTTCGTGTGTAACACTCCCAAAGCAGTTCTTACTTTGTGTTTCACAGTGCCCCTGACATTTTTGACCTCCTGTGTCACACTCCTCATGGCCTCTCTGACTTCGTGTGTAACACTCTCCATGGCATCTCTGGCACCATGTGTAACACACCCCCTGGTGTCACTGATGTCATGTGTAACAATCAACATGCCATCTCTGACTTTGTATGTCACATTTCCTATGGCATTTCTACCTTCGTGTTTCACAGTCACCCTGGCATCTCTACTTCATGCATTACATTCCCCCTGGGCCCTCTGACTTGGTGTGTAACACTCCCCATGTTATGTCTCACCTCGTGTATAATACTCCACGGTGGCATCTCTCACTTCATGAGTAACACTCCTCCTGGCATAGCTGCCTTCATGAGTCAAACCCCACTTGTCGTCTCTGACTTGGTGTGTCATATTAAGCCTGGAGTCACTGACTTCATGTATCACTTTCCCCCTGGTGTTTCTGACTTCGTGTGTAATACACCCAGTGGCATCTCTGACTTCTTGTGTAATACTCTCCTTTGTGACTCTGAGTTCATGCATCACACTCCCTCTGTCGTCTATAACTCCTTGTGTAACACTCCCACTGTTGTCTCTGACTCCATGTATAACACTACCCCTCGTGTCTCTGATGTTGTGTGCAAGATTCCACATGATGTCTGACTCAATGGTCATACTCAACCTGTCATCTCAGACTTGTTGTGTAACACTGCACATGGAGTCTCTGACTTCATGTGTAACACACCCTTGATGTCTCTGACTTTGAGTGTCACACTCCACATGGCCTCTCAGTCTTGGTGTGGCACATATCTCCTGGTGTCTGTGACTTCATTTGTAACAGTCATCGTGGCCTTTCTGCCTTCGAGTGTAATAGTCCCTGTGGAGTGTTGGACTTCTTGCCTAACACTCACACTGACATCTCAGATTTCCTGTGTAACATTCCCCCTGACATCTCAGATATCCTGTGTAAGACTCCCCAGGTGATCTCTGACTTTGGGTGTAACATACCAGGTGGTTTTTCTGAGTTTGTGTGTCACACAACACTTTGTGTCTCTGAGATCGTGTGTCACATTTCCCATGTGATTTTTGACTTTGTGGCACACTGCACCTTGGGTCAATCACTTCGTGTGTCAGACTTCATCTGGCATCTCTGACTTTGTGTGTGACACTACCCCTGGTGTCACGGACTTTTTATGTAACATACCACATGACATTTCTGACTCTGTGTGTAGCACTCCCCCTGGTGTCTCTGATCTTTATGTGTAACACTCCATGTGATGTCTCTACTTTGGGGGTAACACATGCCCTGGTGTCTCTGTCTTCGAGTATAACTCTCCAAGTGGCATTTCTTCCTTCATGTGTATTAATCCCTTGTGGTGCCTCAGACTTCATGTGAAACACTCCACGTGCCATCTATGACTTCGTGTGGTAACACTCTCCTTGGTGTCTCTGACTTAGTGTGTAACAATCTACATCGCATCTTGGACTTCATGTGGTACGCACTCTCTCATATCTCAGACTTCATGTGTAACATGCAACATGGTCTTTCTGCCTTCCAATGTAACACTCCCTCATGGAGTTTGGGACTTCTTGTGTAACACTCACACTGGCGTCTCTAATTTCCTGTTTCACTATCTGCCTGGCATCTCTGACTTTGTGTGTCACACTCCACTTGGCATTTCTTACTTTGTGTGTAGCACTCCACATGGTCTCTCTCACTTCGTGTGTAAATTTCCCCTGTTCACTCTGACTTTGTGCATAAGAATCCCTCTGGTGTATCTGACTTCATGTGTAGTGCTCCCTGCGGCGTCTCTGACTTTGAGTGTCTCACTCTACCAGTCATCTCTGACTTCGTGTGTCACACGTTCCTTGGCGTCTCTGACATCCTGCTTAACACTGTCCCTGGCATCTCTGACTTTGTGCATAACAATCCCCTGTGGTGTCTCTGACTTTGGGTGCAAGACTCCCCCAGGGATCACTGACATCATATTTAACACTCCCCCAGGCGTCTCTGACATAGTGTCTCACAGTCCCACTGGTGTCTCTGACTTCGTGTGTTGCACTCCCCCTGTCGCTTATGACTTTGTGTGTACCACTCCCCCTGGTGTCTGAAGTCTCAGGTAACGCTCCACCTTGTGTCCCTGACTCCTTGTGTAATACTCCAGTCTGCATCTTTGACTTCATTTGTAACACTCCCTGTGCTGACTCTAACTTCTCCTGTCACACGCCACATGGTGATTCTGACTTCATGTCTAACACTACACCTTGTCTCTTAACTTCGTGCCTAACAATCCCACTAGTGTCTTTCTGTTCATTTCTCACACTTCCTATGGTGTCTCTGACTGTGTAACACTCACCCTCCTTCTCTCTGTTTGTGTGCAACACTCCCCCTGGTGTTTATGTCTTCGTGTGTGTAACAAATCCTCATGGCGTCTCTAACTTCGTGTTAGAGAGTCCTTTTGTTGTCTCTGACTTTATGGGTAACACTTTCTGTGGCACCTCTAACTTCATGTGTCACACTTCCCCTGACGTCTTTGACTCTATGTTACAATCCCCTTGGCGTCTCTGACTTCATTTGACACACTCTTCCTTGTTTATCTGAGTATGTGTGTCACATTGTCCCTTCCATCTCTAACTTCGAGTGTCACACTACCAACATCATCTCGGACTTTGTGTATGACACTGTCAATCGTGCCTCTGATTTTGTGTGTCACACTTCACTTTGTGTATCTGACTTCTTGTGTCACACTGCAGGTGGCATCTCTGACTTCATCAGTGACATACACACTGGTGTCTCTACCCGTGGCATTTCTGACTTCTTGTGTCACACGCTTCTGAGCATCTTAGACTTCGTGTGTAACACTCCCCCTTCCATCTCTGACTTCATGTGTAACCCCCAAAGTGGCGTCTCTGAATTAGTGTGTAATTCTGCTATGGGGCATCTCTGAATTCATGTTTCATGACACGGTGTGTTACACTCCACATGGCATCTCAGATTTTGTGTGTAACCCTCCCCCAGCATCTGATTTTGTCTGTCACACTCCATGTCATCTATAATTTCATGATTAAAATTGCATGTGGTGTCTCTGACTTGGTGTGTAGCACACCCATGTGGTATCTCTGAATTCGTAATATTCCTCCTGGTGTCTGTGAATTTGTGCATAACACTTCACCTGGCATCATTAACTTCCTGTGCAACACACCCATGGCACTTTACTTCATGTTTCAGAGTCCCCCTGTCATCTCTGCCTTCATGTGTAACACAGACCCTAGAGACTCTGACTTCATGTGTAGCAATCCCACATGGTATCTCTGACTTCAGGCACAAGACTCCCCAGCCATCACTGACTTAATGTGTAACACTCCCCCTGGTGTCTCTGACTTCTTGTGTCACAGTCCCACCGGTGACTCTGAATTCATGTGCCACACTCGCCCTGTCGTCTCTGACTTCCAATGTAACACTTCCCTGTCATCAGTGACTTTGTGTGTCACACTCTCCTTGGCATCTCTGACTTCGTGTGTCACACACTCCCTGGTATCTCTGACATCTTGTGCAACATTACCCCTTGTGTTTCTGACTTCGCTTGTCACCCTTGCTCTGGTGTCTAAGACTTCGTGTGTAACACTCCCGCTGTTGTCTTTTACTTCGTTTGTAACACTCCATCTGGAGAATTTGTGTCTGACACCCACTGTGGTATCTTTGTCTTCTTTTGTCACACTCCACCTGGCATCTCTAAATTCGTGTATCACACCCCCCTGATATATTTGACTTCATGTCTAACACACCTGGTGGAGTCTCTGACTTCCTGTGTTACACACCCCATAGTGTACCTGAGTTTGTGCATCACACTCCCTTTGCCGTCTATAACTTCAGGTGTCAAACTGCCCCTGGCTTCTGGCTTCTCTGACTTCATCTGTCACACTACACGTGGTGTCTCTGACTTCCTGTGTAACACTCCCCTGGCATCTCTGACTTCTCGTGTAGCACTCTGCCTGCCATCTGTGATGTCCTGTATCACCGTCCCTGTGGCATCTTTGAATTCATGTGTAACACTCACCCTGTCATCTCTGACCTTGTGAGTAACACTTACAATTGTGTCTCTGACTTTATGTGTAAAACACCCTGTGGCATCTCTGACTTCATTTGTAACACTCCCCCTGGCATCTCTGACTTTGTTTTGCACACTCCCCCCTGACTTCTCTGGCTTAGTGTGTATCAGTCTCCCTGTTGTTCTGACTTTGTGTGATACTCTCCCCCTAGTGTCTCTGACTTTGTGCATCAAACTCTCCCTGGTGTCCCTAAATTCATTTTTAGCACTCACACTGGCATCTCTGAGTTCCTGTGAAACTCTCCACATGGCCTCTCTGACTTCGTGTGTCACATGTCCCTTGTCATCATTGACTCATGTCTCACTCTCCCCCTGATATCTTTGATTTAATGTGTCACACTTCCCCTGGTGTCTATGACTTCATTTCTAACACTCGCCCTGGTGACTCAGAAATCATGTCTAACAGTTACTGTGGTGTATCTGACTTCATGTGTCACATTCAGCCTGGCATCACTAACTGCATGTATTACCTTCCCTCTGGTGTTTATGACCTCGGGTGTAACAAACCCGATGGTGTCTCTGACTTCTTTTGTAACACTCCCCCTTTTGACTCTGAGTTCATGTATCTCACTCCCTCTGCCACTATACCTTCATGTGTAACACTCCCACTGGCTTCTCTGATTTCGTGTATAACACTCCCCCTGGCATCTATGACCTTGTGTGTAACATTCCCTGTGGTGTCTGAATTCAAGGTTCACACTCAATATGTCATCTTGCACTTTGTAACACTCCCCCTGGTGTCTCTGACTTCATGTGTAACACTCCACATGGCCCTTCAGACTTCGTGTGGTACACACCCTCATTCTCCCTGACTTCATTTGTAACAGTCTTCTAGGCCTTTTTGCCTTTGAGTGTAACAGTACCCCATGGAGTTTCGGACATCTTGTGTAACACACTGATGTCTCAGATTTCGTGAGTAACACTCGCTGGGCCAGCTCTGACATCATGGATAACACACTCAGTGGCATCACTTGCTTCATGTGTCATGGAACCCCTTGTGTCTCTGTGATCTTGCATCACACTCCCCATGTAATCTCTGGCATCATTTGGCACACTGCACCTTGCATCTCTGACTACGTGTGTCAAATCTCCCCTGGCATCGTGGACATTGTGTGTAACACATCATGTGGCATTTTTGACTCCTTGTGTAACACTCCCTCTGGTGTCTCTGACTTCGTGTGTAAAACTCAACATGGCATTTCTTCCTTGGTAATTATCACTCCTCCATGGCATCTTGCACTTCGTGTGAAACACTCCATGTGCCTTCTATTACTTCTTGTGTAACATTCTCTCTGGTGTCTCTGACTCTGTGTGTACCAATCCATGTGGTGTGTCAGAATTCATGTGGTACACACCCCTTGGTGTCTCGGATTTCACGTGTAATACAGAACGTGGCCTTTCTGCCTTCAAATGTAACACTGCTATGTGGAGTGTGGGTCTTCTTTTGTAACACTCACATTGGCATCTCTGATTTCATGTTTCAGTATCTTCCTGTCATCTCTAACTTTGTGTGTCCACACTGCCTCTGACGTCTCAGACTTTGTCTGTAACACTCCCTGTGGCACTTGTGACTTCGTCTGTCATACTTACCCTGTCATCTCTGACTTTGTATGTCACACTCCTTGTGGTGTCTCTGATTTCATCTGGCACAAAAACACTATCTGAGACTTACTGTTTAACACTACCCCTGGCGAATCTGACTTGGTGTGTCAAACTCCTCGGGGTGTCTCTGATTCTGTCTGGCACAAAAACCCTTGCGTCTCACACTTACTGTTTAATACTCCCCCCGGCGAATCTGACTTTGTGTATCACACTCTTCCTGGCATTTCAGACTTCATGTGTAACAATCCACTTGGTGTCTCTGAGTTTGTGTGTAACACTTCCCCTGGCATCTCTGACTTTGTCTGTAATACTTTGAGTCGCATCCCTGATTTCATGTGTAGCACTCCACATAGTGTCTCTGACTTCGTGTATCACATTCTTCCTGCTCTCCATGACTTCAATTTATCACAGTCCCCATTACCTCTCGGAAATCTTGTGTAACTCCCCCTGTCCCCTCTGACTTCTTGCATAACAATCTCCCTGTTGTATCTGACTTCATGTGTAACACTCCCTATGGCGTATCTGACTTTGTGTGTCACACTCAACCAGTCGTCTCTGACTTTGTATGTAACAACCTCATTGGCATCTCTGACATCATGCATAACACACTCCCTGGCATCTCTGACTTCGTGCCTAACAATCCACCATGGTGTCTCTGAATTTGGGCACAAGACTCCCCCAGGCTTTACTGACTTCGTGTGTGACATTCCCTCTGGCGACTCTGACGTTGTGTGTCACAGTGCCACTGGCGTCTCTGAGGTCATGTGTCACACTTCAGACCCCTGTGGTCTATGTCTTCACGTTAATGCTTTCACTGGCATCAGTGACTAAGGATGTAACACGCCCCCTTGTGCATCTTCATGTTTCACACTCCCTGTGTTGTGTCTTGAGATGGTGTGTAATATTCCCCATGGCGTCTCTCACTTCCTGTGTCACACTCCTGGTTTCACCTCTGACTTTGTGTGTCACCTCCTGTGGCATCACTGACTTTACCCATAAAACTCTGCCTAGTGCCTTTGACTTCTTGCAAAACGCTCCTCTATGGCTTCTCTGACTTCGTGTTCACACACCCCATATAATCTCTGACTTTGGGTGTCACTCTCTCCCTGGTGTCTTTGACTTCGTGTGTAACACTGCTGTCTTTAACTTCATGCGTAACACTCCCCCTGGTGTCTTTAACTTCGTTCATAACACTCTGCCTGGTATGTTTGATTTTGTTTGTAACACTCCCCCTTGTGTCTCTAACTTCATGTTTTAACACTCCACCTGTAGTCTCTGATGTCATCTGTGACCCTCCCCCTGATGTCTCTGAATTCATGTGTAACAATCCACATGGTGTCTCTGACTTCCCTTGCATCTCTGACTTGGTCTATAACACTACCCCTGGTGTCTCTGACTTCGAGTGTAGCACTCTGCATGGTGTCTGTGTCGTCCTGTATCACACTCCCCTTGGTGTTGAGTTCGTGTGTAACACTCCCCTGGCAACTCTGACTTCTGTAACACTCCACGTGGCATCTCTGACTTCATGTGTCACAATCCCTCTGGCATATCTGACTTCATTTGTCACAGTAACCCTGGTGTCTGTGACTTCATGTGTCACACTCTCCCTGTCATCATGACTTCATGTGTAATAATCCTCATGCTGTCTGTCTTCTCATGTCACACTCTGCCTCTCATCCCTGACTTCATATATCACACTCCTTCTGGCATCTCTGACTTTGTAACACTGAACATGGCATCTTTGACTTTGTGTGTCACATTTCCTCTAGTGTCTCTGAGTTTATGGGTCACAATTCCACTGCTGTCTATAACTTCATATGTAGCACTCCCACTGGCATCTGTGACAGTGTATAACTTTCACCTTGGCCTGTCTGACTTCATGTATAATATTCCTGGTGGCATCTATGACTTCGTGTGTCACACTCTCTGTGGCATCTCAGATGTCATGCAAATCACTCCCCTTGGCATCCCTGACTTCATGTGTAACACATCCTCGTGATGTCTCTGACTTCATTGTAACACTACCCCAGGCATCACTGACTTCGTGTGTAACACTCACACTGGCATCTCTGGCTTCGTGTTTCATAGTCTCATGGCATCTCTCACATCATGTGGTAAACTACATGTGCCCTCTCTAACTTCATTTGTAGCACATGTCCTGGAGTCTCTGGTTCCACGTGTTACCCTTCCCCAGGTGTCTCTGACTTTGTGTGTAACATTCCACTGCCATCTCTGAGTTCATGTGTGACACTCAATTTGGTGTCTCTGAATTCGTGTGTAACTCTCTTAGGTGGCATCTGTAAATTCCTCTATCACAATCCTCCTTTTGTCTCTGACTTCATGTGTAACTCTCCAACTGGCATCTCTGTGTTCATGTATCACACTCCCAATGGCATCTCTGATTTTGCTTTTCACAGTCTCCCTAGTGTCTCTAACATTACGTGTACCACTCCATGTGGCTTCCCCGACTTCACGTGTAACACTTCCCCTGTTGTCTCTGTCTTCATTCGTAACACACTACTTGGCATCTCTGATTTTGTGTGTAAGCAACCGCTGCTGTCTTTGACTTCATGTGTAACACACAACACGATGTCTCTGACCTCGTGTGTAACTCTCCTACATGGTGTTTCTGAATTGTATCACGCTTCCTATGTCATCTCTCAATTTGTGTAACACTCCCCTTGTCTTCTCTGAGTTTGTGCATCACACACCCACTGGTGTCTGACTTCATGTGTCAAAATCCCTATGGCATCAAGGACATCTGGTGTAACAGTTCCACTTGTGTCTCTGACTTTGAGTGTAACACTCCACCTGGCATTTCTGCTTTCATGTGTCACACTCCCCAATGTCATCTTAGATTTCATGTGTATCACACCCTCGTGGTGTGTCTGACTTCATTTGTCACATACCCCATGTTATCTCTAAATTCCTGTGTCCCTCTTTCCCTGGTGTCTTTGAATTCTTGTGTAAAACTCCCCCTGCTGTCTCTTCATCTTGTTTCACACTAACCTTTGCCTCTTTCTTCATGTGTCACACTCCCCATGGCATTTATGACTTTTTCACACACACTATGGTGTCTCTGACTTCCTGTGCAACACTACCCCGTGTTTCTGACTTCCTGTGTCACACTTCCACTGGTGTCTCAGACATTGTGCATGTGCATAGCACACCCCTTTGCATCTCTGACAAACTGTGACACTCTCCACATTGCATCTCTGCCTTTGTGTGTCACACCCAACCTGGTGTATCTGCCTTCGTGTGCAACATTCTACATGGTGTCTTGGTATTTGTGTGTCACATTCCCCCTAGCATCCCTGACTTCCTGTATCACACTCCCCCTGGCATGTATGACTTCAAGTGTAACTCACCCCATGGAGTCTAAGACTTTGTGCGTCAACCTCCCATTTGTATCTCTGAGTACGTGAGTCACACTCCCCCTGCCATCTATAACTTCGTGTGTAACAGTCACAATGCCATCTCTGGCTTCCTGTATAACACTCCTACTGGCATCTGTGACCTCGTGTTTCACACTTTCCCTGTCGTCTCTGTCTTGGTGACTAGTACTCCCCCTGGTATCATTGTTTTCATGCATAAAACACCCCCGTGGCCTCTGTAGCTTTGTGTATCACAATCCCCATATCTTCTCTAAATTTGTGTGTCACTAAAACCCTCAGGTGTTTGACTTCATGTGCAACACTCCCCGTCTCGTCTCTTACTTCATAATTCACAATGCCCCTGCCACCTCTGATTTTGTGTGTCATACTATACCTGGTGTCTCTGACTATCCGTGTAACACACCGCCTGACGTCTCTGATGTCTTTCGTAATACTTCTCCTAAGGTCCGTGACATCATGTGTAACATTCCATGTGGCGTCTCAGTCTTTGTGTGATACACTCACTGTGTTGTCTTTGACTTCATGTGTTACACCCCACGTGGAATTTTTGCCTTCGAGTCTAACACTCTTGTGTGTCCTCTCGGACTTCTTGTGTGACAATCACCTTGACAGTTCTGATTTCATCTGTCAAATTCCCCCTGGCATCTCTGACTTTGAGTGTAACACTCCACATTTCATCTCTTGCTTTGCGTTTCATGCTCCCACTTACATCATGAATTTCTTATATCACACTAGCCCTGTGTTCTGAATTCCTGTGAAACAGTCTACATGGTGTATCTGACTTCATGTTAACACTTCTCCTGTTATATCTGACTTCTTGTGTCGCATGTCACCCTCATCTCTGAATTCGTGTCACAAAATTCTGTCATCTCTGACTTCATGTGTCACTCTACCCCTAGTTTCTTTGACTTCATTTGTGACACTTCACCTGGCAACTCTGACTTCGTGTGTAACTCTCACCTTTGACCTCTCTAAATTGATGTGTCACACTCCCCCTGCCATCTCTGACTCCATGTGTAACAAACCCCTTGGTGTAACTCATATCATGTGTAACAGTTCATGTGCCATTTCTGACTTTTTGTGTCACACGTCCCATGGTGTCTCTGTCTTCGTGTTTCACGGACACCCTGGAGTCTCTGGCTTTGTGCATAACACTCCCCCTTGTCTCTCTGACTTCATGTGTAACAGTCCCACTGGCGTGTTTCACTTTGTGTGTAATACTCCACCATTGCATCTCTCAATTTGTGAATAACAATCCCCCTTGTGTTGGTGACTTTGTGAGTCACTCTACCTGTGGCCTCTGACTTCATAAGTCACGCACCACCTCTTGTCTCTGACTTCATTTGCCACTTTACCTGTGATTTCTTTGACTTTGTAACACTGCCCCGGCATCTCTGACTTCATTTGTCACACTGCCCCATGGCTTCTCTTGCTTAGTGTGTAAAAGTCTCCCTGTTTTCTTTGATTTCTTGTGATACCCTCCCCATGGTATCTCTGACATCATGCACCAAACACCTCCTTGTGTCTCTGAATTCGTTTGTAATGTTCCTTCTGGCATAACTCAGTTCGTGTGAAAACCTCCACGTAGCCTCTCTGACTTCGTGTGTATAACTCCCCATGGCATCTCTGGCTTCCTCCGTAACACTCCCTTGGTTACTTCTTGAGTAATAATCCCACTGACTTATGTGACTTCCTGTGTTTCACTCCCCTGTGGTATCTCTGATGTCACGTGTAACCCTCCCCCAGGTATTACTGGCTTCATGTGTAACACACGCCCTGGCATCTATGACATCATGTGCCACAGTTCCCCTGGAGTCCTGACATCATGTTTAACACTCCATGTGGCCTCTCTGACTTCATATATCACACTCTCCCTGCCATCTTTACTTTCATGTGTAACATTCACCCTATCATATATGATTACGTGTGTAACACTCCTCCTGGCATCTCTGACATTTTGTGTAACACTCCAAGTGGCATTTCTCCCTTCGTGTATAATACCCCCGTCTGGTGTCTCTGTCTTCATGTGTAATACTCCCCTTGGTGTCTCTGGCTTCATGAGTAACACTGCTGCTGCCATCTCCGTGTTCATGTGTAACACTCAATGTGTCATCTCTGATTTAGTGTGTGACTCACACCCATGGCATCTTTGACTTTGTGAATCACAATCCCTGTGGCATCTCTGACATTGTGCATCACACTCCTCCTTTGTATCTGAATTCATGTATAACTCTCTCGCTTGTGTCTCTAACTTTGTGTGCAATACTCTCCCTATCATCTCTAACTACTTGTGTAACACTCCCTCAGTCGTCTCAGACTTTGTGCATGACACTCCCCCCAGTGTCTGTAAATTGATTTGTAAATAACCACATGGAGTCACTGAGTTCATATGTAAAACTCCTCCTGGCGTCTTTGACTTCGTGCATAACACTCCACTCTGTTGTCTCTCACTGTGTGTGTAACACACCCCGTGGCACATCTGACTTCATGTAAAACACTCCCTCTGGTGTCTGTGACTTCATGTGTAACACTTCCCCTGTCATCTCTGACTCTGTGTCACAGTCTCCCTGGTGTCTCTGACTTCGTGTGCAATACTCCATGTGGCCTTTCTGACTTCATATAACATTCCCACTGGGTCTCTGAGTGCTTGTGTAACACTCCCTCTCATGTCTCTTACTTCATATGTCATACTGTCATGGTGTCACAGATTTCGTGTGCCTCACTCTCCCTTTTGTTCTCAATTAGTGTGTAACATTCTACATGGCATCTCTGACTTTGTGAGTAACACTTCCCCTCATGTCTCTGACTTCTTTTGTCCCAATCAACTTGTCATCTCTGACTTCGTGTGTTGCACTCTACCTGGTGTTTCTGACTCTGTGTGTAACAGTACTGATGGCACCTTTGACTTTGAGTGTGACACTCACCCTCATCTCTCTGATTCCCTGGGTAACACTTCCCCATGGTGTCTCTGAAGTAGTGTGTCAAACTCTGCTTGAGGTCTCTGACTTCATGTATCACACACCCTCTGGCATATCTGATGTCTTCTTATAACACACCTGGTAGCATATCTGAATTCGTGTGCAGCACTCCCCCTTGTGTTTCTGAGGTCATTTGTCAAACCCTCTGCCGTCTATAACTTCATGTGTAGCTCTCCCACTGGCATTTCTGACTTCATGTATAACACATCTCTGACATTGTGTTAACATTCCCCATGGCATATGACTTCGTGCGTCACACTTGACCTGGCATTGCTGACTTTGTGTATCATACGCCCCCTGGCATCTCCGATTTTGTGTTTCACAATCCTCCTTTTGCGTCTGACTTTGTGTGTTAACATTCCCCCTTTGCACCTCGGTCTTCTTCTGTAGCACCCCACATGGCATCTCTGACTTCGTGTGTAACACCCCTGGTGTCTCTGACTTCATGTGTAACACTTCATGTGATCTCTCTAATTTCATCTGTGCCATACACCCTGGTGTCTCTGACTTCATGTGTAATACTCCATGTGGCATTCCTATCATTGTGTGGAAAACTACAAAGTGGAGTCTGAGATTTCCTGTGTAACAATCTCACTGGTGTCTCTGCCTTCATGTGTAACATTCCACATGGCATCCCTGACTTCATGTGTAACACTCTCCCTGTTGTCTCTGACTTTGTGTGTAACACTCCATGTAGCTTCAGTGATGTCGAGTGTAACCCTCCCCCTGCCTTCTCTGCCTTCATGTGTAACACACCTCTATGTCATTTTGGACATCTTGCATCACACTCCACGTGGCTTCTCTAACTCAGTCTGGTACACTCCCCCTGGCATCTCTGACTTCATGTGTAACAGAGCATGGTGGTTGTGCCTTTGATTCTAACACTCCCTTGTGGCACATCAGACTTCTTGTGTAACACTCACCACGATGGTTCTGATTTCATGTGTCAAACTCCCTCTGGCATCTCTGACTTCAAGTGTAACACTCACCATTGTGTTTCTGACTTCGTGTGTCACAATATGGCTGGCCTGTATAACTTCATGTGTGACAGTCCCTCTGGCATCTCTGATTTTGGGTATAACACTCCACGTGGCACATCTGACTTTTTGTCTCAGACTTCTCCCGGCATCTCTGACTTTGTCACACTCCCTGTGGCATCTGAGTTCTTAGGTCATAAACACACTGGTGTCTCTGACTTCCTGTATACCAGTACCCCTGGCATATCTGACTTCATTTGTCACACACCCTGGTGTCTCAGACATCGTCTGTCACAATCCACCTGAAGTCTCAGTTCACGTGTAACACTCCACTTGGAATCTGACTTTTTCTCTAACACTTCCCCTGGCATCTCTGACTTCATGTGTCACACTCCACCTGGCGTCCCTCACTTCATGTATCACACTCCTCATTGCATCTCTGACTTCTTGGGTAACACTCTCCCTGTTGTCTCTGACTTCATGTGGAACACTCCCACTTGCATAACAGACCTCATGTCTAACACATCCCCAGATGTCTCTGAGTTCCTGCATAATATAACCCCTGTGGTCTCAGACTTTGTGCTTAACACTCCCACTGGTCTCTCTGATGTCCTGTGGGACACTCCCCCTGGTTTTGTTTACTTCATACCTGACACTAACACGTGGCATATCTGACTTCATGTGTAAAAGTCCCCATGTCGTCTATGACTTTGTGTGTAACACACCGCATGGTGTCTCTTACTTTGTGCGTAAGTGCCCATTATCTCTCTGACTTCATGCATAACAATCCCTCTGGCACCTCTGATGTCATTTGTAACTCTCCCTGTCGCATCTCTGACTTTGTGTGCCACATTTGACACATCATCTCTGAATGCATGTGTCACTCACTCTTTGGTGTCTCTGACATCCTGTGTGACACTCACCCTGGCATCTCTGACTTTGCATGTAATAACCTCCATGGTGTCTCTGACTTTGGGTGAAAGATCCTCCAGGGTCTCACTGACTTCTTGTGTAACACTGCCCCTGGCCTCTCTGACTCTTTGTGTCACAGTGCCACTGGCATCTCTGAATTAGTGTGCTCTGACTCATCTTTGTGCTCTGACTTGGTCTGTAACATTCCCTCTGGCATCAGTGACTCCATGTGTCACACTCCCTCTCATGTCTCTGACTTCATGCATAACACACCACTTGTCATCTATGACTTCGTGTGTAACACTTCCCCATGGCATCTGTGAATTCCTGTGTCACACTCCCTGTGGTGTCTCTGATGTTGTGTGTTACATTCCCTCTCTCATCTCTGACTTTTTGTGTAACTCTCCCACTCACGTCTCTGACATCTTGTGTCACACATCCTATTTCATCTATGACTTCGTGGGTAACACTGCACGTGGTGTCTCTGAATTTGTGAGTAATACTCCTCTTGGTATCTGTGAATTCGTGCATAACATTTCCCTTGGTGTCAGTGACACCAAGTACATAACACTGCCTCTGACATCTATTATTTCATATTTCACACAATGCCTGATGTGGCAAGACTGTGTGTAATATTGCCTGTGGCATCTCTGACGTTGTGTGTCACAGTCCAGTTGCATCTCAGACTTAATGTGTCACACTCCCTGTGGTGTCACTGTCTTTGTGTGTAACACTTCCCCAGTATTTTGACTTCTTATGTAACACTCACCCATGGCATCTCTGACTTTCTGTGTTATAACACCCCATACCGTCTCTGAATTTGTGTGTCACTCTTTCCCCGTTGTCATTGTCTACATGTGTAAAACTTCCCCTGGCATCCCTGACTTCATGTCACAGTCCCCTTCTTGTCTCTGACTTGGTGTGTGTCACTCAAAATGGTGTCTGTGACTTCGTGTTTCACACTTCCCCTGTATTCTCTGACTTTTTGTGTCACACCCTGCCATGTCATCTCTGAATTCGTGTATCAATCTCACCCCAGTGTCTTTTAATTCTTATGTAACACCCCCACCTGATGTCTTTAACTTCATGTGTAACACTTCCCCTCGTGTCTTTGACTTTGTCAGATTCCCCCTGGCATCTCTGACTTTGTGTTTAACACTCCACCTGTAGGTTCTGACTTCGTGTGTCACACTCCTTACCCTGTCTCTGACTTCATGCATCACACTCACCCTATCCTCTATAACTTCGTGTGCAACAATCCCCCAAACATCTCTGACATTGCCTAACATTCCCCAGTGAATTTCTGACTTCCTGTGTCACACCTGACCTTTAGTCTTTGACTTCGTATGTAACATTCCACAATGCATCTCTGGCTTCCTGTGTAACAATCCCTCTAGTGTTTATGACTTCATTTGTAACACTTCTCCAGGCATCTCTTACTTCATGTGTACCACTGAAATTTGTTTCTCTGACTTTGTGTATAACAGTACACATGGAATCTCTGATGTCAAGTGTCATACTCACCCTAGTGTCTCTGACATCAGCCATATCAATCCCCTGGATGTCTCTGACATTGTGTGTAACAGTCTTCCTGGCATCTCTGACTTTGTGTCTAACACTCCATGTGGCATGACTGACTTCATGTATCACACTCTCCCTGGTGTCTATGGCATTATACATAACACTACCCCTGGCATCTCTGACTTTGTGGGTAACACTGTGGATCCTCAGACATCATATGTCACACTCCCTCTGCAATCTATAACTTTTTGTGTAATAAACATGATGTCAGTGATGCCACAGGATGTTTGACACACGGATTTAGAGGCACATGGGGAGTGTTACACACAAAGTCAGAGACACCAAGGGGAGTGTGACATACAAATTTAGAGATGCTAGACAGATTGTGATATACAAAGTCAGAGATGCCACAGTGAATGTTACAAAGTGGGAGACATCAGGTTGAGTGTTACATATGATGTCAGAGAGGCCATGGGGAGTGAGAGACTCCATGTCCGAGAAACACAGGGAAGTGTTATTCATGAAGTCAGACACTCCAGGGGGAATGTGACACTTGAAGTCAGAGATGCCATGTGGAGTGTTATACACAAAGCCCAAGACACCAATATGAGCATTACATATGAAGTTATAGACGGGAGGGTGAGTGTGTTTTTTGACATCAGAAACACAAGTGGTAGTGTGACACACGATGTCAGAACCTACAGGTGGGGTGTTAAACATGAAGTCAGAGACAACTGTAGGAGTGTTTCACACGAAGTCAGAGATGACATGTGGACTGTGATACATGAATTCAGAGACATCATCCAGGAAAGTTATACACGAAGTCAGAGACACCATGTTGGGTGTAATACATGAAATCAGAGATGGCAGAGGAGTGTTGCACATGAAGTCAGAGAAACCAAGGGATGTGTGACAAACAAATTCAGAGATGAAATGGTGAGTGTTACGTACAAAGTCAGAGAAGACATTGGGAGTGTCATACACGAAGTCCAAAACGCCAGGGGGAGTGTGACACATGAAAGCGGAGATGCCATGGGAACTGCTATATACGAAGTCTGAGATGCCAGGGGGAGTGTCACATACAAAATCAGAGATGACGGGGGATTGTTCCACAAAACTTCAGAGACACCAGTGGGAGAATGACATGAAAAGTCACAGACAAGAAGGGGCATGTGACACACTAATTTACAGATGCCAAGGAGGAGTGTTATCCACGAAGTCAAAGACACCAGGAGTAGTGTTACACAGTATGTCAATGATGACAGGGGTATTTTATCACACGATGAGAGAGACAATATTGGGAGTTAGATGCACAAAGTTAGAGACATTTGGGGCATGACAGATGAAGTCTGAGGTGCCATGGGGAGTCTTACACATGAAGCCAGAAACACAAGGGGGAGTGTTACACACAATGTCAGATACTAAATGTGGAGTGTTATTCATGAAGTCACAGACTACATGGGGTATGTTACCCATGGATCAGAGACACCAGGGTGAGTGCTACACACAGTCAGAGACTCTGTGAGGAATGTTACACTCTAAGTAAGGATGTCACAGGGGAGTGTTACACTCATATTCAGAAACATCACATTGCTTCTTAGACAGGAAGTCAGAGATGCCATGGTGAGTGTTACACCCACAGTCCCAGATGCGAGGCAGCGTGTGGCAGACAAAGGCAGACACAACGTAGAATGTGAAACATGAAGTCAGAAATGCCAGGGGGATTGTGATACACGAAGTCAGGGAGCCCTTGTGGATGGTGAAACAGGAAGTCAGAGACATAATGGGGAGTGTCACACATGAAGTCAGAGATGCCAGAGGGAGTGTGACACACAAAGTCAGAGATGCTCTGGGGATTGTGACACATGATGTCAAAGGGGCTAGGGGAAGGTGACATATGAAGTCAGAGATGCCACGTGTAGTGTTACACATGAAGTCAAAGATGACAGGGAGAGTGTTACGAAGTCACAGACAGAAGTGGGAGAGTGACACACGATGTCAGTGATGACAGGTATTGTATTGCACAATGACACAAAAAACATTGGGAGTGTGACACACGAGGTCAGAGACAACATCTGGGACATGACACATGAAGTGAGAGATGCCATGGGGAGTCTCACACTCAAAATCAGAGATTCCATGAGGGAGTGTTACACATGAAGGCAGAAAGGTGACTTGGTTTGTTACACATGAAGTCAGAGATGTGACGTGGTGTTTTACAAATGTCACACATGACAGGTGGAGTGTTACAGATGAAGTCACAGACGACAGAGGGAGTGTTACAAATGAATCAGAGACACCTGGGCAAGTTTTACACTCAGTGTCAAAGAAGACACTGAGGGGTGTTACACACAAATGCAGAAAGGTTACTTGGTTTGTTACACACAAAGTCAGAGGCGCCAGGGGGGTTGTTACACACCGAGTCACAGACACCAGATGTGGTACTACACAGGAAGTCATAGACACTGGAATCAGAAATGCCTCAGTGATTACTACACACACAGTTGGAGATGCCAGGCAACATATAACACATGAAGGCAGAGATGCAAGTGGAGTGTTACACATGAAGTCCAAGACACCAGGCACAGTGAGACACATGAAGTCAGAGACACCAGGGTGAGTCTGATGCAGGAAGTCAGAGACACCAGGGTGGTGTTACACAGGGTGTCAGTGACACCACAGGGAGTGTTGCACAGGAAATCAGAGATGACAGGTGCAGTGTTACACTCAATGTTAGAGACACCACAGGGAGCGTGACACATGAAGTTAGGGACACCATGTGGAAGTGTTACACACACAATCAGAGCTGACAGCAGGAGTGTTACACACACAATCAGAGACACCAGGTACATTGTGGCACACAAAATCAGAGATGACAGGGGGTTTCTGATGCACCAAGTCATAGATGTGAGTGAGTGTGTTACACATGAAATCGAAGAGACCAGTGGGGTTAGTGATACATGAATTCAGAGATGACAGGGGGAGTGTGACACACAAAGTTATAGAGGCACCAGGTGTGTGTCATGCATGAAAACAACAATATCATGGGGAGTGTTACAGACCAAGTCAGAGACAACATGGAGAATGTGAAACACAAAAGTCACAGATACCAGGGGGTGTCTAATACACAAAATCACAGATGCCAGTGGGAGTGTTATGTATGGAGGAAGAGATGCCATTGGGAGTGTTACACGTGAAGTTCTAGACAGCAGGGAAGTGTGATGCACATACTCAGAGACACAAACGGGGGTATGACCCACATAATCGTAGACGCCACTGGTTGAGTTAACACACAAAGTTATTGATGCCAGCGGTATCATGATACAGGAGGTCAGGGATGACAGACAGAGTGTGGCATTATTTCAGAGATGCCAAGGGGAGGGTTGCACACGATGTCAGATACACCAGGTTGAGTGACACAAGATGTCACTGATTCCATCTGGAGTGTGACACATGAAGTCAGAGATGCCAGGGGTAGTGTGACATACTAAGTCAGAGCCGACAGGTGGACTTTTACACATGACATCAGAGATGCCAGGGGGAGGGTTACAAACAAACTCAGAGACACAAGGTAGATTGTTACAAACGAAGCCTGAGGTGACAGGGGGTGTGTGACACAGGAAGTCTGAAACAACTCAGGTAGTGTTACAAGGAACTCAGAAACACTGGGGATAGTTACACACAGGAAGTCAGAGACAAAAAGGTATGTGTGACAGATTAAGTCAGAGATGTCATGGTCAGTGTCACACACGAAGTCGGAGACACCAGTGCCAGGGTCCAGCCTCGGCAGAGTCCAGGGTCCCATGGGAGAGACGGTGTCAGCAAAAGTGTAAGTGCTAGCGTGAGACTCGAAGCAGTTGTAAGCAAGTCCAATTTATTTCGGGGACAGGGTACACTTATATAGAAAAAATCACACGAGGTGGTCTAACTATTGTCGTCATGGGAACAATAGGTGAGGGGCAGTGCGTGACTAAAGGTAATAATCAAAGGTGGTTATCTATATACCAGATGTGCAGCATACATATCGATTGTTTAGGAAGAGGTTACATAGTTTCAGGGTCTTCAAAGAAGTTAGGAGGGCAGCGAGCATATAATTAACAGACTATAGACCCCCACCTCCTTGGGGGCTGCTGTTTGTTCTTTGAGATATGTTTATTGCTAGTTCTGCCTGTTTTTACAAGGCTTCCAGGACAGAGGGAAGACGTTAATCAGTAATAGGCTTTAGAAAGGAGGACAAAGGACTCTGCTTAAAGATTTATGTTCCCTGGAGAAGTGCCTTGCACAATTCTCCTTCCATTGCCAGACCTTGTCACAAGGCAATGGCAGCTAGATTGGGGGAATGCTTCCCACACACCAGAAGTGTGACACAGGAAGTCAGATGTGCCCTGGTGAGTGATACTCGAAAAGTCAGAGATTCAAGGGGAAGTGTGACACATGATGTCAGAGACCCCACAGTGAGTGTTACATTCAAAGTCAGAGATGCCATGTAGAAGAATTACACATGAAGCCAGAGATGGCAGGGGAAGTGTTATGCACAAAGTCAAAGATGATAGGGAGAGCATGGCACAAAAGTCAGAGACCCAGTGTGTAGTGTGCTACACGAAGTCAGAGACAACAGGAGGAGTGTGATGTGTAAACTAAGAGTCAAACTGGGGAGTGTGACACACGAAGTAAGAGTTGGCACTGGGTGTGTTGCACACTATGTCAGAAACAACAGGATTCATGTGATACAGGAAGCCAGAGATGCCAGATGGAGTGTTATGCAGGAAGTCAGAGACGCCACATGGAATGTTACAGATGATGTCAGAGACACAGGAGGGAGTGTTACACGTGAAGTCAGGGACGCCTGTGGGAGAGTTACATATGAAGTTATATATGGCAAGGTGAATGTGATGCACGAAATCAAAGACATGAAGGGGAGTTTAACACAGGAAGTCAGAGACTAGAGGTAGAGAGTTAAACACAAGCTCAGAGTCACCAAGGGGAGAGTTACAAATGAAGTCAAAGACACCAGGGGAAGTGTGACACACAAATTCACAAACACCAGGGAAAGAATGACACATGAATTCAGAGATGACATGGAGTGTGTGACACATGAATCAGAAACGACAAGGGGAGTGTTACAAAGTCAAAGAAACCAGGAGTAGAGTAAGAAATGAAGTCAGAGACAACAGCTGGTGGATGATATACCAAGTCAGAGACCCCTAGGGAGGTCTGACACATGCAGTCGGAGATGCCATGGGGAGAGTTACACACAGTCAAAGAGGCCACGGGGAGTGTTACAGATGATGTAACTGACATGACACGAAATGTTAAGCATGAATTCAGAGACACAGTGGGGAGTATTGTACATGAATTCAGAGACACCACTGTGGATGTTACACATGGAGTCAGAGACACCACACGCAGTGTTACCCACGAAGTCATACACAACATGGGGAGTGTGACACAGGAAGTCAGAAGCCAGGGGGAGAGTTACACAAGAAGTCAGAGATGATAAGTGGAGTGTTAAACACAAGGTGAGAGACATCAGAGGGAGTGTGACACTTGAGGTCAGAGACACCACAGAGAAGTGTTATACACAGAGTCAGAGAGAGGAGGGGGACTGTTACACATCAAGTGAGAGATGCCATTGGGAGTGTTACATACATAGTCATAGAAACGAGTTAGATTGTCACACACAAAATTAGAGAAGACAGGGGAAGGTTACACATGACATCAAAGACACCAAGGGATTAGTGACACACAAAGTCAGAGAAACCACGTGGAGTGTGACACAGGAAGTCAGAGACAACAGGGGAAGTGTTACATATGGAGCTAGTGAACACCATGGGGATTGTTATACAGGAAGGCAGAGAGGGCACGTGGAGTGTTACACATGATATCATAGACTCCAGGGGGACTGTGACAAATGAAGTCATTGATGCCTGGGGGAGTATTATGCATGAATTCAGGGATGCCAAGGGGGAGTGTTACACATGAAGTCAGAGACGTCAGAAGGAGTGTTATGCATGAAGTCACAGACACCAGGGGGCGTGTTACACAGGAAGTCAGAAACTCTAAGGGGATTGTGACACGAAGTCAAAAAGGACATGGGGAGTGTGATGCATGAATTCAGAGATGCCATGTAGGAGACTTACGAAGTCAAAGGCTCCACTTTGAGAGATACACATGAAGTCAGACACCGCAGGCCAAGTGTTACACAAAGTCCGAGATGCAAAGTGTAGTGTTACACATGAAGTCAGAGATGCCAGGCTGATTGTGACTCAGACAGTCAGAGACACCATGGTGAGTGTTAGAATTGAAGCCAAAGATGTCAGGGATAGTGTGATACATAAAACCAGAGAGGCCAGTGAGAGTCTTACAAAAGAAGTCTGAGAGTCCATGGGAGAGTGTTACACTCAAAGGAAGAAATTCCAGTTTGGGTGTTACACAAGAAGTCAGAGACACCAGGAGGCGTGTACCACATGAAGTCTGAGATGCCATGCGGAGTGTTACACATGAAGTCAGAGACACCAGGGGGAGTGTTAGACACGGAGTCAGAAACACCACATGCTGTGGTACACATGAAGTACAAATTGCTGGGGAAGTGTGACAAATGAAGCCAGAGACCCAAGGTGCAGTGTGACACACTATGTCGGAGACAACAGGGTGAGTGTGAAACACGAATTTACAGATGCCATGGGGAGTGGGACACACAAAATCAAAGACCACAAGTAAAATGTGAAAGACTAAGTCAGAGATGCCTATGGGTGTATTACACAAGAAGTCAGAGAGGGCACATGGAGTGTTACACATGATCTCAGAGCCTCCAGGGGGACTGTGACACATGAAGTCTGAGACACCACGGGGAGTATTAAACACCAAGTCAGTGACGTCTGGGCTAGTGTTACACACCAAGTCAGTGAAGCCATGGAGATTGTTTGCACGATGTCAGACACCAGGATGAGTGTGACACATGAAGTCAGAGACATGACAGTGAGTGTGTCACACGACGTCTGAGACTACATGTGGTGTGTTAAACACAAAGTCAGAGACACCAAGGGGAGTCCTACAAACAAAATCAAAGACACCAGGGGTGTATTACACACAAAGGTAAAGACACCAGGGGGAGGGTTACACAAGAATTCAAAGAAACCATGGAGAGAGTGACACACTAATTCAGCGACGATATTGGGTGAGTGACATATGAAGTCAGAGAAGCAACATGAGAGTTACACTCGAAGTCAGGGACGCAAGGGGAAGTGCGACACATGATGTCAGAGATGTCATATTGAGTATTATACTCAGATTCAGAGACACCGGCAAGAGTCTGACATAGGAAATGAGAGAATTCAGTGAGTGTTATACAAGAATTATGAGACATCACAGGGGGAGTGTTACCCTCAAAAGCAGAAAGACCATGTGGAGCATTACAGATGAAGTCAGAGACACCAGGGGTTGTGTACCACAAGAAGTCTGAGATGCCAGGGACAGTGTGACACTCGAGGTCAGAGGTTCCACTTAGAGTGTTACACACCAAATCTGAGACACCAGATGGAATTTGACACACAAAGACAGATGACATGAAGACTGTTACGCATGATGTCAGAGACTACAAGCAGACTGTGAAACAAAAAGTCACAGATGCCATGGGAATGTGACACACCCAATCAAGACCAGAGGTGAAGTGTGAAACGTAAATTCAGAGACACTATGGGGATTGTGACACAAATAGTCAGAGTTGCCAGGGGCAGTGTCACACACGAATACAGGTACACAAATATGACTGTTACACCTGAAGTCAGAAATGCAAGGAGGTGTTTGAGACACAAAATCAGAGCTGCCAGGCTGAGTGTTACACAAGAAGTCTGAGAGGCAATGAGGCAGTATTACACTCAAAGGCCAAAATGCCACATAGATTGTTACAGATGAAATGAGAGACTCCAGAGGGACAATGACACATGAAGTCATGGATGCCACATGGAGTGTTACACACGATGTCACAGACACCAAGGAAAGTGTTACACCCAAACTCTGAGATGGCATAGGCAGTGTTACACACAATGTCTGTGACATCATGGGGAGTGTGACACATGAAGTCAGAAACACGAGAGGCAATGTTACACAGGAAGTCAGAGACATCAGGGAGTGTATCGCACATGATGTCAGAGATGCCAGAGGGAGTATGACACATGAAATCAGAGACACCAGAGGAAGTGTGACATACGAAGTCAGAGGTTGGGATGGTGTTATACACGAAGTCTTAGATGCCCTTGTGAGTGTGACACACGAAGTTATAGATGGCAGGGGAAGTGTGATGAGCATACTCAGAGAAACAAAGGAGAGTGTGACACACGAAGTCAGAGATGTCATGGGGTGTGTTACACATGAAGTCAGACACACAAGAGGTATTGTGATACAGGAAGTCAAGGATACCAGGTGAAGTGTTGCACACGAACTCAGATGCCAGGAAGAGTGTTTCACACGATGTCAGAGATGCAAGTGGGAGTGTGAAACACGAGGTCACAAATTCCAGGAGCAGTGAGTCACTTGAAGTCACAAATGCCAGGGGGAGTGTGACACATGAAGTGACAGACTCCAGGGCGGTGGTGACATGAAATCCGAGACACCAGTTGGAGATGTACAGACAACATCAGAGATGCAAGTGGGAGTGTTTAACACAAACTCAGAAACACAAGTTGGATAGTTACAAATGATGGCTGAGATGCCAGGGGGTGATTGACACACGAAGACAGAATCATCAGGGGTAGTGTTACACAGGAAGTCAGAGATGCCAATGGGGAGTGTTATGCACACAGTCAAGGACACCAGGGTGAACATTACACAGGAAGACCAAGATGCAAGGGGGATTTTCACACACAAAGTCAGAGACTCCAGATGGAGTGCTACACACAAATTCAGAGAAGCCAGGGGAATGTGACACACAATGTCACAGATGACAAGGGGAAAGTTATGCATGAAGTCAGAGACGACTTTGGGAGTGTGATACACGAGTTCATAGAAGTGATGTTGGGAATTACACGGGAAGAAAGAGATGGCAGGGGAGTGTTAGATGAAGTCAGAGACGCATAGTGGATTGTTAATTACCAAGTCAGAGATGTCAGGGTAAGTGTTACATATGGAGCTAGAGACAAAATGGGAAGTGTTACACAGGAAGTCAGAAAAGACAGGTCACGTGTGACACACGATGTCAGAGAATTCACAGGTAGTGTGACACATGAAGCTAGAGACACCAGTGTATGTGTTACAGAAGAAGTCCGAGATGGCACGTGGTATGTTACACATGATGTCAAAGACTACAGGGGGACTGTGACACATGAAGCCTGAGACACCAGGGGAAGTGTTGCACACCAAGTCAGTGATGCTAAAGGGCAGAGTTAGACATTTTAGAGATGCCAGGTAGGTAACACATGAAGTCAGAGACTCTAGGGTGAGTGAGATGCAGGAACTTAGAGACATGATGGAGAATGTAAAACACGAAGTCAGAGACTACAGGTGGAGTGTTAAACACAAAGGCACAGACGCCAAGGGGAGTCTTACAAATGCAGTCAAAGACACCGGGGGGTATTCCGCACAAACTTAATGACACCACGGGGGAGTGATACACATGAAGTCAAAGACACCCAGGGGAGGATGACACAGGGCTTGTGACACAGGATTCAGAGATGCCATGGGGTATTGTAGTGCAAGAAGTCTGTCACACCATGGGGTTTGTGACAATAGAAGTCAGAGACGACATGGGGAATGTGACACACAAGCTCAGAGACACAATGGGGAGTGAAACATATAAGGTCAGAGATGCCACCAGGTGTGTTACACACGAGGTCAGAGACGACAAGGATACTGTGATATACGAAGTAAGGGATGCCAGGTGGAGTGTGACACAAGAAGTCAGAGGGCATGGGGATTGTTATACAAGAAGTCATGGTGCCAGGGGGAGTGTTACACGTGGAGGCAGAGACACCAGTTATAGTGTTACACAGGAAGTCAGACAATGCACATGGAGTGTTATACACCATGTCAGAGTCTCCAGGGCGACTGTGACACACGAAGTCAGAATTGCCACTGCGAGTGTTACACCAAAAATTGGAGACATCAGGGGGAAAGTGACACAAGTCAGAAATCCCAGGGCTAGTGTTACACAGGAAGTCAGGGAAGCCAGGGAGTGTATTAAACACAAAATCAGAGATGCCATGGGGAGTGTGACACACAAAGTCAGAGATGCCAGGGGAAGGCTGACTCAAGAAGTCAGATGTGCCATGGGGATTGTGACACACGAAGTCAGAAATACCACGGTGAGTGTTTCATTCAAAATCAGAGACTTCAGGAGGTAGTGTGACACAAGAAATCAGAGACTCCAGTGTGTTTGTTACATAGGAAGTCCGAGAATGGACTGGAGAGTGTTACACTGGATGGCAGAAATACCACATTGAGTGTTACATGTGAAGTCAGAGACACAAGGGGGACAGTGACAAACAAAGTCTGAGATGTCACATGGAGTGTTTTACATGAATTCCGAGATGCCAGGCAGAATGAGACACACAAAGTCAGATGAGCCACATGGAGTATTACACAGGCAGTACGAGATGGCATGGGAAAGTGTCACACATGTATGCAGAAATGCCATGTGGAGTGTTCTACATGTAGTCAGAGGTGCCAGGGGAATCAGTACACAGGAAGTCACAGACAAGATGTGGAGTGTAACACATGAATCAAAGACACCAGAGGGAGTGTTAAACACGAAGTCAGAGATGCAATAGTGAGTGTTACGCTCTAAGTCAGAGACTCTAGGGGTTGTGTGACACATGAAATCAGAGACCCCAGTTTGAGTGCTTCACAAGATGTCTGAGACTCCATGGTTAAGTGTTACACTCAAAAGGAGAAAGGCCATGTTGAGTGATACAAATGAAGTCAAAGGCACCAGGAGATGTGTACAAAACAAACTCAGAGGGGCCACGTGGAGTGTTACACATGAAGTCAGAGACAGCAAGGTTAGTGTTACACACTAAGTCAGAAACTCCACATGGTGTGTTACACACAAAGTCCGGAGGCCAGTAGGATTGTGACATGTAAAGTCAGAGACACCAGGCATAGTTTGACACAGAAGCCAGACAGCCAAGGTGTAGTGTGCCACAAGAAGTCAGAGGCAACATGGGGAGTATGACTCATGAACTCAGGGACACAATGGGGAGTGTGAAACATGAAATCAGAAATGCCACTGAGAGCATTACATGTGAAGTCAGAGACGACAAGGGTAGTATGATACACAAAGTCAGGGACGCCAGGCAGAGTGTGACTCACGAAGACGGATGCCAGAGGGAGTGTTACACACAAAATTTGAGATGCCAGTGGGTTCAAGGCACAAGTCATAAGCACAAGTGGTAGTGTTACATAGGATTTCAGAGACACCAGGTAGCATGTTACACATGAAGTCAAAGACACCAAGAGGAGTGTGACACACAAAGTCACAGATGCCAGTAGTACTGTGAAACACGAAGTCAGAAACACCAGGGGGAGTGTAACACATGAAGACAGTGAGGGAGTGTTATGCATGAGTCAAAGACACCACAGGTGTATGTTACACACAATGTCAGAGACGCCAGGTGCAGTGTTATGCATAACATCAGAAAGTCGGAGACACGATGGGGACTGTTAAAGACGATGTCATAGACAATAGGTCATGTGTGACACTTGAAGTTAGAGATGCCATGGGGAATGCAACACATGAAGTCAGAGATGCCATTGGGATTGTCACACACTAAGTTGTAGATGACGGGGGAGTGTGACACTCGTGTTCAGAGAAACAATGGAAAGTGTGACACACGAAGTCATAGATGACGGGGATTTTTACACACAGATTCAGAGATACCAGTGGGAGAGTGACAGATGAAATCAGAGACAACAGGGGGAGTTTGACACATGAAGTCAGAGAATCCAGGGGGAGAGTTACACATGAATTCATATACAAAATGGTGAGTGTTACCCTCAATGTCAGAGACACCACAGGAATTGTGACACATAATGTCAGAGATTCCATGGTGATGCATTACATATGAAGTCAGAGATGCCACGTTGGTTGTTCCAAATGAAGTCAGAGAAGTCAGGGGGAGTGTTACACACGAAGACAGAGATGCCACATGGAGTGTTACACATGAAGTCCTAGACAACGGGTGAAGGGTTACACACAGAACCAAAGGTGCCAGTGGGAGTGTTACACACGAAGTCAGAGAGGCCAAAGGGAGTGTTACACACAACATTATAGACATCAGGGGGATTGTGACAAAAGATCTCGGAGACATCAGGGGGATTGTAACAGAAAAAGTCACTGATGTCTGGGGGAATGTTGCACACGAAATCAAAGACTCCAAGGAGGTATGGTACAAATGAAATCAAAGAATCCAGGGGGATTGTTATTCAAGATGTCAGAAAGACCTGGGGTAGTGTTATGCAGGAAGTCAGAGATGCCATGGGAACTGTGACACACAATGTCTTAGACACCAAAGGGGGTGTTACACATGGAGCCAGTGAAGCCAGGGGAGTGTTAAGCATGAAATCAGTGTGGGAATGTGGAGTGTTACACACGACAACAGAGACTCTAGGGGGACTGAAAGGATGTCAGAGCCACCAGTGGGAGAGTTACACACGAGGTCATTGATACCTGTGAGAGTGTTACACACCAATTCAGAGCTGCCATGACGGTGTGTTACACATGAAGTCAGAGACACCAGAGGGAGTGTTACTCAGGAACTCAGAGACTCCAGGTGAGTGTGGCACACAAAGTCAGAAAGGACATGGGAAGTATGATACACGAATTCAGAGGCACCATGTAGGAGAGCTACACATCAAGTCAGAGATGCCACGTTGGGTGTTACACAAGAATTCAGACATGGGAGTGGAGGTGTTACATGACATCAGAGATGCCAAGTGGAATGTGACAGAAGAAGTCAGAGACCCAGGGGGAGTGTTACAGAGCCATGGATGCCAGGCAAAGTGTGACACATGAAGTCAGAGAGGGCACGTGGAGTGTCACACACAACATCAGAGTCTCTAGGAAAACCGTGAAAAACAAAGTCAGAGATGTCAGGGGGGGTGTTACAGACGAATTCAGAGTTGCCATGTGGGAGTGTTACCCATGAAGTCAGGGACACCAGGGTGTGTGAGAGACAAAATCAGAGCTGCCACAAGCAGTGTGAGTGACACATGATTTCAGAGGCACCGTGGTGAGGGTGACACTCTATTTCAGAGGCAAGAATTGGATTTTTACGCAGAAGTCAGATACGATGGGGGAGTGTGAAACAGGAAGTCACAGATGCCATGTAGAGTGTGACACACAAAGTCAAGACCAGAGGTGATGTGTAAAACATGATGTCAGAGACACAATGGGGATTGTCACAAGAAGTCAGTCACCAGGGGGAGTGCTGCACGTAAAGCCAGAGATGCAAGGGTGAGTGATACACTTGAAGTCAGAGACGCTGGGAGGAGTTTGACACACGAAATCAGAGATGCCATTGGGAGTGTTATACAAGAAGTCCAAAACACCATAGGGGAGTGTTACATTCAAAGTCAGAGAATCCACGGGACCTGTGAGATGAAGTCAGAGAAACCACATGGAGTGCTGAACAAGATGAAACAGACACCAGGGGGACTTTTACACCCGAACTCTGAGACTTCACAGAGAGTGTTACACACGAAGTCTGACATGTCCTGGGGTGTGTGACCCATGAAGTCAGAAATACCAGGGTAGTGTTACACACGAATTCAAAGGCATCATGGAGTATGTTACACATGAAGTCAGAGACGCCAATGGGAGTGTGACACATGAAGTCAGAGATGCTAGGGGAAGTGAGACACTGAAGTCAGAGATGCCAGGGGAAGTGTGACACACAAAGTCAGAACACTAGGGGAAATGTGACTCATGAACTCAGGGATACCACAGGGAGTGTTGCATGCAATGTTAAAGACGCTAGTTGGAATGTGACACAAGAAGAGAAAGACACCAGACATTCTAACACACGAGGTCAGAGGTACCATGGTTAGTGTTACACAGTAACTTGGAGTTGCCAGGGGGAGTGTGACACACCAAGTCATAGACGCCATTGGCTGTGTGTGACACGAATTCACAGATACCAAGTGGAGTGTTGCACAGGAAGTCAGAGACACCAGGGGTAGTGTGACACATGAAATCTGAGACCAGGGGGAGTGTAATGCATGGAATCAAAGACAAAAGAATGAGTGTTATGCACGAAGTCAGAGAAGCCACCAGGCGGGTGACACATGAAGTCAAAGATGACAGCTGGTGTCTGACACAGTGTCAGAGATGACATGGGGATTGCTATACATGAATTGAGAGACAAGAGGTCGTGGGTGACACACAAAGTCGTCATAGACGCCATTGGGAGAGTTACACATGAATTCAGAGACACCAAAGTGAGTTGATACATGAAATCAGGGACATCAGGCAGAGTGTGATACATGAAGTCAGGGACACAAGGTGGAGTGTGACACACTAGGTCAGAGACACCACATGGAGTGTTACATACAATGTTAGATCTGCCAGGAGTGTGTTACAGACAAATTCATTGATGACAAAGGAGTGTCACACACGAACTCAGAGACAGCAGGTGGATTGTTAGAAATAATTCAGAGATAACAGGGGGAGTGTGACAAATGAAGTCAAAGATGACAGGTGGAGTGTAACACCTAAAGTCAGAGATGCAAGGGGGAGTGTTGCACACAATGTCAGTGATGCATGGGGTAGTGTCACACACGAGGTCAGAGACATGAGAGCGAGTGTGACACATGGAGTCAGAGATGACACGGGATGTGTTACACACAAAATCAGAGTCACCAAAGGTGAGTGTTAGGCAGGAATCAAAACACACATGGGGTGCCTGCCTGGTGGCACAGTGGTTGAGAGTGTACATTCCACCTTGGTGGCCCGGGGTTCACCAGTTTGGATCCTGGGTGCAGACTTGGCACCTCTTGGAAAGCCATGCTGTGTCAGGCATCCCACATATAAAGTAGAGGAAGATGGGCACGGATGTTAGCTCAAGGCCAGTCTTCCTTAACAAAAAGGGGAGGATTGGGAGCAGATGTAATCTCAGGGCTAATTTTCCTCCAAAAAAAGTTTAATAAAATAAAACACACATGGGAGACTGCTACTCAGGCAGTCAAAGACACCAGGGAGAGTGTGACACATGAAGTCAGAAACAACATAGGGTGTGTGACACACGAACTAGGAGACACCTTGGGGGAGTGTTACATAAGAAGTCATAGACACCAGGGGAAGTGTTACACAAGAAGACAGCGATACCACCAGGAGTTTGACATACAACATCAGAGACACCATGGAGAGTGTAAACACAAAGACACTGATGCCAGGGTTCGTTTTAGGCTCAAATTCACAGACACCAGGGAGAGTGTTACTCAGGAATTCAGAGACACTATGTGCAGTGTTAGCAAAAAGGTCATAGAAGAAAGGGTGATTGTGACACCTGAAGTCAGTGACACCTTGGGGAGTTTTAAACGTGAAGTCAGACACTTGAGGGGGAGTGTGAACACAAAGTGAGGGATGCTTTGTGGAGTGTGAAACAGGAATTCAGCGACACCATGGGGAGTGTTACACATGAAGTCAGAGTTGAAAGGGGTAGTGTGACACACGAAGTCAGGATGCCATGGGGACTGTCACACACAAAGTCAAATAGGCCAGAGGGATGGGAACATGATGTCAGAGATGCAATGTGGAGTGTTACACACGAGCTCAGAGATGACAGTTGGATTGTTACACATGGAGTCAGAAACTCCATGTGGTGAGTTACACACAAAGTTGATGATGCAATGGGGAGTATGACACACAAAGTCAGACACTCAAGCTGCAGTCGTGTGTGACACTTGAATTCAGTGATGCTACAGGGATTGATACTCATGAAGGCAGAGATGCCAGCTGGAATGTTTTAAACACGAAGTTATTGTCGGTGGAAGGAGAGTGAAGCATGAACTCAGAGACACCAGAGGGAATGTGACAAACAGAAAAGAGGCCAAGGGGTGTGTTACACACAAAATCAAAGACAACATGGTGAGTTGATACATGAAGTCAGGGAGGCCAGGTGGAGAGTGACATACAAATACAGTGGTGGCAAGGGGATTGTTATATGAAATCATGATGTCATAGGGTGAGTGACACACAAAGTCAGAGTCACAAGGTGTAATGTGATACATAAGGTCTGAGACAGCTCAGTGATTGTTATACACGAAGTTATGATTTCAGGAGAGTGTGACACATGATGTCCCAGATGCCAAAGGGAGTGTGACATGTGAAGTCAGAGATGCCAGGGGAATTGTGACACAGGAAGTTAGAGGCGCAAGAAGATGTGTTACACACAGAGTCAGAGATGCCCAAGGGTGTGTGACTCGTGAAGTTAGAGACACCTGTCAGATTGTCACACATTAAGTCAGAGACACAATGGTGAGCATTATAGTCAAAGTCAGAGACACCAGGGGTAGTGTGACACAGGAAATCAGAGACACCAGTGTGAGTGTTACCCAAGAAGTCTGAGACTTCACAGGGGAGTGTTAGACTCAAAGGCAAAGACAACAGAGGGAGCATTACACAGAAAGATACGCCAAGTGGTGTTTTGCACAAGAAGTCAGAGACTCCAGGGTTTATGGTACACATAGAGTCAGAAACGCCACATGGTGTGTTCCACAGAAATCCACGATGCCAGAGGCAGTGTGGCACATGATGTCAGAGACCCAAGTTGCAGTGTGACACACCAAGTCAGCAACAAGTGGAGTGTGAAACATGAACACAGAGACATAAGGGGAGGAGTGACACATGAAGTCAGGGATGCCACCAGTTATTTTACACAAGGAAGCAGAGATGAAATGGGGAGTGGGATACACGAAGTCTGGGACGGCAGTTGGAGTGTGACACATGAAGACAGAGACACCAGGTGGATTGTGAAACAAGTGCGAGATGTAATGATGAGTGTTATACTCAAAATCAGAGATGCCAGGGGTAGTGTGACACAGGAAATCAGAGATGTCAGTATGAGTGTTACAAAAGAATTTTGAGACTCCACAGTGGATGTCAGAGATGCCAGGTGGAGTTTGACAGGTGGGATCCTTGATACCAAAGGGATTGTGACACACCAAGTCAGAGATGCCATGAGGCTGTTCCACATGAATTCTGAGATGACATGTGGAGTGTGATATGCCTTCTCAAGGAAGATAGGCACACGTGACACGAAGACAGAGATGCCATGGGGTGTGTTACACACCAAATCTGAGACTGCAGGTGGAGTGTGAAACAAAGTCAGAAACAAAAGGTGTAATGTTACATAGGAAGTCAAAAACACCAGGGCATGTGTTACACATGAAGTTGGAGATGCCTGGGGATTGTTATACACCAAGTCAGAGATGCCAGAGGGAGTGGGAAATATGAAGTCAGAGACACCAGGGGAATTGTGACACACGAAGTCAGGGATGTCACAGTGAGTGTTACACAATAAGTCGGAGATGACAGGGGGAGTGTGACACACAAAGTCAGAGACACCAAGGGGAGCACAGCACACCAAGTCAGAGACAACTGGGGCAATGTGACACACGAAGTCAGACACTACTGGCCAAGTGTGATCTTCAAAGTCAGTGATGCTTGGGGAATGTTCCACACAAATTCAGAGATGCCAGAGGTAGTGTTATAAATGGAGTTAGAAATGTCAGTGGAAGTGTGACACAGGAAGTTATAGATGGCAGGGACACAGTGACACACAGTAGGAGAGGCCAAAGGGATTATGAAACAAAATCAGAAATGACAGATAGAGTGTTCAAGAAGTCAGAGATGTCAGGGTGAGTGTTACACATGAACTCAGCTACACTAGGGGGTTGTTACACACGAATTCTGAGATACCAAGTGGAGGGTGACACACGAGGCTAGAAACACCAGGGTTAGTGTTACACAGGAAGCCAGAGACAGCAGGGTGTGTGTGAAATATGAAGTCAGAGATGGCATGGGCTCTATGACACACGAAATCAGAGCCACCATGGTGAGTCTTTCTGTTGAAGTCAGATACAACAGGGGAAGTGTTACTCATGAAATCAGAGATGCCACATGAACTGTTATGAATTCAGAACACAATGGAGAGTATGTCACACAAAATCCATGATGCCAGTGGGAGTGTGACACACGAAGTAAGAGATAATACGGTGAGTGATACACTCAAAGTCTCAGATGCCAGGGGGATTTTGACACACAAAATCAGAGCCTCCAGGGTGAGCATTACATCAGAAGTCTGAGACGCCACAAGGCAGTGTTAGACGTGAAGGCAGAAATGCCACAAGGAGTGTCACACAGGAAGTCAGAGACACTAGGGGGAGTATACCACACAAAGTCAGAGATGTCACATGGAGTGTTACGCATGCTGTCACAGACGCCATGGGGAGTGTTACACAAGAAGTCAGAGAAGCCAGGGGAAGTGTTGTACACAGAGTCAGAGAACCAGATAGTGGGTGACTCATGAAATCAGAAAAGATGGGGATTGTGGTGCACAAAGCCAGAGAGTTGAGGGGGAAATGTTACAAATGAAGTCAAGGACACCATGGGTTTAGTGACACGAATGCAGAGATGACATGGGCATTATGGCACGGATTTAGAGGGGGCCTGGGGGTGTTTTATGCATGGAAATAATGATACCTTGGGGAGTGTTACTCACTAAGTTAGAGATGACAGGGGGAGTGTGAAACATGAAGTCAGAGCCTACAGGTGGAGTATTAAACATGAAGTTAGAGACACCAGGGGAAGTGTTATATATAAAGATAGAGATGGCATTGGAAATCTTACACAGGAAGTTAAAGATGACAGGGGAAGTGTGATGCACATACTCAGAGACACAAAAGGGGCTTGTGACACACGAAGTCATAGACATCGTGGGGTGATTTACAAACGAAGTCATACACTCCAGGCAAATGTGACACTCGAAGTCAGGGATTCCAGGAGGAGTCTTCCACATAAATTCCGAGACACCAGGTTGAGATTGATGCATGAAGTCACAGGCGCCATGGGGATTGTGACACACGAAGTCAGAGATGCCAGGTGGAGTTTCACACATGACATCAGAGATGCCAGGGTGATTGTTACACGTAAACACAAAGACACAATTTGCACTGTTACACACGCAGTCTGAGAGGCCAGGGGTAGTGACGCATGAAGGCAGAAACACCAGTGGTAGTGTTACACAGGAAGTCACATACATCAGGGAGTGCGTGACACACAAAATCAGAGATGCCAATGGGGAGTGTTATGCATAAAGTGAGAGACAACAGGGGGAGTGTTATAGAAAATGTCTAAGATGGCAGTTGGAGTGTTACACATGAAGTTATAGATGGCAGGGAGAATGTGAGCACAAACTCAGAGACACGAGAGGAAGTGTGACACACAAACTCAGAGATGCTTGGTGGTTACACACACAGTCTGAGACACCAGTGGAAGTCTGACACAGCAAGTCAGAATCAGGAGGGGTAGTGTTACACAGGAAGTCAGAGACACCAGGGTATGTGTGACAGAAGAAGTCATATATCCCACATGAAGTGTGACACATGAAGTCAGAGATGACAGGTGGATTGTCAGACACGAAGTCAGAGGCGAAATGTAGTGTGTTACACAAGAAATTACATATGCCAGGAGGAGTGTTGCACACAAAAACAGACTCTACATGGAGTGTTACACATGAACTAAGAGAAACCACATGGAGTGTGACACGAAATCAGAGACACCATTGGTATTGTTACACAAGAAGTGATAGATGGCAGGGGAGTGTGATGCACCTACTCAGAGGAAAAAGGGGGAGTGTGAGACATGATGTCACAGATGCCAGGAGCAGTGTGACTCATGATGTCAAGACAACAAAGGGAGTAGGACAGAGGAAGTCATAGATGTCACTTGGAATTTTACTCATGACGTCAGAGATACAAAGGGGAGTGTTACACACGAACCCAGAGACACAAAGGGGATTGTTACACATGAGTCTGAGACACCAGGGAGTGTGTGGCACATGAAGTCAGAAACACCAGGAATAGTGTTACACGGGAAGTGAGAGAGAACAGGGAGTGTGTGACACATGCGTCAGAGATGTCACATGGAACTTTTATGAACAAAGTCAAAGACACAAGGGTGAGTGCTATAGAGGAAATCAGAGATGACAAGAGGAGTGTCATACTAGAAGTCAGAGACACCAGGAGGAGTGCTACACATGATGTCAGGGATGCCAGGTGGAGTGTTACAAAGTTAGAGACGACAGGGTGTTGTGACACAGAAAGTCAGAGACACCTCTGTCAATGTCACACACTTAGATATGCCACGGGGTGTGTGACATACAAATTCACAAATGACTATGTCACACTCCCCCTGACATCTCGGACTTTGTGTGTAACACTCCACCTTGTGTCTCTGCCTTTGGGTTTCACATAGTCCTTCACATTTCAGTTTGTGTAACACTCCCCGTGACACCTCTGTTTTCATTTGTAAGACTCCACCTGGTGTCTACGACTTCCTGTGTAATACCACAGGTGTCATCTCTGACTGGTGTGTAACACTACCCTTGGGGTCCCTGACTCTATTTGTAACAAACCACAGGACGTTTGTGCCTTCATGTCTAATGTTGCTGCTGGCATCTCAGACTTCGTGTGTAACACTCTCTGTGTAGTCTCAGAGACTGGTTGTAACATTCCCCAAGGTGTCTGTGACGTCATGTGTAGCACTCCATGTGGACTCTCTGACTTCATGTGTCACTGCCCCTGGAGTCTTTGACTACATCTGTAACACACCATGTGATGTTTCTGCCTTCGAGTGTAATGCTCCCCTGTGGCATCTCAGTCTTCTTGTGTAAGAGTAACCCTGGTGGCTCTAATTCCATGTGTCACCTCCTGGCATCTCTGACTTTGCGTGTAACAAACACCATTGCATCTCTGGCTTCATGTGTAACACTACCCCTGGCAACTGACTTCTTGTATCATAATCTTCATGATGTCTTTGATTTTGTGTTTCACACTCCCTGTAGTCTTGACTTCATGTGTCACACTCCCTGTTTTGCTTCTGAGTTCATGTGTCACACTCTGCCTTGCATCTGTGACTTCATGTATCACACAATCTCTGTAGTTTCTAACTTTGTGTGTAACATAACCAGTGGGGTCTCTGACTTCATGTGTCACACTGCCGCTTGTGTCTCTGAGGTCATCCATCACACTCCCCCTTTTGTCTCTGACTTCATGTAGCACTCTGCAACTTGTGTCTCTGAATTCCTGTGTCAAACTCACCCTGGAGTCTTTTTTTTTTTTTTTTGGAGTAAGATTAGCCCCGAGCCAACATCTGCTGGCAATCCTTCTCTTTTTGCTGAGGAAGACTGGCCCTGAGCTAACATCCATGCCCATCTTTCTCCACTTTACATGTGGGACGCCTACCACAGCATGGCTTGCCAAGTGGTGTCATGTCCGCACCCGGGATCAGAACGGGTGAACTCCAGGCTGCCAAAGTGGAACATGCAAAATTAACTGCTGCACCTCCAAGCCAACCCCTCCCTGGCATCTTTGACTTCGTGTGTCACACTCCCCCTGTTGTTGCAGACTTCTTGTGTAACACACCACATGGCATCTTTGACTCCATGTAACACTCCTTCTGGTGTCTCTGACTTCATGTATAACATTCCATGTGGTGTTTCTGACTACGTGTGTAACACTCCACATGGCATTTCTCCCTTTGTGTGTTACACACACATGTCATCTTAGACTTAGTGTGTAACTCTCTGCATGGTGTCTCTGACTTTGTGCATAACACTCCCCTTGGTATCCTTGTTTTCATGCATAATACACCCCCATTGCGTCTCTGAATTCATGTGTTATACTCCCTCTGTCATCTCTGTATTCATGTGTCACAAAACCCCTGGTGTCTTTGAGGTCATATATAACACTCCTCCTCATGTCTCTGAGTTTGTGCATTGCACTCCCCCTGTGTTCTCCAATTTCTTATGTTACTCTCTACCTGTTGTCTATGACTCTGTGTAACACTTCCCATGGCATCTATTGCTTCATGCATAACACTCCCGCTGTAATCTCTGGCTTCAAGTGTAACACTTCCTAGTGGTGTCTCTGACTTTGTGTGTCAATCTCTCTGTGGTGTCTCTCACATTTTGTGTAACACTCCACCTGTGGTCCCTGACTTCTTATCTCTCACCCTTGCATCTCTGTTTTTGTGTTTCACTCCCACTGTGTCATCTATGACTTCATGGGTAACACTGCACCTGGCATCTCTGCCTTCGTGTATAACACACCTCCACGTCATCTCTGAATTCATGAGTAATACTCTCCAGGGTGCTGAGTTTGTGTGTAACACTTCCTCTGGCATCAGTCACTTTGTGTGTAACACTCCACATGACATCTCTTACTTCCTGTTTCACAGTCCCCCATCATCTCTGACTTTGTGTGTAACACCCCAAATTGCCTCTTTGACTTCGTGTGTAACACTCCCCCAGGCATCTCTGAGTCTGTGTGTAACTCAACCCCTGGTTTCTCTTATGTGTGTAACAATCCACATGCTGTCTCTGACTTCATGTTTCACAGTCACCGTGGCATCTCTGATGTGATGTGTAACACTTTGTCTATTCTCTCTGAATTCGTGTCTAACACTCTCCCTGGTGTGTTTCACCTCATACATAATACTGTTGCATGGCGTCTCTCATTTTGTGAGTAACACACTCCTTGGTGTCATTTATTTCATGTGTCACACTCTATCTGTGGTCTCTGATTTCTTGTGTCCCAAAACATCTGTCATCTCCGATGTCGTTTGTCATTCTACCCCAGGTTTCTTTGACTGCATTTGTAACAATCCCCCTGGTGTCTCTGACTTCATGTGTCAGACTCCCACTGGTGTCTGTGACTTAGTGTGTCACAACCCCTGCATCATTGACTTCACGTATAACAACCCCATGTCATCTCTGAATTCTTGTCTCACACTCCACATGGCATCCCTGACTTTGTGTTTCACACTCCACCTGGCATCTCTGAATTCGTGTGTAAACACCCCATGGTGTCTCTGACTTCATGTATAACTCTCACAAAGACATCACTGACTTTGTGTGTAACACTCCCCTGGCATTCTCTGACTTCATCTGTCATAGTTCCCCTGGAGTCTCTCATTCTTTGTGACCTATCATGTGCCCTCTCTGGCTTCTTCTGTAACACTTCCCCTGGCATCTCTGGCTGCATGTGTACCACTCCCCATAGTGTCTCTGACTTTCTGCTTCACAATCCCCCTAGTGTTATGAAGGAAGTCAGAGATGCCCTGGGGTTTGTGACAAAGTAGTCAGAGTCACCGGGAGCATGATACAAACAAAGTCATGGAGGTGTGTAATGTGAATTGTTACACACGAGGTCAGAGAGACAAGGAGGACTATAATACATGAAGTCAAAGATACGATTTGGAGTGTTAAACATAAAGTCAGTGATGCAAGGGGGCTGTTGCACATGAACTCAGGACACAAGTGGGATTTTTACACAGGAATTCTGAGATGCCAGGGGGAATGTGACACAGGAAGTCAGAAGCACCAGATGTAGTGGTACACAGGGAGTCAGAGTCACAAGTATGTGTGACATTCAAAGTCAGAGATGCCACAGCAAGTGTGACACGAAGTTAGATACACTATGGGAAGCATGACACATGAAGTCAGAGCCATGAAAGACAGTGTGACACATGAACTCAAAGATACCAGGTGGAGTTTTAAATATGATGACAGAGATGACAAGTGGTGTGCTACACACGAACTCAGAGACAAAAGGGGTATTGTTACACACAAAGTCTGAGATGCCAGGGGGTGAGTTACATACGAAGTCAGAGATGCCAGGATGATTGTGATGGGTGAAGTCAGATACGCCATGGGGAGTGTCACACACGAAGTCAGAGATGCCAGCAGGTGTGTTATGAATAAAGTCAGAGACAAAATTTGGATTATTAGCCACTGTCAGAAATGAAGGCATAGTGTAACACACGAATTCAGACACACCAAGAGGGTGTGTTACACAAAGAGAGACACTAGATAGATTGTTACACACGAATTCATAAATGACAGGGGGATTGTGAATCAAGAAGTCAGAGACTTCAGAGGTAGCGTTAAACATGAAGTCACAGATGCCACGAGGAGTGTTACACACATAATCATCAACACCGAATAGATTCTGAACACACAAAATCAGAAACAACAGGGGAATTGTGAATCATGAAGTCAGAGACGAATGGTGGAGGGTTACACTTGAAAGCAGAGATGCCGGAGGAGAGCTACAGAAGAAATCAGAGACTAGAGGGCGAGTGTTACACACAACGTCAGGGACACTAAAAGAAGTGTGACATAGGAAGACAGTGATGCAACTGGGAAATGATGAACAAGAAATCAGAAACGACAGGGGGAGTGTTATCCACAAAGTCAGAGATCCCACGTGAAGTTTTACACAGAGTCAGATACTCCAGGTAGAATGTGACACAGAAAGTCAGAGTACAGGGTCATTGTGATGCATAAAGTCAGAGACGTCAAGTGGAGTGTTTATACATGAAGTCAAAGACATCAGGGGGTTACTGACACACGAAGTCAGAGACAACAGGTGTAGTGTGACATACCAGGTCAGAGACACAGCAGGGACTGTGACACACAAAGTCAGAGACGACAGGTGGATTGTGACAAACAAATTCAGAGGTGACAGGGTGAGTGTTATACACTAAGTAAGAGATGCCACAGAGCATGTTACAAATGAAGTCAGAGACACCAGGAGGAGTATTACGCATGAATTCAAAGACACCATGTGCAGTGTTATGCATGAAGTCAAAGACACCAGGGGAGTGTAACAAGCAAGTCAGAGACAACAGTGGAAGTGTGACACATGAAGTCAGACATGTCACAGGTGAGTGTTAAATACAAAGTCAACAGACAACAGGGAGAGTTTTACTCATGAAGAGAGAGATGCCATGGAGGAGTGCTACCCATGAACTGAAAGATAACAAAGGGAGTGTTACACATGAAGTCACACAAGACAGTGAGAGTGTGACACACGTCAGAGATACCATAGGGGAGTATTACACACGAAGTCAGTCACATCATGGTATGTATGGCACATGAAGTCATAGACAACAGGTAGAGTTTGACACACGAAATCAGATATGTCAATCAGAGTGTTACACACAAAGTAGAGACAACAGGGGGAGAGCTGCACAAGAAGTCAGAGAGGCCACTGGGGAGTCAAAGACACCAAGGGAAGTGTTATGCAGGATGTCACAGATGCCATTGGGACTGTGACAAACCATCTCAGAGATGAAAGGTTGAATGCAACACATGAAGTCAGAGACACCACTGGTAGTGTTACACATGATGTCAGAGGTGTCAGGGGGTGTGTGACACATGAACTCAGAGATACCACGTGTAGTGTTACACACAAAGTGAGAGATACTGTGGGAGTGTTACACATGAAGCAGGGCAAACCAGGGGTTGTTTTACACACGAAGTCAGAGAGGCTATGTGGAGTGTTACAGGTGATGTCATAGATGACAGGAGGACTGTGACACAGGAATTGAGAGATGCCAGTGAGAGTGTTAGCCACAAAGTCCATGAAGTCATGGGTAGTGTGACACATGAACTAAGAGACACCAAGTGGGGTGTTACACATGAAGTCCAAAATGCCATGAGGGAGGGTTAACATGAAGGCAGAAATGGCATGTGGAGTTTACACATGAAGTCAGGGACGACAGGGGCATTTTTACACACAAAGTCAGAGATGCCGGGGGACTGTTACACACAAAGACAATGTGGAGAGAGTGAAGTCACGGACACCAGTGGTAGTGTTACACACCAAGTCCAAGATGACAGGTGGAGTCTTGTGCATGATGTCAGAGGAGCCAGGTTGAGTGTTACACGTGAAGTAAGAGACCCACAGGGAAGTGCTATCCACAATGACATAGACGGCAGGGGGAGTGTTACACGAATTCAGAGAGACCATGCTTACAGTTACACAAGATGTCAGATATGACAGGTGGAGTGTTACACACAACTTCAGAGACATCACAGGGAGTGTGACACACGAAGTCAGAGATGACATAGGGAGTGTTAGGCATGAAGTCACAGACACCATGGGGAGTGTTACACACAGAGTCAAAGATGCCAGGTGGAGTGTGACACTCAAAATCAGAGATGAGAGGGTGATTGTCAGACATGATTCAGAGATGCCATGAGGTGTGTGACACACAAAGTCAGATAGACCACTGAGAGAGTGATGCAAGAATTCAGAGATGCCAAGGGAGTGTGGCACATTAAATCAGAGATGCCAGGGCAAGTGTGACTCACAATCTCAGAGACAATGGGGGAGTGTCACACATAAAGTCAGAGATGCCGGGGGAGTGCTACACATGAAGTTAGAGACAGCAGGGGGAGTGTTACACACATTTAGTGTTACACAGGAAGTACAAGACAAAAGCAGATTGAGACATAGGGAATCAGAGACTCCAAGGGGTGTGTTACACATGAAGTCAGATATGCCAGGGGTAGTGTGACACATGACATCAGAGTCACCATGTGAAGTGTGAGATGAGATGACAGAGACAACAAGGGGAATGTGACATACAAAGTCAGAGACCACAGGTGAAATCTGAATTGTGAAGTCCGAATCACCAGGAATAGTGTTAAACAGGAATTCTGAGACACCAGGGAGCGTGTGATTCATGAAGTTAGAGATGCCATATGTAGTGTTACTCATGGTGTCACAGATGCCAAGGGAGTGTTACACACAAAGTCAGAGACACCATGGGGAGTGTTACATGTGTCAATGAAAATAATCCATAACCAATCTATAAATGAAAATTTGGGTGAGTTTATTCTGAGCTTAAATCTGAGGATTATAACCCGGGGCCTTTCTTCCTGAAGGAAGAAAGGGCACCAAAGAAGTGGGGTGCACAGACTGGTTATATACCCCCAGGGAGGATGTTTCACATAGGATTGAAATGTCCCTTTTACAATAGTCGTGAGACTGCTCTGTCGGCACAGCGATTGCTGGAAACAGCAGGTAGGTCTTCTGCCTCAGTGAACGCTGCAGGGTGGCAGTCTGTTGTCTCCAGTTGAGTGGTGACAGGTGAGCTGGGTGGTCAAAGGTGAGTGCAGCAATCAGTTCCTAGCCTAAGGAAAAATGCTTATCCTTAAGGAAATGCTAGTGTGCGGGGAAGTTACATCTTTATCTCAAGGGCCTTTGTTCTGGCCATAAGAAATGTCTAAGTGGATATACAATGCGTGCTCAACATCCACGGTCAGGTCCTTTTGGAAAAAACAAAGTCAGGCCGAATTAGGTTTATACCAAATGGCTTCCTCATATACTCCAATATATCCTATTGCTTGCCATTTTTATTTGTCATTTTCCCCTTTTGATCTCTAATCTTTTGATAGAAAGCATTGATGATCAAAACATTGTCCCTCGGCACCAGGGTGGCTGCTGCCTGCCCTGGGTCCATCATGTCCCTCGGTGCTAGGCTTTTATTTCATTTATTTGCCTAGGCGTCCACGTTGGGGGAAATAGTGGACAAGCATAGAGTTATATGTATATTAACAGAGGAAGCATTTCATATGTCATGTAATTTCCAATTAATTTTAGATTGTTGTGCAAACATTGTATATGTGCTTTTTATGACACTTCACATTTACATTGTATATGATTATAGAAAAAGTACAGTAACGATAATAACTCAGAATTTTTAAAAGGATTAGTCTGAAGTGAATTCTTAGTCATAGTCCCTTTCAGAAAAGGAAATTTGTCCAGGGTTATAAGACAGATCGACCATCTCAAGCCATAGAGCAATCACTACTCTAGTTTGTATGCTACTCTTACAACACTGAGTAAAGAAAACAACAATTAGTTTTAATATTATGACCAGTACAAGGATTCCAAATAATGGAAATAAGAATTCCAATCCGGATCGAAAAAGGGAACTGATACTGAAAAGGGAGCCAACGAAACAAATCAAACTAGGTGCAGGATCTCATAAGGCATCCACCTGCTTCTTCATGTGCTTTAGCAGAGAGGACACATTGGAAGATTCATGACCTATAAAAGCACAGCATCCAGTCTGAATGATTGTATATGTACCACCTTGGGATGCAGTAATAATGTCTAAAGCCATTCTGTTTTGAAGGACAGCCCTTCTCATTAAACACATTTCAGTATTTGAATAAGGTTATTCCTGCTTGACTATCATTAAGGGCTTCTTGAGTAAATTTAGTCAGAGCTTCCAAATGTAATAATGACATCTTTTAGCCCCAAAGAAGAAGCAAATATAGTTGAAAATATAGCCATACCAGTGGAACACTGAACAAGCCCATTTGGCCTTAAAGAGAGGGAGACTGACACCAGGTTTTAACTCAGCCTGACTCCTTCCCTGCTTTTAAAGGAAACTCAGGGTGAAGTGTTTTAGCCATCCAGGCAGTAGCCAAGGCCAAAGATTTGTTCCACATAACCACTGAGTTCCATTAGGAGTCACTTGATAAATTCCTGGCCTTCAAGACCAGTCTATTCCAAATTAATCACTTTAAGTATGATAGCATTTCAAACAAATTATAAAATAGGTATACAGTTTAAGCATAACAAATGTTTAAATGAGGAGCTATAAGGTTGGGAATACAGGCCTGGTCTGGAGTCTTGGGACAGCTGTCTAGAAAAGATGTCGTCTTCTTCTCCTCCTGGTTTGGTCCTTTTCAACAGGGCTGCAAAGAGTCTTATTTGATGTCTCTTTCAATAAATAAATTCTTCAGGTTACAGTCCATGATCCTTAAGGTCTGGGACTTCTCTGTGAAAGAATCAGCTACAAATCTTTCATTTCTTTTAAGCACCACAATAAGACCATGAAAACAATGTAATACATCCCTTAAGCAAAGCTGGTTCATATATTTCGTCATTTAATTGCGTAGGCTGTTATATTATTTAAAAAGGAGACAGCCGATGTTTACAAAAAGTATAGATCTAAGATCAAAGAGCACTAGCATAAGAGCTTTTGGCAGTGAGAGAGTAAATGCTTCTGAAAGCTTGTCAATTAAGTTCTAGTTGTGCCATTAGTTTTACCAGTCCTGAGGATCGAGGATGGTAAGCGCAGTGGAAATGCTGCAATATTGGCCAAACATTATAAACAGATTTGAGTTCCCCAGTCACTACGTAACTCAGTAGGAATTCCCCAAAGAGGAATTATCCTAATAGTAATTTACCTACTGTTAAAGCCATTGCTCTTCTGCAAGGAAAGGCCTCAAAACAATGTGAGAACATGCAGATCATTACAAGACATATTTATCCTTGAGATGTGGCATTTGGACAAAGTCCAATTGTCATACCTCAAAGGGTACCTTAGGAAGGGAAAGTGGCCTTGTGACCCAAGGAGTGGGTTTCTTATTGGGCCTGAACCACAGCTGCGAGAGGGTGTCAAAAATTCGCCCTTTTGACTGCCATATCTGTTTTTCTTGTTCTGTGGCAATTTCTTGAGCCAGTAGAAGGAAATCTTTTACTGAGTTAGCAGAGTTAACAGAAAGTAGCAGGCATTCTTGAGGCTGGACAGCACATCCAGCTTGATAACATCCTCACTTATCATTTAAGTAAGACTCATTTGTAAACCAAATTAAACAATAGATTGTGGTCCTGGTCTTCTCTCCCTTGTGATGTTGGAAGCAAGGTAACAAGGTTAATGGTTAGAGCAAATTATAAATTAGTTCCTGCGTCCAGGGGGCAGGTAGTCAAGAAGACTTCTAGATGTCAGAGTCAAAGCATCTTTTGCAGCTTGAAAGGTCTCTGATGATGTCATCAGGCATTCAGGTATCTTTTTGAGTGGCTTACAGCTTACACAGCAACAGATAGGAATCTCTCTTAAGTTTCTATTAAGTCGTTCAGCTTCAGTTAGCAAGGTTTCAGGAAAAAGAGCGGGTTCAATTCTCAATGATTCCAAATGAAAATGAAGGAGAAAATTGAAAACATTCGTTTGGAGATTTGTAACCAAATATTTCAGCAGAATTGAGGGTCCGGTTCAGTTCACAGGTAGAAAAAAAAAGCCTCAAAGACAATTAACAGAACTAGGATCCAACATCCACAAATATGTATTTTAGTTTCTCACTGAAGCATAATTCTTCTCTCTAAAATCACCCTCATTTTTACCAAAGATAGCCAAATTAAGACTAATTGGTTTGCAAAATAAGTTTAGTTTCAAGAAACTTGGCCTGATTATTTACATAAGTGCAGCAAGAATAGCAGTTGATCATATAGGCACTTAAATCTGCTTTGCTGGAATTTTTTTATGAGGAATCTCAGATTAAACTTTAAAGACCTCTTGAGGCCAGGAAAGCCAAGCCAAGGACTTGCCGTCAGATTTTGCCTGCAGTACCTACAGATTTGGGTGGATTCCTCTCTTCTTGAGGTCCCCCAAAATATTCCGAGGTTCCTCGCACCTGCCAGATAAGCAAGCTTCCTTACTTACCGGGTAAGATTGCTGGAATCTCTCTGTAAAGCAAGGTACCAGGCCCATATTTCCAAGTGGCTTTATTTCCAGAAAGTCAACCTTATTCCTCAAACGCAGTATTGCTATATCCGAGTCTGTATGTTTCTGTCAAATATGACATTCCAGTCAAAGTTTTGGCAAGATAACCAATGTGTCCTGTTATAAGGAGAACAGATTCTTATTGAACTTATGCAAATAACTGTATTGCCATGAAATAACCATACTCACAAAGAGTTTCCAAATTCTGGAGGGATCAGGTAGGGAGAAAAAGATAAATGTTTCAGTTTTGCTCACAAAGGTATAATTTCACCAAATTGCTATAAGTCATAGTTAGCACAAGAGAAAAGAGAAAACGATTTCCTTAAATATGAGAAAACAAAACAACACATCAAAACTCAACAATATTTCAAACAGAAGTCATAAAAAGTCATAGTCATCCTCATCAGTTCACACAGTCCTGTATAAGTGATTACTGAGCTTAATCTCCTGTTAGCAGATTTATGAGGTTATCAGTTTCTCCATTAGATTTCTGTAGTTTCTTACCCAGTTCAGTTCTGTGATCTGAAAGTTTATCAGAAAACTGTAATCCAGAGTAAGTGTCAGAGTCTTTTCCATGAATGTCTCTGAAGATGAGACATATTTGCAAATGCAAAAAGCATCAGAGTAAAACAACTGACTGTAAACAACAAAAGACTGAAAAATGACAATTGACAGAGAAACTTATTATTTCTGATATACAACACCTTAAAATAATATTTAGAATTACGGCTTATAACCAGGACAGATCAGAATTTTAGGAATGTTATATAGTTTTCAAAACACTTATATCAGTAACATTTACCCATATAATACCACTTAAGAAAGATTATCATCGCTCATCTGACAATGCTTCCAATGAAATTTAACAGACAAAATAAGCCTAATTAGTTTAGAATCTTCCACCTTATAGGATGAGAGAGCAAATTTTCTCTGTGATGTCTCAGGGGCCCTCTGACAATCCTCAGAGAAACTCTCTTCCTTCATTCAGGTCGAAGGAAAACCTTTATTTAGGACTTGAATATTTTTTTTTTTTGAGAGAAAAGCTTGTCAAAAATATCAAAAGGTTTTTAAAACACTTATTTAAACAATGCTCACTGTGAAACAATGCTTAGGTATCAACAGCAGAAAAAAAACCTTAATAGAGAGACATCTGTCTTTTTGCACCTAGGAAACATAAACATAGGTACAACAAAACATAGATCTTTTGTAAACTTACTCAGAAGGAAAAACCTTTTATAATCTCATTATCAAGAGCAGACTAAGAGTTTAAGAAAATTATCCTTTCAAGAGAGAGAGCCAAATTCTAATTTTTGTACCAGTTTACTTTTTTCATATGCGTTTTGCATTTACTTAATTAGATTCATTTCAATCTTAACCAACTTGAGCAGGTACAAAACTCTTTTCAGAATTTCTTTCACAAACCTATAACTTTCTTTTTGCCTTCAGAATTTGTCCCATGCTTTCTTTCTTCCCTTCTAGTACAGTAGGACAAATTTATCTTTCTTAACCAATGTGGGGACCTGGAAATGGCCACCACAAGATATGTCTCTTTGGCATCAGGATTATTTGAGGCTGATTGCTTTTGATAAAGTGGGACAGGGAAGGAGGCTCTGAGGAATGGAACTTGCCCTTTGTTAGGACACATTTACATTTGTAAGGTAAATCTCTATCTGTAAAAGGTGGCTCCCTCTCTGTACCAGGAAGAAGAAAGGAGATGACCTTCTCTCTAAATACTCTTAATCAATACCAAAGGCAAGGACTTAAATCTGCATTTTATTGTGCTTCTCTGGTAACTGACTTCCTCCTGTAACTGACTTCCTTCCCCATCCCAACGTTGGCATTTCTTTAAGGATTAAGCATCTTTCCTTAGGCTAGGAACTGATTGCTGCACTCACCTGTGACCGCCCAGCTCCAGACAATAGACTTGCCTCCTGCTACGCCCCCCGAGATAGCAGACCATTACCTGCTGTGTCCATCAAGCACTGTTGTCATCAAGGGCAATCTTGTGACTATTGTGGGAGGGACATTTCAATCACATGTGAAACACCCTGTTTGGGGGTATATAACCACTATGTGCACCCCACTTCTTCGGTGCCCTTTCTTCCTTCGGGAAGAAAGGCCCCAGGCCATGGTTCTTCATAAAGCTTTGTTTAATTTTCTCTTGCTATTCTGTCTCATGTGAATTTAATTCATTCTCTGGCCAGACGAACCCACAACCCACATTTGGGAAGAGGAAATCTCTTCCTCCCCTACACATCTCTGACCTCATTTGTCATACTTGCCTTGCATCTCTGACTATGGGTGTCACTCTCCCATGTGTCTCATATACGTGCATCACTCTCCCACTGCCATCTGTAACTTTGTGTGTAACGCTTCACTTGTCATCTCTGACATCATGTGGTACACTCACCCTCGTGTCTGTGACTTCATGTGTAACAGTCCATGTGACATTCCTGAGTTTGAGTGTGAGAATCTCCCATGATGCCTTGGACTTCTTGTGTAACACTCACCATGGAGTCTCTGTCATCTTGTTTCACAATCTGCCTGGTGTCTCTAACTTTGTGTGTCCCACTCACTCTGGTTCTCTGACATTGTGTGTAGCACACCTTGTAGTGCTTCTGACTTCTTGTGTAACACTTCCCCATGTTTCTATAGCTTCATGTGTCACTCACCCCATGGCATATCTGACATTGTCACACACAGCCTGGTGTCTTTGACTTCCTGTGTAACACTACTCTTGGCATTTCTGACTTTGTGTGGCAGACTCCCTCTGTCATCTCACACTTCGTGTGTAGCAATCCCCATGTCGTCTCTGACTCCATGGGTCACATTATACCTAGAGTCTCTCACTTGGTGTGTAACACTCCCTCTAGGCTCTCTGACTTCGTATGTCACAGTTCCCCTGGCATCTCAGACTTGCTGTGGTACACGCCATCTTTTATCTCTGACTTCACGTGTGATACTTCATGCGGCCTATCTGCCTTTGAGTGCAACACTCTCCTGTGGTGTCTCAGACTTCTTTTATGACACTCACATTGGCATCTCTGAATTCTTGTGTCAGACTCCCACTGGCTTCTCTGACTCTGAGTGTAACACTCACCATGGCACTTCTGACTTCATATGTCACACTGCCCATGGCATCTCTGGATTCACCTGTCAGACACACCCTTGTGTCTCTGGCTACCTGTGTAATACTACCCCTGGTATTTCTGAATTCGTGTGTCACACTCCCCCTTGTGTCTCAGACTGTGTTTCTAATAATCCCCCTTATGTGTCTGAGCTCGTGTGTAACACTAGCCCTGGCATATGTGACTTCGTCTGTATCACTACATCTGGTGTCTTTTATTTCATGTTTAACACTCCATGTGGCATCTGCACCTTCATGTGTAACTCCTCTTGGTGCTTATGAATTCGTGTGTAACCCTCTACTTGTCATCTCTGACTTCATGTGCCACACTCCACCTGGTGCACCTGACATCACGTATCAGAATCCCCATGGTGTCTCTGACTTCTTGTGTCACACTTCATCTGGTGTCTCTGAGCTCTTGCGTCACATTCCCTCTGCCATCTATAAATTCTTGTGTTACCCTCCAACTGATGTCTCAGACTTCATGTATAGGACTCCCCCTCTTGTCTCTAACTTTGTTCATAACACTCCTCATGGGTGTCTCAGACTTCGTGTGTCAACCACTTCCTGGTGTCTCTGAATCCCCGTGTAGCACAACCCCTGGTGTTTCTGACATCGTGTGTCACACACCGTCTGGCATCTCAGACTTTGTGTGTAAACATCCACATTGTTCTCTGAGTATGTGTGTAACACTCACCTTGGCATCTCTGAAGTCGTGTCTAAAACTCCACCTGCTGGCTCTGACTTCATATGTCATACTCCCACTGGCATCTCTGACTTTGGGTGTCACACTCCACATGGCATCTGTGACATCATGTGTTACACTCAAACTGGTCTATCTGACTTCATGTGTAATACTCTCAGTAATGTCACAGAACCCTGTGTCACATTCTGCCTGGCATCCCTGGCTTCATCTATCACACTCTATTTGTCATGTATGACATCGTGTGTAACTCACTCTGTGGCATCTATGACTTCGTGTTTCACACTCCCATTTGTGTCTCTGAGTATGTGTGTCACACTCTCCATGCCGTCTATAACTTCATGTGTAACATTCCCAACGCCATCTCTGACTTCCTGTATATGACTCCCACTGGCATCTCGGACTTCATGTTTCATGCTGCTCCTGTAATTTCTGACTTGCTGCGTGACACTCCCCCTGGTATCTTTGTTAGTGCACATAAACAGCCCCGTGGCCTCTCTAAATTAGTGTGTTCCACTCCCTGTGTCATCTCTGAACTCATGTTTCACTAATCCCCTGGTGTCTTCACTTCTCGTGTACATTCATCCTCACGTCTCTGACTGTTGTCACAATTCCCTAGTCTTCTCTGATTTTGGCATCATTCTCTACCTGGAGTCTCTGACTCTGTGTGTAACACTCTCCCTGGCATCTCTGACTTCTTGCATAACACTCCCACTGGTGTCTGTGATATCTTGTGTGAAGCTCCATGTGGCATCTCTGACTTCATGTGCAGCACTCCGTGTGGTGTTTCTGCCTTCAAGTATAGCACTTCCCTGTGGCGTCTCAGTCTTCTTGTGTAACACTCACCTTGGATGCTCTGATTTCCTGTATCAAACTCCCCATGGCGTCTCTGACCTAGAGTATATCAGTCACCTTTGCATCTATTACTTTGTGTGTCACACCCCTACTTGCCTCACGGATTTTGTGTCGTACCCCCCTTGTGTTCTGAATTCGTGTGTAACACTCTATCTGGCATCTCTGACTTCATGAGTAACGGTTTCCTTGGCGTCTATGACTCCTTCTGACCCACCCCTCCTGTCATCCCTGACTTCATGTGTCACAAACCCCTGTCATTTTTTACTTCCTGTCACTATCCCCCTGGTTTCTTTGATTTTTTTGTAACACTCCCCCTGGAAACTCTTTCTTCATGTGTATCTCTCCACCTTGGTGTCTCTGAGTCACACTCCCTCTGTCATCTGTGGCTTCATGTGCCACACGGCAACTTGGGTCTCTCTTCATGTGTCAAACTCCCCTTGACATCTCTGACTTCGTGTGTCACACTCCACTGGAGTCTCAGACTTCATGTCTCACTCTCCCAATTGTGTCTTGGAAATTGTGTGTAACATTCCCCTTCTCATCTATGACATCATGTGTAACACTGCACATCACATCTCTGACTTCATGTGTCACATCCCCCTAGCCTCTTTCACTTTGTGTGTCACAATCCCTGGGACATCTGAGACTTCGTGTGTCACACTCCCCCTTCATCTCTGAATTGGCGTATAGCACTTCCCCTTTTGTCTTTGACTTCATATGTAACATGCCCCATTCACAACCCTGACTTTGGGAGTAACATGCCCCCTGGCATCTCTGACTTCGTGTGTAAGACTCGACTTGGTGTCTCTGACTTCATTTGTAAAGCTACCTGTGGCATCTCTGACTTTGTCCTTAAAATTCCATGTGGCATCTTTTACTTCTTAACACTCTCTGTGGCATTTCTGACTTCATTTGTCACGATACACTTGGTTTCTCTGAAGTCATCTGAAACACTGCCTGTGGTGTCTCTGATTTCATGTTTCACACTCATCATGAGGTCTGTGAATTCATGTGTAACCCTCCCGAAGGCATCTCTGACTTCATGCGTAGCACTGCCACTGGTGTCTCTGACTTCGTGTGTAACACTATACATGGCATCTCTGACATCATGCATCAAATAACCCACGGCGTCTCTGACATCATGTGTCACACTACCTATGGCATCTTTGACTTCTTGCATCACACACCAGGGTGGGTCGCTGACTTGATGTGTAACAATCACTGAGTCATCTCTGACTTCATGCATAACACTCCCCCTGACATGCAGACTTCATGTGTAACACTCCATATGCCGTCTCTGACTTAGTGTGTAGCACTCCTGCAGTTGTCTATGACTGTGTTCACACTTCATGTGACTTCTCTCACTTCATGTATAATACTCCCACTGGTGTTTCTGACTTGTGTAACACTCTATGTTGTGTCTCTCACTTCCTGTGTAACACTCAACCTGGTATCTTTGACTTTGTGTGTAATACTTCATGGGTTCACTGATTTTCTGCCACACACTACCTGTTGTCCCTGACTTCCTTTGTAACACCACCTCTGGTGTTTGTTTCTAACTTCCTGTCTCAGACCCCCTAACTTCTCAGATTTATTGTAACAATTCCGCTTTGCCTCTGAGTTCTTATGTAACACTCCCCTTTGCGTGTCTGATGTCATGGGTAAAATTCCACCTGGCATCTCTGGCTTCGTGTGCCACACTCCCCATGGTGTCTCTGATTTGGTCTGTCACACTCCTCCTGGTATCTGTGACTTCATGTGTCACACTTCCCCTTGTTTCTCTGACTACATGTGTCACAATGTCCCTGCCCTCTTTACCATCATATATAACACTCCCATTGCGTCTTTGACTTGTGTCACACTTTGTGTGGCGTCTCTGACTTCGTGTGTAACACTCCACCTGGTGTCTCTTACATCATGTGTAATACTCCACATGGCATCTTTGACTTCATGCTTAACACACCTCCTGACGTGTATGTCATCCTGTGTAACACTTCTCTTTTCTTCTCTGACTTCGTGTGTACAATTCTGTGGCATCTCTGACTTCCTCTTTCACACACTCCCTAATGTCTCTAACTTCCTGTGCCACACTGCCCCTGGCATTTCTGAATTCGTGTGTCACACTCCCCTGTTTTCTCAGACTTCATGTATAATAGTCCCCCTGTTGTTTCTGAGTGTGTGTTACACTCCTGCTGGCATCTCTGACTTTGTTTATAACAGTCCACCTGGCATCTTTGTCTACGTGGATTGCAATCCCTCTGGCATCTATGAATTTGTGTGTTACACTCCCCCTTGAGTCTGTGACGTCTTGTATCACAATTCCCCAGGTATTTTTGACTTTGTGTATAACAATCCACATGCCATCTCTGAGGTCATGAGTCACACTCTGCCTGGCATCCCTGACTTTGTGTATCACACTCTCCCTGGTGCCTCTGACTTTGTATGTAACACAACCTGTGGTGCCTCTGACTCCATGTGTCACACTCCCTCTGGTGTCTCTGAGTATCTGTGTCACATTCCCCCTGTCATCTATAACATCGTGTGTAAGAATGCCACTGGCTTCTCAGAGTTTGTGTATAACGTTCCACTTGGCACCTCCAACTTTGTGTTTAACACTCTCCCTGTTTCCTTTGGCTTTTTGCATAACACCACCCATTGGCATCTTTGACTTTGTGCATCACATGCTCCCTGTTGTCTCATACTTCATGTGTCACACTCCCCTATGTCATCTCTGACTGCCTGTGTAGCTTTTCCTGATGCATCTCTGAGTCTGAGTCCCACTCTACATGTCATCTTTGATTTCATGTGTCACATTCCCTGTGGCATCTCTGACATCCTGTGTAACACTTGTGCTGGTGTCTCTGATTCGTGTGTAACACTCCCCTTGTAGTCAGTAACTTTTCTGAAACACTCCAGCTGTTGTCTCTGACTCTGGGCCTCACACTCACCATGGCATCACTGACTCCATGTATCACACCCCAAATTTCAAATCTGACTTTGGGTCTCACACACCCGATGTTGTCTGTCATTGTGTGATACAATATCCCTGTCATCTCTGACATCATGTGTAAAACTCCCCCTGGAGTCTTTGACTTCATATGTCACATTCCCCATGTTGTATCTGACTTCATGTGTCACTCTCCTGCTTGTTTCTCTGACTTCATGTGTAACATTCCCAACCTGTCTCATACTTTATGTTTCACACTCTACCTATTGTCTCTGACTTCGTGTGTCACATTCTGTGGAGTCTCTCTGAGTTCCTGCATAACACTCCCCCTGGCGTCTCTGACTTTGCGTGTAACATTCCTGATGTCATCTCTGATATTGTGTGTTAAACACTCCCTGGCGTCTTTTACTTGGGGCACCAAACTCCTCTTGGCGCCTCTGACTTCATGTGTCACACTCCCCCTGGCGTCTCTCACTTCGTGTGTTATACTCTCACTGGCATCTCAGAATTTATGTGTAACACTCCATGTTGTGTCTCTGCCTTCATGTGTCAATGCTGCCTTGCATCTCGGACTGCGTGTGTAACACTCACCATGGCATCTCTGAGTTCCTTTGTAAGACTCCCTCTGGTGTCTATGACTTCTTGTGTAACACACCTGGAATCTTTGACTGGGTGTTTAACACTCCCCCAGGCATCTCTGAATTCCTGTATAACAAACCTCGTGACGTTTCTCCCTTCATGTGTAGTACACCTCCCTTGGGCCTCTGACTTTGAGTGAAACATGCTCCACAGTGTCTCTGACTTCGTGTGTAACACCTACCCTGATGTCACTTAATCATGTGCAACACTCCCCATGTAGTCTGGGATTTCATCCATAACACTGCCCTTGTCAGCTCTGACATTATTCGTAACACTCTCCCTGGTGTTTCTGACTTTATGTTTCACAATCCCTCTGGTGTCTCTGACTTCGTGTGTTATAACCCTTCTGACATCTCTGAAGTCATATCTTACACTCAGACTGGCATCTGTGACTTCGTGTGTCAGACTCCCTCTGGCATGATGACTTTGTGTATAAAAATCTCCATGACCTCTCTGACTTCGTGTATCACACTCCTCCAGGTGTCACTGACTCTGTGTGTCACAGTCCCTCTTTTGTCTCTGCCTTCATGTGTTACACTCCCTCATGGTGTCTCTGACATTGTGTCTCACACTCCATGTGGCTTCTCTCACTTCATGTGTCACACTCTGCCAAGCATCTTGAACTTTGTGTCTAACACTCCATGTGGTGTCTCTGACTTGTTGTGTAAAACTACCACTGGTGTCTGTAACATCGTGTGTAACACTCCATGTGGCATCTCCGACTTCAAGTTACACTCCACACGGCATAACTGCCTTTGAGTCTAACACTCCCCCATGATATCTCAGACTTTTTGAGAAACACTCACCCTGGCAGCTCTGATTTCAAGTGTCACATTCCTCCTGCCATCTCTGCCTTCTTCTGTTTCACTCATCTTGTCATATCAGACTTCATGTGTATCACTCCTCCTGGTGTCTCTGAATTTTTGTGTAACTCTCCATGTGCATTTGTTCCTTCATGTATGACATTCCCCTATAGTGTCTCTGACTTCATTTTTAACAATTTTTGTGGCTTGTCTGACTTCATGTATCATTCTTGGCCTGGTGTCACAGACTTCATGTGTAAAACTCCTTGTAGTGTCTTTGACTTCATGTGCAACTGTGGCATCTCTGACTTTGTGCAGCACACACCCCCTGTTGTCTATAACTTCCTGTGTTACACTACAACTCATGTCTCTGACTTCATTTGTAACACTATCCCAGGCGTCTCAACTTTGTGTGTAACATTCCTGCTGGCATGTCTGATTTGGTGTGTCACTCTTGACCTTTGGTCTCTGACTTAGTGTATCATATTCTCTGTGGCTTCTCTGACTGTCTGAGTTACACTCCCTCTTGTCTTTGAGTTCGTGTCTAACACTCCCTTGTGGCATCTCTGACTTCGTGTGTTACAATTCCCCTGTTGTCTCTGACATCTTGTGGAACATTCCCAGTGGTGACTCTGACATCGTGTGTCACACTCCCTGCAGCATCTGTGATTCATGCATCACACTCTGCCTGTTGTCCCGGACTTCGTTTACCACACTCGACATGGCATCTCTGACTTCGTGTGTAACACAGCCTGTTGCATCTCTGACTTTGTGTGTCATACTCTGTCTTGTGTTTCTGTGTTCATGCACCACATTCAGACTGCCATCTATAACTTCATTTGTAACACTTGCATTGGCATCTCTTCCATCATGTATAACACTCCCTTTGGCTTCCCTGACTTCATGGGTATCATTCCCAGTGGTGTCTCTAACTTCAAGCGTCACACACGACCTGTTTCTGACTTCATGTTTCACACTACTCTTGGCATCTCTGATTTCCTATGTAACAATCCCCTGGTTTCTTTGACTTTGTGTGTAACACTCCCTCATGGCATCTCTGACTTCGTGTGTCAAAAATACCCCATTTCTGCTCTGAATTTGTGTATAACACTCAACCGGTCATCACTGACTTGTGTGTAACACTCCCCTGGCCTCTTTGACATCCTGTGTCACAGTGCCCCTGGAGTCTCAGACTTTGCGTGTAACACTCCATCTGGTGTCTCTGACTTCATGTGTTACACTCCACTGTGGCATCTCTGACTTCATGCATAACACTCCAGGTGGCATCTTTGAATTCATGTGTCACAGTCCCCCTGGCGTCTCTGGCTTCGTGTGCCACAATCAGTCTGGTGTCCGTGACTTCATGTATCACACTCCACCTGTTGTCTCAGATTTTGTGTGTCACACATCCAGTGGTGTCTCTATCATAGTGTGTAACATTCCCTGTGGTGTCTATGACTTCAAATATCACACAGGATCTGTGGTGTCTGACTTAGTGTGTCACTCTCTCTGTGGAGTCTGACTTCCTCTGTCACATACACCCTGTATTCTCTGATGTCGTGTGTAACAACTCACATGCCCTAGCTGACATCGTGTGTAACAACTCACATGCCCTATCTGACATTGTGTGTAACACTCATCCTGGCATCTCTGACTCCATGTGCAACACTCCTACTGGTGTCTCTGAAATCGTGTGTAGCACTCCACTTGGTTTCTCTGTCTTCATTTACTGCTTCCTCTTCCATCTCTGATTTCATGTATAACTCTCAGCCTGGCCCCTCTGATTTTGTGTGTAACTCTCCTACATTGCATCTCTGAATTCATGTATCACATTTCCAATGTCCTCTCTGACTTCGTGCATAAAAGTCTCCCTGTCATCTCTGACATCGTCTGTGACACTCCACCTTGCCTCTCTTCGTTCATAGCACACCCCTGGCGTCTCTTACTTCGTGTGTCACACTCCCCCTGGCGTCTCTGAGTATGTGCATCACATCTGCTTTCTATATTTCGTGTATAATACTCCCACAAGCGTCTCTCACTTGGTGTGTCACAGCCCTGTGGCACCTCTGACTTTATGAATAACACTCCTACAGGCATCACTGACTTTGTGTGTTACACTCCCCCTGGAATGTCTGAATTTGTGTGTCACAGTCTCCCTGGTTTCTCAGATGTCATGCATAACACTCCCCATGTCCTCTCCTGCATTGTATGTAATACTACCCCTGCTGTCTCTGACTTCAGTTGGAACACTTAATGTGACATCTTTGGCTTCATGGGTAACCCTCTACTGTGGTATCTCTGAATTTGTGTGCCACACTCCCCTTGTCATCTCTGACTTAGTGCATAATGCTCCCTCTGTAGTCTCTGAATTCTTGTTTCACACAATTTCTGGCTTCTCTTAGGTTGTGTTTCACAATCCATATGGTGTCAAGGACTTTGAGTTTAACACTCCTGGTAGCATCTCTGACATCATGTGTAACACCCACCCTGGTATCTCTGACTCTGTGTGTAAGACACTACATGGCTTCAGTGGTTTTGTGTGTAACACTCCCCCTGCCATCTCTGAATTCATGTGTAACACTCTCCCTTGGTGTCTCAGACATATTGTGTCACACTCCACATGGTTTCTCTGGCTTCGTGTGTCACACTCTGCCTGGCATCTCGTACTTTGTGTTTAACACTCCACTTCACATCTCTGACTTCATGTGTAACACTCCTCCTGGTGTCTGTGACATTGTGTAACACTCCACGTGGTGTCTCTTACTCTGTGTGGTACACTCTCTCTGGCATCTCAGCCTTCATTTGTAACACTCTGTTTGGTGTTTCTGCCTTTGAGTCCAACACTTCCCCGTGGCATCTTGAATTTCATGTTTAACACTCACAGTGGTGGCTCTGATATAATGTGTTACACTCCCCCTGGCATATCTGACATTGAGTGTACCACTCACCATTGCATCTCTTAATTTGTGTGTCCCACTCTCACTGGTGTCATGGATTTCGTGTGTCACTCTCCCCTTGTGTTCTGAATTCACGTGTAACAGTCTACATGTCATCTCTGGTGTCCTGAGTAACATTTCCCATCATGTCTCTGACTTCTTGGGTCCCAAGCCACCTGTCCTCTCTGACTTCGTGTATCAGAAACACCCTGTCATGTCTGACTTTGTGTGTCACTGTACCACTGGTTTCTCTGACTTTGTTTGTAACAATCCTACTGGCATCTCTGACTTCGTAACTCTCCCACTTGACATCTTTGAATTCGTGTGTACATTCACCTTGTCATCTCTGACTTCATATGGAACACTCCAACTGTCGTCTCTGACTTATTGTCACACTTCTCATGGTATCTCTCAGTTCGTGTTTCACACTTCCCCTGTTGTCTCTGACCTCATGCATCACAACACCCTTGGGGTCTGTGATTTTGTGTTTAATACTCCTGCTGTCATCTGTGACTTTGTGTGTAACACTCCCCCTAGTGTAATTGTTTTCTTGCATAGCATACCCCTGTGGCATCTCTAACTTCGTGTGTCACAGTCCTCCAGTTGTATCTGAATTCCTGTGTCACTAAGCCACTCTTGGCTTTGGCTTCATGTGTAAGACACCCCCTCACATCTCAGACTTTGTGTGTCACAATCATCCTATCTTCTCTGATTTCATGTCATAATCTATCTGGTGTCTCTGACTGTGTGTAACACTCTCCCTAGCGTCTCTGACTTCGTGTGTAACACTCCGGCCATCGTCTCTGACTCCATGTAAAACACTTTCCCGTGGTGTCCCTGAGTTCATTTTTCAACCTCCCTATGTCACCTTTCACATTGTGTGTAACACCCCACCTATCATCTCTGCCTTTTTGTGTGATTCTTCCCCTGATATCTCTGACTATGTGTGTCACATTCCCAATGTCATTTATGACTTTGTGGGTAACATTGCATGAGGTGTTCTGACTTTGTTGTAACACACCACTGTGGTGTCCATGAATTCATGAGTAATTCTACCCTGGGTGTTTCCAAATTAGTGCATAACACTTCCCCTGGTGTCATAGAAATCGTATGTAACACTCCCCATGGCATCACTTATTTTGTGTTTCACAGTCCCTGCGGCATTTCTGAATTTGTATGTAACGTTCCACATGACCTCTCTGACTTCCTGGGTAACACTCAACCTGGTGTCTCTGACTCTGTGTGTAGCAACCCCTAGTGTCTCTGACTTCATGTGTAACACTTCACATCCTGTCTCTAACCTCGTGGGTCACACTGCCCATGGCATCTCTGCCTTAGTGTTTCACAGTCACCCTGGTGTCTCTGACTTCATGCATAACACTCCCCCGGTCTTTCTGACTTCATGTGTAACACTCTCCCTGATGTGTTTCCCTTCATACATAATAATCCCCTGTGGCGTCTCACACTCCCCAAGGTGGCAATGAAATAGTGTGTCACACTCCACTGTGGTATCACACACCACCTCTCCTGTCTGACTTAGTTTGTCACTCTAACCCTGGTTTCTTTGACTTCATTGAAACTCCCTATGGTGTCTCTGACTTCGTTTGTCACACTCCATGGGGTGTCTTGGACTTTATTTTGTACACACCCCCTCGTGTCTCTGACTTCATGTGTAACACTCAACATGGTCTTTCTGCCTTTGAGTGTAACACTCCCATGTGGACTTCTTGTGTAACAGCCCCACTTGCCTCTCTGTCTTCATGTGTCACACTCCCTCTGGCATTTCAGACTTTGTGTGTAACACTGCATGTTGTGTCTCTGCCTGTGTCACACACTGCCTGGCATCTCAGACTGCATGTGTAACATCCACTCTGACTTCACGTGCAACACTACCATTGGCCTCTGTGACTTTGTGTGTCACACTCACACTGATGTCTCTGACTGGATGTAACACTCACCATGGCATCTCTGATTTTGTGTGTCACAATCTGCCTGGTGTGTCTAACTTTGTGTGTCAGAATCCCATTGTCATTTCTGATTTTGTGTGTAATACTCCATGTGTCGCCCAGACTTCAAGTGTTGAACTTCCCCTGGCCTCTGGTTCCTTTGACTTTGTAACAGTCCTCCTGGCAACTCTGACTTCACGTATAACTCTCTCCCTTGGCATCACTGAGTTTGTCATAATTCCCCTGTTGCCTCCTACTTCATCTGTTACACAACTTGGGTCTCTGAGTTCATGTGTCAAACTCCCCCTGGAGTCTCTGACTTCATGTGTCACAATCCGCCTGGTGCCTAATTTTGTGTGTCACAGTCCCTCTGTCATGTCTGACATTGTCTGTAACACTCTGTGTCTGTGGCACCTCTAAGTTCGTATGTCATACTTCCCCTGCTCTCACTCATTTCATGAGTCACACTCACCTTGGTGTCTCTGACTCCGTGTGTAACACACTTCCTGGTGTCTCTTGACTTCCTGGGTCACACTCCCCTTGTTTTTCTGACTTTGTGTCACAATCTCCCTTACATCTCAGATTTCGGTTGTATCATCACCATGGTTTCTCAGTCTTCATGTCACACTCCATCTAGTGTCCCTGACTTCAAGTCTCAAACTCCCCCTAGCATGTTTGCTTTGTGTGTAACATGCTCTGTGGCATCTCTGACTCCATTTGTCACACTCATCCTTGTTTCTTTGAGTAGGTGCATCATACTTCCCCCTTCCATCTATAACTTCCTGTGCCACACTCACAATGGCATCTTGGACTTTGTGTATAACATTCCCCCTGGCATCTATGACTTTGTGTTTCACAATTCCCCTGGTGTCTCTGACTTCGTGTGCCATAGTCCCCATGGCATCTCTGACTTCATCTCTCACACACACTGGTGTCTCTGACTTCTTGTGTAAGGCTACCTCTGGTGTCTCTGACTTTGTGTGTCACACTCCCCCAGGAATATCAAACTTCTTGTGTAACAAACCAGCTGTCTTCTCTGAGTTTGTGTAACACTCCCTTGGCATCTCTGACTTCATCCAGTAACACTTTATCTGGCATTTCTGACTTCGTGTGTCACAATCCGTCTGGGATCACTGACTTTGTGTGTCAATCCCTCTGGTGTCTCTGACTTTGTGTGTCACACTTCCTCTGGCATGTGTAACTTCATGTGTCACACTCCATCTTTCATCATGACTTCATGAATAACAATCGCCATGCCATCTCTGACTTGGTGTGTCACAGTACTCCAGGGGTCCCTCATTTTGTGTATCACACTCCTTGTGTCTCTGACTTAGTGTGTTACATACCTTGTGGCCTTTCTGACTTCATGTCACACTCCCTATTGTGTCTCTGAGTTCTTGTGCCACACTTCCTGTGCCACGAATAACTTCATATGTAACACTCCCCTTGGCATCTCTGGCTCTGTGTGTAACACTCCACATGGCATCTCTGACTTCATGTGTAACAACCCTCCTGGTGTCTCTGGCTCCATTTGTAACACTTCCCATAGTGTCTCTGCCTTCCTTATGTAACACTTCACTTGGGGTGTCTGATTTCATTTAACACACACTCTGCTGTCTCTGACTTCATGTGTAATTCCCAAATTTGCATCTCTGACTTCATGTGTAACTCTCCTACGTGGTGTCTCTGAATTCGTGTATCACATTCCCCCTGTCATCTGTCACTTCATGTGTCAAAGAACACCTGGCATCTCTGACATCGTCTATAACTCTCCCACTGGCATCTCTGACTTTGTGTGTCACAATCCCCCTGGCATCTCAGACTTCCTCTGTAACAGTCACAACAAAGATGTCTTTGACTTTGGGTGTAACAATTCCCATTGGTGTCTCTGAATTTGTGTGTAACACTATCCTGGTGTCTGTGACTTCGTGTTAGCATTCTTCATTGTATCTCTGACTTCATGTGTCATGCTCCCCTGGCATCTCCAGTTACGTGTATCACACTTCCCTGGCATCTCAGAATTCCTGTGTAACACTTCACTTGCCGTCTTTGACTTCACATGTCACACTACCCCTGGCATCTCGAAATTCGTGTGGTACACGCCCCATGCTGTGTCTGACTTCATGTTTAATACTCCATATGGCCCTTCTGCCTTCGTGTGTAACACCCCCCCATCGTGTCACGGACTGCTGGTATAACACTACCACTGGCGTCTCTGATTTCTTGAGTCACACTCCCCCTGCTGTTTATCACTTCATGTGTCACTCTCCTTCTGGCACCTGTGACTTCATGGGTAATAATCCCATTGGTATCTATGAGGTCGTGTGTTACAATCCCCCTTGAAAATCTAACTGCATCTGTAACACTCCACCTGGAGTCTCTGACTTCGTGTGTCAGAATCCGTCTGGCATCTCTGACTTCTTGTATCACACTCCCCATGTTGTCTCTGATTTCACATGTAAGGCTCTGCCTGGTGAGTCTGTCTTCTTGTGTCATACTCCTCCTGGTTTCTGTGGTTTCATGTTTCACACATCCCATGTCATCTCTGACCATGCATATCACTCCCACTGTCATCTCTGACTACATGTGTAACACTCCACATGGCATTTCTCCCTTCAAATGAAACATTCTCCAGTGTTGGCTCAGACGTCGTGTGTAGCTTTCCATGTATCATTTCTGTTCTTGTGTCACACTCCCCCTGGTGTCTCAGACATTGTGTATCTTACTCCCCCTAGAATCTCTGACTTCATGTGTAACAATCTCACTGGCATCTCTGACTTTGTGTATCACACTCCTGCTAGCGTCTGTGACTTTATCTTTCACACTCCCTCTGTTATCTCTGACTTAGTGTGAAACGCTACCCCTGCTTTTGTTATTTTTGTGAATAAAACACCCCCGTGGCATATCTAAATTTGTGTCACACTCCCCATGTCATCTCTGAATTCGTTTGTCACTAAGCCCCTGGTGTCTGTGACTTCATGTATAACACTCCACTTCATGTCTCTGACTTCATGCGCTACAATACTTTCGTCTTCTCTGACTTCGTTTATCACACTCTATCTGGTGTCATTAATTCTGTGTGTAACACTCCACCTACTGTCTCAAACTTCATGTCTAGCACTCTATGTGGCATCTCTGACGTTGTGTGTAACATTCCCAGTGTTGTCTGTGACAATGTGTGTAACACTCCATGTGGTGTCTCTTACTTTGTGTTGTATAATCCCCCTTGGTATCTCTGAATTCATGTATAACACTCCATGTTGTGTTTCTACCTTTGAGGCTAACACTACCCCATGGTGTCTTGGACTTCTTGTGTAATACTCATCATGGCAGCACTAATTTTGTATGTCAGCCTCCCACTGGCACCTCTGATTTCGCGTGTAACACACAATTTCATCTTTTATTTTGTGTGTTACACTCCCACTGTCACCACGCATTTCGTGTGGCACAGTCCCCCTTGTGTTCTGAATTCGTATGTAACAGTATATGTGGTGTCTCTCACTGTGTGAGTAACACTTCCCCTGGTGTCTCTGACTTCTTGTGTCTCACGCCACATGTCAACTCTCACTTCATGTGTCACAAACCTCTGGTCCTCTCAGATTAGATGTGTGACTCTCCCTCTTGGCATCTGTGAATTTGTGTGTCACTCTCTCCCTGAGTCTCTGACTCTGTGTGTACCACTCTCTCTGGTGTCTCTGATTTCATGGTCACACTCCTCATGGTGTCTCTGAATTCTGGTAATGCTCCATCTGGCAGTTCTTCGTACATGTCTAACAGTTCCCCATGGCATCTCTGGCTTCATGTGTCATCCTCCACTTGGCATCATGAACTTTGTGTGTAACACTCCACATGCAATCTTTAACTTCATGTGTGCAACTCACCTTGATGTCTCTGACTTTGTGTCACAATTCGTTTGGCCTCTCTAACTTCTTGTTTACCACAACCCCTAGCATCTCTTTGTGTGTAACACTACCCATTGCACCCGTGACTTCGTGTGTCACTCTTCCCCTGGCATCTCTGACTTTGTGTCACACTCCCTGTGGCATCTGTCACCTGGTGTGTCTCACACTCCCTCATGTCTCTGACTTCTTGTGTAACTCTATGCCTGATGTTTCTGACTTCTTTTCTCACACTCCCACTGGCTTCTTAGATTTCTTATGTGACAGTCCCGTTGGCATCTCTGTCTTCATGTGTCACACTGCCTTCATGTATCACACTCTCCCTGTCATGACTGACTTTATGGGTCACACAGCCAGTGGTGTCTCTGACTTTGTGTGTCACACAACACCTGGGATCTTTGAACTTGTGTTTCACAATCCCTGTGTTGATGAGGACTTTGTGTGTAACACTCACCATGGTGTCTCTGACTTGGTGTGTAACACTCCACGTGGCATCCCTGACATCATGTGTCACATACCCCATATCGTTTCTGACTTCATGTGTCCATCTAACCCTAGTGCCTTTGAATTCCAGTATAACACTCAACCGGCTGTCTTTAACTTCATGCATATCATTCCTCCTGTTGTTTTTAACTTTGTTTGTAACAAACCCCCTGGCATTTCTGACTTCGTGTTTAACCCTCCAACTGTAGTCTGTGACATCATGTGTCACGATCCCCCTGGTGTCTCTCACTTCATGGATCACGCTCCCTCTGCTGTCTATAATATCATTTGCTACACTTCTACTAGAATCTCTGACTTCTTGTGTAACACTACCCCAGGGATCTCTGACATCTTCTGTAGCTGTCCTGGTGGCTCTCTGACTTTCTGTGTCACCCTCGGCCTTTCATCTGTGACTTCGTGTATCACACTCACTGTGGCCACTCTGACTGCCTAAATAACACTCCCCCTTGTCTCTTTGACATCATGTCTAACACTCCCCTGTGTCATCTCTGACATTGTGTAACAGTTTCCCTGTTGTCTCTGACTTCATGTGAAACATTTACAGTGGCGTCTCTCATTTGTTTGTCACAAACCCCATGGTGTGAAAGACTTCACTCTCAAAAATCCCCTGTGGCATCTATGACTTTGTGTGTCATAGTTCCGTGTCATTTCAGGATTCATGTGCCACTCTCCCTCGGGTGCCTTTGACTTGGTGCATGTCACTCTCCCTTGACATCTCTGACTTCGTGTGTCACACACTGCTGGTCTCTGAATTCGTCTTTGAGTTCTTGTGTAACACTCCCCCTGGTGTCTTCAACTTCATGCATAACACTCACCCTGTTGTTGTTACTGAACCTGAAGTGAGTTCACTCACCCGTTGCACAGCAAGCCAATTTCTGACACAGGGGATGGTGGAAGAAAGTAGGAATTTTATTTTTGCACAGTGTTGAGAAAGGAGAGAGGGCAGATAATGCTGAGATCCCAAACTCCCCAAAGAGCTAAAAGGAAGGATTTTTATTTGGGATTTTAGGTACGGGAGGGGGAGCATATGGCCTTGCTGGTCGGAGCTTTCCCACCAGCCTGTATCTCTTTGCGGGAGGAGATAGTCCAGGTTCTTGTCCTTGACGGTGTTTGTCTCCATGGAGGGTTCTGGAGCCAGGAAGCCAGAGAGTAAGCAGGGAATGAGTGTTTTAGTTTTAACCCCCTATATGCTGGGTTTAATGTGGTGAAACTGATATCAGGGTCAGTATCATCGTGTCTGACATCATGTGTAAGACTCCCACTGGCGTTTATGACTTCATGTGTTACATTCCCTCTGGTGTGTCAGACTTTGTGTGTAAGAGACATGTGCTGTCTCTGACTTTGTGTGTACCACTCCTCATGGCATCTCTGAGTCCTTGTGTCACACTCAGCATGACCTCTCTGACTTTGCGTTTCACACTCCCCCTCTCATCTCTGAGTTTGTCTGTAACACTCCCCCAGGTCTCATTGTTTTCATGCATAGCACACGCCCATTGCATCTCTAACTTTTTGTGTCACATTCCTTCTGTCATCTCTGAATTCATCTGTCAAAAAGCCCCTGGTGTCTTGGACATCATGTGTAACACTCCCCTTCACTTATCTGACTTTGTGTGTCACAATACCCCTAATTTCGTGAGTCACACTCTACCTGGTGTGTCTTTGTGTAACACTCCCTTTGGCATCTCCGACTTTGTACGTAGCACTCCCTTGTCATCTAGGTCTCCTTGTGTAACACTTCACGATGGTGTCTCTGAGTTTGTTTGTCAACCTCACGATGACATCTCTAATGTTGTGTGTAATACTCCACGTGTCATCTCTGACTTCTTGTGTATCCCTCCCCCTAGCATCTCTGACTTCGTGTGTCACACTTCCCATGATATTTATGACTTTGTGGGTAAAACTGCATGTGGTGTCTCTGACTTCCTGTGTAGTACACCGACACGGTGTCTCTGAATTCCTTAGTAATACTCTCTGGGTGTCTGTGAATTTGTGCATGAAACTTGCCCTGGCATCAGTGACTTTTTGTGTAACACTCCCCATGGCATTTCTGACTTCATGTGTCACACTTCACATGGCCTCTCTGACTTCGTGTGTAACACTCTCACTGGCGTCTCTGACTACATTTGTAACACAGCCCATGGTGTCTCTGACTTCTTGTCTAACACTCCATGTGCCATCTCTGACTTCGTGTGTCACAATCCCCATTGCATCTCTGCCTCCGTGTTTCACAGTCACACTGTCATCTTTGACTTCATGTATAACACTATCCTTGGTCTCTCTGACTTCATGTGTAACACACCAGTAGTGTGTTTCACTTCATGCATAATACTCTGCTGTGGTGTCTCTCACTTTGTGAGTCACATTCTTCAGGTCACTGACTTTGTGTGTCATACTCCACCTGTGGTCTCTGACATCGTGCGTCACACACCACCTGTCATCTATGACTCCATTTGTTACTCTATCTTTGATTTCTTTGACTTCATTTGTAACACTTTCTGAATGGGTGACTTCATTTGTCACACATGCCCTGGCATCTCTGAGTCCGTGTGTAATATTTCCTGTGGCATCTCTGACTTCGTGTGTCCCACTCCACTTGTCTTTGATTTTGTGTGTCACAGTCCCCGTTACATCACTGACATCCTGCGTAACACACCTCTTGGTGTTTTTTACTTCATGTGTAAAATTTCTGTATGCTTCCTCAGGCTGAGGGTGTAACAGTGTCACTCTTGACTCTGACTTCGTGTGACACTCTCTCACTGGTATGTGTGACTTTGTGCATCACACTCCCCCTGGGTTCTCTAAATCGTTTGTAACACTCCCACTGTCATCTTTGAGTTTGTGTGTAATGCTCCATGTGGCCTCTCTGGCTTCATGTGTAACCCTTGCACTTGCCTCTGTGACTTCATGTGTAACAATCCATGTGGCCTCTATGACTTGGTGTGTCACACTCCCCACATTGTCTTTTCTCATGTGTTACTTTCCCCATGGTTTCTTGGACTTAATGTATCACACTTTCCCTGATGTCTTTGACTTCATTTGTAACACTCCCCCTGGCATTTCAGAATTCATGTCTAACAGTCTGGTTAGCCTCTCTGACTTTGTGGTTCACACTCCAGATGGTGTCACTGACTTTGTGTGTCACAGTGCTCCTTGTGCCTCTGACTTCTTGTGTCACACTTCCCCTGTTCTCTCAGAAATCATGTGTAACACTCTACATTATATCTCTGCCTTTGTATGTCACGATCTGCCTGTTGTCTCAGAGTGCGCGTGTCACACTCACCATGGCATCTCTGATTTTCTTTATAAAACTCCCCCTATTGTCTGTGACTTCATGTGTCACACTGCACCTTGGGTCTCTGACTTGATGTGTAGCACACCATGTGACATCTCTTACTTTGTGTGTAACATACTCCCTGGTGTCTCTGACATCCTGTGTAACACTACCCCTTGTGTTACTGACTTTGTGTGTCACACTCCCCTTGGCATCTCAGACTTCTCGTGTCAATTTCCTGATTGTGTCTCTGGCTTCCTGTGTAACACTACTCCTGTCATCTCTGACTTCATGTGTAACAATCTACATCACTTCTCAAACTTCATGTTCCACTTTCCACTGGCCACTTTGACTTCCTGTGTCACAATCCCTTTGGTGTCTGTGACTTTGTTTGTCACACTACCCCTTCCTCTCTGACTTGGTGTGTAACAGTTCCCTGTTGTCGTTGACTTCCTGTGTAACACTCTCCCTTGAGGACTCTGAGTTTGTAACACTCACCCTGCGATCTCCATATTCATATGTTACACTCTCCATGGCATCTCTGATTTCACGAGTCACACTCCACTTGTCGTCTCCAAATTTGTGTGTCATACACCCTCTAGCATTTCTGACTTCGTGGATAAGACTCCACATTGTGTCTCTGACTTTGTGTGTCACATGCCAACTGTCACCTCTGACTTCATGTGTCAGAGTCCTCATGTGTCTCTTACTTTGTAACACTCTCCCTGGTATCTCCCATTTCATTTGTGACACTACCTGGCACGTCTATGAAGTCATGTGAAACACTCCTCTTGGTGTTTCTTACTTTGTGGGTAACACACTCCCTGGTGTCTCTGACTTCCTGTGTAACAGTACCCCTGGTGTTTCTTACTTTGTGTCACACTCTGCCTGGCTTCCCTGACTTCGTGTATCACAGTACCCCTGTCTTCCCTGACTTGCTGCAGAAAACTCCCCCTCGTATCATTGTTTTTGTGCATAACACACCCCCATGGCAGCTCTAACTTCGTGTGTCACACTCTGTCCTCTCTGAAATTGTGCATCACTAACCCCCTACTGTCATTGACTTCATGTGTAAAACTCTCCCTCACGTCTCTGAATTCATGCATCACAATCTCCCTTTCTCTTCTGACTTTGTGTGTCACATTCAATTTGGTGCCTCTGTGTGTAAGACTCCCCATGGCATCTCTGGCTTTGTGAGTAACAGATCCTGTCATCTCTGACTCAGTGTGTAACACTTCCCCATTGTGTCTCTGATATTATACATCACACTCCTTGTGGATTCTCTCACATTGTGTGTAACACTCCACCTGTCCTCTTCGACTTCCTGTATTGCTCTCCCACTGGCATCTCTGACTTCATGTGTCACACTCCCCAAGTCATCTATGACTTCGTGTGTCACACTCCCCAAGTCATCTATGACATCATGGGTAACACTATATGTGGTGTCTCTGACTTTGTGTGTTACACACACCTGTGGCATCTCTGAATTCTTGTGTAACACTCACAGGGGTGTCAGTGAGTTCCCAACAATTCCTTTGGCATCAGTGACTTAATGTGTAATACTTCCAATGGCATCTCATTCTTCATGTTTTAGTCCCTGTGGTGACTGTGACTTCGTGTATAACACTCCCCCTGGCATCTCTGAATTCATGGATAATGACCCTCATGACATTTCTGCCTTTGTGTGTAACACATGCCATGATTTCTCTGAATTCAATTGTAACATACCCTGTGTGTCTCTGACTTCATGTGTAACACTCGCCCTGGTGTCTCTTCTTCATTTGTAACACTTCCCCTGTAGTCTCTGGGTTCGTTTGTAACACTGCACCTCTTGGCATTGACATCATTCCTAACACTCTCCCTGGCATTTCTCACTTCATGTCAAACCCCTCTGGCATCTCTGACTTCGTGTGTCTCAATAGTTCTGGCATCTCTGACTTTGTGGGTCACACATGGCCTCTGATCTCTAACTTTGTGTGTCTCACTTTCCATGGCATCTTTGATTTCCTGTGTAACACCCCCTTGGTGTCTCTGACTTCCTGTGTAACACTCACACTGGTGTCCTTGACTTTGTGTGTCACAGTCCTCATGGATTCTCTAACATTGAGTGTAACACTCCACATGCCCTCCCTGTCTTCTTGTGTAACACTCCCTCTGGCATCTCTGGCTTTGTGTTTAATAATCCTCATGGTGCTTCTGACTTCATGTGACACTTTCCAAATATCACCTCTGACATCGTGTGCCACACCAGAGAGAGTGTTTCACCCAAATCAGAGGCACCACATAGAGTATTACACACAAATTCTGGCCCGACACAGTGGAATGTTACAAACGAAGGAAGAAATGCCACATGGAATGTTACACGATGTCAGAGACAGGAGGGGTATTGTTTAACACAGTCTGAAACACCATGTGGTTTGTTACACACAAATTCTGCAATGCCAGGGGATGTGTGATACAAGATGTCAGAGACACTAGGGGGATTTTGACACACTAAATCAGAGACCCAAGGTGCAGTGTGACACACAAAGTCAGAAACAGCAGGGTGAGTGTGATTCATGGAGTCTGAGAAACAAGGGGGAATGTGACACATGAAGTCACTGACATCATCAAGTGTGTTACACACAAAGTCAGAGATGAGGGGGGTACTGTGATAAACAAAGTCAGGGATGCTAGTCTGAGTGTGTCAAATGAGGTTAGAGATGACATGGAGTGTTACTCACAAAATATGAGAAGCCAGGAGCCATGTGACGCTAGTCAGAAAGACCAGGGTTAGTATTACAAAGCCAGTCAGAGACACCAGCGAATGTGTTACACATGAAGTCAGAGATGATACCTGGAGTGTGATGCACAAAGTCAGAGACACCAGAAGAATTCAGAGGTACCACAGTGACTGGTATCCTCAAAGTCTGAAACACCTCAGTGATTGTTACACAATTGGACAGAGATGTCAAGCAGAGTGTGACACACGAAGTCAGAGAGGCCACTCAAATTCAGAAACACCAGTGGGAGAATTACAAATGAAGCTAGAGAATTCAGGGGGAGTGTGACACCTGAAGTGAGAGGTGAGAGAGTGAGTTTTACACACAAAATCAGAGATGAAGGGTGATTGTTTCAAACAAAGTCAAAGAAACCGGGGTAGAGTGAAACATGAAGTCAGAGACAAGGGGGAGTATTACATATGAAATCAGAGATGCCACGGTGAATGTTACACACGAAGTCAGAGGCATCACAAGATGTGTTACACATGAAGTCAGAGACTCCACAGGGAGTTTTACACATCAAGTCAGAGACACCGTGTGTAGTGTTACTCACGAAGTCAGAGAAGCCAGGGGGTGAGTGTTATGCATGAATTTAAAGATGCTTTTGGGGAATGCTACTCAGTAAGAGATGCCATGTTGGAGTGTTATGCACAAGATCAGAGAAAGCAGGGGGAATGTTACACAAGAAATCAGACATGCCAGGAGGAGACTTAAGCACTAAATCAGAGATGACAGAGTGGGGTGTTACTTAAGAAGTCAGAGACAAAAGGGGGAGTGTTACACACACAGTCAGAGATGCCAGAGGGAGTGTTAGATGGATGAAGTCAGAGAGAACAGGCGAATATTATGCACAAAATCAAAGAAGCCATGGGACCTGTTACGGTGAAGACAGAGATGCCAGTTGTGTTAAGCATGAAGTCAGAGACCACATGGGGAGTGTTCCAAATGAAGTCGCAGATGAAAAGGAGAGTGTTACCCACAAAATCAAGGACAACAGGAGGAGTGTGACAAAATAAGTCAGATGTCAATGGGAGCATTACACACAGTCAGAGAAACCACTGGGGAATGTTAAACATGAAGTCAGAGACACCAAGGGGAGTGTTACACACGACGTCAGAAAAGTCAAAGAGACTGTTACAAATGAACTTAGAGATGTCAGGGGTCTATGACCCACAAAGTCAAAGATGCCATGGGCAGTATCACACATGATGTCAGACAGGCCACGTGGAGTGTTACGCAAGATGTCAGAGAAGCCAGAAGGATTGTAACACACAAAGTCAGAGACACAAGGGGGAGTGTTACTCATGAAGTCAGAGTCACCAGGTGAAGAGTGACACACGAACCTAAATGGACCACTGGGAGAGTGACAAATCAAGTCAGGGATAACTGGGGGAGTTTGACACACGAAGTCACAGAGACCAGTGGGAGCATTACACACAAAGTCAGAGACACCATGGGGGAGTGTTACAGGCAAAGTCAAGAACAGCAAAGAGAGTGTTATGCAAAAAGACAGACAAGAGGGGAGGTGTGAAACATGAAGTCAGAAATGCCATGTGCATCTGTTAGACATGAAGTAAATGACATCAGGGTGAATGTTACAATGAAGTCAGAGGCAAAAGGAGGAGTGTGACAAACGAAGTGAGACATTATATGTGCAGTGTTGCACATGAAGTCAGAGATGACAGGGGGATTGTGACACAAGATTTCAGAGAACCCAGTGTCACTGGGAAACACAAAGTTAGAGAAGCCAGGGGGACTGTTACGCAAGAAGTCAAAGAGGCAATGTGGAGTGTTAAACACAATGTTAGAGACACCATGGGAACTGTGACACAGAGGGAAAAACTCCAGGTGGAGTGTGACACACAAATTCAGACACAGCACATGAATTGTTATACACAAAGTAGAAGATCCAGGGGAGTGTGACACACGAAGTCAGAGGCACCACGAGGTGTTTTACACACAAAGTCAGAGAAGGCATGATGAATGCTACACACATCATAAGAGATGACAGTGGTGTTTTATACAGGAAGTCAGAAATGCCAGGGGAGGTGATACACACTAAGTATAGATGACAGCGGGAGTGTGAAATATGAACTCAGAAACACAAGGGGGAGTGTGTCACCTGAAGTCAGAGATGCTACCTGGTGTGTTACACATGAAATCAGATATGACTTGGGGAGTGTGATACAACAACTCAGACACCAGGTAGAGAGAGACACACGAAGTCAAAGATGCCACCGTGATTGCTAGTCAAAGATTCTGAGATGCAAGGTGTAGTGTGACAAATGAAGTCAAAGATACCAGTGGGAGAGTGACACCTGAATCAAAGATGACGGGGGTATTGTGCCACACAGAGATGACTGAGGGAGTGTTACAAAGTTTTGATACCTGGGGCACTGTTACATAGGAATTCAGACACACCACTTGGGAGTGTTGCACACAAAGGCAGAAACATCACGTGGAATGTTACATATGAAGTCAGAGACACCAGGGGTTGCACACCCAGTCAGTTGCACCATGTGTGGTGTTACACAGGAAGCCATAGACACCAGGGGGAGTCTACAAATGAAATCAGGGATGCCATGGTGACAGTTACACATGCAGTCCAAGATGTCAGGCAGGTGTGGCACATGAAGGCAGAGACACAATGTGGAATTTAACACAAGAAGTCCAAGAAACCAAGGAGAGTGAGACACATGATGTCAGAGATGCCAGTGGGAAGTATTATGCAAGATGTCAGATATGATAGCAGGAATGTTACACGGGACTTCTGTGATGCCTGGAGGGGTGTTATGCATGAAGCCTGAGACACCATGGTAGTGTGTTACACACGAAGTCAGAGCTCACAGCTAGTTTCAGAAGAAGTCACAGACTACAGGGGGAGTGTAACCCATGAATCAGAGACATCAGGGTGAGTGTTACATAGAAAGTCAGAATCCATGGCGCGTGTGACACAAGAAAATGGAGATGACATGTAGAGTGTGACACTCAAAGTCAGAGACACATCAGGGAATGTTACACATGATTTCAGAGATGCCAGTAGGTGTTTTATATGCAAGGTTGGAGAGGCCAGCTGGAGTATTACACATGAAACAAGAGACGCCAAGGGGAGCGTGACACACAAAGCCACAGACAGGAGGGGGATGATTATGCCTGAAGTAGGATATGACAGGGGGAGTGTGAAACACCAAGTCACAACCACCATGAGGACTATGATACACAGAGACCACAGCTGAAGTTTGAAACATGATCTCAGAGACTCCTGGGGGTGTGTGACAAAGGAATTTCAAGACACCATGGGAAGTGTGACACAGGAAGTCAGAAATTCCACGGGGGAGTGTGACACATGAAGTCAGAGACTGCAGGGAGTGTGTGACTCAAATTCAGACATAACAATGGGGAGTGTTATGCCCAAAGTCAGAGATATCAGAGTGAGTTTTAAAAATGAAGTTAGAGACGCCATACGTAGTGTTATACACAAAGTTTGAGATGTCATTGGGAGTGTTGCACACAAAGTTATAGATTCCAGTGTGAGTGTGACACATGGAATCAGAGGCACCACAGTGTGTGTGTCACACAGAGTCAAAGGTAGTATGGGTTGTGTTACACATGAAGTCACAGTCACCATGGGGAGTGTGATACACAAAGTCAGAGATGCAAGGCTGAATGTAACATATGAAGTCAGAGACACCAGGGGTATTGTGACACATGAAGTCAGAGACAACATCTGGAGTGTTACACAAGAATTCTGAGAAGCCACTGGGTAGTGTTACACACGAAGGAAGAAATGCCACATGAAGTGTTACACACGCAGTCAGGGATGCCATGGGGATTGTGACAAAAGAAGTCAGAGTCACCAGGGGAAGCATTACACAGGAAGAGATGCAACCATGAGAGTTACACACAAAGTCAGAGACACCAGGGGGTGTTTGACACATGAAATAAGAGCTGCCAGCGTGAGTGTTACACAAGAAGTCTGAGAGGCCATGGGAGAGTGTTAGATTCAGAGTCAGAAACGTCACATGGAGAGTTACACATGTAGTCAGAGACTCCAGGGGGACTGAGACACACGAAGTCAGAGAGGCCACATGGAGTGATACACACGATGTCGCACACACCAGGAGGAGTGTTACAGCCGAGATCTGAGATGACACTGGGAATGTTACACACAGTCTGAGACATCAAGGGGAGTGTGACAAAGTCAAAAACCCAAGGTGTAGTGTTACACAGGAAGTCATAGGCAACAGGGAGTGTGTTATACATGAAGTGAGAGAAGCCATGGGGAGTGTGAAACAGGAAATCAGAGATGCCAGGGGAAGCATTGCACACAAAGTCAGAGGCAAGATGGGAAGTGTTACACGCAAAGTCAGTGATGCCAGTGGGAGCATGACTCACAAATTTAGACATAGAGGTATATTGTGACACATGAAATCCCAGATGTCATGGTGAGTGTTATACACTACATCAAAGATGCCAGGGAGTGTGTGACACACAAAGTCAGAGATGACACAGGGAGTGTTGCAAAGTCAGAGACAACAGTGGGAGTGTGACAGATGCAGTCAGATGTGACAGCACAACTGTTACACTTGAAGTCATAGATGCCATGAGAATTTTACACACAAATTCAGAGATGCCAGTAAGAGTGTTACACACAAATTTATAGACAGCAGGAGCAAGGTGACACAAGATTTCACAGACAGAAGGGGAAGTATGACACACGAATTCTGAAACGGCAACAGATGTGTTAAACATGAAGTCAGAAACATCAGGGGGACTGTGACACAGGAAGTCAGGGACACCAGGTGGACTGTGACACATGATGTCTGAAATTCCAGGGCAAGTGTGACACACAAGGTCAGAAACACAAGTGGTATTGTTACAAAGGAATTCAGATACACCACTGTGTGTATGATACAAGAAGTCAGAGATGTAACGGCAAGGGTGACACATGAAATCAAAGAAATCAGGGGAAGAGTGACACACAAAGTCAGAGGTGAGACAGGTAGGGTTACAAACAAAATCAGAGACTCTAGTGGTAGTGTGAAACGGGAAGTTAGAGATGCCATGTGGATTGTGAAATGAAGTCAGAGATGCCACTGTGATTATTACACATGATGTCAAAGATGCCACGTGGAGTGTTGCACAGGAAGCCAGACACATTGCGGAGAGTTGCACATGAAATCAGGGATGCAAAGGAGAGTGTGACACATGTAGTCACAAATGACAGGTGGAGTGAGACACAATTATTCAGAAACGACAAGAGGAGTGTTACAAACTAAGTCAGAGATGTCAGGGTGAGTCTTACTCATGATGTCGGTGATGACAGGGGGAAGTGTAATGCAGGAAGTCAAAGACACCAGGGGGAGTGTTACACATGAAGTCAGAAACAATAGTGGGAGTGTGACACTGGAAATTAGAGACACCAAAGGAAGAGTTACAGATGAAATCATAGATGCCACTGAGTAGTGTTACATGCAGTCCAAACCAGGCATAGTGTTAAACACGAAGTCAGAGACATGTTTAATGTTAGGAATGAAGTCAGACATGCCACTGGATGTATGAAAGACGAAGTGAGAGATGACATGTGAATTGTGACACATGAAGTCAGAGACAACTGGGAGACTGTAACACAAAAATTCAGAGACTCCATGGGAAGTGTTACACTCGAAGTCAGAGACACCATTGGGAAGTATTATGCATGAAGTCAAAGACATGAAGCAGAGAGTTACAAACGAAGTCAGAGAGACAAGGGAGCATGTTACACATGAAGTAAGAAACACCACAGTGAGAGGTACATATGAGGTAAGCGACAACACTAGGAGTGTAACACATGGTCCAAGAGACACCAGGGAGAGTGTGAGACATGAAGTCAGAGAAGCAAGGGTGAGTGTTACAAATTCAGAGATGATACGGGGAATATTAGGCACAAGGTCAGAGATGCCATGGCAAGTTTAACACATGAATTCAGAGACACCATGGGGAGAGTTACACACAAAGTCAAAGATGTCATGGGCGGGTGTTATGCATGAAGTCAAAGACAACTGAGGGAGTGATACACATAAAGTCAGAGACCACAGGTGGAGTTTGATACACAAAATCAGATACAACAGAGTGTTACACACGAAGTCAGAGACAACAGGGAGACAGTTACACACGAAGTCAGTGACATTACAGGGAGTATTACACACAGTCAAAGATGCCAGGTAGAGTGTGAAACACGAAATCAAAGACGACAGGGGAATTGTGAGATACGAAGTCAGATACATGATTGGGAGTGTAACACAGAGTCGAAGACTCCAGGTAGAGTGTGACACAAGAAATCAGAGATGGGGGATTGTGAGACACGATATCAGAGATGGAATGGGGAGTGTTACACATGAAGCCCAAGAAGCCGAGTTGAGTGCAACACATGAACTCAGAGATGCCACAGTGGGTCTTACAAATGAAGTCAGTGACAGCAGGTGGTGTATTACACAGGAAGTCACAGACACCATGAAGAGTGTTACACACGAAGTCAGAGACACCACAAGGACTGTGACACAAGTCAGTGATGCCAGGGGAAGTGTGACATGAAATCAGAGGCACCATGGGGAGTGTTACATGGTAAGTCAGAGATGCCACAGGAAGTATGACACACAAAGATAGAGACTACAGGCAGATTGTGACACACGAAATCAGAGACACCATGGTGAGCTTTATACTAAGGGTCAGAGATGTCAGGGTGTGTGTACCATAAGAGGCTTGAGGCCACATGGAGTGTGATACAGGAAGTCAGAGATCCCACGTGGATTGTTACACATGGCATCTGAGATACCAGGCAGAGTGTGACACACAAAATGAGAAATGTTACATATGATTTCTGAGGTCCCGCAGGGAAGTGTTACACATGAGAGAAGTGCCATGTGGGATGTAAAACACAGAGTAAAAGACAACAGAGGGAGTGTTACACACAAAGTCAGAGATGCCACATTTAGTGTTACACAGGAAGTATGAGACGCCAGGGCACTGTGACACATGAAGTCAAAGACACCAAGGGGTGTGTTACACATGAAGTCACAGATGCCACATAGAGTGTTACACAGGAAGAGAGAGATACCACAGCAATTTTTACACACGAAGTTGTAGATGCCACAGGGAATGTCAGAGATGCCAATGGGATTCTAACAGGAAGTACGAGACGCCAGGGGACTGTGACACATGAAGTAAAAGACATCATGTGAAGTGTTGCAGATGAAGTCTGAAGCCCAGGTGGAGTGTTACACACGAAGTAGACCTGCCAGGGATATTGTGATGCATGATATTAGAGATGACCGGGGTTTTTGACACACAGATTCAGAGAAGCAACGGGGGTATGTTACACACAAATTCAGAGATGCCACATGGAGTGTTAACCACAAGTCACATATGACAGGGGGAGTGTGACACATGAAGCCAGAAATGCCAGGGGGAGTGTTGCACAAGGCCTAAGAGATGACAGGTGTAGTGTTACACACAACATCAGGGATGCCACAGAGAGTTTCACATATGAAGTCAGAGACACAATGCGGAAGTATTACGCATGATGTCATAGACATGAGAGTGTTACACTTGAGGTCAGAGACTCCATGGGGAGTGGTACACACACAGTCAAAGACACCAGGTGGACAGTGACTCATGAAATCAGAGATGACAGGGGGATTGTGAAACATGAAGTCAGAGACGAGAAGAGGAGTGCTAAACACAAAGTCAAAGACACCAGGGGGAGAGTGAAAGATGAATCAGAGATGACAAGCACAGTGTGATGCATGATGAAAGTGATGCCATGGGGTGTGTGAAATATGAAGTCAGAGACAACAGGTGGGGTATGAAACATTCAGAGATGTCACGGGTTGTGTTACACAAGAAGTCAAAGATCCCAGAGAGGTAGTGACACATGAATCAAAGACAACATGGGACATGTGACACATGAAGTCAGAAAGGCCACATCAAGGGTTACACACAAACTCAGAGACACAGGTGGGAGTGTTAGAAAGGAAGATAGAGATGCAATTGGGAGTGTTACCCACGAAGTGAAAGACACCATGTGGAGTGTTACAAAGTCAGACCAGAGCGAGTGTTACACCCGAAGTAAGAGATGCCAGGGTGACTGGGAAACACAAAGGCACAGACACCATGGGGAGTGTGACAGAAGAAGTCACAGATGGCATGTGGAGTGTTAGACAAGAAGTCACAGACAAAAATGTGTTTTATTATACATGGAGTCAAAGATGCCACGGGTAGAGTTAAACACGAAGTCAGAGAGGGTATGACGACGGTTATACATGAAGTCAGAGACACCAGGGTGGGCTGTGAAACATGAAGTAAGAGATGCCTTGGGGAGTGTGACACACAAAGATGCCAGAAAGAGTGTGACACCCAATGTCAGGGCCACAGGGGAATTTTTACACAAAAAGTCAAATACAACAGGGGAAGTGTGAAAGACGTAGTCACAGATGACATGGGCAGTATTCCACATGAAGTCAGCAATGACAGTGGTACTGTGACACATGAACTCAATGACGCTAGGGGGAGTGTTACACATGAAATCAGTGACAGTTGGGGGAGATTTGCACCTGAAGTCAGAGACACCACTGGGGATTTTTACACACAAAGTCAGAGACGCCAGGATGAGTGTTACACAGGATGTCAGAGAGGCCAAAGATAGTGTGACACACAAAGTCAGAGATGACGGTTCATCTGTGACACTGAAATTCCGAGATTCCCCAGGGAGTGTTACACACGAAGTCAGAGATGACAGAGGGATTGTTACACATGAAGTCAGAGATGACAGGAGAAGTTCTGCACAAAGTCAGAGATGCCATGGGGAGTGTTACGTACGAAGTCAAAGATGGCAGGGGGACTGTTACAAGCGATGTCAAAGATGACACTGGATAGTATTTGGCACAAAGTCAAACACACCAGGGAGAGTCTTTCAAATGATGTCAAAGACACCGGGGTAGTGTTACCCAGAAAGGCCAGTGAGACAGTTATGCACAAAGTCAGAGACAGCAGGGTGAGGGTTTCACATGAACTCAGAGATGCCAGTGAGAGTGTTACAAATGAATTTAAAGATGCCATGGGGAGTTTGATTCAATAAGTCAGAGACACAAGGAGGAGAGTGTCACACGAAATCAGAGACAACAGGTGGACTGTTAGACACTAAACCTGAGAACCACTGGGGAGTGTGACATATGAAGTCAGAGATGTTACAAATGAAGTTAAAGAAACCACAGGTAGAGTGACAAATGAAGTCAGAGACAGCAAGTGAATTGTTATGATGTCAGTGACACCAAGGTGTGTGTTACACATCTAGTCAGAGATGCCATGGGGAATGTTAAACACAACGTCAGAGAGGAGATGAGGACTGTTACATACTAAATCAGAGCTGCCAGGTGGACTGTGAAACATGAAGTAAGAGATGCCTGAATGAGTGTTACTCACAAAGTAAATTAGGCCAGGGGAAGCATCATGCATGAATTCACAGACACAAGGGAGAGCATTACTCATGAAATCAGACACACCTTGGGGGTATGTTAAATACTAAGTCAGAGACACCACGTGCAGTGTTACTCAGAGTCATAAATGACACGGGGAAGTGACACACAAAGTGAGTAACGTGACTGAGAGTTTTACACAGGAAATCAGAGACACCACAGGGGAGTGTTACACATGACTGAGGACCTGCCACCTGGAGGGTTACATACAAAGACTGAGAACCAGGGAAGTGTGACATACAAAGTCAGAAATGCCAGGGGTAGGAAGACACAGGAAGACAGAACACCAGGTCATGTGTGACAGATGAAGTCATAAATCCCACAGAGAGTGTGACACATGACTTTAGAGATGCAAGGGGCATGTGAAGCACAAAGCAAGAGATACCACATGGAGTGTTACACAAGATCTTGAAGACACCAGGGAGAGAGTGACACACGAATTTAGAGATGACATGGAATGTATGACAAAGTCAGGAACACCACAGGGAGTGTTATACAGGAAATCAGAGACACCATGGGGGAGTGTTACACATGACTGAAGAGAAGCCACATGGACTGCTACACATGAAGTCTGAGAACCAGAGGGAGTGTGACATACGAAGTCAGAAATGCCAGGGGTAGTGTTACACAGGAAGAGAGAAACACAAGGGCATGTGTGACAGAGGAATTCATAGATGCCACAGGGAGTGTCACACATGAATTAAGAGACATGAGTGGTGTGCAAAGCATGAAGTCAGAGACAGCATGGGGGATGTGATACACAAATTCAGGGACACCAGGTGTAATGTGACACACGAAGTCAGATGCAGAATGTGGATTTTTATACATGAAGTCAAAGATGCCAGGCAAATTGTGACACACAATGTCACACATGCTGGGGGAGTGCAACATGAAGTCAGAGATGCAAGAGGCATTGTGACCGATGAAGTTAGAGACGCCAGGTGGAGTGTTACAGATGAAGTCAGATATGACAGGAGAAGTGTTACACACGATCTCAGACACAACAGGGGGATTGTTATACATGAAGTTAGAAACACCAGGGGTAGTATGACACAGAAACTCTGTGACACCATGGTGTGTGCGACAGATGTCAGAGAAGCCACAGACAGTGAGACATGTGAAGTCAAAGACACCGTGCGAAGTGTGACACATGAAGTGGGAGGTGCACGGTGAGGGTTACACTCAAAGTCAGAGATGCCAGGGAAAGTGTGAGACATGAATTCAGAGATGTCAATGGTCACTGTTATACTCGAAGTCAGAGACACCAGGGGAAGTCTGACACAGGATCAGAATGCCAGGAGCACCTTGGCCAAGTCACATATTCCTGCCAGTCACCGGGTACCACCAGACCTCCCCCTGCCAGCATCCAGCCCTCACAGGAACAGTAAATACAGTGATGTCCCGCTGATCTGAAACATGCCATCCAGCAACTCATCCCTGACACTCGGACTGTGAGTGGCTGAAGATGGGGACAAAGCCTGTCCCTAGAGACCCTCTGAGCACCAGCTCTGGCAGGCCCAACCGTCCCTTGCTCACAGTTCCGACGAGCTCGGTACAGAAAAATAAGAAGGGGGAAAGAGACTACTAGAGCCAGGCATACTGACATTAGGAGAAGTGACAGGTGAGCAGCAAGGATGGAGACAGGAAAACAATATACTCAAACATAGGAAGTCCAAACCCCAGCAGCACAGGCACTTGGCAGAAGGGCGAGCCGCCTGTTACAGACCTCCACAGGCTGCGCCGCTGTACAGCACCAGGTTCAATAATGCCGGTTCACAGAAGTGGACCTGGGTGCTGTCGCTGCAGGAGGGCGAACTTCTGTCACTCCAACACGACTACGTGCATCTCTTATCTGAGAAACCTGTGTGACAAACCAGTGTTTTTAAAGTGGGTTGGGCTCGATGTAATCATAAGTAGCAGATGGAGAAAAGCCCAGTTGCCCATCTCGGTCCAGGACGGGTCCCTGTGGAGCCCTGGGACAGTGCACGACAATGGAAAAGACCACCAGGAGATTAGATCGCTGATGGAGACCCACCACGCCTCCACTCCTGGTCATGCTACACGTGCAACTCAAGCTTGCTGGAGAATATTGACAATGTATTTTTGCCTCATGACATTTCAGAATCATGGGGTCCCATGGCTGGAATGAAACTTGGAGGTGACCCAGTCCCCCCAACACAGGGCTGACAGTATTCTCATCACATCTGCCCACTCCAGATTGCTAATGAAGAACACACTTTCCAAATCCAATAGCTGAGTCTTCCTTCCCAAGAGTTGGAGTCTACATAAACCAGATGATTGCTAAAGGGAAAATGAACATGCAGAATGCATCACACTCCCCCAAGGCAAACTTCCAGACTGGGAAACATTAAATCTTTGTAAAAGTGGGCAGTGTGACACGGTAGTCAGGGATGAGGGCCACAGGCTGGCAGTCTAGATCCAGACCCCAGCACCACATTTGCTGGCTGTGTGACCTTGAGCCAGTTGCTTAACCTCTCTGTCTCAGTTTTCTCATCCATAAGTGAAGGCAACCCCATTTGCCCCATAGGGCTGTTGTGTGGATTAAATTAAGAAATCCATGTAGAGTCCCTAGCACAGGGCTGGCACAGAGAGAACACTCAGGAATGCCACTGTGCTCCACAGCGCCCCTGAGAGCACAGCCAGGTCAGTCTGAAGGCACGGCCTTGCTCACACCAAGCCGCTGTGAGAAACCTGAGTGGCTCTCACTGCCGGCACAGCAAAGGCCACTGTCAGCTGGGAGCACAGCATGGAGCCCGCCCATGGGGGCCCAAAGTCCAGTGCGGCCTCTTATGTGCTGAGCGATCTGGGAAGGGGTCCCAGCCTCGCTTTCCTCATGTGTGGAAGGAGGGGAAGTCTCCCCACCAGTCTTGCTCCAGTGGGGTGACCACAAGGACCGTAGGGATGAGCCTGGCTTCCAGCCCCCTTGCTTCCCACATGCACGCACACGTGCATGTGCTGCACTCTCCCACTTCCTGTCCTCCGTGCATGCTGCTGCCCCCACATCCACCCTGAGGCTGGGAGGGTGACCCGACGGCGGAGGCAGGGAGTGGTCAGGATGGGTGACGGAGGCTGGCTCTATAGCTCCGCCACTCGCCAGGCCTCGTCTCCATGTCTTATGCACGCTCCCTCATCTAACAGCTGAACAATCCTGTGAGGCCGAAATTGTTAGTTACTGTTATCGTTGTCATTGGGTGGCTGAGTACAGGCTCTGGGAACTGCTGCAGGATTCCAATCCCAGCTCTGCTACTTACTGGTTATTTTGTAACTTCAGTTTCCTCCTCTATAAAATGGGGCTAATAACACCACCTCCTGAGACTATTTGAAAGGACTGAAGTGTTAGTGCCCATGAAGCACTTGGAAAGGCGCCTGGCCCATGGGAGTGCTCCCCACTGTTAGCTGTGCCTGGCAGTACCACCTGTATTCAGAGGAGGCCACTGAGGCTGAGAGAGGTGAGGTAACTTGCTCAGGGTTGCACAGGCAGAAGATGGCTCAGGCTGGGGAGAGTGGGGGCATGACTGGAAACCCAGGCAGCCTGTGCCCTTAACCACCAAAGTCCACTGAGCAGGGCCCTTCCTGGGGCGTGGACCTAGGCAGTGTCTGAAATGACATCAGGCATGATGGGAGGGACCTACTGGACCTTTCATGCTAAGGTGTAAGGTCCTTTAGCAAGGGCTGGAGGACCAGGTCTGAAGGCCCACCGAGGCACAGCCAGCCCAGGACTGTGAGCCAGAAAGCCCCTCACCTCCTTACTGTGTCTTCAGGCAGGTCCCCTGCCTTCTCTGAACATTCTCCTCTGTGAACCTGAGTCCCAATCCCAAGCCACCCACCTGAGGGAGATCAAACAGCACCAGAGATGGGAGGAATGCACCTCATGGGGCTCTCTGCCTAGGTCTGGCTGACAGCCCTTTTACTTTAAGACATGGTCAACAGCTAAGTATGTCAGCCAGAAAAGCCTTGGATAGGCTTCTGAGCTCCTGCAAGGGGCCTGGGGACCATCAGAATTCCTAAACCAGGCCTGTCCACTTCTGGTCCAGAGGGCAGCAGGATGGTAGGTGTCACAGAGAGCCAGGCCTAGAACCAAGAAGGCCCAGCAAGGTGAGCCCCCGCTCCACCAGTTGTTTCCCCACCCCAGCAGCCAGGCAGGGTGGTCACTGCTGAGGGGCCCACATGAGAGACAGGCTAGGTGGGTGGGCTGCTCGCCAAGGAAAACCAAGCCCCTGCAGAGGCACCCTCTGGGAGAACAGAGACTGGATGTGCTGCAGAGAATGCCCAGTCAGTTGAGCTGCGGCCGGCCCTGCAGGCTGCTGAAGAGCCAGCCCTCCCAGCCGAGAGGCTGCAGCAGTCCCATGCTGCTGAGAGACCAGTGGACTTGGGGCTTCTGCTTGCAAGCCATCGCCAGTTCTGGGATCACCCCTGTCCTGCCTCCCTCATGGGCCATTGGGGGCCCCAAATGGGACCACAGAAGTGACAGTGCTTCATGCTCTACTGAGCCAGGGGCATCATGTGGGAACAGGTGCACAAGTCAGGCCTGGATTCACTTTGCTGGTTATTCACCATCTTATTGCCCACAGATGGGTGAACTGAGGCTCAGAGAGGCGACATGTCCTTCCCAAGGTCCCACATTAGCAAAGAACAGGCGGTACAGTTGGGTCCTGTCACACCAGTCGATGAGCCTCGAGGGGCAGTGTGCTTGGGACAGGGTCACAGCTTCCTCAGGCACAGGCCGAGGTCAGGAGATGGGTGGCTGGCTGGGGCATAAGATGTGAGGGCCAGGGTCCCAGAGGTGGGACCTGAGAGATAGGCTTAGCAGAGAACACCATGTTCTGTGAGCAGCCAGTGTAAGTGTGGCTTGAAAGTCACTTTGGAATTGGGGAGCACCAGAGCCAGAAGGGCAGTGAAGGTCAGCCAGTGCGCAGGGCTCCAGGGGGGCTCCACCTGGTCCCTCTGGGCCTCCTGGGGGACTTTTGGGGTCTCTGGGACTCCCGCTCCCTCAGCCACTGAACGTCCTTCTGACTGGCTTACATAAAGGGGTTTGCAGAGAGGTTTTATCTGAGCAAAAGTTTTCTTGACAAAAAAATTAAAAACTGAATAATTGTGAAGCAAGTGAAGAAGGCCCTGCAAGGGCGAGGGCTGCCGGCAAGGCCGTGCACAGCCAGGCCTGAGCCCTAGGCCCCCCGGCCCCCAGCCACATTTTCTTTCCTGGTTTTCTCTATTCCTTTCCTGCCTCTTCCCTCTCTCTTCACAGAACACCCCTCAAGCTCAAGAAATTGGTTCTTGTTTTTTTCTTCTGGTAGTCCAGGACATGAACAGTCCTGAGGAAGGAACAGAATGCTCTCCTCCATGAGCAGCTGGAAGTGTGTGAGCACCCTCACCCCCAGGCTGCCCGAAGTCAGCAGGGCTCTGAGTGGAGCTGGAGGAGGCCCTCCTCGGGAGGGGGCTGGGGCTGAGGGGCGGGCACTGATGGAACAGACCGGCTTCCCTCCAGACACCTGGTATTTCTGTTTCAAAACCTGCCATGTACACATTGTGGAAGGGGTGTTGTCACCTCCTTGTGTTTATTGACCCTGCTGGTCCCAGCCAGGTAGGGACCACACACAGGAATCACACTTCACAGAATTTGTCACTGGTTTCCTCCCTATGTGCTTGCAACAAATGACTCACCTTCACTGAGCCTTGCTTTCCAGATCTGCAAAATGGGGATATGCCCCTTGTCCCCCACAGTTCCTGGGCTTTGACAATGGACAAAGAACAGAGGGAGAGAATGAAGAAGAGAAGGAGGAATAAGGCAGAGCCTTCTGGTGAAAAAATGGAAATATTCACTGTGCAGCCTTATGTGGTATCAGCTTGAGTTTTAAAGTCCAATGGGACAGCACTTGCCACCTCAGCCAACTATGCATGATTTATGTGGCCTCAGCAGGTTGTGTAATTTCTGCCCCTCAGTGTCCTTGTTTACAAAATGGGGACAATGACATCCTCTTCACAGGGTTCTTTGAGGTCTGAACCGGGTCACCTGGGAGAAGAAGCTGCATAGAGGACTCATGGCCACCAAGTAGCGAAGGCCTCTCCTTTCCCTTCTGGCCAGGCACCAGGTCCCCAGCATTCCCCTCCCATCACAGCTCCTCCTGCTCCAGCTATCCCCCACAAAATGAACTTCACCTGGCAGGAGGACTCAGAGAATTAAAACATGCAATCAAACAGCTTCTTGACGGGAAATGCTTTGGAAATCTTCGGCTCCAGTTACTTCTCAATCTAATTTTGTTCTCGGGTGCAGATTATGCATGAGATGTGATATCGTGCTTTGCCTGGTGCTCCACACACCAGCAGGAGGCACCTGGCATCACCTGCTGCTCATGCCGCCCCCTGCCCGTGAGTGGCATAATGAGGGCAGCCAGCAGACTCCAGAGTTCCCCTGGGCAAGAAGGCCCAGCCTGGACACCCTGGCACCCACAGGCCCCTCTTCATCCACAGTGTGGACTCCCGTGGCCATCCCACCAACCATCTCCCCACTGGCCTGGCCTCCTCCAGCACGCCCCCCACTGAGGGACCCTGCAGTCCTCAGCTCCCACCTGGACCAGCTTCCCACCACTGCTGGATCAAGTGCAAACCCCTTGCTGCCCTCCATTCCTGCTGGAGCAGTGTAGGCTCCAGCCCCCACCCCAGCTTGGTCCAAACGTCTTGCTTTCCCCCAACTCACCTCCAAGCTAAGGAAATGTTGCTGCCCTGCAAGGCGAGCAGCACCAAGCTAACTCGCCTATGGCATCTCCTGTGGAATATCCTCCCCAATGGCTTGGCCCACCCTGCCCACCACAGTCATGCTCCATCCTCAGTGCTCTCAGAGCCCCTGTGCCCAGCTCCACATCCCAGTCTTGTTGAATGGCTGGGATGGCTGTCCATAGAGGACACTAGGCCAAGCCCTTCCAGGGAAGGCCTGGGTCCCAGTCCTGTTTCCCTTGGTGCCACACAGTTCTTAGCACAGAACTGAGGCCAAACACGGGCTGACCAGGCCTCTCTTTCTTTCCTCAGAAAACCTCTTTCCTTCCCCAGCTGCTTCTCTTGCCCAGCTCCGTCTCAGCATGGGTATTCTGTGCCTGTGGGCAGAGGAGGCTTTCTCTTTGATCCCAACAGGCCATATTTTGCATCCTGCCTATTGGATAAAAGCCACCAGTCACAGCTCAGAAGCTCCTCAAGCTCTGGGAAAGGGAAATGCCTCCTGAGAACCCTGGGCCCCCAGGGTGGGACTGTGCCACTGGGTCCTGGCTTTTCATCCTCCCTTCTCTTTTCCCCAGGCCAGTCACTCACCCAAGTCCCTCAGATCCTGAGAAAACAGCCCAAGCCCACAGGCTCCAAGCCTGGCAGCCTCCCCTCATGGGGGCTTTCCTGGAATGCAGAACAATCATTCCCCTCTCCTTTGCTGGTTTCTGGCCTATTTGCAGATGTCCTCAGGTTTGAACATAATGCTGCCTCAAATCCTGTGGGGAGGCGTTGGCCACAGTCAATAAAGGACCCCAAGAACAAAGCCTTCCTAACTACAAAAGCAAATGGGTGCTTCTCAGCCCTCACCATCTTGGATCTCCCTGCTCGCTCCCTAACTCTTCAAACATTTTTGACCACCTGACACCATTGAACACCCTTCTTTTGTGCTGGAAATTTTCCACCTTAAGAGTTTAGGCTTGGGGGCCAGTCTGGTGTTGTAGTGGTTAAGTTCACACGTGTTGCTTCAGTGTCCTGGAGCTCACAGTTTTGGATCCCGGGCACAGACCTAACAGCACTCATCAAGCCATGCTGTGGAAACATCCCACACAAAGTAGAGGAAGATAGGCACAGATGTTAGCTCAACAGCAATCTTCCTCAAGAAAAAAGAGGAAGATTGGCAATAGACGTTAGCTGAGGGCCAGTCTTCCTCACAGAAAAAAAAGGCTCCTCTGGGCAGAGGTCAGAAGCTGGATCTCCCAGCCTCCCTTGTAGGCACAGGCACCTTATTGGCACCATCAAGCGGACACAGATGTGAATTGTTAACTCAAAAATCAGTGACACAAGCATCAAATCAGAAGCAGGAATCTGTGGAGTCCATCTGCTGAGGTAGACAGTCAAGTGGTGACATCTGGTGTTCAGTGACAGCAGCATGAGTTGAGCCAGTGTGCATGGGCCAAGCTGTGGTATCTGAATGGGAACAAGGCCTTTGATGCGGTTCAGGTATGGCTCACATGTGGTTTAGGTGTGGTTGAAGCGTGGTTCAGGTGTGGTTCAAGTGTGGCACATATGTGGTTCAGGCATGGCTCAGGTGTCGCTCACGCATGGCTCAGTCATGGCTCAAGTGTGGCTCAGGTGTGGCTGATGCATGGTTCAGGCATACTCACAAGGTACAGCTGTGGCTGACACAAGGTTCAGAAGTGGCTGACACGTGGTTCAGGCATGGCTGGCATGTGATTAAGGTGTGGCTGGCATGTGGTTCAGGAGTAGCTGACACATGGTTCAGGCGTGGCCCACACACAATTCAGGTGTGGCTTGTATGTGTTTCAGGCATGGTTTGCACATGAATCAGAGGTGGCTGACATGTGGTTAAGGCATGGCTCACAGTGACAGGCATGGGTGACATGTGTTTCAGGTGTGGGTGACATGTGTTTCAGGTGTGGGTGACATGTTTCAGGAGTGACTGACACGTGACAGGCGTGGCTCACATGTGACTAAGGGGTGGTATACACATGACTCAGGTGTGACTGGCACATGGTTCAAGCATGGCTGACACATGATTCAGGCATGCCTCACACCGGGGTCAGCTGTAGCTGACACATGACTCAGCTGAGGCAGCCATGTGGCACAGGAGTGCCTGAGACATGATGCAGGTGTGGTTCACACATGGTTCATGTATGGCCTTCACATGGTTCAGGTGTGGCTGGCATGTGGCTCAAGGCACATCTGACACATTACTCAGGCATTTCTGACATGTGATTCAGGCATGGCACGCATTTTGTTCAGGTGTGGCTGATGCGTGTTTCAGGGTTGGCAAGTGTGTGGTTCAGTCATGGCTGGTGCATGGTCCCGGCATGGGTGTCAGGTCTTTCAGGCATGGCTGACATGTGACTCAGGCATGTGCGACACATGACTCAGGCGTTGGTGACGTGTGACTCAGGTGTGGTTGACAGGTGGCTCAGGAATGACTGAAATGTGACTCATACTTGGCTCAAACGTGATTCAGATGTGTCTGGCATGTGCTTCAGTTGTGGCTGACACACAACTCAGGTGTGGCTGGCACATGACTCAGCTGTGGCTGACACTTGACTGAGGCATGTCTCGAACCTGGTGCAGGAGTGGCTGACATGCAGCTCATGTGTGAGTTTAGTGTGGCTGTCATATGGTTCAGGTGTGGCTGCCATGTGGTTAAGAAGTGGATGACATGTGGTTCAAGCATGACTGGACCAAGGTCAGGAGATGCTGGCTCATTATTCAGGGTTGGTTGGCACACGGTGGGCACATGGCTCACACATGGTTCATGCAAGAATGGCATGTGATTCCGGTGGGTGTGGCATGTGGTTGAGGCATGGGAGGAATGCGCTGGCAAGTGATGCAGGCATGGTTTGCATGTGGTTCTGGTGTGGCTGACGTGATTCAGGTGTGTCTGACACATGTTTCAGGGGTGTGTGATGCTTTGCTCAGGCCTCAGTGACACGGGATTTCTGTGTGGCTGACACTTGGTGTGTCGAGGTTGACACATGGCTCAGGTGTGGATGACAGGTGGTTCAGACGTTGGTGATAGTTGTTTCAGGTGTGGCTGGCACGTGACCCAGGCATTCATTGCACATAATTCATGCATGGCAGACGTGTGGTCACATGTGTGCGACATGATGTACAGGTGTGGCTCACACGTGACTCACTTGTTGTTGACACTTGGCTGCCATGTACAGAGTCCTGGCTGGCACGTGGCTCACACATGGCTTAGCCATGGTTTATGTGTGGCTCACATGTGGTTCGTGTCTTGTTCAAGCATCGAAGGTGTGTGCTTCACATGTGGTTCAGATGTGTTTCAAGGGTGTCTCACCTGCAGTTCTGGTGTGGTTCAGGTGTGGCTCACACATGGCTCAGGTGTAATTCAGGTGTGGCTCAGACATGACTCATGTGTGGGTTACATATTGTTCAGGAGGGTTTCACATGTGATTCTGGTGTGGCTCACACGTGCTTGAGGTGTAGCTGAGCCATGGCTCACATGTAATGCAGGCGTGTCTCAGAAATGGGTCAGGGGTGGCTGCATATTATTCAGGTGTTTATCACCAATGGCTCACGCATGGCTCAGGTATGGCTCACGCATGGATGGTGTGTTGCCAAGGCATGGCTTGCACATTGTTCTGGTGTGGCTGGCATGAGATTCAGGGAAGGCACACAAGTGGTTCCAGTGTGACTGACACGTGGTTCACATGAGGCTATGTGGTTCAAGTGTGACTGGCACTTGGTTCAGGCCTGGCTGGCACGTGACATAGGCATGGCTGAGACATGATTCAGGTGTTGCTCACACGGGATTCAGGTGTGGCTGACACGTGACTCAGCTGAGGCAGCCAATGACACAGGAGTGCCTGACACGTGACGTAGGTGTGGTTCACACATGGTTCATGCATGGCCTTCAGGTGGTTCAGGCGTGACTGGCACGTGGCTCATGCATGCCTGACGCATTACTCAGGCGTGCCTGACATGGGATTCAGGCACGACATGCATGTTGTTCAGGTGTGACTGATGCGTGTTTCAGGCTTGGTAGGCCTATGGTTCAAGTGTGGCTAGTGTGTGGTTGAGGCATGGGTGATTAGTGGTTCAAGAGTTGGTGACATATGGCTCAGATATAGCTGACATGTGGCTTATGTGTGAGTCCAGTGTGGCTGACGTGTGGTTCAGGTGTGGCTGGCTTGTGGTTCAGATGCGGATGGCATGTGGTTCAAGCAAGGCTGTACCAAGGTCGAGAGATGCTGGCTCATTGTTCAGGGTCTGCTGGCACAAGGTAGGCACATGGCTCACACGTGGCTCATGCGTGACTGGCACCTGACTCCTTTGGGTCTACCATGTGGTTCAGGCGTGGCAGGAACTTGCTTCAAGCATGGCTGTCATTTGATACAGGTGTGACTGCCACTTGGTTCTGGTTTGGCTGACATGTGTTTCAGGTGTGTCTGACACGTGTTTCAGGGGTGGGTGATTCGTGGTTTGGGCATCGGTGACACATGATTCGGGTGTGGCTGAGACATGGTTGTGGCGAGGTTGCCACATGGCTCAGGCGTGGCTGACATGTGCTTCACTTGTGACTGACACATGGTTCAGACGTGGCTGACAAGTGGATCAGGTGTGGTCGCAATGGGACTTTTGCATGGCTGAAATGTGACTCTGGATTGTCTGGCATGTGCTTCAGCCATGGCTCACATGTGACTCAGGCGTGGTTGACACGTGGCTCAGGAATGACTGAAATGTGACTCATGCTTGGCTCAGATGTCATTCAGATGTGCCTGGAATGTGCTTCAGTTGTGGCTGACACTTGACTCAGGCGTGTCTCACACCTGGTGCAGGAGTGGCTGACATGCATCTCATGCGTGAGTCTAGTGTGGGTGACATGTGATTCAGGTGTGTGTGACACGTGTTCCAGTGGTGTGTGATGCTTCCTTCAGACCTCAGTGACACGTGATTCCTGGGTGGCTGACACTTGGTGTGTCACAGTTGACACATGGCACAGGCATGGCTGACACGTGGTTCAGAGGTGGCTGGCACGTGAATCATGCATGGCTGACACACGACTCAGGCATGGCTCACACGTGACTCAGGCATTCATCACACATTATCCATGTGTGGCAGACATGTGCTCACGTGTGTGTTACATGCCATAGAGGTGTGGCTCCCACGTGACTCACACATTGCTGAAATGTGGCTCCCACATACTCATTCATGGCTGGCACGTGGCTCATGCATGGCTCAGCTGTGTTTCATGTGTGGCTCCCCTGTGGTTCCTGTGTGGTTCAAGCATCGGACATGTGTGTTTCACATGTGGCTCAGATGTGGTTCAAGGGTGTCTCACATGTGGTTCATGCATGGTTCAAGTGTGGCTCACACATGGTTCAGGTGTAATTCAGGCTTTGCTAACACACGACTCATGTGGGTCACACATGGTAGAGGACACTTTTACACGTGATTTAGGCATAGCTCAGCCATGGCTCACACATGTTTCAAGCATGCCACAGAACTGGCTCACATGTGGCTGGCACATGATTCAGGCTTTTGTCATGCATGGCTCACACATGGCTCAGGGGTGGCTCATGCATGGCTGTGGTGTTGCTCAGGCGTGGCTCACATGTGTTTGTGGCATGGTTGGCACGTGGTTCAGGCATGGCAGGCAAGTTGTGCCAGCGTGGCTGACAGGTGCTTCAAGTGAGGCTGACCTGGGGTTCAAGTGTGACTGGCACATGGTTGAGGTGTGACTGGCACTTGGTTCAGGCCTGGCTGGCACGTGACTTCGGCATGGCTGAGATGTGACTCAGGCATGGCACACACGTTATTCAGGAGTGGCCGGCACATGACTCAGGTGAGGTAGCCACATGACACAGGTGTGCCTGACACGTCACATAGGTGTGGTTCTCACATGGTTCATGCATGGCCTTTGTGTGGTTCAGGGGTGGCTGGTGCATGGTTCACGAATGGGTGGCAGGTGGTTCAGGCGTGGCTGACATGTGACTCAGGCATATGTGAAACATGACTCCAGTGTGGCTGACACATGTCTCAGGCATGGCTGACACGTGACTCAGGCATTCATTGCACAGTATCCATCCGTGGCAGACGTTTGCTTCACATATGGGTGACATGGCGTTCATATGTGGCTCCCACATGACTCACATTGCTGACACGTGGCTCCCACATACTCAGGCGTGTCTGGCATGTGGCTCACGCATGGCTCAGCTGTGTTTCACGTGTGGTTCACATGTGCCTCATATGTGATTCAAGCATTGAACATGCGTGCTTCACACGTGGTTCACATGTGGTTCGAGTGTGTCACATGTGGTTCAGGCATGGGTCAGGGAGGCTCACACATGGTTCAGGTGTAACTCAGGTGTGGCTCACACATGACCCATGTGGAGGTCTCATATAGTTCAGGAGGGTTTCACCCGTGATTCAGGCGTGGCTCACAGGTGGTTCAGCCATGGCTCAGCCATGGTTCACATGTAGTTCAGGCGTTCCTCATACTGGGATCAGGTGTGGCTGACACATGATTCAGGAGTTTGTCACACCTGGCTAACACATGTCTCAGGTGACTCTCACAAATGGCTGGGGCGTTGCTTCGGCCTTGCTCACATGTGGCTCTGGCATTGTTGGCACATGGCTCAGGCATGGCTGACACAAGACTCAGGTGTTTCTGACACGTGTCTCGGTCATGGCATGCATTTTGTTCAGGTGTGGCTGATGCGTGGTTCAGGCATGGGTGACTGGTGGTTCAGGCATGGCTGACATGTGACTCAGGGATGTGTGAAACATGCTGGGTTTTGGTGACATGTGACTCAGGCGTGGCTGACATGTGGCTCAGGTGTGGCTACAACGTGACTCATGCGTCATTCAAACGAGATTCAGGCTGCTTGTGTGGCATGTTCTTCAGCCCTGGCTCACATGTGACTCAGGCATGGCTGATGTCTGGTGCAGCAGTGGCTGGAACGTGACTCATGTGTGGCTCAATGGTCATTCAGGCGTGTCTGGCATGTGATTCAGTTGTCGCTGACACTTGACCTAGGCGTGGTTGACACGTGACTCAGCTGTGGCTGACACGTGACTCAGGCATGTCTTGCACATGGTGTAGGTGTGGCTGACTCATCACTCAGGCATGGTTCACATGTGACTTAGTTGTGCCTGACTTGTGATTCAGGCTTGGCTCACACATTGTTCAGGTGTGCCTGATGCGTGGTTCAGGCATGGCTGGCATGGGGCTCAGGTGTGGCTGGTGCGAGGTTCTGGTGTGGCTGGCGCATGGGGCAGCAATGGGGGACAGGCGGTTCAAGTGTTGGTGACACATGGCTCAGACGTGGCTGACATGTGGCTTATGTGTGAGTCCAGTGTGGCTGACGTGTGGTTCAGGTGTGGCTGGCTAGTGGTTTAGATGTGGATGGCATGTGGTTCAAGCAAGGCTGTACCAAGGTCGAGAGATGTTGGCTCATTATTCAGGGTCCACTGGCACAAGGTAGGCACATGGCTCACATGTGGTTTCATCGTGTGCCGTTAGTGCTTTCAGAGTGTCGAGGTGTTGGTTCCGGCATGTCTGGCAGTTGGTTCCCTCATGTCCAGTGGGTGTTTCCGGCATGTCTGGCATGTTGATCCAGCCTTTTCCGGAAATTGATTCTGGAGTATCCTGGACCTAGTTCTGGTGTATCCAGCAGGTGATTTTGGCATGTCCAACATGTTGTTCTGGTGTATTAGTCTGGTGGTTTCAGCTTGTCTGGCAGGTGTTTGTGGCCTCTCCGGCACCTCCTTCCGGCATATTCAGCAGGTGGTTTCAGTGTTTCTGGCACCTGGTTCCAGCATATCCAACAGGTGGTTCCGAGGTTTCTGGCAGGTGGTTCCTCTGTGTCTGGCATGTGGTTCTGGTACATTTGGAAGATGGTTCCGGCCTGTTGCTTGAGTGCTTGTGACATGGCTGGGAGTCAGTTCTGTGTGTCAGAGTGATGGTTGCAGTGTGTCTGGTGGGTGGTTCCAGGTTGTTCTGGCATGTCCGGTGGGTGCTTCCTCTGTGTCTGGTGGGTCGTTCTGCATGTCTGTTTGGTGGTCCCAGAGTGTCCGGCGGGTGGTTCTGGCATGGATGTCAGGTTTTTCCGGGCGTCCAAGTGGCGTATCCAGAAGGTGATTCTGGCATATCTGGCAGGTGGTTCTGGTGAGTCAAGCAGGTGGTTCAGGTTTGTCCAGGAGGTGGTTCCGGCGTGTCCGGCACATGGTTCTGGCATATCTGAGAGGTGGTTCCGGCATGCCCGGCATGTGATTCTGGAGTGTCTGTCAAGTGGTTCTGGCGTATCCAGCAGGTGATTTTGCCATGTGAGTCAGGTGGTTCTGGCGTGTCCTGAAGGTGCTTCCGGCGCATTCTGGACCTGATTCTCGCATCAGCGGTGGATGGTTCCAGAGTGTCCAGATGATGGTTCCAACATTTCCAGCAGTTGCTTCCAGCATGTCAGGCAGGTGGGTCACATATGTGTGGCAGTTGGTTCCGGCGTTTGCCACAGATGGTTCTGGCGCATCCAGAAGGTGGTTTTGGCATGTCTGGCAGATGGTTCAGTCTTGTGCTGCAAGTGGATCTGTCGTGTGGGGCACCTGGTTCTGGTGTATGCTGCGCCTGTTTCTGTCGTATCCGGCAGGTGGCTCCGGCGTGTCCGGAAGGTGGTTCCGTTCTGTGTGGCACATGGTTACGGGTTATCATGCAGGTGATTTCGCCGTGTCTGGTGGGTTGTCCAGGCATGTCCGACACCTGGTTCTGGCTTGTCTGGCAGGTAGTTTCAGCGAATCAGGCACCTGGTTGCAGCGTATCCAACAGGTGGTCCTGGCATGTCTGGAAGGTGATTTGGTTGTATGCAGCACATGGTTCCAGCGTATCTGGCAAGCAATTTTGCCGTGTCCGGCAGGTGGTTCCAGCATGTCCAGCACCTGGTTCTGGCATGTCTGGCAGGTGGTTCAGTCGTGTCTGGCCCCTGGTCTTGGCATGTGCTACACCTGTTTCCAGTGTGTCCCGGAGGTGGTTCTCACAAGACTGGCAGGTGGTCCAGGCATGTCCAGCAGGTGGTCCCGGCGTGTCTGGCACCTGGTTCTGGCCTGTGCTGGACCTGTTTCTGATGTATCCATCACATGGTTCCGGCGTGTCTGGCACATGATTTTGGCGTATTCGGCAGGTGGCTTCAGCGTACAGGGTGCCTGGTTCCAATGTATCTGACGGTTGGTTTCATGCTGTCTGGCAGGTGGTTCCTGTGTGTTTGGCATGTGGTTCCGGTACGTCCTGAAGGTGGTTCTGGCATGTCCGGCAGGTGGCTACCATGTCTCCGGAACCTGATTCTGTTGTGTGCCGTTGGTGCTTTCAGAGTGTCCAGGTGTTGGTTTCAGCATGTCTGGCAGTTGGTTCCCGCATGTCTGGTGGGTGATTCTGGCATATCCAGCATGTTGACCTAGGCTTTTGTGGAAATTGGTTGCGGAGTCTCCAGGACCTGGTTCCAGTGTATCCAGCAGGTTATTTTGGCATGTCCGACAGGTTGTTCTGGCGTGTTAGGCTGGTGGTTTTGGCTTGTCTGGCAGGTGTTTGTAGCATGTCTGGCACCTGGTTCTGGCGTATTCAGCAGGTGGTTTGGCTGTATCAGGCACCTGCTTCCAGCATATCCAACAGGTGGTTCCGAAGTTTCTGGCAGGTGGTTCCTGTGTATCTGGCATGATTTTCTGGTACATTTGGAAGATGGTTCCGGCCTGTCTGTTGAGTGCTTGCAGCATTGCCGGGAGTCGGTTCTGGCGTGTCAGAGTGATGGTTCCAGTGTGTCCAGCGGGTGCTTCTAGGTGGTTCTGGTGTGTCTGGTGGGTGCTTCTGGTGTGTCTGGTGGGTCATTCTGCATGTCTGTGTGGTGGTTCCAGAGTGTCCGGCGGGTGGTTCTGGCATGGATGTCGGGTTCTTCTGGTGGGTATTCCAGACACACATGTGTGGCAGGTGGTTCTGGCGTTTTCCACAGATGGTTCTGGCACAACCAGAAGGGGGTTTTGGCATGTCCGGCAGATGGTTCAGTCTTGTCCGGCAGGTGGATCAGTTGTGTGGGGCACCTGGTTCCGGAGTGTGCTGTGCCTGTGTCTGGCATATCCAGCAGGTGGCTCTGGCATGTCTGGCAGGTAGTTCCGTTCTGTGTGGCACATGGTTATGGGGTATAATGCAGGTGATTTTGCCATGTCCTGAGGGTTGAACAGGCATGTCCGACACCTGGTTCTGGCTTGTCTGGCAGGTGTGTCAGTCCTGTCTGGCACCTGGTCTTGGCGTGTGCTACGCCTGTTTCCAGTGTATCCGGGAAGTGGTTCTCACAAGACTGACAGATGGTCCAGGCGTGTCCAGCAGGTGGTCCTGGCATGTCGGAACCTGGTTCTGGCCTCTGTGTGACCTGTTCCTGATGTATCCATCACATGGTTCTGGCGTGTCCAGCACATGGTTCTGGCAATTTGGCAGGTGGCTTCAGCATACTGGGTGCCTTGTTCCGGTGTATCTGACAGTTGGTTCCATGGTGTCTGGCAGGTGGTTCCTGTGTGTTTGGCATGTGGTTCCGCTATGTCCTGAAGGTGGTTCCGGCATGTCCGGCAGGTGGCTACCGTGTGTCCGAGATGTGATTCCGTCATGTGCAGTTGGTGCTTTCAGAGTGTTCAGGTATTTGCTCTGATGTGTCTGGCTGTTCATTCCCGCATGTCCAGTGGTTGAGTCCAGTGTTTCTAGCAACTTGTTCTGGACTTTTCTGGAAATTGGTTCTGGCATATCAGGACCTGGTTCTGGTGTATCTGGCAGGTGATTTTGGCATTTCTGGCAGGTTGTTCCAGCGTGTTTGCCTGGTGGTTCTGGCTTTATGACAGGTGTTTGTGGCGTGTCTGACACCTCGTTCTGACGTATTTGGCAGGTGGTTTCAGTGTATCTGGCACCTGAGTGAAGCATATCCAACAGGTGTTTCCAATGTGTCTGGCATGTGGTTCTGCTATGTTTGGAAGATAGTCTGTTGTGTGCTGCCGGCATGTCCAATAGAAGGTTCTGCCATGTCAGAATCATTGTTCCACTGTGTCTGGCAGGTGGTTCCAGGTGGTTCAGGATGTACTGTGGGTGCTTCTGGCGTGTCTGGTGGGTCATTCTGGCATGACTGTTTGGTGGTTAGACAGAGTGCACTGGGTGGTTTTGGCATGTCTCTCAGAGTTTTCCGCTGTCTAAGGGGCATGGTTCCTTCGTATAAGTCAGGTGAGTTCTTTCTCAGCTTCCTAAAGAGCTGGAAGCAAGATGGTTTGTGGCTTGTCTCACCTAGAGAAATGGAGACAGTGCTTTGTGCCTTCAACCACTAGAGCAAGATAGGGCATGGCTGAGAGCAAAGGAGCCTTTCTGACATATGTGCTTTCTGACACTGTCTACAGAAGAGCAGAACGGCAGTTGGTTAAAAGCCTATTTTCTCTCTCTTCCTAAGCATGTGGAAGAACAATCATCCAGCCCACATCCCCATTCCTTAAGGGGAAAATGTGGGCATTTCGTCAGAGATGAGTTGGCAAGGTGGAAATGTGGCAGAAGCAGAAGTTCAAAATCGGCGAGTTAAGGGCTGAAAAGAAACGGCCTTCAGCTGCCTTTGTATGAGATGTTCCCCAGACTCTGTAAGAGCACTGTGGAAAGCAAGATCTTTCTCAACTTACTAAAGAGCTGGAAGCAAGACAGTTTGTGGCTTGTCACCCCTTGAGTGGTGGAGCCAGAGTCAGTGCCTTGGGCCTTCCACCTCTAGAGCAATGGAGGGCATGGCTGAGGGCAAAGGGGCCTTTCTGACATGGGTGCTTTCTGACACTCACTCCACCAGTGCACAATGGGGGTTTGTAAAAAACCTATTGTCCGTCTCCTCCTAAGCATGTGGAAGCACAATCATCTGGGCCTGGTCCCTGTTGCTTAAGGGGACATGTAGGCATTTCGTCTGAGCTGGGTTTGCAAGGTGGAAATGTGGCAGAAGCAGAAGTTCAAATTCAGCGAGTTAAGGGCTGAAAAGAAACAGCCTTCAGCTGCCTTTGTATGAGGTGTTGCCAGGACGCTGTAAGAGCACTGTGGAAAGCGAGTTCTTTCTCAGCTTCCTAAAGAGATGGAAGCAAGATGGTCTGTGGCTTGTCTCCCCTTGAGGGGTGGAGCCAGTGCCTTGTGCCTTCCAACTCTGAAGCAATGGAGGGCACGGCTGAGAGCAAAGGGGCCTTTCTGACATAGGTGCTTTCTGACACTCTCTCCACCAGTGCACAACGGTGGTTGGTAAAAAGCCTACTGTCTGTCTCCTCCTAAGCATGTGGAAGCACAATCATTCAGTCCTCAACCCTGTTGCTTAAGGACAAGATGTAGGCATTTCGTCTTTGCCAGGTGGCAAGATGCAAATGTCCAAGAAGCAGACGTTCTAAAGCAATGAATTAAGGGCTCTAAAGAAACAGCATTGCAGCTTCCTTTGTATGAGATGTTCCCAGTATGCTTTAAGAGCACTTTGGAAAGCGAGTTCTTTCTCAGATTCCTAAAGAGCTGGAAGAAAGATGGATTGTGGCTCATCTCCCCTTGAGGGATGGAGGCATTGTTTTGTTCCTTCCATCTCTAGAGCAACGTCAGACATAGCTGAGAGCAAACTTGGCCTGTCTGACATAGGTGCTTTCTGACACTCTCTCCACCAGTGTACAAAGGCAGTAGGATCAGTTGCCGGTATGCTGTAATAGCACTGTGGAAAGCAAGTTCTTTATTAACTTCAAAAGATCAGTTGATTTAAATCCTATAGTCTATCTCCTCCTAAGCATGTGGAAGCACAATCATTCATGCCTTAGCTGAATGATTCAGGCAGGACATGTGTGACCCACCTGCCTGACACACTGGAACCAACTGTCGGACACTTTGAAACCATCATCTGGACACTGTGGAAACAGGAGAATAAGGTCCAGTAGGAGCCAGAAGCACCTGCAGGACATGCCAGAACCACTTCACTCACATGGCAAAATCACCTGCTGGATACGCCAGAAACAGTTCACAGACACTCCAGAATCACATGCTGGGCAAGCCAGAACCAGCTCTCAGATATGCCAGAACCACGTGCTGGACACGCCAGAACCACCTCCCAGACAGACCTGAACCATCTGTTAGACACGCCTGAACCACCTGCTAGACACACCAGAACCACAGGCTGGACACGCCTGAACCACCTGCCAAACATGCCGGAGCCACCTGCTTGATTCCCCAGAACCACCTGCCAGACACGCCGAAACCACTTGCTGGATATGTGGGAACCCTGCCATTTGGACGCCAGAAAAGCCTGACATCCATGCTGGAACCACACGCCGGAAACTCTGGAACCACCAAACAGACATGCAGAACGACACACAAGACACACCAGAAGCACCCACTGGACACGCCAGAACTGCCTGTAACCACCCACCGGACACAATAGAACCATCACTCTGGCATGCCAGAACTGACTCCCGGCCATGCCACAAGCACTCAACGGACAGGCAGAAACCGTCTTCTGAATGTACCAGAACCACATGCCGGACACACCTGAACCACCTGCCAAGAACTCTGGAATCACCTGCTCGACTCACCGGAACCACCTGCTGGGTACACCAAAATCAGCTGCCGGCTACGCTGGAACCACTTGGTGGACACTCCGGAATCACATGCCGAGCATGCCGGAACCACCTCCCTGACAGACTGCAACCACCTGCCGGACGCGCCTGAACCACCTGCAGAGCACGACAGAACCACCTGCTCGACTTGCAGGAACCACCTACGGGAAAACTCACATAGAAAGGCAGGTCAAATGGCATTTCTTCCCAGCCCTTAACTCGCCACTTCAGAACTTCTGCTTCTGCCACAATTCCACCTTGCCAACCTGGCTCAGACGAAATGCCTACATCTTCCCCTGAAGCAACTGGGCTGAGTCCCAAAGGATTGAGCATCCACCTGCTTAGGAGGAGATAGACAATACCCTTTTTACAAACCACCGTTGTGCACTGGTAGAGAGAGTTTTGGAAAGCACCTATGTCAGAAAGGCCCCTTTGCTCTCAGCCATGCCCTCCATTGCTCTAGAGGTGGAAGGCACAAAGCACTGCCTCCATCCTTCAATGGGAAACAAGCCATAAACTGTCGTGCTTCCAGCTCTTTAGGAAGCTGACAAACAACTCGCTTTCCACAGTGCTGTTACAGCATATGGGGAAACTCTCATACAAAGGCAGCTCAAACGCCATTTCTTCCCAGCCCTTAACTCGCCACTTTAGGACTTCTGCTTCTGCTGCTATTCCACCTTGCCAACCCGGCTCAGATGAAATGCCTACATCTTCCCCTTAAGCAACTGGGCTGAGTCCCAAATGATTGAGCGTCCACGTGCTTAGGAGGCGATAGAGTGTATGCCTTTTTCCAACCACCATTTTGAACTGATGGAGAGAGTGTCAGAAAGCACCTATGTCAGAAAGACCCCTTTGCTCTCAGCCGTGCCCTCCATTGCTCTAGACGTGGAATGCACAATGCACTGACTCCACCCCTCAAGGGGCGACAAGCCACAGACCATCTTGCTTCCATCTCTTTAGGAAACTAAGAAAGAACTCGCATTCAACAGTGCTCTTTCTGTTTCCTGGCAACATCTCATACAAGGGCAGCTGAAACACCGTTTCTTTTCAGCCCTTAACACGCCGATTTGCAACTTCTGCTTGTGCCACATTTCCACCTTGCCAACCTGGCTCCAACGAAATGCCTACATCTTCCCCTTCAGCAATGGGGACGAGGCCCGGATGACTGTGCTTACACATGCTTAGGAGGAGACAGACAATAGGCTTTTTACAAACCGCCATTGTGCACTGGTGCAGAGAGAGTCAGAATGCACCTATGTCAGAACGGCACATTTACTCTCAGCCGTGCCCTCCATTGCTCTAAAGGTGGAAGGCACAAAGCACTGCCTCCATCCTTCAATGGGAGACAAGCCATAAACTGTCTTGCTTCCAGCTCTTTAGGAAGCTGAGAAAGACCTCGCTTACCACAGTGCTGTTACAGCATACGTAGAAACTCTCATACAAAGGCAGCTCAAACACCATTTTTTCCCAACCCTTAACTCGACACGTTAGAACTTCTGCTTCTGCGACAATTCCACCTTGCCACCCCGGCTCAGACAAAATGCCTACATCTTCCCCTGAAGCAACTGGGCTGAGTCCCAAAGGATTGAGCGTCCATGTGCTTAGGAGGAGATAGACAATATGCTTTTTACCAACCACCGTTGTGCACTGGTAGAGAGAGTGTCGGAAAGCACCTATGTCAGAAAGGCCCCTTTGCTCTCAGTCGTGCCGTCCATTGCTCTAGAGTTGGAAGTGACAAGGCACTGGCTCCACCCCTGAACGGTGTCAGAAAGCACCTATGGCAGAGAGCCCGATTTGCTCTCAGCCAGGCCCTCCATTGCTCTAGAGGTGGAAGGCACAGGTCACTGGCTCCACCCCTGAAGGGTGTCAGAAAACACCTATGGCAGAGAGTCCACATTGCTCTCAGCCATGCCATCCATTTCTCTAGAGGTGTAAGGCACAAAGCACAGCCTCCATCGTTCAATGGGAGACAAGCCATAAACTGTCCTTCTTCCACCTCTTTAGGAAGCTGAGAAAGAAGTCGCATTCCATAGTGCTCTTACGGTGTCCTGGGTACATCTCATACAAAGGCAGCTGAACGTCATTTCTTTTCAGCCCTAGCTCACCGATCTGCAACATCTGCATCTGCCACATTTCCACCTTGCCAACCTAGCTCAGACGAAATGCCCACATCTTCCCCTTAAGCAATGGGGACGAGGCCCGGAAGATTGTGCTTCCACATGCTGAGGAGGAGAGAGAGAATACGCTTTTAACAAACCGCCCTTGAGCAATGTTTGGGAGAGTGTCAAAAGCACCAATGTCAGAATGGCCCATTTACTCTCAGCCGTGCCATCCATTGCTCTAGAGGTGGAAGGAACAAGGCACTGGCTCCACCCCCTGAAGTATGTCAGAGAGCACCTATGGCAGAAAGACCCCTTTGCTCTCAGCCGTGCCCTCCATTGCTCTGCAGGTGGGAGGGACAAAGCACTGCCTCCATCCTTCAATGGGAGACAAGCCATAAACTGTCTTGCTTCCAGCTCTTTAGGAAGCTGACAAACAACTCGCTTTCCACAGTGCTGTTACAGCATATGGGGAAACTCTCATACAAAGGCAGCTCAAACGCCATTTCTTCCCAGCCCTTAACTCGCTGCTTTAGGACTTCTGCTTCTGCTGCTATTTCACCTTGGCAACCCGGCTCAGACGAAAATGCCTACATCTTCCCCTTAAGCAACTGGGCTGACTCCCAAACGATTGAGCGTCCACGTTCTTAGGAGGCGAAAGAGTGTATGCCTTTTTCCAACCACCATTGTGCACTGGTGGAAAGAGTGTCGGAAAGCACCTATGTCAGAAAGACCCCTTTGCTCTCAGCCGTGCCCTCCATTGCTCTAGATGTGGTATGCGCAATGCACTTGCTCCACCCCTCAAGGGGTGACAAGTCACAGACCACCTTGCTTCCATCTCTTTAGGAAGCTGAGAAAGAACTCGCTTTCAACAGTGCTCTTACAGCGTCCAGGGAACATCTCATACAAAGGCAGCTGAAACACCGTTTCTTTTCAGCCCTTAACTTGCCAATTTGGAACTTCTGCTTCTGCCACACTTCCACCTTGCCAACCCAGCTCCGACAAAATGCCTACATCTTCCCCTTCAGCAATGGGGGACGAGGCCTGTATGACTGTGCTTCCACATGCTTAGGAGGAGACAGACAATAGGCATTTTACACATCACCATTGTGCACTGGTGGAGAGAGACTCAGAAACCACCTATGTCAGAAAGGTCCCTTTTATCTCAGCCATGCCCTGAATTGCTCTACAGGAGGAAGGCACAATGCACGGGCTCTGGCTGCACCCCTCAAAGGCAGCTTAATGCCAGTTCTTCCAGCACTTCTCTGGCTGATCTGGAACATCTGCATCTGCCACATTTCCACCTTGCCAACCCTGCTCAGAGGAAATGCCTACAACTTCCCCTTAAGCAACGGGGATGAGGCCTGAATGATTGTGGTTCCACATGCTTAGGAGGAGACAGACAATAGGCTTTTAACCAACGACCCTTGTGCAATGGTTGGGAGAGAGTCAGAAAGCACCAATTTCAGAAAAGCTCCTTTACTCTCAGCCGTGCCCTCCATTGCTCTAGAGGTGGAAGGCACAAGCACTGTCTCCATCCTTCAATGGGAGACTAGCCATAAACTGTCTTGCCTCCACCTCTTTAGGAAGCTGACAAGCAACTTGCTTTCCACAGTCCTGTTACAGCAGACCAGGAACTTCTCATACAAAGGCAGCTCAAATAGCATTTCTTCCCAGCCCTTAACTCACAGTTTTAGAACTTCTGCTTCTGCCGCAATTCCACCTTGCCAACCTGGCTCAGACGAAATGCCTACATCTTCCCATTAAGCAACTTGGCTGAGTCCCAAATGATTCTGCAACCGTGTGCTTATCAGGAGATAGACAATACACTTTTCACCAACCACAGTTGAGCACTGGTGGAGAGAGTGTCGGAAAACACCTATGTCACAAAGGCCCCTTTCCTCTCAGCCTTGCCCTCCATTGCTCTAGCCGTGGAATGCACAATGCATTGGCTCCACCCCTCAAGGGGTGACAAGCCACAGACCATCTTTCTAACATCTCTTTAGGAAGCTGAGAACAAACTCACCTGTTGTATACAAAGGAATAATGCCCCTTAGATGCCAGAAAACCCTGGGAGACATGCCAAAAACACCCTCCACACACTCTCAAACCACCACACATTCATGCCAGAACAACCCAACAGGCACACCAGAAGCACCCACGTTGCATGCCAGAACCATTGCAACCACCTGCTGGACACAGTGGAACAACGATTCTGACATTGCAGAACCACCTCTTCAACATGCCAGCTGCACACAACAGACACGACAGAACCAGCTTCTAAATGTAGCACAACCACATGAAAGACACATTGGAAGCACTTGTTGGATATGATGCAAACAGGTGCCAGAAATGCTGAAGCCACCTGTGGAGTATGTCAGAACTGGGGGCCAGAAATGCCACAAATACCTGTCTTACAAGCCAGAGCCACTATCCCAAAAAGCAGGAAAGACCTGCCAGACACGCCAAAATCACCTGCCGGCTATGCCAGATCCACTTGGGGGACACTCTGGAATCACCTGCCGGGCATGCCGGCACCACCTCTCTGACGTGCCAGAATGGTGTGCCGGACACGCCAGAACCACCTACAGGACACACTGGAACCCCCTGCCGGCCACGCCTGAACTACTTGCCTAGCATGCTGGAACCACCTCCTGGACAGACCGGAACCACCTGCTGGAGATGCCTGAACTACCAGCTGAGCACACCGGAACCACCTAGTAGACTCTCTGGAACCACCTGCCAGACACGCCAAAATCACCTGCCGGCTACGCCACAACCACATGCTAGACAGTCTGGAATGACCTGCCGGGCATGCCAGAACCACCTCTCAGACATAACAGAAACATGTGCCGGACACCCCGGCACCACCTCCCACACAGACAGGAACCACCTGCCGAGCACTCCAGAACCACCTGCTCGACTCGCTGGAACCACCTGCCAGACACGCGAAAATCACCTGCTGGCGATGCCAGAACAACTTGGCGGACAGTCCTGAAACACCTGCCGGGCATGCCGGAACCACCTCTCAGACTTGCCATAAACACGTGCCTCACACGCCGGAACCACCTGCCGGCTATGCAAGAACGACTTGGTGGAAACTCCGGAATCACCTGCAGGGCATGCCGGAACCAACTCTCAGACATGCCAGAAACACATGCCGGACATGCTGGAACTACCTCCCAAACAGACTGGAAACACCTGGCGGACACACCAAAGTCACCGGCCGGCTATGCCAGAACCATGTGGTGGACACTTCGGAATCACCTGCTGGGCATGCAGGAACCACATCTCAGATGTGCCAGAACCACATGCCGGACACGCCGGAACCACCTGCTGAGCACGCCGGAACCACCTGCTCAAGTCGCCGGAACCACCTGCCAGACACGCCAAAATCACCTGCCAGCTATGCCACAACCACGTTGCACACAGTCAGGAATCACCTGAAGAACATGCCAGAACCAAGTCTGAGACATCTCAGAATGACGTGCAGCACATGCTGGAACCACATAACGGAAAGGCCGGAACCACCTGCCGGACACGCCTGAACCACCTGCCGGCTATGCCAGAATCACTTGGCATACACTCCGGAATCACCTGCCGGGCATGCCAAAACCACCTCTCAGACGTGCCAAACCACGTGCTGGACACGCCGGAACCACCTCCCGGACAGACTGGAACCAACTGCTGAACATGCCTGAACCACCTGCCGGCTACTCCAGAACCACTTGGTGGACACTCCGGAATCACCTGCCAGGCATGCCGGAACCACGTTTCAGACATGCCAGAACCACGTGCCAGAGACACCGGAACCACCTCCCTGACAGTCTGGAACCAACTGCCGACCACGCCTGAACCACCTGCCAAGCATGCCAGAACCACCTGCTCGACTCGCCGGAACGACCTGCCGGGCATGACACAATCACCTACCGGATATGCAAGAACCACTTGGTGGACACTCTGGAATCACCTGCTGGGCATGCTGGAACCACCTCTGAGATGTGCCAGAACCATGTGCTGGACTCGCCCGAACCACCTCCCGAGCACGCCGAAAAACCAGCACGACTTGCAGGAAGCACCTGCTTGACATGCCAAAATCACCTTCTGGCTATGCCAGAAACACTTGGCGGATACTCCAGAATCACCTGCTGGACACGCCGGAACCCCCTCCCGGAAAGACCAGAACCACCTGCCGGATGTGCCTGAACCACTTGCCGGCTATGCCAGAACCACTTGGCGGACACTCCGGAATCACCTGCTGGGCATGCCAGAACCATCTCTCAGACGTCTCAGAATGAAATGCCGGACATGCCTGAACCACCTCCCGGACAGACTGGAACCACCTCCCGGACATGCCTGAGCCACCTGCCGAGCACGCCAGAACCTCCTGCTCTACTCGCTGGAAACACCTGCCAAACATGCCAAAATCACCTGCCGGCTACGCCAGAACCACGTGGCAGACACTATGGAATGACATGCCAGGCATTCCGGAGCCACCTCTCAGAAATGCCAGATCCACATGGGGTACATGCCGGAACCACCTGCTGGCTACTCCACAACTATGTGGCAGACAGCCAGGAATCACCTGAAGGGCATGCCGGAACCACCTCTCAGGTGTACCAGAACCACGTGCTGGACACGCCAGAACCACGTCCTGGACAGACTGGAACCACCTAATGGACACGCCAGAACCAGCTGCTCAACTCGCAGTACCCACATGCCGGACAAGCCAAAATCAACTGCCGGCTACACCAGAACCACTTGCCTGACACTCCGGAGTCATCTGCGGGGCATGCCAGAACCACCTCTCAGACTTAACAGAACCACATACTGGAGATGCCGGAAGCACCTCCCGGACAGAGCAGAAGCACCTGACGGACACTCTGGAACACCCTGCTCAACTCGCCGGAACCACCTGCTGGACACGCAAAATCACCTGCTGGCTACACCAGAACCACTTGGCGGACACTCCGGAATCCCCTGCTGGGCATGCCAGAACCACCTCTCAGATGTACCAGAACCACGTGCTGGACACACTGGAAATACGTCCTGGACCGACTGAGACCACCGTCCAGACACACCTGAACCACCTGCTCGACTCGCAGGACCCACGTGCCGGACACTGCAAAATCACCTGCCGGCTACAGCAGAACCACATGCCGGACACTCCGGAATCACCTGCTGGGCATGCTGGAACCACCTCTCAGACGTGCCAGAACCACATGCCGGAGACGCCGGAAGCACCTGCCGAGCACGCCACAGCCACCTGCTCAACTTGCCGGAACCACCTGCTGGACATGGCAAAATCACCTGTCAGCTACACCAGAACCACTTGCCAGACACTCCGGAATCACCTGACGGGCATGTCAGCAAAACCTCTCAGACGTGCCCGAAGCACGTGCCGGACATGCAGGAACCACCTCCCAGACACACCAAAACCACCTGCCAGACTCGCCAGAACCACGTGCTAGACTCGCCGGATCCACCAGACGGACACGCCAAAATCACCTGCCGGCTATGCCAGAACCACTTGGCGGACACTCCAGAATCACCTGCCAGGCATGCCAGACCACTTTTCAGACATGCCACAACCACGTGCTGGAGATGCCGGAAGCACCTGTTGCGCATGCTGGAACCACCTGATCCACTCGCCAGAACCACCTGGCATACATGCCAAAATCAACGGCCGGCTACACCAGAACCACTTGGCGGACACTCCAGAATCACCTGCAGGGCATGCCGAACCACCTCTCAAATGTGCCTGAAGCACGTGCCAGACACACCGGAACCACCTACTGGACAGAACGGAACCACCTGCTCGACTCGCCAGAACCACCTGCTGGACATGCCAAAATCACCTGCCGGCTACGCCAGAACCACTTGGTGGACACTCCGGAATCAACTGCAGAGCATGCTGAACCACCTCTCAAACGTGGCAGAACCACGTGCCGGACACGCTGGAACCACCTCCCAGACAGAACGGAACCACCTGCCGAGCACGCCAGAGCCACCTGCCCGACTCGCTGGAACCACCTGCTGTACACGCCAAAATCACCTGCCGACTACGCCAGAACCACTTGGCAGATACTCCGGAACCACCTCCTTGAGAGACCGGAACCAACTGCTGGACCCACCTGAACCACCTGCCGAGCACGCGAGAACCACCTGCTCGACTTGCCGGAACCACATCCCAGATATGCCAAAATCACCTGCCGGTTATGCCAAACTACTTGGTGGACACTCCGGAATCACCTGCCGGGCATGCCTGAACCACCTCTCAGACATGCCAGAACCACGTGCCGGACACCCCAGAACCAGCTACCGGACAGACCGGAACCACCAGCAGGACATGTCGGAACCACCTGTCGAGAACGCCAGAGCCACCTGATCGACTTGCCAGAACCACATGCCGGATACGCCAAAATCAACTGCCCGCTATGCCAGAACCACGTGGCGGACAGTCTGGAATGACCTGCCGGGCATGCCAGAACCACCTCTCAGATGTACCAGAACCACGTGCCGGAGAAGCCAGAATCACCTCTCGGACAGAGCAGAAGCACCTGACGGACACGCCGGAACCCCTTGCTCGACTCGCCGGAACCACCTGCTGGACACGCAAAATCACCTGCCAGCTATGCCAGAACCACTTGGCGGACACCCAGGAATCACCTGCTGGGCATGCCAGAACCAACTCTCAGACGTGCCTGAACCACATGCTGGACACGCCGGAACCACATGCCGAGCACGCAGGAGCCACCTGCTCGAATCGCCAGAACCACCTGCCGGACACGGCAAAATCACCTGCTGGCTACACCAGAACCACTTGCCAGACACTCTGGAATCACCTGCCGGGCATGCCAGCACAAACTCTCAGACGTGCCAGAAGCATGTGCCAGACACTCTGGAACCACCTCCAGGACAAACTGGAACCAACTGCCAAACTCGCCGGAGCCACCTGCTTGACTCGCCGGACCCACCTGCTGGACACGCCAAAATCACCTGTCGGCTACGTGAGAACCACTTGGCGGAGACTCCAGAATCAGCTGCCGAGAATGCCGGTACAACCTCTCAGACGTGCCAGGACCACGTGCTGGACACTCCGGAACCACCTGCTGAGCATTCTGGAACCACCTGATCCACTCAGCAGAACCACCCGCCGAACATGCCAAAATCACCTGCCGGCTACGCCAGAACCAATTGGAGGACACTCCGGAATCACCTGTCAGGTCTGCTGGAACCACCAATCAGACGTGGGAGAACCACATGCCAGACACACCGCAACCACCTCCCGGAGAGTCCGGAACCACATGCCGGACCCGCCTGAGCCACCTGCCGAGCACGCCGGAATCACCTGCTCGACTCACTGGAACCACCTGTGGGACACGCCAAAATCACCTGCCAGCTACACCAGAAACACTTGCTGGACACTTTGGTATCACCCGCCGGGCATGCCGGAACCACCTCTCAGATGTGCTAGAGGTACGTGCCGGAGACCCCGGAAGCACCTGCCAAGCATGCCGGAACCACCTGCTTGACTCACAGGAACCTCCTGCTGGACATGCCAAAATCAACTGCCAGCTATGCCAGAACCACGTGGCGGACAGTCCGGAATCACCTGTCGGGCATGCCAGAATCTCCTCTCAGACGTGCCAGAACCACATGCGGGACATGCCGGAACCACCTACCAGAAAGAATGGAACCAGCTGCCAAGCACGCCGAAGCCACCTGCTCAACTCGCCGGAACCACCTGCCGGACATGCCAAAATCACCTGCCGACCACGCCAGAACCACTTGGCAGATACTCCGGAACCACCTCCTTGAGAGACCGGAACCAACTGCTGGACCCGCCTGAACCACCTGTCGAGCACGCCAGAACCACCTGTTTGAATTACTGGAACCACATCCCAGACATGCCAAAATCACCTGCCGGCTATGCCAAACTACTTGGCGGACACTCCGGAATCACCTGCCGGGCATGCCTGAACCACCTCTCAGACGTGCCAGAACCATGTGCCGGACACCCCGGAACCACCTACTGGACAGACCGGAACCACCTGCAGGACACGCCGGAACCACCTTCCCAGCACGCCAGAGCCACCTGCTAGACTTGCTGGAACCACCTGCCGGACACCCCAAAATCAACTGCCCACTATGCCAGAACCACATGGTGGACAGTCTGGAATCACCTGCCAGGCATGCCAGAACCAACTCTCAGACGTACCAGAACCACATGCCGGAGACGTCAGAAGCACCTCCTGGACAGAGCGGAAGCACATGACGGACATGCCGGACTCGCCGGAACCACCTGCCGGACACGCAAAATCACCTGCCGGCTACGCCAGAACCACTTGGTGGACACTCCAGAATCACCTGCTGGGCATGCTGGAACCACCTCTCAAATATACCAGAACCACGTGCTGGACATGCTGGAACCACATCCTGGACTGACTGGAACCACCGTCCGGACATGCCTGAACCACCTGCCGAACACGAAGGAACCACCTGCTCGACTCGCAGGACCCACATGCCGGACACTGCAAAATCACCTGCCGGCTACGCCAGAACCACTTGCCGGACACTCCGGAATCACCTGCTGGACATGCTGGAACCATCTCTCAGAGGTGCCAGAACCACGTGCTGGAGACACTGGAAGCCCCTGCCGAGCATGCCACAGCCAGCTGCTCGACTCGCCGGAACCACCAGCCTGACACAGCAAAAGCACCTGCTGGCTACACCAGAACCACTTGCCGGACACTCCGGAATCATCTGCTGGGCATGCCAGCAAAACCTCTCAGTCGTGCCCGAAGCATGTGCGGGACATGCAGGAACCACCTCCCGGATAGACCGGAACCACCTGCCAGACACGCCGGAACTACCTGCTCGACTCGCTGGAACCACGTGACAGACACGCGAAAATCACCTGCTGGGTACGCCAGAACCACTTGGCAGACACTCCAGAATTACCTGCGGGGCATGCCAGAACCACCTCTCAGATGTGCCACAACCACGTGTCGGAGACGCCGGAAACACCTGCTGCGCGTGCAGGAACCACCTGATCCACTCGCCAGACCCACCTGCCGGACACGCCAAAATCACCTGCCAGCTATGCCAGAACCACTTGGCGGACAAGCCGGAATCATGTGCTGGACACGCCGGAACCACCTCCCGGACAGACTGGAACCACCTGCCAGACATTCCGGAACCACCTGCTCGACTCGCCAGAACCACCTGCCAGACACGCGAAAATCACTTGCCGGGTACGCCAGAACCACTTGGCGGACACTCCAGAATCACCTGCTGGGCATGCTGGAACCACCTCTCAGACGTGCCAGAACCACATGCCGGACACGCCGGAACCACCTGCCGAGCATGCTGATGCCACCTGCTCGAATCGCCGGAGCCACCTCCCGGACACGCCAAAATCAACTGCCTGCTATGCCAGAACCAAGTGGCGGACAGTCCGGAATCACCTGCTGGGCATGCCAGAACCACCTCTCAGACATCCCAGAACCACGTGCCAGAGACGCCGGAAGCAACTCCCGGAGAGATCGGAAGCACCTGATGGACACGCCGGAACCACCTGCTCGATGCGCCGGAACCACCTTCAGGACACGGCAAAATCACCTGCCAGCTATGCCAGAACCACTTGGCGGTCACTCCGGAATTACCTGCCGTGCATGCCGGAACCACCTTTCAGACGTACCAGAACCACATGTTCTACACACTGGAACCACGTCCATGACCGACTGGAACCACCGTCCGGACACGCCTTAACCACGTGCCGAGCACGCCGGAGCCACCTGCTCGACTCGCTGGAACCACCTGCCAGACAGGCCAAAATCACCTGCCGGCTACACCAGAACCACTTGGCAGACACTATGGAACCACCTACTTGACAGACGGGAACCACCTGCCGGAAATTCCTGAACCACCTGCCGAGAATACTGGAACCAGGTGCTCGACTTGCTGGAACCACCTGCCGGACACGCCAAAATCAACTGCTGGCTATGCCAGAACCACGTGGCGGACAGTCCGGAATCACCTGTCGGGCATGCCAGAACCACCTCTCAGACGTACCAGAACCACGTACCGGACAAGCTAGAACCATGTACTGGACAGACTGGAACCACCTGCCGGCCACGCCTGAGCCACCTGCTGAGCTCGCCATAAGCACCATCTCGACTCGCCGGAACCACCTACCAGACATGCCAAAATCACCTGCAGGCTACGCCAGAACCACTTGCCTGACACTCCGGAATCACCTGCCGGCATGTTGAAACCACCTCTCAGATGTGCCAGAAGCACGTGCCGGACACGCTGGAGCCACCTCCCGGACAGACCGGAACCACCTGCCAGACACACCTGAAGCACACGCTGAGCAAGCTGGAACCACCTGCTCAACTGGCCGGAATCACCTGCCAGACATGGCAAAATCACCTGCCAGATACACCAGAACCACTTGCTGGACACTCCGGAATCACCTGCCGGGCATGCCAGCAGAACCTCTCAGACGTGCCCAAAGCACATGCCGGACATGCAGGAACCACCTCCCGGACAGACCGGAACCACCTGCTCAACTCGCAGGAACCACGTGCCAGACACGCGAAAATCACCTGCCGGGCATGCCAGAACCACTTGGCTGATACTCCAGAATCACCTGCAGGGCATGCCTGAACCACCTGTCAGATGTGTCACAACCATGTGCTGGAGACGCCGGAAACACCTGCTGCGTGTGCCAGAACCACCTGATCCACTCGGCGGACCCACCTGCCGGACACGCCAAAATCACCTGCCGGCTACGCCAGAACCACTTGGCGGACAAGCCAGAATCACATGCCGGACACTCCGGAACCTCCTCCCGGACAGACCGGAACCACCTGCCGGACATGCCGGAACCACCTGCTCGACTCGCCGGAACCACCTGCCAGACAAGCGAAAATCACGTGACAGGTACGCCAGAATCACCTGCAGGGCATGCCAAACCACCTCTCAAACGTGCAAGAAGCATGTGCCGGACACACCGGAACCACCTACCGGACAGACCGGAACCATTTGCCGAGCATGCCGGAGCCACCTGCCTGACTCGCCGGAACCACCTGCCAGACACGCCAAAATCACCTGCCGGCTATGCCAGAACCACTTGGCAGATACTCCGGAGCCACCTCCTTGAGAGACCGGAACCAACTGCTGGACCCGTCCGAACCACCTGCCGAGCAAGCCAGAACTACCTGCTTGACCTGCCGGAACCACCTCCCGGACACGCCAAAAATCACCTGCCAGCTATGCCAAACTACTTGGCGGACACTCCGGAATCACCTGTCGGGCATGCCGGAACCACCTCTCAGACATGCCAGAACCACGTGCCGGACACCCCACCCACATGCCAGACACGCCGGAACCACCTGCCGAGCACGCTGGAGCCACCTGCTCGAATCGCCGGAACCACCTCCTGGACATGCCAAAATCAACTGCCCGCTATGCCAGAACCAAGTGGCGGACAGTCGGGAATCACCTGCCGGGCATGCCACAACCACCTCTCAGAAAATCCAGAACCATGTGCCGGAGACGCCGGAAACAACTCCCGGAGAGATCGGAAGCATCTGACGGACACGCCGGAACCACCTGCTCGACTCGCCGGAACCACCTGCCGGATACGCCAAAATCACCAGCCAGCTACGCCAGAACCACTTGCCGGACACTCCGGAATCACCTGCCGGGCATGGCGGAACCACCTCTAAGACACGACAGAAGCACGTGCCGGACACGCCGGAACCACCTCCCAGACAGACTGGAACCACCTGCCAGACACGCAGGAACCAGCTGCCAAGCAAGCTGGAACCACCTGCTCGACTTGCTGGAACTACAGTAGGACACGCAAAATCACCTGCCGGTTACACCAGAACCACTTGGTGGACACTCCGTAATCACCTGCCAGGCATGCCGCAACTACCTCTCAGACATGCAAGAAGCACGTGCCAAAGACACCGGAAGCACCTGCAGAGCATGCCGGAACCACCTGCTCGACTCCCTGGAAGCACCTGCCGGACACTCCCAAATCACATGCCGGCTACGCCAGAACCACTTGGCGAACTCTCTGGAATCATCTGCCTGGCATGCCGGAACCACCTCTCAGACGTGCCGGAACGACGTGCCGGACACGCAGGAACCACCTCCCGGACAGACCGGAACCACATACCGGACCTGCCTGAACCACCTGCCAAGCACTCCGGAACCACCTGATTGAGTCACCAGAATCACCTGCCGGCTATGCCACAACCACTTGTCAGACTCTCCGGGATCACCTGGCGGGCATGCTGGAACCACCTCTCAGACGTGCCAGAATCATGTACCTGACACGCTGGAACCACATCCCAGACAGACCGGAACAACCTGCCGGACCCACCTGAACGACCTGCCGGGCACGGCGGAACCACCTGCTTGACACGCCAGAACCACCTGCCGGACACGCCAAAATCACCAGCTGGCTACGCCAGAACCACTGGTCGGACACTCCGCAATCACCTGCCGTGCATGCCGGAACCAAATCTCAGATGTGCCAGAAGCACATGCCGGAGAAGCTGGAAGCACCTGCCGAGCATGCCAGAAGTACCTGATCCACTCCCCAGAACCACCTGCCGGACACGCCAAAATCACCTGCCGGCTATGCCAGAACCACAGGCCGGAGACGCTGGAAGCACCTGCCGAGCTTGCCGGAATCACCTGCTCGACATGCCAGAACCACATGCTGGACACACCAAAATCACCTGTCGGCTACGGCAGAACCACTTGGCGGACACTCCGGAATCACCTGCCGGGCATGCCAGAACCACCTCTCAGACGTGCCGGAAGCACGTGCTGGACACACTGGAAGCACCTACCGGACAGACCGGAACCACCTGCCAGACATGCCGGAACCAACTGCTGAGCACGCCAGAGCCACCTGCTCGACTCGCTGGAACCACCTGTTGGACACACCAAAATCAACTGCCGGCTATGCCAGAACCACGTGGCGGACAGTCCGGAATCACCTGCCAGGCGTGTGGGAACCATCTCTCAGACGTACCAGAACCACGTGCTGGACATGCGGGAACCACGACCTGGACAGACTGGAACCACCTGCTGGACACACTTGAACCACCTGCCGAGCACACCGGAACCACCTGCTCGACTCGCAGGACCCACCAACCGGACAAGCCAAAATCACGTGCCGGCTATGCGAGAACCACTTGCGGGACATACTGGAATCACCTGCCGGGCATGCAGGAACCACCTCTCAGACGTGGCAGAACCACGTGCCGGACACGACAGGACCACCTACTGGACAGACCGGAAGCACATGCCGGACACGTCAGAACCACCTGCTGAGCACGCTGGAGCCACCTGCTCGACTCGCTGGAACCACCGGCTGGACATGCCAAAATCACCTGACGGCTACGCAAGAACCATTTGGTGGACAATCCGGGATCACATGCCGGGCATGATGGAACCACCTCTCAGACATGCCAGAACCACGTGCCGGACACCCTGGAACTACCTACCGGACCGCCTGGAACCACATGCTAGACATGCCGGAACCACCTGCCGAGCACGCTGGAGCCACCTGCTCGAATCGCCGGACCACCTGCTGGACACACCAAAATCAACTGCCCGCTATGCCAGAACCAAGTGGCGGACAGTCCGGAATCACCTGCCGGGCATGCCAAGACCACCTCTCAGACAATCCAGAACCACATGCTGGAGATGCTGGAAGCAACTCCCGGACAGAGCGGAAGTACCTGACAGACACGCCGGATCCACCTGCTCAACTCACCGGAACCATCTGCCAGACACGCCAAAATCACCTGCCAGATACGCCAGAACCACTTGGCAGACACTCCGGAACCACCTCCTGGACAGACCAGAACCACTTGCCGGACATTCATGAGCCACCTGCCGAGCATACTGGAACCAGGTGCTCGACTAGCCAGAACCACCTGTTGGACACGCCAAAATCACCTGCCAGCTATGCCAGAACGACTTGCCGGACACTCTGGAATCACCTTTCGGGCATGCTGGAACCACCTCTCAGACGTGCCAGAACCACATGCCAGAGACGCCAGAAGCACCTGCGGAGCATGCAGGAACCACCTTATCCACTCCCCAGAACCACCTGCAGGACATGCCAAAATCACCTGTCGGCTACGGCAGAACCACTTGGCGGACACTCCAGAATCACCTGCAGGGCATGCTGGAACCACCTCTCAGACGTGCCGGAAGCATGGGCCAGACACCCCGGAACCACCTACCGGACAGACTAGAACCACCAGCCAGACATGCCGGAACCACCAGCCAAGCACGCCGGAGCCACCTGCTCGACTTGCTGGAAACACCTGCCGGACATGCCAAAATCACCTGCCGGCTATGCCAGAACCACTTGGCGGACACTCAGGAATCACCTGCCGGGCATGCCGGACCCACCTCTCAGACGTACCAGAACCATGTGCCGGACATGCCAGAACCACGTCCTGGACAGACTGGAACCAACTGCCAGACATGCCTGAACCACCTGCCAAGCATGCCGGAACCACCTGCTCGACTCCCTGGAAGAACCTGCTGGACACGCCCAAATCACATGCTGTCTGTGCCAGAACCACATGGCGGACTCTCTGGAATCACCTGCCAGGCATGCCGGAACCACCTCTCAGTAGTGCCGGAACGACATGCCGGAACGACATGCTGGACACGCAGGAACCACCTCCTGGACACACAGGAACCACATGCCGGACCCGCCTGAACCACCTGCCGAGCACGCCGGAACCACCTGCTCGACTTACCCGAACCACCCACCGGACACACCAAAATCACCTGCCGGCTACGCCACAACCACTTGTCGGACTCTCCGGGTTCACCTGGCGGGCATGCTGGAACCACCTCTCAGACGTGCCAGAACCATGCGCCTGACACGTCGGAACCACATCCCGGACAGACCGGAACAACCTGCCGGACCCACCTGAACGACCTGCCGGGCACGGCAGAACCACCTGCTTGACTCGCCAGAACCACCTGCAGGACACGCCAAAATCAACTGCCGGCTAAGCCAGAACCACTTTTCGGACTCTCGGGGATCACCTGGCGGGCATGCCGGAACCACCTCTAAGACGTGCCGGAACCAAGTGCCGGACACGCCATAACCACCTCCCAGACAGACCGGAACCACCTGCTGGACCTGACTGAACGACCTGCCGAGCACGCCGGAACAACCTGCTCGACTCACAGTACCCACTTACCGGACATGCCAAAATCACATGATGGCTGCGCCAGAATCACGTGTCGGACATTCCGGAATCACCTGCCAGGAATGCCGGAACCACATCTAAGACATGCCACAACCACGTGCCAGAGACTCTGGAAGCACCTGCCGAGCTCACCAGAACCACCTTCTTGACTCACTGTAACCACCTGCCTGAAAAGCCAAAATCACCTGCCAGCTACGCCAGAACCACTTGCCGGACACTCCGGAATCACCTGCTGGGCATGCAGGAACCACCTCTCAGACGTGCCAGAAACTTGTGCTGGAGTCGCTGGAAGCACCTGCCGAGCAAGCCGGAACCACCTGCTCAACTCCCAGGACCCACATACCGGAGACACCAAAATCACCTGCCGGCTACGCCAGAACGACTTTCCGGACATTCCGGAATCACCTGCCGGGCATGCTGGAACCACCTCTCAGACGTGCCAGGACCACAAGCCGGACGCCGGAAGCACCTGCCGAGAATGCCAGAAGTACCTGATCCACTCCACAGAACCACCTGCCGGACATGCCAAAATCACCTGCCGGCTACACCAGAACCACTTGGCGGACACTCCGGAATCACCTGCCAGGCATGCCGAAACCACCTCTCCGACGTGCCAGAAGCACGTGCCGGACACGCAGGAACCACCTCCCAGACAGACCAGAACCACCTGCCAGACATGCGGGAACAACCTGCTCGACTCGCCAGAACCACCGCTGGACACGCAAAATCACCTGCCGGCTATGCCAGAACCACTTGGCGGACACACTGGAATCACCTACCGAGCATGCCAGAACCACCTGTCAGACATGCCAGAACCACGTGACAAAGCCACCGGGAGCACCAGCCGAGCACGCCGGAATCACATGCTCAATTTGCTGGAAGCACCTGCTGGACACACCCAAATCACATGTCGGCTATGCCAGTACCACTTGGTGGACTCTCTGCAATCACCTGCCAGGAATGTCGGAACCACCTCTCAGACATGGCCGGAACCACATGCCGGACAAGCCAGAACCACCTCCCGGCCAGACCGGAACCACCTGCCGGACCCGCCTGAACCACCAGCTGAGCACGCCGGAACCACCTGCTCGACTAGCCAGAACCATCTACCGGACACGCCAAAATCAACTGCCGGCTATGCCAGAACCACTTGTTGGACTCTCTGGGATCAACAGGCGGGCATGCCGGACCCACCTATCAGACGTGCCAGAACCAAGTGCTGGACACGCCGGAACCACCTCCTGAACATACCTGAACCACCTGCCGGACCTGCCTGAACCACCTGCCGAGCACGCCAGAACCACCAGCTGTACATGCGAAAATCACCTTCCGGCTAGGTCAGAATCACTTGGAGGACGCTCCGGGATCACCTGCTGGGCATGCCAGAACCACCTCTCAGACGTGCTAGAACCATGTGGGGGACAGTCCGGAATCCCCTGCCTGGCATGCCGGAACCACCTCTGACACGTACCAGAATGACGTGCTGGACACGCTGGAATCACCTGCTGAGCACGCTGGAACCATCTGCTCGACTCCCAGGACCACCTGCTGGACAAGCCAAAATCACCTGCCGGCTACGCCAGAACCACTTGCAGAACATTCTGGAATCACCTGCCGGGCATGCCAGAACCACCTCTCAGACGTGCCAGAACCACGAGCCGGAGATGCCGGAAACACCTGCTGAGAATGCCGGAAGAACCTGATCCACTCCACAGAACCACCTGCCGGACACGCCAAAATCACCTGCCGGATACGCAAGAACCACTTGGCAGACACTCCGGAATCACCTGCCGGGTATGCCCGAACCACCTCTCAGATGTGCCAGAACCACATGCTGGACACGCCGGAACCACCTCCTGGACATACCGGAACCACCTGCCAGACCTGCCTGAACCACATGCCGAGCACGCCGGGACCACCTGCCGGACATACCAAAATCACCTCCCGGCTATGCCAGAAGCACTTGGAGGACTCTCCGGGATCACCTGCCGCGCATGCCAGAACCAAATCTCAGACGTGCTAGAACCACGTGGGGGACAGTCCGGAATCACCTACGGGCATGCCGGAACCACCTCTGAGACGTACCAGAACCGCGTGCCGGACAAGCTGGAACCACGTCCTGGACATACTGGAACCACCTGCCGGACACGCCTGAACCACCAGCCGAGCACACTTGAAACCACCTGCTCGACTAGCCAGAACCACCTACCGGACACCTCCAAATCACATGCCGGCTATGCCAGTACCACTTGGCGGACTCTCTGAAATCACCTGCCGGGCATGCCGGAACCACCTCTCAGACGTGCCGGAACCACGTGCCGGACACGTCAGAACCACCTCCCGGACACGCCAGAACCACCTCCCGGACAGACCGGAACCACCTGCTGGACCCGCCTGAACCACCAGCCGAGCATGCCAGAACCACCTGCTCGACTCGCCAGAACCGCCTACCGGACACGCCAAAATCACCTGCCGGCTAAGCCAGAACCACTTGTCAGACACTCCAGAATCACATGGTGGGTGTGCCGGAGCCACTTCTCAGACGTGCCAGAACCATGTGCCGGACATTCCGGAACCACTTACCGGACAGAACGGAACCACCTGCCGGACCATTCTACATGCAAAATCACCTGCCGGCCCTGCCAGAACCACTTGGTGGACACACCTGAATCACCTGCCGGGCATGCCGGAACCACCTCTCAGACGTGCCAGAACCATGGGCCAAAGACACCAGGAGCACCAGCCGAAAACGCCGGAACCACCTGCTCAACTCACTGGAAGCACCTGCTGGACATACCGGAACCACCTGCCGGACCTTCCTGAACAACCTGCAGAGCACAGCACAACCACCAGCCGGACACGCCAAAATCACCTGCTGGCTACACCAGAATCACTTGGAGGACTCTCCGGGATCACCTGCCGGGCATGCCGGAGCCACCTCTCAGACGTGCTAGAACCACGTGGGGTCAGTCCGGAATCACCTGCCGGGCATGCCGGAACCACCTCTCAGACGTGCCAGAACCACGTGCCGGACATGCCGGAACCACGTCCTGGACAGACTGGAACCACCTGCCGGACAGCCTGAACCACCTGCCGAGCACGCCGGAACCACCTGCTTGACTCGCAGGACCCACTTACTGCACACGCTAAAAACACATGCTGGCTGCGCCAGAACCACTTGTCGGACACTCCGGAATCACCTGCCAGGCATGCCGGAACCACATCTCAGACATCCCACAACCACGTGCCAGAGACTCTGGAAGCACCTGCCGAGCTCACTGGAACCACCTTCTCGACTCGCCAGAACCACCTGCCGGACATGCGAAAATCACCTGCCGACTACGCCAGAACCACTTGCCAGACACTCCAGAATCACCTGCCGGGCATGCCGGAACCACCTCTCAGACGTGCCAGAACCACGTGGCAGAGAGTCCGGAATCACCTGCCGGGCATGTCAGAACCACCTCTCAGACGTCCTCGAAGCACGTGCCGGAGACGCCGGAAGCACCTGCTTAGCACGCCACAACCACCTCCCAGACAGACAGTAACCACCTGCTGGACATGCCGAAACCACCTCCCGGAGAGCCAGGAACAACCTGCTGGACATGCCTGAACCACCAGCCCAGCTTGCCAGAACCACCTGCTTGAATCACCAGAAACACCTGCTGGACACGCAAAAATCTCCGGCGAACTACGCCAGAACCACGTGGGGGACAGTCCGGGATCACCTGCCAGGCATGCTGGAACTACCTCTCAGACCTGCCAGAACCATGTGCGGGACACGCCGAAAGCACCTACAGGACAGAGTGGAACCACCTGCCCAAAACGCCTGAACCATGTGCCGAGCCCACTGGAACCACCTGCTCGACTCGCCAGAACCACCAGCCCAACTCGCCCAAATCACAAGCCGGCTACGCCAGAACCACTTGTTGGACACTCCGGAATCACCTGCTGGGCATGCGGGAACCATATCTCAGACGTGCCAGAAGCACATGCCGGAGACGCCGGAAGCACCTGACGAGCATGCCTGAACAACCCAATCCACTCCCAAAAACCACCTGCCGGACATGCCAAAATCACCTGCCGGCTATGCCAGAACCACTTGGCGGACACTCAGGAATCACCTGCCGGGCATGCCGGACCCACCTCTCAGACGTATCAGAACCATGTGCCGGACAAGCCAGAACCACGTCCTGGACAGACTGGAACCACCTGCCGGACACGCCTGAACCACCTGCCGACCATGCCAGAAGCACCTGCTTGACTCACCGGAATCACCTGCTGGACATGCCAAAATCATCTGCCGGCTATGCCACAACCACTTGGCAGACACTCCAGAATCACCTGCAGGGCATGTGGAACCACCTCTCAGACATGTCAGAACCATGTGCCAAAGACACCGGAAGCACCTGCCCAGCCGGCCGGAACCACCTGCTCGACTCTCCAGAACAACCTGCCGGACATGCCAAAATCACCTGCCGGCTACGCCACAACCAATTTGCAGACTCTCTGGAATCACCTGCCGGGCATGATTGAACCACCTCTCAGACGTGCCAGAACCATGTGCGGGACACGCCGAAAGCACCTACAGCACAGACCGGAACCACCTGCCGGACATGCCTGAACCACCTGACGAGCACGCCGTAACCACCTGCTTGACTCGCCAGAACAACCTGCCGGACACACCAAAATCACCTGACGGCTAGGCCAGAACCACTTGTCGGACACTCCGGAATCACCTGTCGGGCATGCCAGAACCACCTCTGAGACGTGCCAGAACCACGTGCTGGACACGCCGGAATCACCTCCCGGACAGACCGGAACCACCTGCCAGACCGGCCTGAACCACTTGCCGAGCACGCTGGAACCACCACCTCGACTCGCTGGAACCACCTCCCGGACATGCCAATATCACCTGTTGGCTACTCCAGAGCCACTTGCCCGACACTGTAGAATCATCCACTGGGCATGCCGGAAACACCTCTCAGACGAGCTAGAAGCACGTGCCGGAGATGCCGGAAGCACCTGCTGAGCACGCCACAACCACCTCCCGGACAGACAGGAACCACCTGCTGGACACACTAAAATCACCTGCTGGCTACACCAGAACCACATGGGGGACAGTCCAGGATCACCTGCCGGGCATGCCGGAACCACCTCTCAGACGTGTCAGAACCACGTGCCGGACATGCCGGAACCATGTCCTGGACAGACTGGAAACACCTGCTGGACACGCCTGAATCACCTGCCGAGCACGCCAGAACCACCTGCTCGACTCGCAGGACCCACTTACCAGACATGCCAAAATCACATGCCGGCTGCTCCACTACCACTTGCCGGAAACTCCGGAAGAACCTGCCGGGCATCCCAGCACAACCTCTCAGACATGCCAGAAGCACGTGCCGGACACGCCGGAACCACATCCTGGACAGACCAGAACCAACTGCCAGACTCGCCAGAACCACCTGCTCGACGAGCCGGAACCACCGCCCGACACGCAAAATCACCTGCCGGCTGCGCCAGAACCACTTGTCGGACTCTCCAGGATCACCTGTCAGGCATGCCGGAACCACCTCCCGGACATACCGGAAACACCTGCCAGACCTGCCTGAACCACCTGCCGAGCACGCCGGAACCACCAGCCAGACACGCCAAAATCACCTGCCAGCTATGCCAAAATCACTTGGAGGACTCTCCAGGATCACCTGCCGGGCATGCCAGAACCACCTCTCAGACGTGCTGGAACCATGTGTGGGACAGTCCGGAATCACCTGCCGTGCATGCCGGAACTACCTCTGAGACGTGCCAGAACCACGTGCCGGACATGCCGGAACTTCATCCAGGACAGACTATAACCACCTGTTGGACGCGCCTTCTGCACCTGCCGAGCTTGCCAGAAACATCTGCTTGACTCCCGGGAACCACCTACGGGGAAACTGTCATAGAAATGCAGGTCAAACGGCCTTTCTTGCCAGCCCTTAACTCGCCACTTTAGAACTTCTGCTTCTGCCACAATTCCACCTTGCCAACCTGGCTCAGACGAAATGCCTACCTCTTCCCCTGAAGCAACTGGGCTGACTCCCAAAGGACTGAGCGTCCACCTGCTTAGGAGGAGATAGACAATATGCTTTTTACAAACCACCGTTGCACACTGGTGGAAGAGTGTCAGAAAACACCTATGTCAGAAAGGTCCCTTTGATCTCAGCCGTGCCCTGAATTGCTCTAGAGGAGGAAGGCACAATGCACTGGCTCTGGCTCCACCCCTCAATGGCAGACGAACCACAAACCTTTTTGCGTCCAGCTCTTAGGAATGCTGAGAAAGAGCTCGCATTCCACAGTGCTCTTAGAGCATCCAGGGAACATCTCATACAAAGGCAGCTGAACGCCGTGTCTTCCAGCACTTCACTCGCCGATCTGGAACATCTGCATGTGCCACATTTCCACCTTGTCAACCCGGCTCAGATGAAATGCATACATCTTCCCCTTAAGCAACTGGGCTGACTCCCAAATGATTGAGCGTCCACATGCTTAGGAGGCGATAGACTGCACGCCTTTTTCCAACCACCATTGTGCACTGGTGGAGAGAGTGTCGGAAAGCAGCTATGTCAGAAAGACCCATTTGCTCTCAGCCGTGCCCTCCATTGCTCTAGACGTGGAATGCACAATGCACTGACTCCACCCCTCAAGGGGCGACAAGCCACAGACCATCTTCCTTCCATCTCTTTAGGAAGCTGAGAAAGAACTCGCTTTCAACAGTGCTCTTTCTGTGCCATGGCAACATCTCATACAAAGGCAGCTGATATGCCGTTTCTTTTCAGTGCTTAACTCGCCGATTTGGAACTTCTGCTTCTGCCACATTTCCACCTTGCCAACCCGGCTCAGACGAAATGCCTACATCTTCCCTTCAGCAACGGGGATGAGGCCCAGATGATTGTGCTTCCACATGCTTAGCAGGAGCAGACAATAGGCTTTTTACAAACCGCCATTGTGCACTGGTGCAGAGAGTGTCAGAATGCACCTATGTCAGAAAGGGCCCTTTGCTCTCAGCCGTGCCCTCCATTGCTCTAGAGGTGGAAGGCACAAAGCACTGCCTCCATCCTTCAATTGGAGACAAGCCATAAAATTTCTTGACTCCAGCTCTTTAGGACATCTCATACAAAGGCAGCTGAATGCCGTGTCTTTGCAGCCCTTAACTTGCCAATCTGCAACATCCGCTTCTGCCGCATTTCCACCTTGCCAACCCGGCTCAGATGAAATGCCTACATCTTCGCCTTGAGCAATGGGGATGAGGCCCGGATGATTGTGGTTCCACATGCTGAGGAGGAGACAGACAATAGGCTTTTAACTAACCACCCTTGTGCAATGGTTGGGAGAGTGTCAGAAAGCACCAATGGCAGAAAGACCCCTTTACTCTCAGCCGTGCCCTCCATTGCTCTAGAGCTGGAAGGCACAAAGCACTGCCTCCATCCTTCAATGGGAAACAAGCCATAAACTGTCATGCTTCCAGCTCTTTAGGAAGCTGACAAACAACTCGCTTTCCACAGTGCTGTTACAGCATACGAGGAAACTCTCATACAAAGGCAGCTCAAATGCCATTTCTTCAAAGTACTTAAATCGTAGCTTTAGGACTTCTGCTTCTGCTGCAATTCCACCTTGCCAACCTGGCTCAGATGAAATGCCTACATCTTCCCCTTAAGCAACTGTGCTGAGTCCCAAATGATTGTGTAACCATGTGCTTAGCAGGTGATATACAACACGCTTTTCACCAAACACAGTTGAGCACAGGTAGAGAGAGTGTCAGAAAGCAGCTATGTCAGAAAGGCCCCTTTCTTCTCAGCCTTGGCCTCCATTGCTCTAGACGTGGAATGCACAATGCATTGGCTCCACCCCTCAAGGGGCAACAAGCCACAGACCATCTTTCTTCCAACTCTTTAGGAAGCTGAGAACAAACTCACCTGACGTATAGAAAGGAATCATGCCCCTTAGATGCCAGAAATCCCTGAGAGACATGCCAAAAACACCCTCCTCACACTCTTAAAGAACCACACATTCATGCCAGAACGACCCAACAGGCACACCAGAAGCACCGACGTTGCATGCCATAACCACCTGTAACCACCTGCTGGACACAGTGGAACAACGATTCTGACACTGCAGAACCATCTCTTCAACCTGCCAGCTGCACACAACAGACACGACAGAACAAGATTCCAAACGTAGCACAAACACATGCCAGACACATTGGAAACACCTGTTGGATATGCCACAAATAGGTGCCAGAAACACTGAAACCACCTGCAGAGTATGTCAGAACCAGGGGCCAGAAATGCCACAAACACCTGTCTTACAAGCCAGAGTCATGAGCCCAAAAAGCAGAAAAGACATGCCGGACACACCAAAATAACCTGCTGGTGACGCCAGAACCACTCGGCGGACAGCCAGTAATCACCTGCCGGGCATGCCCGAACCAAGTCGCAGACGTGCCAGAATCATGTGCTGGACATGCCGGAACCACCTCTCAGAAAGACTAGAACCACCTGCCGGACATGCCGGAATCATCTGCTGAGCACGCCGGAACCACCTGCTCAACTCGGCGGAACGACCTGCCGGACATGCCAAAATCACCTGCAGGCTATGCCAGAACCACTTGGTGGACACTCTAGAATCACCTGTGGGCATGCAGGAGCCACCTCTCAAACGTGCCACAACCACATGCCTGACATGCCGAAACCAACTCCCAAACAGACGGGAAGCACATGCCGAGCATGCTGGAACCACCTGCTCGACTCGCTGGAACCACATGCTGGACACGCTATAATCACCTGCCGGCTATGCCAGAACCACTTGTTGGACACTCTGGAACCACCTTCCGGGCATGCTGCAACCACCTCTCAGACATGCCAGAACCACATGCCTGACACGCCGGAACCACCTACCGGACAGACCGGAACCACATGCCGAAAATGCCGGAACCACCTGCTCGACTCTCCAGAACCACCTCCCAGACAGACCGGAATCACCTGCCGGAAATGCCTCAACCACCTGCCGAGCACGCCGGGACCACCTGCTCAACTCGCTGGAACCACCAGCCTCTCACGCCAAAATCACCTGCTGGCTACACCAGAACCACTTGCCGGACACTGTGGAATCACCCGCCGGGCATGCCGTAACCACCTCTCAGATGTGCTAGAAGCACGTGCCGGAGATGCCTGAAGCACCTGCTGAGCACGTTGGAACCACCTCCCGGAAAGACAGGAACCACCTGCCGGACACGCCAGAGCCACCAGCTCAACTTGCCTGAACCACCTGCCGTACATGCCAGAATCACCTCCCAGCTATGCCAAAACCACGTGGCAGAAAGTCCGGAATCACCTGCAGGGCATGCTGGAACCACCTGTCAGACGTACCAGAACAACGTGTCGGACACGCTGAAACCACCTACAGGACAGACCGGTACCATATGCCGAGCATGCTGGAACCACCTGCTCGACTTGCCGGAACGACCTGCTGGACACGCGAAGATCACCTGCTGGCACGCCAGAACCACTTGGCACACATTACGGAATCACTTGCCAGGCATGCCAGAACCTTCTGTCAGACGTGCCACAACCACACGGCAGAGACGCCGGAAGCACATGCCGAGCATGCCGGAACCACTTCCATGACAGACTGGATCCACCTGCAGGACACGCCGGAACCACCTGCTCGACTCACCGGAACCAGCTACCGGACACGCCAAAATCACCTGCCGTCTAAGCCAGAACCACTTGGTGGACAATATGGAATCACCTGCTGGGCATGCCAGAACCACCTCTCAGACGTGCCAGAAACATGTGCTAGAAACTCCGGAAGCACCTGCCAAGCACGCCGGAACCACCTGCTCGACTCGCCAGAACCACCTGCCGAACACGCCAAAATCACATGCCAGCTACGCCACAACCTCCTGGCGGACACTCTGGGACCCCGTCCCGGACAGACAGGAACCAGCTGCCAGACACGCCTGAACCACCAGCTGAGCAGGTCAGAATCACCTGTTCCACTCGCCAGGACCACCTGCTGGATGCGTCAAAATCACCTGCCAGCTATGACAACACTACTTGTCGGACACTCTGGAATCACCTGCCGGGCATGCTGGAACCACTACTAAGTGCCAGAACCACGTGCCGGAGACACTGGAAGCAACTGCCGACCTCGCCGGAACCACCTGTTCGACTGGCCGGAACCACCTGCCGGCTACGCCAGAACCACTTGCCGGACACTCCGGTATCACCTGTCAGGCACGCCAGAACCACCTCTCAAACGTGCCAGAAACACGTGCCGGAGTCGCCGGAAGCACCTGCCAAGCTGACCGGAACCCCTTGCTTGACTGGCCGGAACCAGCTGCCTGACAGACCGGAACCACTTGCCAGTCTCGTCGGAACCACCAGCTTGACTCTCTGGACCCACCTGCCGGACATGCCAAAATCACCTGCCGGATATGCCAGAACCACTTGGCAGACAAGGCGGAATCACATGCCGGGCATGCCGGCAAAACCTCTCAGATGCCAGAAACACGTGCCGGACACGCCAGAAGCACCTGCTCGACTCACCGGACCACTGCCGGACACCCAAAATCACCTGCTGTCTACGCCAGAACCACTCGGCGGACACTCCAGGATCACCTGCCGGGCATGCCGGAACCACCACTCAGACATGCCAGAACCACGTGCCAAAGACACCAAAGCACCTGCCGAGCACACTGGAACGACCTGCACGACTCTCCAGAACCACCTGCCAGACACACCAAAATCACCTGCCGGCTACGCCAGAACCACTTGCCAGACACTCTGGAATCACCTACCGGGAATGCTGGAACCACCTCTAAGAAGTGCCAGAACCATGTGCCGGAGACACTGGAAGCAACTGCCGACCTCGCCGGAACCACCTGGTTGACTGGCCGGAACCACCTGCCGGCTATGCCAGAACCACTTGCCGGACACTCCGGTATCACCTGTAAGGCATGCCGGAACCACCTCTCAAATGTGCCAGAACCACATGCCGGAGGCTCCGGAAGCACCTGCCGAGCTGGCCGGAACCCCCTGCTTGACTCGCCGGAACCAGCTGCCGGACAGACCGGAACCACTTGCCAGTCTCTTCGGAACCACCTGCTTTAATCGCTGGACCCACCTGCCGGAAATGCCAAACTCACCTGCCAGCTACGCCAGAACCACTTGGCGTACAAGCCAGAATAACGTTCTGGGCATGCTGGCACAACCTCTCAGACGTGCCAGAAGCACATGCCAGACACGCCGGAACCACCTTCTCGACTCGCCGGAACCACCGCCGGACACGCAATATCACCTGCCGTCTATGCCAGAACCACTTGGCGGACACTCCGGAATCACCTGCTGGGCATGCCGGGACCAGCTCTCAGACATGCCAGCACCACGTGCCAAAGATACCAGGAGCACCTGCCCAGCACACCGGAGCCAGCTGTTTGACTCACTGGAAGCACCTGCTGGACACCCCCAAATCACATGGCGGCTACGCCAGAACCACTTGGTGGACTCTCTGGAATCACCTGCTGGGCATGCCAGAACCACCTCTCAGACGTACCAGAACCACGTGCCGGACACTCCGGAACCATGTCCTGGACAGAATGGAAACACCTGCCGGACACGTCTGAACCAACTGCCGAGCACGTCGGAACCACCTGCTTGACTCGCCGGACCCAACTGCCGGACACGCCAAAATCACCTGCTGGCTACGCCAGAACCACTTGGTGGACAAGCTGGAATCACATGCCGGGCATGCCGGAACCACCTCCCGGACAGACCTGAACCACCTGCCAGACACGCGGGAACCACCTGCTCGAATCACCGGACACACCTGCTGGACACGCCAAAATCACCTGCCAGAAACGCCAGAACCACTTGGTGGACACTCCAGAATCACCTGCCAGGCATGCCGGAACCACCTCTCAGACGTGCCAGAACACGAACCGGACACGCCGGAACCACCTACCGGACAGTACGGAACCACCTGCCGGACATGCCTGAATCACCTGCCGAGCACACCGGGGCCACCTGCTCAAGTCGCCGGAAGCCCCTGCTGGACATGCCAAAGTCACCTGCCAGCTACACCAGAACCACTTGGCTGACACTCTGGAATCACCTGTCTGGCATGCCAGAACCACCTCTCAGACATGCCAGAACCACGTGCCAGAGACACTGGATGCACCTGCCAAGCATGCCGGAACCACCTGCTTGACTCGCCAGAACCACCTGCAGGAGATGCTAAAATCAACTGCCGGCTATGCCAGAACCACTTGTCGGACTGTCCGGGATCACCTGGCGGGCATGGCCAAACCACGTCTCAGACGTGCCGGAACCATGCGCCTGACACGCCGTAACCACATGCTGGACAGACTGGAACGACATGCCGGACCCGCCTGAACGACCTGCCGAGCACGCCGAAACCACCTGCTTGACTCGCCAGAACCACATACCGGACACGCCAAAATCACCAGCTGGCTATGCCAGAACCACTTGGCGGACACTCCGGAATCACCAGCAGGGCTTGCCGGAAGCACATCTCAGATGTGCCAGAACCACGTGCCGGACACGCCGGAAGAACCTACCAGACAGAACGGAAACACATGATGGACGCGCCTGAACCACCTGCCAAGCATGCCGGAACCACCTGCTCGACTCACAGGACCCACCAGCTGGACATGCCAAAATCAGCTGCCGGCTATGCCAGAACCACTTGGCGGACACTCCGGAATCACCTGCCGTGCATGCCGGAACCACCTCTCAGACGTGCCTGAAAAACGTGCCAGACACGCCGGAACCACCACCCGGACTGACCGGACCCACCTTCCGGACAAGCCTGAACCACCTTACGAGCATGCTGGAACCACCTGCTCGACTCGCTGGAACCATCTGCCGGATATGCCAAAATCACCTGCCGGCTACGCGAGAACCACTTGGCCGACACTCCGGAATAACCTGCCATTCATGCCAGAACCGCCACACAGATGTGCCAGAACCACGAGCTGGACGCCCTGGAACACTTCCGTGAAAGACCGTAACCACCTGCCGAGCATGCCGGAACCACCTGCTCGACTCGCCGGACACAACTGATGAACATGCTGAAGTCACGTGCCGGCTATGCCAGAAACACTTGGCGGACACTCCGGAATAACCTGCCATTCATGCCGGAACCGCCCCTCAGATGTGCCAGAACCACGTGCTGGACGCCCCGGACCACTTCCGTGAAAGACTGGAACCACCTGCCGAGCATGCCGGAAACACATGCTCGACTCCCAGGAACCGCCTCCGGGAAAAACTGTCATTGAAATGCAGGTCAAACGGCCTTTCTTGCCAGCCCTTAACTTGCCACTTTACAACTTCTGCTTCTGCCACAATTGCACCTTGCCAACCCGGCTCAGATGAAATGCCTACATCTTCCCCTTAAGCAACTGGGCAGACTCCCAAATGATTGAGCATCCATGTGCTTAGGAGGTGATTGATAGACTGCACGCCTTTTTCCAACCACCATTGTGAACTAGTGGAGAGAGTGTCGGAAAGCAGCTATGTCAGAAAGACCCATTTGCTCTCAGCCGTGCCCTCCATTGCTCTAGACGTGGAATGCACAATGCACTGGCTCCACCCCTCAAGGGGTGACAAGCCACAGACCATCTTCCTTCCATCTCTTTAGGAAGCTGAGAAAGAACTCTCTTTCAACAGTGCTCTTTCTGTGCCATGGCAACATCTCATACAAAGGCAGCTGATATGCCGTTTCTTTTCAGTGCTTAACTCGCCGATTTGGAACTTCTGCTTCTGCCACATTTCCACCTTGCCAACCCGGCTCAGACGAAATGCCTACATCTTCCCCTTCAGCAACGGGGACGAGGCCCAGATGATTGTGCTTCCACATGCTTAGCAGGAGCAGACAATAGGCATTTTACAAACCGCCATTGTGCACTGGTGCAGAGAGTGTCAGAATGCACCTATGTCAGAAAGGGCCCTTTGCTCTCAGCAGGTACCCTCCATTGCTCTAGAGGTGGAAGGCACATAGCACTGCCTCCATCCTTCAATGGGAGACAAGCCATAAGCTGTCTTGCCTCCAACTCTTTAGGAAGCTGACAAACAACTCGCTTCCCACAGTCCTGTTACAGCAGACCAGGAACCTCTCATACAAAGGCAGCTCAAATGGCATTTCTTCCTTGCCCTTAACTCACAGCTTTAGAACTTCTGCTTCTGCCGCAATTCCACCTTGCCCACCCGGCTCAGACAAAATGCCTACATCTTCCCCTTAGCATCTGGGCTGAGTCCCAAATGATTGTGCGACCATGTGCTTAGCAGGAGATAGAAAATATGCTTTTCACCAACCACAGTTGAGCACTGGTGGAGAGAGTGTCAGAAAGCACCTATGTCAGAAAGGCCCCTTTCCTCTCAGTCTTGCCCTCCATTGCTCTAGACAGGGAATGCACAATGCACTTGCTCCACCCCTCAAGGGGCGACAAGCCACAGACCATCTTTCTTCCATCACTTTAGGAAGTTGAGAACAAACTCACCTGACGTATACAAAGGAATCATGTCCCTTAGATGCCAGAAAACCCTGGGAGACATGCCAAAAATACCCTCCACACACTCTCAATGAACCACACATTCATGCCAGAATGACCTAACAGGCACACCAGAAGCGCCCACGTTGCATGCCTGAACCACCTGTAACCACCTGCCGGACACAGTGGAACAACGATTCTGACACTGCAGAACCATCTCTTCAACATGCCAGCCCCACACAACAGACATGACGGAATCAGATTCCAAACGTGGCACAACGACATGCCAGACACATTGGAAACACTCGATGGATATGCTGCAAACAGGTGCCAGAAACACTGAAACCACCTGCGGAGTATGTCAGAACCGGGGGCCAGAAATGCCACCAACACCTGTCTTACAAGCCAGAGCCACGAGCCCAAAAAGCAGGAAAGACCAGCTGGACATGCCAAAATAACATGCCCGTGATGCCAGAACCACTTGGCGGACTCCCAGGAATCACCTGCCAGGCATGCCCGAAGCACCTCTCAGACGTGCCAGAACCATGTGCCAGACATGCCGGAACCACCTTCTGGACAGACCAGAACCACCTGCCGGACACGCCAGAACCACCTGCCGAGCACGCTGGAACCACCTGCCGGCTATGCCAGAACCACTTGGCGGACACTCTAGAATCACCTGCTGGCATGAAGGAACCACCTCTCAAACGTGTCACAACCACATGCCTGACACGCTGGAACCACCTCCTGAACAGACCGCAAGCACAAGCCAAGCACGCCGGAATAACCTGCCCCCGTCGGTCTAACCACGTGCCAGACATGCCATAATCACCTGCCGGCTATGCCAGAACAACATGGTGGACACTCTGGAATCACCTGCAGGGAATGGCGGAACATCTTAGACATGCCAGAACCACATGCCAGACACGCCGGCACCACCTCCCAGACAGACCGGAACCACCTGCCAAGCACTCCGGAACCGCCTGCTTGACTCACAGGACACACCTGCTGGTCATGCCAAAATCACCTGCCAGCTATGCCAGAACCACTTGCTGGACACTCTGGAATCAACTGACGGGCATGCCGGAACCACCTCTCCAGTGTGCCAGAACCAAGTGCCGGACACGCCGGAACCACCTACCGGACACACCAAAATCAACTGCCAGCTATGCCAGAACCATGTGGTGGGAAGTCCCGAATCACCTGCCAGGCATGCCAGAACCACATCCTGGACAGACTGGAACCACCTGGCGGACGCACCGGAGCCACCTGCCGAGCATGCCAAAACCACCTGCTCGACTCACAGGACACACCTGCTGGTCATGCCAAAATCACCTGCCAGCTATGCCAGACCCACTTGCTGGACACTCTGGAATCAACTGACGGGCATGCCGGAACCACCTCTCAAGTGTGCCAGAACCAAGTGCCAGAGACGCCGGAAGCACCTGCCAAGGTCGCCAGAAGCACCTGCTCGAATCGCCGGAACCACCTGCCAGACACGCCAAAATCACCTGCCGGCTACGCCAGAACCACTTGGTGGACAATCCGGAATCACCAGCCGGGCATGCCAGAACCACCTCTCAGAAATGCCGGAACCACGTGCCGGACCTGCCTGAACCACCTGCCGAGCACGCCGGCACCACCAGCCTGACATGCCAAAATCACCACCCGGCTACGCCAGAACTACTTGGTGGACAATCCGGAATCACCAGCCGGGCATGCTGGAACCACCTCTCAGACGTGCCAGAACCACGTGCTGGACACGCCAGAACCACCTACCAGACACAACGGAACCACCTGCCCGACACTCCTGAACCACCTGCCGAGCATGCAGGAACCACCTGCTCGACTCGCAGGACCCACTTACCGGACATCGCAAAATCACCTGCTGGCTATGCCAGAAACACTTAGTGGACAATCCGGAATCACGTGCCAGGTAGCCAGAACCACCTCTCAGACGTACCAGAACCACGTGCCGGAGACGCCAAAAGCACCTGCCGAGCTCGCCCAAACCACCTGCTCGTCTTGCCAGCAACACCTGCCGGACACGCCAAAATCACCTGCCAGCTTCGCCAGAACCACTTTGTGGACAATCCTGAATGACCTGCCAGGCATGCCGGAACCACCTTGCAGACGTGCAAGAAGCATGTGCCGGACACACCGAACCACCTCCCGGACCAACCAGAACCACCTGCCGGAAACGCTGGAACCATCTGCTCGAATCGCCAGAACCACCGCTAAACACGCAAAATCTCCTGCCAGCTACGCCAGAACCACTTGGCGGACACACCGGAATCACCTGCTGGGCGAGCCAGAACCACCTGTCAGACATGCCAGAACCACCTGCCAAAGACACCGCAGCACCAGCCGAGCACGCCGGAACCACCTGCTCGACTCGCTGGAAGCACCTTACGGACATGCCCAAATCACATGCTGGCTACGCCAGTACCACTTGGTGGACTCTCTGGAATCACCTGCCGGGCATGCCAGAACCACCTCTGAGACGTGCCGCACACGCCGGGCCACCACCCGGACAGACCGGAACCACCTGCCGGACACGCCTGAACCACCAGCTGAGCACCCCGGAACCACCTGCTCGACTCGCAGGAACAACCTGCCGAACACGGCAAAATCACCTGCCAGGTACGCCGGAACCACTTGCAGGACACTACGGAATCACCTGCTGGGCATGCCAGAACCACCCCTCAGATGTGCCAGAAACACGTGCTGGAGTTGCTGAAAGCACCTGCCGAGCACACCGGAACCACCTGTTCGACTCACAGGACCCACCTGCCGGACACGCCAAAATCACCTGCCGGCTATGGCAGAACCACTTTATGGACAATCCAGAATCACCTGCCGTGCTTGCCAGAACCACCTCTCAGACGTGCCAGAAGAACGTACCGGACACGCCGGAACCAACTCCCAGACAGACCGGAACCACCTGCCAGACTCGTCATAACCACCTGCTCGACTTGCCAGAACCACCTGCCGGCTACGCCAGAACCACTTGGAGGACTCTCTGGGATCACCTGCCGGGCATGCTGGAACCACCTCTCAGACGTGCCAGAACCATGTGCCACACACGCCGGAACCACCACCCAGACAGACTGGACCCAACTGCCGGACCCACCTGAACCACATGCCGAGAACGCCAGAAACACCTGCTCAACTCACCGGAACCACCTGCAAGACACACCAAGATCACCCGCTGGCATGCCAGAACCACTTGGCAGCCATTCCGGAATCAGTTTCCTGGCATGCCGGAACCACCTCTCAGACGTGCCAGGGCCACGTGCCAGTCACGCCGGAACCACCTCCAGGACAGACCGGAACCACCTGCCGGACCCGCCTGAACCACCTGCCGATCACGCCGGAACCACCTGCTTGACTCACCGGAGCCACCTGCTGGACACACCAAAATCACCAGCCGGCTACACCAGAAGTACTTGTCGGACACTCTGGAATCACCTGCCGGGCATGCCGGAACCACCTCTCAGACGTGCCAGAACCAGATGCCGGAGACTCCAGAAGCACCTGCCGAGCATGCCAGAACCACCTGATCCACTCCCCAGAGCCACCTGCTGGACAAGCCAAAATCACCTGCCGGCTACACCAGAAGCAATTGCATGACACTCCGGAATGACCTCCCGGACAGCACAGAACCACCTGCTGGACACGCTGGAACCACCTCCCGGACAGACCAGACCCACCTGAACCACCTGCCGAGCATGCCGGAACCACCTGCTCAACTCGCCGGACACAACTGATGGACACGCCGAAGTCACGTGCCAGCTACGCCAGAACCACTTGGCGGACACTCCGGAATCACCTGCCGTTCATGCCGGAACCACCCCTCAGATGTGCCAGAACCACGTGCTGGACGCCCCGGACCACTTCCGTGAAAGACTGGAACCACCTGCCGAGCATGCCGGAAACACCTGCTCGACTCCCGGGAACTGCCTCCGGGAAAAACTGTCATTGAAATGCAGGTCAAACGACCTTTCTTGCCAGCCCTTAACTTGCCACTTTACAACTTCTGCTTCTGCCACATTTGCACCTTGCCAACCCGGCTCAGATGAAATGCCTACATCTTCCCCTTAAGCAACTGGGCAGACTCCCAAATGATTGAGCATCCACGTGCTTAGGAGGTGATTGATAGACTGCACGCCTTTTTCCAACCACCATTGTGAACTAGTGGAGAGAGTGTCGGAAAGCAGCTATGTCAGAAAGACCCATTTGCTCTCACCCGTGCCCTCCATTGCTCTAGACGTGGAATGCACAATGCACTGGCTCCACCCCTCAAGGGGCGACAAGCCACAGACCACCATGCTTCCATCTCTTTAGGCAGCTGAGAAGGAACTCGCTTTCAACAGTGATCTTACAGCGTCCAGGGAACATCTCATACAAAGGCAGCTGAATGCAGTGTCTTTTAAGCCCCTAACTCGCCAATCTGCAACATCCACTTCTGCCGCATTTCCACCTTGCCAACCCGGCTCAGACGAAATGCCTACATCTTCCCCTTGAGCAATGGGGACTAGGCCCGGATGATTGTGGTTCCACATGCTGAGGAGGAGACAGACAATAGGCTTTTAACCAACCGCCCTTGAGCAATGGTTGGGGGAGTGTCAGAAAGCACCAATGTCAGAAAGGCCCTTTACTCTCAGCCGTGCCCTCCATTCCTTTAGAGGCAGGAGGCACAAGGCACTGGCACCACCCCTGAAGGGTATCAGAAATCACCTGTGGCAGAACGCCCCATTTGCTCTCAGCCATGCACTCCATTGCTCTAGAGGTGGAAGGCACAAAGCACTGCCTCCATCCTTCAATGGGAGACAAGCAATAAACTGTCTTGCCTCCAGCTCTTTAGGAAGCTGACAATCAACTCATTTTCCACAGTACTGTTACAGTATACCAGGAACCTATCATACAAAGGCAGCTCAAACGTCATTTTTTCCCAGCTCTTAACTCGTAGCTTTACGACTTCTGCTTGTGCCGCAATTCCACCTTGCCAACCCGGCTCAGACGAAATGCCTATATCTTCCCCTTAAGCAACTGGGCTGACTCCCAAATGATTGAGCGTCCACGTGCTTAGGAGGCGATAGACTGCACGCCTTTTTCCAACCACCATTGTGCACTGGTGGAGAGAGTGTCGGAAAGCAGCTATGTCAGAAAGACCCCTTTGCTCTCAGCCGTGCCCTCCATTGCTCTAGACGTGGAATGCACAATGCACTTGCTCCACCCCTCAAGGGGTGACAAGCCACAGACCATCTTCCTTCCATCTCTTTAGGAAGCTGAGAAAGAACTCGCTTTCAACAGTGCTCTTTCTGTGTCCTGGCAACATCTCATACAAAGGTAGCTGAAACGCCATTTCTTTTCAGCCCTTCACTCGCTGATTTGGAACTTCTGTTTCTGCCACATTTCCACCTTGCCAACCGGGCTCCGACGAAATGCTTACATCTTTCCCTTCAGCAACGGGGATGAGGCCCATATGACTGTGCTTCCACATGCTTAAGAGGAGAGAGACAATAGGTTTTTTACACATCACGAGTGTGCACTGGTGGAGAGAGTGTCAGAAAGCACCTATGTCAGAAAAGTCCCTTTTATCTCCGCCGTGCCCTGAATTGCTCTAGAGGAGAAAGGCACAATGCACTGGCTCTGGCTTCACCCCTCAATGGCAGACGAACCAAAAACCTTCTTGCATCCAGCTCTTTAGGACCCTGAGAAAGAGCTCGCATTCCATAGTGCTCTTAGAGTGTCCAGGGAACATCTCATAGAAAGGCAGCTGAACACCGTTTCTTCCAGCACTTCACTCGCTGATCTGGAACATCTGCATGTGCCACATTTCCACCTTGTCAACCCGGCTCAGACGAAATGCCTACAACTTCCCCTTAAGCAATGGGGATGAGGCCTGAATGATTGTGGTTCCACCTGCTTAGGAGGAGAGAGACAATATGCTTTTAACTAACCACCCTAGTGCAATAGTTCGGAGAGTGTCATAAAGCACCAATTTCAGAAAAGCCCCTTTACTCTCAGCCGTGCCCTCCATTCCTCTACAGGCAGGAGGCACAAGGCACTGGCACCACCCCTGAAGGGTATCAGAAAGCACCTATGGCAGAAAGAACCCTTTGCTCTCAGCCGTGCCCTCCACTGCTCTGCAGGTGGAAGGCACAATGCACTGCTTCCATCCTTCAATGGGAGACAAGCCATAAACTGTCTTGGCTCCAGCTCTTTAGGAAGCTGACAAACAACTCGCTTTCCACAGTCCTGTTACAGCAGACCAGGAACCTCTCATACAAAGGCAGCTCAAATGGCATTTCTTCCCAGCCCTTAACTCACAGCTTTAGAACTTCTGCTTCTGCCGCAATTCTACCTTGCCAACCCGGCTCAGACAAAATGCCTACATCTTCCCCTTAAGCAACTGGGCTGAGTCCAAAATGATTGTGCAACCATGTGCTTAGCAGGAGAGAGACAATACGCTTTTCACCAACCACAGTTGAGCACTGGTGGAGAGAGTGTCGGAAAGGACATATGTCACAAAGTCCCTTTTTCACTCAGTCTTGCCCTCCATTGCTCTAGACGTGGAATGCACAATGCATTAGCTACACTCCTCAAGGGGCGACAAGTCACAGGCCATCTTTCTTCCATCTCTTTAGGAAACTGAGAACAAACTCACCTGACATATAAAAAGGAATCATGCCCTTAGATGCCAGAAAACCCCAGGAGGCATGCCAAAAACACCCTCTGCACACTCTCAAAGAATCACACATTCATGCCAGAACGACCCAACAGGCACACCAGAAGCACCCACGTTGCATGCCAGAACCACCTGTAACTACCTGCCGGACACAGTAGAAGAATGATTCTGACACTGCAGAACCATCTCTTCAACATGCCAGCAGCACACAACAGACACGATGGAACCAGATTCCAAACATAGCACAATGACATGCCAGACACATTGGAAACACCTGATGGATATGCTGCAAACAGGTTCCAGAAACACTGAAACCACCTGAGGAGTATGTCAGAACCGGGGACCAGAAATGCCACCAACACCTGTCTTACAAGCCAGAGCCACGAGCCCAAAAAGCAGGAAAGACCAGCCGGACATGCCAAAATAACATGCCGGTGACACAAGAACCACTTGGCAGACACCCAGGAATCACCTGCCGGGCATACCCGAAGCACCTCTCAGACGTTGCAGAACCACATGCCGGACATGCCGGAACCACCTCCTGGACAGACCAGAACCACCCGCCGGACACTCCGAAACCACCGGCTCAACTCGGGAGAACCACCTGCCAGACACGCCAAAATCACCTGCCGGCTATGCCAGAACCACTTGGCAGACACTCTAGAATCACCTGCGGGCATGCCAGAACCACCTCTCAAACATGCCACAACCACATGCCTGACACGCCGGAACCACCTCCCGAACAGACCAGAAGCAGATGCTGAGCACGCCGGAATAACCTGCTCGACTCGGTTTAGCCACGTGCCGGAGACGCCATAATCACCTGCCGGCTATGCCAGAACAACATGGCGGACACTCCAGAATCACCTGCAGGGAATGCCAGAACAACGTCTTAGACATGCCAGACCCACACGCCGGACACACCAGCACCACCTCCCAGACAGACTGGAACCACCTGCTGGACACACCAGAACCACCTGCTCGACTCGCTGGAACCACCTGCCGTCTATGCCAGAACCACGTGGCGGACAATCTGGAATCACCTTCTGGTATGCCGGAACCACGCACTGGACAGACAGGAAACACCTGCCGGACCTGCCTGAACCACCTGCCGAGCACGCCAGAGCCACCTGCTCAACTCGCCAGAACCCCCTGCCGGACACACCAAAAACACCTGTGGGCTACACCAGAACCACTTGGAGGACTCTCCGGGATCACCTGCCAGGCATGCCGGAACCACCTCTCCAATGTGGCAGAACCATGTGCCGGACACGCCGGAGCCACCTGCCGAGTATGCTGGAACCACCTTATCCAATCCCCATAACCACCTGATGGAGACGTCAAAATCACCTGCCGGCTGCGCCACAACCACTTGGCAGACACTGTGGAATCACCTGCTGGGCATGCCAGAGCCACCTGCTCGACTTGCTAGAACCACCTGCCAGACACGGCAAAATCACCTGCCGGCTATGCCACAGCCACTTGGCGGATTCTCTGGAATCACCTGCTGGGCATGATAGAAGCACCTCTCAGACGTGCCAGAACCATGTGCCGGACACGCCGGAACCACCTCACAGACAGACCGGAACCACCTGCTGGACTTGCATGAACCACCTGCCGAGCATGACAGAACCACCTGCTGGACACGCCAAAATCACCTGACGGCTATGCCAGAACCACTTGAAGGACTGTCCGGGACGACCTGCCAGGCATGCCAGAACCACCTCTCTCAGATGTGCCAGAACCACTTGGCAAACAGTACGGAATCACCTGACGGCCATCTGGAACCACCTCTCAGACGTGCTAGAAGCATGTGCTGGAGACGCCAGACGCACCTGCTGAGCACGCCACAACCACCTCCAGGACAGACAGGAACAACCTGCCGGACACGCCTGGACCACCAGTCCAGCTCGCCGGAACCACCTGCTCGAATCACCAGAACCACCTGCTGGACATGCCAAAATCACCTGCCAGCTATGCCAGAACCACGTGGGGGACAGTCTGGGATCACCTGCTGGGCACGCTGGAACCACGTCTCAGACATGCCAGAACCATGTGCAAGACACGCCGAAAGCACCTATAGGACAGACTGGAACCACCTGCCTGAAACGCCTGAAACACCTGCTGAGCCCGCTGGAACCACCAGCTCGACTCGCCGGAACCACCAGCCCGACACGCCCAAATCACCAGCCGGCTACGCGAGAACCACTTGTTGGACACACCGGAATAACCTGCCGGGCATGCCGGAACCAACTCTCAGAAGTGCCAGAACCACGTGGCGGACAGTACGGAATCACCTGCCGGGCATGCCGGAACCACCTGTCAGACATGCCGGAACCAAGTGCCGGACACGCCGGAACCACCTCCCGGACAGACCGGAACCACCTGCTGGACCTGCCTCAACCACCTGCCGAACACGGCAAAATCACGTGATGGCTACACCAGAACCAATTGCCGGACATTGTGGAATCACCTGCCGGGCATGCCGGAACCACTTCTCAGATGTGACAGAACCATGAGCCGGAGACGCCGGAAGCACCTGCCGAGCTCGCTGGAACCATCTCTGAGATGCACCAGAACCATGTGCCGGACACGCCGGAACCATGACCTGGACAGACTGGAACCACCTGCTGGACACGCCTGAACCACCTGCTGAGCACGCCGGAACAACCTGCTCGACTCACTGGAAGAACCTGCCGGACACGCCCAAATCACATGCAGGCTACGCCAGTACCACTTGCTGAACTCTTCGGGATCACCTGGCAGGCATGATGGAACCACCTCTCAGACGTGCTGGAACCAAGTGCCGGACTCACCGGAACCACCTGCCGGGTACGTCAAAATCACCTGACGGCTACACAAGAACCAGTTGCCGGACACTGTGGTATAACCTGCCGGGCATGCTGGAACCACATCTCAGACGTGCTATAAGCATGTGCCGGAGACGTCTGAAGCACCTGCCGAGCACGCTGGAACCACCTCCCGGACAGACAGGAACCACCTGCCGGACATGCCAGAAGCACCTGCCGAGCAGGCCGGAGCCACCTGCTTGACTCGCCGGAACCACCTGTCGGATATGCCAAGATCACCCGCTGGCATGCCAGAACCACTTGGCGGACAATGGAATCACTTGCCGGGCATGCCAGAACCTCCTCTCAGACGTGCCACAACCACATGCCGGAGACACCGGAAGCACATGACGAGCAAGCCGGAAAAACCTGCTCGACTCGCCAGAACCACCTGCTGGACACGCCAAAATCACCTGCCAGCTACGCCAAAACCACTTGGCAGACACTCCAGAATCACCTGCAGGGCATGCTGGAACCACCTCTCAGACGTACCAGAACCACGTGCCAGACACGCCAGAACCACGTCCTGGATAGACTGGAACCACCTGCTGGACACACCTGAACCACCTGCCGAGCACGCCGGAACCACCTCATCGACTCGCCAGAACCACCTGCCGGACAGGCCAAAATGACCTGCCGGCTACGCCAGAACCACTTGGCGGACACTCCCGAATCACCTGTGGGGTATGCAGGAACCACTTCTCAGAAGTGCCAGAACCACCTGCTGGACATGCCTGAATCACCTGCTGAGCACGCCGGAACCACATGCCGGCTATGTCAGAAGAACTTGGTGGACACTCTCGAATCACCTGCCGGCCACGCCAGAACCACTTGGCAGACACTCTGGAATCACTTGTCGGGTCTGCCGGAAACCCCTTTAGATGTGCCAGAATCACGTGCCGGACACGCCGGAACCACCTCCTGGACAGATCAGAACCACCTGTCGGACACGTCTGAATCACCTGCCGAGCACTCCAGAACCACCTGCTCGACTCACCAGAACCATCTGCCGGACACACCAAAATCACCAGCTGGCTAAGCCAGAACCACTCGGCGGACACTCCGGAATCACCTGCCAGGCATGAAGGAACCACCTCTCAGACGTGCCAGAACCACGTGCAGGACACCCTGGAAGCACCTCCCGCACAGACTCCAACCACCTACCGGACACGTCTGAGCCACCTGCCGAGCACGCCGGAACCACCTGCTAGACTCCCAGGACCCACCTGCCGGACACACCAAAATCACCTGCTGGTTACGCCAGAACCACTAGGTGGACTTTCTGGAATCACCTGCCGGGCATGCTGGAACCACCTCCCGGACAGACCGGAACCACATGCCAGACCTGCCGGAAGCACCGGCCGAGCACGTCGGAACCATCTGCTCGACTCGCCGGAACCACATGCTGGACTCGCCAAAATCACCAGCCGGCTATCCCAGAACCGCTTGGAGGACTCTCCGGGATCACTTGCCGGGCATGCCGGAACCACCTCTCAGACGTGCCAGAACCATGTGCCGGACACACAGGAACAACCTGCCAAGTATGCCGGAACCACCTGTTCCACTGCCCAGAACCACCTGCCAGACACACCCAAATCATCTGCCGGCTATGCCAGAACCACTTGGCGGACACTGGGAAATCACCTGCTGGGCATGCCAGAACCACTTCTCAGAGGTGCCAGAACTGTGTTCCAGAGATGCCGGAACCACCTTCCTGACAGACTGGAACCACCTGTCGGACACGCCGGAACCACCTGCTGGACACGCCAAAATCACCTGCTGGCTATGCCAGAACCACGTGGCGGACAGTCTGGAATCACCTGCCAGGCATGCCGGAACTAGGTCCTACACACACTGGAACCACCTGCCGGATATGCCTGAACCACAAGCCGAGCACGCCGGAACCACCTGCTCGACTTGCAGGACTCACTTACCACCTGCCAGACTCGTCGTAACCACCTGCTTGACTCGCCAGACCCACCTGCTGGACACACAAAAATCACCTGCTGGCTACGCCAGAACCACTTGGCATACAAGCCCTAATAACGTTCCGGGCATGCCGGCACAAACTCTCAGACGTGCCAGGAGCATGTCCCGGACACGCCGGAACCACCTCCAGGACAGACCGGAACCACCTGCCGGACACGCCAGAACCACCTGCTCGACTCGCTGGAACCACCGCTGGACACGCAAAATCACCTGCCGGCTACGCCAGAACCACTTGGCGGACACTCCGGAATCACCTGCCGGGCATGCCGGAACCAGCTCTCAGACATGCCAGCACCACGTGCCAAAGATACCGGGAGCACCTGCCCAGCACGCCAGAGCCACATGCTCTACTCACTGGAAGCAGCTGCCAGACATGCCCAAATCAAATGTCGGCTACACCAGAACCACTTGGCGGACACTCTGGCATCACCTGCCGGGCATGCTGGAACCACCTCTCAGACGTGCCGGAACCACGTGCCGGACACGCCAGAACCACCTCCCGGACAGACTGGAACCATCTGCCGGACCCGCCTGAAACACCTGCTGAGCACGCCGGAACCACCTGCTTGACTCGCGAGAACCACCTGCCGGACACGCCAAAATCAACTGCCAGCTATGCCAGAACCACTTGGCGGACACTCTGGAATCACCTCCCGGCCATGCCAGAACCACCTCTCACACGTGCCAGAACCACGTCGCGGACAATCCGGAATCACCTGCTGGGCATGCCGGAACCACCTCTCAGACATCCTAGAAGCACATGCCGGAAACGCCGGAAGCACCTGCTGAGCACACCCCAACCACCTCCCGGACAGACAGGAACCACCTGATGGACATGCCGCAACCACCTCCTGGACAGACAGGAACAACCTGCAGGACACAGCTGAACCACCAGCCCAGCTACCGGAACCACCTGCTCGAATCAACGGAAACACCTGCTGGACACGCCAAAATCACCTGCCAGCTACGCCAGAACCACGTGGTGGACAGTCGGGGATCACCTGCTGGGCATGCCGGAACCACCTCTCAGAGGTGCCAGAACCACGTGCCGTACACGCCGGAACCACCTACCAGACAGACCGGAACTACCTGCCAGACTCGCTGGAAGCACCTGCCAGACACGCCAAAATCACCTACCGGCTATGTCAGAACCACTTTGCGTACAAGCTGGAATAACGTTCCGGGCATAACGGCACAACCTCTCAGACGTGCCAGAAGCTCATGCTGGACATGTGGGAACCTCTTCCAGGACAGACCGGAACCACCTGCCGGACACTCTGGGACCACCTGCTTGACTCGCCAGAACCACCTGCCAGACACGCCAAAATCACCAGCTGGCTACACAACAACCACTTGTCGGACACTCCGGAATCACCTGCTGGGCATGCTGGAACCACCTCTCAGAGGTGCCACAACCACATGCCGGAGACGGCGGAAGCACCTGCCAAGAATGCCAGAAGTTCCTGATCCACTCCACAGAACCACCTGCTGGACACGCCAAAATCACCTGCCAGCTACGGCAGAACCACTTGGCAGACACTCCAGAATCACCTCCATGCCACAACCACCTCTCACATGTGCCAGAACCACGTGCCGGAGACACCGGAACCAACTACTGGACAGAAAGGAACCACCTGCCGGACACGCCAAAATCAAATGCCAGCTATGCAAGAGCCACTGGGCGGACTCTGGAATCACCTGCTGGGCATGCCGGAACCAGCTCTCCAACGTGCTGGAACGATGTGCCAGACACGCCAGAACCACCTCCCGGACAGACCGGAACCACCTGCCAGACCTGCCTGAACCAACTGCCGAGCATGCCGGAACCACATGCGTGACTCACCGGAACCACATGCCGGACAAACCAAAATCACCTGCAGGCTACACCAGAACCACTTGGAAGACTCTCTGGGATGACCTGCTGGGCATGCCGGAACCACCTCTCAGACGTGCAAGAACCACGTGGCAGACAGTCCAGAATCACCTGTTGGGCATTCACAACCACCTCAGACATGTACCAGAACCACGTGCCGTACACGCCGGAACCACCTACCAGACAGACCGGAACCACCAGCCGGACACGTTGGAACCACCTGCCGGACACGCCAAAATCACCTGCCAGCTATGCCAGAACCACTTGCCGGACACTCCGGAATCACCTGTCTGGCATGCCGGACCCACCTCTCTGATGTACCAGAACCATGTGCTGGACACGCAAGATCCAGGTCCTTAACACACTGGAACCACCTACCGATTACGCCACAACCACCTGCTCGACTCCCAGGACCCACCTGCCAGACACGCCAAAATCACCTGCCAGCTAAGCCAGAACCACTTGCCGGACATTCCGGAATCACAGGCTGGGCATGCCGGAACCACCTCTTAGACGTGCCAGAACCATGTGCCCAAGACGCTGGAAGCACCTGCCAAGCTCGCCAAAACCACAAGCTCGTCTCACCGGAACCACCTGCTGGACACGCCAAAATCACCTTCCGGCTACACCAGAACCACTTGATGGACAATCCAGAATCACCTGCTGGTCATGCCGGAACCACCTCACGGACAGACCGGAACCACCTGCCGGACCTGCCTGAACCACCAGCAGAGCACACCGGAACCACCTGCTCGACTCGCAGGACCCACTTACCACCTGCCAGACTCGTCGTAACCACCTGCTTGAATCGCCGGACCCACCTGCCGGACACAGCAAAATCACCTGTCGGCTACGCCAGAACCACTTGGCATACAAGCCGGAATAACGTTCTGGGCATGCCGGCACAAACATTCAGACGTGCCAGGAGAACATGCCAGACACGCCAGAACAACCTCCAGGACAGACCGGAACCACCTGCCAGACACGCGGGAACCACCTGCTCGACTCGCTGGAACCACCGCCAGACACGCAAAATCACCTGCTGGCTACGCCAGAACCACTTGGCGGAAACTCCGGAATCACCCGCCGGGCATGCCGGAACGAGCTCTCAGACTTGCCAGCACCACGTGCCAAAGATACCGGGAGCACCTGCCCAGCATGCGGGAGCCACCTGCTCTACTCACTGGAAGCAGCTGCCAGACATGCCCAAATCACATGCCGGCTACACCAGAACCACTTGGCGGACTCTCTGGAATTACACGCCAGGCATACCGGACCCACATCTCAGACGTGCCGGAATGATGTGCCGGACATGCAGGAACCACCTCCCAGACATACCGGAACCACAGGCCAGACCCGCCTGAACCACCTGCCGAGCACGCCAGAACCACCTGCTCGTCTCGCCAGAACCACCTGCCGGACACGCCAAAATCACCAGCTAGCTACGCCAGAACCACTTGTCGGACACTCTGGAATCACCTTCCGTGCATGCTGGAACCAACTCTCAGATGTGCCAGAACCACATACAGGAGACGCCGGAAGCACCTGCTGAGCATGCCAGAAGTACCTTATACACTCCCCAGAACCGCCTGACGGACATGCCAAAATCACCTGCCGGCTACGCCAGAACCACTTGGAGTACTCTCAGGGATCAACTGCCAGGCATGCCGGAACCACCTCTCAGACGTGCCAGAACCACATGCCGGAGAGGCCGGAAGCACCCGCCGGGCATGCCGGAACCACCTGATCCACTCCCCAGAACTACCTGCTGGACAAGCCAAAATCACCTGCCGGCTACGCCAGAACCACTTGCCAGAAACTCCGGCATCACCTGAGTGGCATGCTGGAACCACAACTAAGACATGCCAGAACAACGTGCCAGAGACACTGGAAGAACCTGCCGAGCTCGCCGGAACCACCGGCTCGACATGCCGGAACCACCTGCCGGACACGCCAAAATCACCTGCCGGCTACGCCAGAACCAACTAGTGGAGAATCAGGAATCACGTGCCGGGCATGGCAGAACCACCTCTATGACGTGCTTGAACCATGTGCCGTAGACGCCGGAATCACCTGCTGAGCTCGTCGAAACCACATGTTTGACTTGGCGGAACCACCTTCCGGAGAAGCCAAAATCACATCCCGGCTACACCAGAACCACTTGGTGGACAATCAGGAATCACCTGCCGGGCATGCCAGACCCACGTCTCAGACCTGCCAGAACCACATCCCGGACACGCCGGAACCACCTCCCGACAGACCGGTACCACCTGCCGGACATGCCGGAACCACCTGCTCGACTCGCCAGAACCACCGCTGGACACGCAAAATCACCTGCCGGCTACGCCAGAACCACTTGGCAGACACACCGGAATCACCTGCTGGCATGCCGGAAACACCTCTCAGATGTGCTAGAAACATGTGCTGGAGTCGCTGGAAGCACCTGCCGAGCATGCCAGAACCACCTTCTCGACACCCAGGACCCACCTGCCGGACACACCAAAATCACCTGCCGGCTATGCCAGAACCAATTAGTGGACAATCCGGAATCATATGCCGGGCATGCCAGAAACACCTGTCAGACATGCCTGAACCACATGCCAAAGACACCGGAAGCACCTGCCGAGCTCGCTCAAAGCACATGCTCGACTCGCCGGAGCCACCTTCTGGACACGCCAAAGTGACCTGCCGGCTACGCCAGAAACAGTTGGTGGACAATCCGGAATCATCTGGCGGGCAAGCTGGAACCACCTCTCAGACGTCCCGGAACCAAGTGCCGGACACGCTGGAACCACCTCCCGGACAGACAGGAACCACCTGCCCGACCTGCCTGAACAACCTGCAGGGCACGCCGTGACCTCCTACCAGACACGCCAAAATTAACTGCCGGGTACGCCAGAATCACTTAGAGGAGTCACCTGGATCACCTGCCGGGCATTCCGGAACCACCTCTGAGAATTACCAGAACCACGTGCCAGACACACTGGAACTACGTCCTGGACAGACTAGAACAACCTGCCGGACACGCCTGAACCACCTGCCGAGCCTGCAGGAACCACCTGCTCAACTCGCAGCACCCGCTTACTGGACATGCGAAAATCACATGACGGCTGCTCAAGAACGACGTGCCAGACACTCCGGAATCACCCGCCGGGCATGCCAGAACCACCTCTCAGACATGCTAGAAACACGTGCTGGAGTCGCTGGAAGCACCTGCCGGGCACGCCAGAACCACCTTCTTGACTCCCAGGACCCACCTGCCGGACACGCAAAAATCACCTGCCGGCTATGCCAGAACCACTTGCCGGACATTCCGGAATCACCTGCCGGACATGTCGGAACCAACTCTCAGACGTGTGAGAACCATGAGCTGGAGACGCCGGAAGCACCTGCCGAGAATGCCGGAAGTACCCGATGCACTCCAAAGAACCAGCTGTCAGACACCCCAAAATCAAATGCGGGCTACGACAGAACCACTGAGTGGACAATCCAGAATCACGTGCCGGGCATGCCAGAACCACCTCTCAGACATGCCAGAACCACGTACCTGACACACCGGAACCACCTACCGGGCAGTATGGAACGACCTGCCGGACGCGCCTGAATCACATGCCGAGCATGCCGGAACCCCCTGCTCGACTCGCAGGGACCACCTGCCGGACACGCCAACATCACCCGCTGTCTATGCCAGAACCACTTGCCGGACACTCCGGAATCACCTGCCGGGCATGCCCGAACCACCTCTCAGACGTGCCAGAACCACGTGCCAGAAACGCCGGAACCACCTTCTGGACAGAATGGAACCAACTGCCGGATGCGCCTGAACCACCGGCCGAGCATGCCGGAATGACCTGCTCGACTCACAGGACCCACCTGCCGGACACACAAAAATCACCTGCCGGCTATGCCAGAACCACTTGCCGGGCACTCCGCATTCACCTGCTGGGCATGCCGGAACCACCTCTCAAACCTGCAAGAACCACGTGCCGGAGATGCCGGAAGCACATGCCGAGATTGACAGAACCACCTGCTCGACATGCCGGAACCACCTGCCGGACACGCCAAAATCACCTGCCGGCTACGCCAGAACCACTTGGCAGACACACCGGAATCACCTGCTGCGCATGCCGGAAACACCTGTCAGATATGCCAGAACCACGTGCCAAAGACACCGGAGCAAGAGCCGAGCACGCCAGGACCACCTGCTCGACTCGCTGAAAGCACCTTCCAGACACGCCCATATCACATGCCGGCTATGCCAGTATCACTTGGTGCACTCTGTGGAATCACCTGCCTGGCATGCCAGAACCACCTCTGAGACGTGCCGGAACCACTAGCCAGACACTACGGAATCACCTGCCAGGCATGACAGAACCACCTCTCAAACCTGCCAGAACCACGTCCGGAGCTGCCAGAAGCACCTGCCCAACATGCCGGAACCACTTTCCTGACATGCCAGAAGCACCTGCCGCACACGCCAAAATCCCCTGCCGGCTACGCCAGAACCACTTAGTGGACAATCCGGAGTCACGTGCCGGGCATGCAAGAACCACCTCTCAGACGTGCCAGAACCACGTGCCGGAGACACCGGAAGCACCTGTCGAGCTTGCCCAAACCAAATGCTCGACTCGCCGGAGCCACCTGCTGGACATGCCAAAATGACCTGCCGGCTACGCCAGAACCACTTGGTGGACAATCCAGAATCACTTGCCACGCATGCCAGTACCATCTCTCAGACGTGCCAGAAGCACGTGCCGGACACGCCGGAACCACCTCCCGGACAGACCGGAACCACCTGCTCGAATCACTGGAAACACCGCTGGACACGCAAAATCACCTTCCGGCTACGCCAGAACCACTTGCCGGACACACCGGAATCACCTGCCCATCATGCCGGAACCACCTGTCAAACATGCCAGAACCACGTGCCAAAGACACCGGGAGCACCAGCTGAGCACTCAGGAACCACCTGCTCGACTCGATGGAAGCACCTGCCGGACACACCCAAATCACATGCCGGCTACACCAGTACCACTTGGCGGACTCTCTGGAATCACCTGCCGGGCATGCCAGGAACACCTCACAGACATTCCAGAAGCACGTGCCAGACATGCGGGAACCACCTCCGGGACAGACCAGAACCACATGCCGGACACGCCGGAACCACCTGCTCGACTCGCTGGAACCACCGCTGGACACGCAAAATCACCTGCCGGCTACGCCAGAACCACTTGGCAGACACACCGGAATCACCTGCTGCGCATGCCGGAAACACCTGTCAGATATACCAGAACCACGTGCCAAAGACACCGGAGCAAGAGCCGAGCATGCCAGGACCACCTGCTCGACTCGCTGAAAGCACCTTCCAGACACGCCCATATCACATGCCGGCTATGCCAGTATCACTTGGTGCACTCTCTGGAATCACCTGCCTGGCATGCCAGAACCACCTCTGAGACGTGCCGGAACCACTAGCCAGACACTACGGAATCACCTGCCAGGCATGACAGAACCACCTCTCAAACCTGCCAGAACCACGTCCGGAGCTGCCAGAAGCACCTGCCCAACATGCCGGAACCACTTTCCCGACATGCCGGAAGCACCTGCCGCACACGCCAAAATCCCCTGCCGGATTCACCACAACCAGTTGCCGGACACTCCAGAATCACCTGCAGAGCATGCCAGCACAACCTCTCAGACGTGCCAGACACGTGGGAACCACCTCCGGGACAGACCAGAACGACCTGCCGGACACGCCGGAACCACCTGCTCGACTCCCCGGAACCACTTGGTGGACAATCAGAAATCACCTGCTGGGCATGCTGGAACCACCTGCCGGACACACCAAAATCACCTGCGGGCTACGCCAGAACCACTTGGTGGACACTCCGGAATCACCTGCCAGGCATGCTGGAACCACATCTCTGACGTGCCATAACCACGTCCCGGAGACTCCGGAAGCACCTGCCGAGCTCACCTTAACCACCTTCTCGACTCACCGGAACCACCTGCTGGACACGCCAAAATCACCTGCCGGCTATGCCAGAACCACTTGCCGGACACTCCGCACTCACCTGCCGGGCATGCCGGAACCACCTCTCAAATCTGCAAGAACCATCTGCCGGAGATGCCGGCAGCACATGCCGAGATTGACGGAACCACCTGCTCGACATGCCGGAAACACCTGCCGGACACGCCAAAATCACCTGCCGGCTACGCCAGAACCAACTAGTGGAGAATCAGGAATCACGTGCCGGGCATGGCAGAACCACCTCTAAGACGTGCTTGAACCATGTGCCGTAGACGCCGGAAACACCTGCTGAACTCTTCGAAACCACATGTTTGACTCGGCGGAACCACCTTCTGGACAAGCCAAAATCACATGCCGGCTGCGCCAGAACCACTGGGTGGACAATCCGGAATCACCTGCTGGGCATGCCGGACCCACGTCTCAGACCTGCCAGAACCACGTCCCGGACACGCCGGAACCACCTCCCGGACAGACCAGTACCGCCTGCCGGACACGCCGGAACCACCTGCTCGACTCGCCGGAACCACCGCTGGACACACAAAATCACCTGCCGGCTACGCCAGAACCACTTGGCAGACACACCGGAATCACCTGCTGCGCATGCCAGAAACACCTGTCAGACATGCCAGAACCACGTGCCAAAGACACTGGGAGCAACAGCCGAGCACGCCAGGACCACCTGCTCGACTCGCTGAAAGCACCTTCCAGACACGCCCATGTCACATGCCGGCTATGCCAGTACCACTTGGTGCACTCTCTGGAATCACCTGCCTGGCATGCCAGAACCACCACTGAGACGTGCCGCACACGCCAGACGACCACCCGGACAGACCGGAACCACCTGCCAGACCCGCCTGAACCACCAGCCGAGCACGCCAGAACCACCTACAGGACACGCCAAAATCACCTGCCGGCTACGCCAGAACCACTTGTCAGACTCTCCGGGATCACCTGCTGCGCATTCCGGAACCACATCTCAGACGTGCCAGAACCATGTGCCGGACACGCGGGGTCCACCTGCCGAGCACGCCGGAACAACCTGCTCGACTTGCCGGAACCACCTGCTGGACACGCCAAAATCACCTGCCGGCTGCGCCAGAACCACTTAGTGGACAATCCGGAGTCACATGCCAGGCATGCCAGAAACACCTCTCAGACATGCCAGAACCATGAGCCAGAGATGCCAGAAGCAACTGCTGAGAATGCCGGAAGTAACAGATGCACTCCACAGAACCAGCTGCCTGACACCCCAAAGTCACCTGCCGGCTACCCCAGAAACACTTCATGGGCCATCCGGAATAACGTGACTGGCATGCCAGAACCACCTCTCAGACGTGCCAGAAGCATGTGCCAGACATGCCGGAACCACCTCCTGGACAAACTGGAACCACATGCCAGACACGTCGGGTCCACCTGCTCGACTCGCTGGCACCACCGCTGGACACGCAAAATCACCTGCCGGTTATGCCAGAACCACTTGTCGACACACCGGAATCACCTGCCCAGCATGCCGGAACCACCTGTCAGACATGCCAGAACCACGTGCCAAAGACACCGGGAGCACAAACAGAGCACTCCGGAACACATGATCGACTCGCTGGAAGCACCTGCCGGGCACGCCCAAATCACATGCCAGCCACACCAGTACCACTTTGCGGACTCTCTGGGATCCACCTATTGGACAGAACGGAACCACCTGCCGGACGTGGCTGAACAACCTGCCGAGCATGCCGGAACCACCTGCTCGAGTCATAGGACCCACCTGCCGGAAATGCCAAAATCACTTGCCAGCTACACCAGAATCACTTGGAGGACTCTCTGGGATCAGCAGCCGGGCATGCCAGATCACCTCACAGACATGCTGGAACCATGTGGGGGACAGTCCGGGATGAGCTGCTGGGCATGCCGGAACTACATCTGAAATGTGCCAGAACCAAGTGCCAGAGACGCCGGAAGCACCTGCCGAGCTCGCCGGAACCACCTGCTCGACATGCAGGAACCACCTGACAGACACGCCAAAATCACCTGCCAGCTATGCCAGAACCACTTGGTGGACACTCCGGAATCACCTGCCGGGCATGCCGGAACCACCTCTCAGACGTGCCAGAACCACATGCCGGAGAGGCCGGAAGCACCTGCCAAGCTCGCCAGAAGAACCTGCTTGAATCGCCGGAACCACATGCCGGACACACCAAAATCACCTGCCGGCTACGCCTGAACCACTTGGTGGACAATCTGGAATCACCTGCCATGCATGCTGGAACCACATACTGGACAGACTGGAAACATCTGCTGGACACGCCTGAACCACCTGCCGGTAATGCCGGAATCACCTCTTAGACATGCCAGAAACATGTGCCAGAAACGCTGGAAGCACCTGCTGAGCAGGCCAGAACCACCTGCTCAACTCGCCGGAACCAACTGTCGGACATGCCAAAATCACATGCCGGCTATGCCAGAACCACTTGGTGGACACTCGAGAATCACCTGCCGGGCATGTCGGAACAACATCTAAGACGTGCCAGAACCATGTGCCGGACACTCCGGAACCACCTTCCGTACAGACCTAAACCACGTGTTGGACACGTCTGAACCACCAGTCGAGCACCCCAGAACCGCCTGCTCGACTCGCTGGAACCATCTGCTGGACACGCCAAAATCACCAGCTGGCTAAGCCAGAACAACTCAGTGGACACTCCGGAATCTCCCTCCAGGGATGCTGGAATCACCTCTCAGATGCACCAGAAACAGGTGCTGGACACCCTGGAAGCACCTCCCAGACAGACTTCAACCACCTAGTGGACACGTCTGAACCACCTGCCGAGCACGCCAGAACCACCTGCTCGACTCGCCGGAACCACCTGCTGGACACGCAAAATCACCTGCCGGCTACGCCAGAACCACGTGGTGGACATTCTGGAATCACCTGCCAGGCATGCCAGAACCACTTCTCAGAAGTGCCAGAAACACGTGCCGGACAGTCCGGAACCACCTCCGGGACAGACCGGAACCACCTGCCGGACACGCCGTAACCGCCTGCTCGACTCACCGGAACCACTGCTGCACACGCAAAATCACCTGCCGGCTACGCCAGAACCACTTGCCGGACACACCGGGATCAACTGCCCTGCATGCCGGCAACACCTGTCAGACATGCCAGAACCACGTGCCAAAGACACCGGGAGCAGCAGCTGAGCACTCAGGAACCACCTGCTCGACTCGCTGGCAGCACCTGCCGCACATGCCAAAATCACGTGCCGGCTACGCCAGTAACACTTGGCAGACTCGCTGGAATCACCTGCTAGGCATGCCAGGAACACCTCTCAGACGTGCCGGAGCCACATGCCGGACACGCCAGAACCTCCCCCCGGACAGACTGGAACCACCTGCCGGACCCGCTTGAACCACCTGCCGGGCATGCCGGAACCACCTGCTCGACACACAGGACCCACCTGCCGGACATGTCAAAATCACCTGCCAGCTATGCCAGAACCACTTGCTGGACACTCCGGAATCACCTGCTGGGCATGCAGGAACCACCTCTCAGACGTTCCAGAACCACATGTCGGACACACTGGAATCACCCGCCGGGCATGCCGGAACCACCTGATCCACTCCCCAGAACTACCTGCCGGACAAGCCAAAATCACCTGCCGGCTACGCCAGAACCACTTGCCGGACACTCCGGAATGACCTGCGTGGCATGCTGGAACCATGACTAAGACATGCCAGAACCACGTGCCAGAGACACTGGATGCACCTGCCGAACAGCCGGAACCACCTGCTCAACTCCCCGGAGTCACTGAGAGGAGTCTCCTGGATCACCTGCCGGGCATGCCGGAACCACCTCTGAGACTTACCAGAACCACGTGCCAGACACGCCGGAACTACGTCCTGGACAGACTGGAACCACCTGCCGGACACGCCTGAACCACCTGCCGAGCACGCAGGAACCACCTGCTCAACTCACAGGACCCACTTACCGGACATGCCAAAACCACATGTCGGCTGCGCCAGAACCACTTGACAGACACTCCAAAATCACCTGCCGGGCATGCTGGAACCACCTCTCAAACGTGCCAGAACCACGTGCCAGAGATGCCGGAGGAACCTGCCAAGCTCGCCAGAAGAACCTGCTTGAATCGCCGGAACCACATGCCGGACACACCAAAATCACCTGCCGGCTACGCCTGAACCACTTGGTGGACAATCTGGAATCACCTGCCATGCATGCCGGAACCACATACTGGACAGACTGGAAACATCTGCTGGACACGCCTGAACCACCTGCCGGTAATGCCGGAACCACCTCTCAGACATGCCAGAAACATGTGCCGGAAATGCCGGAAGCACCTGCTGAGCAGGCCAGAACCACCTGCTCAACTCGCCGAAACCAACTGTCGGACATGCCAAAATCACATGCCGGCTATGCCAGAACCACTTGGTGGACACTCGAGAATCACCTGCCGGGCATGTCGGAACAACATCTAAGACGTTCCAGAACCATGTGCCAGAAATGCAGGAACCACCTGCCGCACAGACCGGAACCAACTGACGAGCATGCCATAACCACCTGCTCGACTTGCTGGAACCACCTGGCGGACAAGCCTGAACCACCTGCCGGCTACGGCAGAAACACTTGGCAGACACTCTGGGATCACCTGCCAGGCATGCCGGAACCAACTCTCAGACATGCCAGAACCATGTGCTGGACACGCAGGAACCACCTGAAGAGTATTCCGGAACCACATGATCCACTCCCCAGAACCACCTGCCGGACATGCCCAAATCACCTGCCGTCTACACCAGAACCACTTGGCGGACACTCTGGAATCACCTGCCGGTCATGCCGGAACCACCTCTCAGAGGTGCCAGAACCACGTGCTGGACATGCCGGAACCAACTCCTGAACAGACCGGAACCACCTGCCAGACCCTCCTGAACCACCAGCCGAGCACACCAGAACCACCTACAGGACACGCCAAAATCACCTGCCGGCTATGCCAGAAACATTTGGCAGACTCTCCGGGATCACCTGCCGGGCATTCCGGAACCACATCTCAGACGTGCCAGAACAGTGTGCCGGACACGCGGGGTCCACCTGCCAAGTACGCCGGAACCACCTGCTCCACCCCAGAACCATCTGCCGGACATGCCCAAATCACCTGCCGGCTATGCAAGAACCACTTGGTGGACAATCCGGATTCACCTGCAGGGCATGCCGGAACCACCTCCCAGATGTGCCAGAACCATGCGCCAGAGATGCCGGAACCACCTATCGGACAGGCCGGAACCACCTGCCGGACACGACGGAACCACCTGCCAGCTATGCCAGAACCACTTGTCGGACTCTCTGGTATCACCTGGTGGGAATGACAGAACCATGTCTCAGACGTGCCGGAACCAAGTGCCGGACACGCCAGAACCACCTCCCGGACAGACTGGAACCACCAGCTGAGCACGCCGGGACCACCTGCCGGTCACGGCAAAATCACCTGCCGGCTACGCCAGAATCACTTGGAGGACTCTCTGGGATCACCTGTCGGGCCTGCTGGAACCACCTCTCAGACATGCTAGAACCACGTGGGGGACAGTGCGGAACCACCTGCCGGACCTGCCTGCACCACCTGACAAGCACACCGGAACCACCTGCCGGACACGCCAAAATCACCTGCCGGATTCACCACAACCAGTTGCCGGACACTCCAGAATCACCTGCAGACCATGCGAGCACAACCTCTCAGACGTGCCAGAAGCACATGCCAGACATGCGGGAACCACCTCCAGGACAGACCAGAACCACATGCCGGACACGCCGGAACCACCTGCTCGACTCGCTGGAACCACCGCTGGACACGCAAAATCACCTGCCGGCTATGCCAGAACCACTTGGCAGACACACCGGAATCACCTGCTGCGCATGCCGGAAACACCTGTCAGATATGCCAGAACCACGTGCCAAAGACACCGGAGCAAGAGCAGAGCACGCCAGGACCACCTGCTCGACTCGCTGAAAGCACCTTCCAGACACGCCCATATCACATGCCGGCTATGCCAGTATCACTTGGTGCACTCTCTGGAATCACCTGCCTGGCATGCCAGAACCACCTCTGAGACGTGCCGGAACCACTTGCCAGACACTACGGAATCACCCAGGCATGATGGAACCACCTCTCAAACCTGCCAGAACCACGTGCCAGAGACGCCAGAAGCACCTGCCCAACATGCCGTAACCACTTTTCCGACATGCTGGAACCACCTCCTGGGCAGACTGGAACCACATGCTGGACACGTCGGAACCACCTGCTCGACTCGCCGGCACCACCGCTGGACACGCAAAATCACCTGCCGGCTACACCAGAACCACTTGCTGGACACACCGGAATCACCTGCCCGGCATGCCGGAACCACCTGTCAGACATGCCAGAACCACGTGCCAAAGACACCGGGAGCACCAGCCGAGCACTCAGGAACCACCTGCTCGACTCGATGGAAGCACCTGCCGGACACACCCAAATCACATGCCGGCTACGCCAGTACCACTTGGCGGATCGTCTGGAATCACCTGCCGGGCATGCCAGGAACATCTCACAGACATTTCGGAACCACGTGCCGGACATGCCGGAACCTCCTCCCGGACAGACCGGAACCACATGCCGGGCCCGCCTGAACCACCTGCCGAGCATGCCGGAATCACCTGCTCGACTCGCAGGACCCACTTACCAGACATGCCAAAATCATATGCCAGCTGCGCCAGAACCACTTGCCGGACACTCCGGAGTCACCTGCTGGGCATGCCGGAACCACCTCTCAGACGTGCTAGAAACACGTGCTGGAGTCGCTGGAAGCACCTGCCGAGCACGCCGGAACCACCTTCTCGACACCCAGGACCCACCTCCCGGACACACCAAAATCACCTGCCGGCTACGCCAGAACCACTTGGTGGACACTCTGGAATCACCTGCCAGACATGGTGGAACCACATGTCTGACGTGCCATAACCACGTCCCGGAGACTCCGGAAGCACCTGCAGAGCTCACCTTAACCACCTTCTCGACTCACTGGAACCACCTGCTGGACACGCCAAAATCACCTGCTGCCTATGCCAGAACCACTTGGCGGACACTCCGGAATCACCTGCCGGGCATACCTGAACCACTTCTCAGACGTGCCACAACCACGTGCCAGAAATGCCAAAACCACCTTCCGGACAGAATGGAACCAACTGCCGGACGCGCCTGAACCACCAGCCGAGCATGCCGGAATGACCTGCTCGACTCACAGGACCCACCTGCCAGACACACCAAAATCACCTGCCGGCTACACCAGAACCACTTGCCGGACACTCCGGCATCACCTGAGTGGCATGCTGGAACCACGACTAAGACATGCCAGAACCACGTGCCAGAGACACTGGATGCACCTGCGAACATGCCAGAACCACCTGCTCAACTCGCCAGAATCACTGAGAGGAGTCTCCTGGATCACCTGCCGGGCATGCCGGAACCACCTCTGAGACTTACCAGAACCACGTGCCAGACACGCGGGAACTACGTCCTGGACAGACTGGAACAACCTGCCGAGCCTGCAGGAACCACCTGCTCAACTCGCAGCACCCACTTACCGGACATGCGAAAATCACATGACGGCTGCGCCAGAACCACTTGCTGGACACTCCGGAATCACCTGCCGGACATTCCGGAACCACCTCTCAGACATGCTAGAAACACGTGCTGGAGTCGCTGGAAGCACCTGCCGGGCACGCCAGAACCACCTTCTTGACTCCCAGGACCCACCTGCCGGACACGCAAAAATCACCTGCCGGCTATGCCAGAACCACTTGCCGGACATTCCGGAATCACCTGCCGGGCATGTCGGAACCAACTCTCAGATGTGTGAGAACCATGAGCTGGAGACGCCGGAAGCACCTGCCGAGAATGCCGGAAGTACCTGATGCACTCCAAGGAACCAGCTGTCAGACACCCCAAAATCAAATGCGGGCTACGACAGAACCACTGAGTGGACAATCCAGAATCACGTGCCGGGCATGCAAGAACCACCTCTCAGACATGCCAGAACCACGTGCCTGACACACCGGAACCACCTACCGGGCAGTACGGAACGACCTGCTGGACGCGCCTGAAACACATCCCGAGCATGCCGGAACCACCTGCTCGACTTGCAGGACCCACCTGCCAGACACGCCAAACACATCTGTCAGACATGCCAGAACCACGTGCCAAAGACACCAGGAGCACAAGCAGGGCACTCTGGAACACATGCTCGACTCGCTGGAAGCACCTGCCAGGCACGCCCAAATCACATGCCAGCTACACCAGTACCACTTGGCGGACTCTCTGGGATCACCTGCCGGGCATGCCGGAACCACGTCTCAAACGTGTCAGAACCACGTGTCGGAGACGCTGGAAGCACCTGCCGAGCTCGCTGGAACCACCTGTTCGACATGCCAGAACCAAATGCCGGACACACCAAAATCACCTGCGGGCTACGCCAGAACCACTTAGTGGGCAATCCGGAATCACGTGCTGGGCATGCAAGAACCACCTCTCAGACATGCCAGAACCACGTGCCGGAGACACCGGAAGCACCTGTCGAGCTCGTCCAAACCAAATGCTCAACTCGCCGGAGCCACCTGCTGGACACGCCAAAATGACCTGCCTGCTATGCTAGAACCACTTGGTGGACAATCCATAATCACTTGCCACACATGCCGGTACCATCTCTCAGACGTGCCAGAAGCACGTGCGGGACACGCTGGAACCACCTCCCGGGCAGACCAGAACCACCTGCTGGAATCACTGGAACCACCACTGGACACGCAAAATCACCTGCCGGCTACGCCAGAACCACTTGCTGGACACACGGGAATCACCTGCCCGGCATGCCGGAACCACCTGTCAGACATGCCAGAACCACGTGCCAAAGACACCGGGAGCACCAGCCGAGCACTCAGGAACCACCTGCTCGACTCGATGGAAGCACCTGCCGGACACACCCCAATCACATGCCGGCTACGCCAGTACCACTTGGCGGACTCTCTGGAATCACCTGCTGGGCATGCCAGGAACACCTCACAGACATTCCGGAACCATGTGCCGGACATGCCGGAACCTCCTCCCAGACAGACCGGAACCACATGCCGGGCCCGCCTGAACCACCTGCCGAGCATGCCGGAACCACCTGCTCGATTCGCAGGTCCCACTTACCGGAGATGCCAAAATCATATGCCAGCTGCGCCAGAACCACTTGCCGGACATTCCGGAGTCACCTTCTGAGCATGCCAGAACCACCTCTCAGACGTGCTAGAAACACGTGCTGGAGTCGCTGGAAGCATCTGCCGAGCACGCAGGAACCACCTTCTCGACTTCCAGGACCCACCTGCCGGACACACCAAAATCACCTGCCGGCTATGCCAGAACAACTTGGTGGACACTCCGGAATCACCTGCCAGGCATGCTGGAACCACGTCTCTGACGTGCCATAACCACGTCCCGGAGACTCCGGAAGCACCTGCTGAGCTCACCTTAACCACCTTCTCGACTCGCCAGAACCACCTGCCGGACACGCCAAAATCACCTGCTGTCTATGCCAGAACCACTTGGCGGACACTCCGGGATCACCTGCCGGGCATGCCTGAACCACTTCTCAGACGTCCAGAACCACGTGCCAGAAACGTCGGAACCACCTTCCGGACAGAATGGAACCAACTGCCGGACGCGCCTGAACCACCGGCCGAGCATGCCGGAATGACCTGCTCGACTCACAGGACCCACCTGCCGGACACGCCAAAATCACCTGCCGGCTATGCCAGAACCACTTGCTGGACACTCCGCACTCACCTGCTGGGCATGCCGGAACCACCTCTCAAACCTGCAAGAACCACGTGCCGGAGATGCCGGAAGCACATGCCGAGATTGATGGAACCACCTACTCGACATGCCGGAACCACCTGCCTGACACGCCAAAATCACCTGCCGGCTATGCCAGAAAGAAACTAGTGGAGAATCAGGAATCACGTGCCGGGCATGGCAGAACCAACTCTAAGACGTGCTTGAACCATGTGCCGTAGACGCCGGAATCACCTGCTGAGCTGGTCGAAACCACATGTTTGACTCGGCGGAACCACCTTGCGGACAAGCCAAAATCACATGCCAGCTGCACCAGAACCACTTGGTGGACAATCCGGAATCACCTGCCGGGCATGCCGGACCCACGTCTCAGACCTGCCAGAACCACGTCCCGGACACGCAGGAACCACCTCCCGGACAGACCGGTACCACCTACTGCACACGTCGGAACCACCTGCTCGACTCGCCGGAACCACCACTGGACACGCAAAATCACCTGCTGGCTACGCCAGAACCACTTGGCAGACACACCGGAATCGCCTGTTGCGCATGCCGGAAACACCTGTCAGATATGCCAGAACCACGTGCCAAAGACACCGGGAGCAACAGCCGAGCACGCCAGGACCACCTGCTCGACTCGCTGAAAGCACCTTCCAGACACGCCCATATCACATGCCGGCTACGCCAGTACCACTTGGTGCACTCTCTGGAATCACCTGCCAGGCATGCCAGGAACACCTCTCAGACGTGCTGGAGCCACGTGCCGGACACGCCGGAACCTCCTCCCAGACAGACCGGAACCACCTGCAGGACCCGCTTGAACCACCTGCCGAGCATGCCAGAACCACCTGCTCGACACACAGGACCCACCTGCCGGACATGTCAAAATCACCTGCCAGCTACGCCAGAACCACTTGCTGGACACTCCGGAATCACCTGCTTGGCATGCAGGAACCACCTCTCAGACGTTCCAGAACCACATGTCGGACACTCTGGAATCACCTGCTGAGCATGCCGGAACCACCTGATCCACTCCCCAGAACTACCTGCCGGACAAGCCAAAAGCACATGCCAGCTACACCAGAACCACTTGCCGGACACTCCAGAATCACCTGCCAGCTATGCGAGAAGCACTTGTCGGACTCTCTGGTATCACCTGGTGGGCATGACGGAACCATGTCTCAGACATGCCGGAACCAAGTGCCGGACACGCCGGAAGCACCTCCTGTACAGACTGGAACCACCTGCCAGACCGGCCTGAACCACCAGCCGAGCACGCCAGGACCACCTGCCGGTCACGGTAAAATCACCTGCCGGCTACGCCAGAATCACTTGGGGGATTCTCTGGGATCACCTGTCGGGCATGCTGGAACCACCTCTCAGACAGGCTAGAACCACGTGGGGGACAGTGCAGAACCACCTGCCGGACCTGCCTGCACCACCTGACAAGCACGCCAGAACCACCTGCCGGACACGCCAAAATCACCTGCCGGATTCACCACAACCAGTTGCCGGACACTCCAGAATCACCTGCAGAGCATGCCACCACAACCTCTCAGACGTGCCAGAAGCACGTGCCAGACACGTGGGAATCACCTCCAGGACAGACCACAACCACCTGCCAGACACGCCGGAACCACCTGCTCGATTCCCTGGAACCACTTGGTGGACAATCATAAATCACCTGCTGTGCATGCTGGAACCACCTCACAGACGTGCCAGAAACACGTGCCAGAGACACCGGAAGCACCTGGCGAGCAGGCCGGAACCACCGGCTCGACTAGCCGGAACCACCTGCCGGACATGCCAAAATCACCTGCCGGTTACGCCAGAACCACTTGGCGGACACTGCGGAATCACCTGCCATGCATGTCGGAACCACATCTAAGACATGCCAGAAACATGTGCCAGACACGCAGGAACCACCTCCCACAGAGTCTGGAACCACCTGCCGGGCATTCCGGAACCACCTGCTCGTCTCGCCAGAACCATCTGCCGGACACACCTGAACCACCTGCCGAGCACGCCATAACCACCTCCTCGACTCTCCGGAACCACATGCCGGACACGCCAAAATCACCTGCTGGCTATGCCAGAACCACTTGGCAGACACTCCGCAATCAACTGCTGGGAATGCTGGAACCACATCTCAGAAGTGCCAAAACCACCTGCCGGATATGCCTGAACCACCTGCTAAGCACGCCGGAACCGCAGGCAGGCTATGTCAGAACCACTTGATGGACACTCTCGAATCACCTGCCAGCCATGTCAAAACCACTTGGCAGACAGTCTGGAATCACCTGTCGTTCCTGCCAGAAACCCCTTTAGATGTGCCAGAACCACCTGCTCAACTCACCGGAACCACCTGCCAGACACTCCAAAAGCACATGCCAACTACACCAGAACCACTTGCCCGACACTCCAGAATCACCTGCCGGGCATGCAGGAACCATCTCTCAGACGTGCCAGAACCAAGTGCCGGACACGCTGGAAGCACCTCCCGGACAGAGCGGAACCACCTGCCGGACCTGCCTGAACGACCTGCAGAGCACGCCGCGACCTCCTACCGGACATGCCAAAATTACCTGCTGGCTACTCAAGAATCACTGAGAGGAGTCTCTGGGATCACCTTCCGGGCATGCCGGAACCACCTCTGAGACTTACCAGAACCACGTGCCAGACATGCCGGAACCACGTCCTGGACAGACTTGAACCATCTGCCGGACGTGCCTGAACCACCTGCCGAGCACGCAGGAACCACCTGCTCAACTCGCGGGACCCACTTACTGGACATGCCAAAATCACGTCAGCTGCGCCAGAACCACTTGCCAGACACTCTGGAATCACCTGCCGGGCATGCTGGAACCACCTCTCAAACGTGCCAGAACCACGTGCTGGAGATGCCGAAAGCACCTGCCAAGCTCGCTGGAACCACCTGCTCGACATCCCGGAACCACCTGCCGGACACGCCAAAATCACCTGCCGGCTATGCCAGAACCACTTAGTGGACAATCCGGAATCACGTGCCAGGCATGCCAGAACCACCTCTCAGACGTGCCAGAAGCACGTGCCGGACACGCCAGAACCACCTCCTGGACAGACCGGAACCACATACCGGACACGCCGGAACCACCTGCACGACTCGCTGGCCCCACCAACGGACACGCAAAATCACTTGCCGGCTACGCCAGAACCACTTGCCGGAAACACCAGAGTCACCTGCCCACCATGCTGGAACCACCTGTCAGACATACCAGAACCACGTGCCAAAGACACAGGGAGCACACGACGAGCACTCCGGAACCACCTGCTCGACTCGCTGGAAGCACCTGCTGGACACGCCCGAATCACATGCCGGCTATGCCAGTACCACTTGGCGGACTCTCTGGAATCACCTGCCGGGCATGCCAGAGACACCTCTCAGACGTGCTGGAACCACATGCCGGACATGCCAGAACCTCCTCCCGGACAGACTGAAACTACCTGCTGGATACGCTTGAAACACATGTTGAGCACGCCGGAACCACCTGTGGGCTATGTCAGAACCACTTGGCGGACACTATGGAATCACATGCCAGGCATGCCAGCACAATCTCTCAGACGTGCCAGAAGCACGTGCCGGACATGCCGCAACAACCTCCCGGACAGACCTGAACCACCTGCCAGACTCGCTGGAACCACCTGCTTGACTCTCCGGACCCACCTGCCGGTCATGGCAAAATCAACAGCCAGCTACGCCAGAACAAACTTGGCGGAAAAGCTGGAATAACGTTCTGAGCATGCTGGCACAACCTCTCAGACGTGCCAGCTGCACGTGACGGACGCGCCGGAAAGACTTCCTGGACAGGCCAGAACCACCTGGAAGACTCACTGGAACCACCTACTTGACTCGATGGACCCACCTGCCGGACACGCCAAAATCACCTGCCTGCCACGCAAGAACCACTTGGCGAACAAGAAGGAATAACGTTCCGGGCATGCCGGCACAACCTCTCAGATGTGCCAGAAGCATGTGCCGGGCACGCTATAACCAGCTCCAGGCCAGACTGGAACCACCCGCCAGACACTCCAGAGCCACCTGCTCGAATCGCCGGAACCACCTGCCGGACATGCCAAAATCACGTGCCAGCTATGCCAGAACCACGTGGCAGACAGTCCAGAATCACCTTCTGGGCATGCCGGAACCACGTCATGGACAGACTGCAAACACCTGCCGGACCTGCCTGAACCACCTGCCGAGCACGCAGGAACCACCTGCTCGACTCGCCTGAACCACCTGCCGGACACACCAAAAACACCTGCGGGCTACACCAGAACCACGTGGAGGACTCTCCGGGATCACCTGCCGGGCATGTTGGAACCACCTCTCAGACGTGCCAGAACCATGTGCCGGACACGCCGGAACCACCTGCCGAGTATGCCGGAACCACCTGATCCACTCCCCAGAACCACCTGCTGGAATCGCCAAAATCACCTGCCGGCTATGCCAGAACCACTTGGCAGACACTCCGGAATCACCTGCCGGGCATGCCGGAAGCACCTCTCAGACGTGCCAGAACCACGTGCCGGACACGCCGGAACCACCTAACGGACACAACGCAACCATCTGCCGGACACACCTGAACCACCTGCCAAGCATGCAGGAACCACCGGCTCGACTCGCAGGACCCACCTGCCGGACACGCAAAAATCACCTGCTGGCTATGCCAGAACCACTTGCCGGACTTCCCGGAATCACCTGCTGGGAATGCCGGACCCACCTCTCAAATGTGCCAAAATCAAGTGCCGGAGACGCCAGAAGCACCTGCCGAGCTAGCCGGAAGCAGGTGCTCGAATCGTCGGAACCACCTGTGGGACACGTGAAAATCACCTGCCGGCTATGCCAGAACCACTTGGTGGACAATCCACAATCACCTGCCGGACATGCCAGAACCAGCTGTCAGACGAGCCGGAACCACGTGCCGGACATGCCAGAACCACCTGCCGGACATGCCAAAATCACCTACGGGCTAGGCCAGAACCACTTGGAGGATTCTCCGGGATCACCTGCCAGGCATGCCGGTACCCCCTCTCAGATGTGCCAGAACCACATGGGGAACAGTCCGGAATCACCTGCTGGGCATGCGGGAACCACCTCTCAGACGTACCAGAACCACATGTGGCACACGCCGGTACCCACTACCGGACAGACTGGAACCACCTGCCGGACACTCCAGAATCACCTGCCGAGAACGCCGGAACCACCTGAACAGCTCGCCAGTAACACCTGCCGGACAAGCCAAAATCACATGCCGGCTATGCCGGAACCACTTGCCGGACACTCCGGAGTCACCTGTCGGGCATGCCGGAACCACCTCCCAGATGTGCCAGAACCACATGCTGGACATGCCGGAACCACCTCCAGGACAGACCAGAACCACCTGCCGGACCCACCTGAACCACCTGCCAAGCATGCTTGAACCACCTGCTCGAGTCGCCGGAACCACATACTGGACACGGCAAAATCACCTGCCGGCTACACCAGAACCACTTGGCAGACACTCTGGAATCACCTGCCAGGCATGCTGGAACCACCTCTCAGACATGCCAGAACCACATGGTGGCCAGTATGGAATCACCTGCCGGGCATGCCGGAACCACTTCCCAGATGTGCTAGAAGCATGTGCCGGATACACTGGACACACCTGCTGAGCACGCCACAACCACCTCCCGGAGAGACAGGAACCACTTGCAGGACCCGCTGGAACCACCTCACGGACAGACAGGAACAACCTGCTGGACACACCTGAACCACCAGCCCAGCTCCCAGAACCACCTGCTCGTATCACCGGAATCACCTGCTGGACACGCCAAAATCACCTGCCAGCTACGCCAGAACCATGTGGGGGACAGTCTGGGATCACCTGCCGGGCACACCGGAACCAACTCTCAGACATGCCAGAACCATGTGTGGGCCACGCCGAAAGCACCTATAGGACAGACTTGAACCACCTGCCAGAAACGCCTGAACCACCTGCTGAGCCCACCGGAACCACCAGCTCAACTCGCCGGAACCATCAGCCTGACATGCCCAAATCACCAGCCAGCTACGCCAGAACCACTTGTTGGACTCCGGAATCACCTGCCGGGCATGCCGGAACCACTTCTCAAACGTGCCAGAAGCACATGCCGGAGACACCGGAAGCACCTGCTGAGCACACTGGAAGCACAGCCGGACACACAAAGTCACCTGCCGGCTGCGCCAGAACCACTTGATGGACACCCTGGAATCACCTGCTGGGCATGCCGGAACCAGCTCTCAGACACGCCAGCACCGCATGCCAAAGATACCGGGAGCACCTGCACAGCACGCCGGAGCCACCTGCTTGACTTGCTGGAAGCAGCTGCCGGACATGTCCAAATCACATGCCGGCTATGCCTGAACCACTTGGCGGACTCTCTGGAATCACCTGCTGGGCATGCTGGAACCACCTCTCAGACTTGCTGGAACCATGTGCCAGACACACCAGAACCACCTCCCTGACAGACAGGAAACACCTGCCGGACCCGCCTGCACCACCTGCTGAGCACGGCAGAACCACCTGTTCGACCCGCCAGAACCACCTACCTGACATGCCAAAATCACCTGCCGGCTACGCCAGAACCACTTGTCGGACTCTCCAGGATCACCTGGCGGGCAGGCCCGAACCACCTCTCAGACGTGCCGGAACCATGCGCCTGACACGCTGGAACCACATGCTGGAGAGACCGGAAAGACCTGTTGGACCCGCCTGAATGATCTGCCGAGCACACCGAAACCACCTGCTGGACTCGCCAGAACCACATACCGGATCCGCCAAAAACACCAGCCAGCTATGTCAGAACCATTTGTCGGACACTCCGGAATCACCAGAAGGGCTTGCCAGAACCACCTCTCAGACGTGCCAGAACCACGTGCCAGACACGCCGGAAGCACCTACCAGAAAGAACGGAACAACATGACAGATGCGCCTGAACCACCTGCTGAACATGCTGGAACCACCTGCTCGACTCGCAGGACCCACCTGCTGGACATGCCAAAATCAGCTGCCGGCTATGCCAGAACCACTTGACGGACACTCGGGAATCACCTGCAGGGCATGCCAGAACCACCTCTCAAACGTACCAGAACCACATGCAGGAGATGCCGGAAGCACCTGCCGAGCAAGCCAGAACCACCTGATCCACTCCCCAGAACCACCTGCCGGACCCACCTGAACCACCTGCCAGCTAGGCAGGAACCACTTGGCTGACACTCCGGAATCACCTGCCGTGCATGCCGGAACCACCCCTCAGGCGTGAATGAAAAACGTGCCGGACACGCCGGAACCACCTCCCAGACTGACCGGAACCACCTTCCGGACATGCCTGAACCACATTACGAGCACGCTGGAACGACCTGCTCGACTCGCTGGAACCATCTGCCAGATACGCCAAAATCACCTGCCGGCTACGCCAGAACCACTTGGCTGACACTCTGGAATAACCTGCCGTTCATGCCGGAACCGCCCCTCAGATGTGCCAGAACGACGTGCCGGACGCCCTGGACCATTTCCGTGAAAGACCGGAACCACGTGCTGAGCATGCCGGAAACACCTACTCGACTCCCGGGAACCACCTACGGGGAAACTGTCATAGAAATGCAGGTCAAACGGCCTTTCTTGCCAGCCCTTAACTCGCCACTTTAGAACTTCTGCTTCTGCCACAAGTGCACCTTGCCAACCCGGCTCAGACGAAATGCCTACATCTTCCCCTGAAGCAACTGGGCTGAGTCCCAAATGATTGAGCGTCCATGTGCTTAGGAGGCGATAGACTTCACACCTTTTTCCAACCACCATTGTGCACTGCTGGAGAGAGTGTCGGAAAGCATCTATGTCAGAAAGACCCCTTTGCTCTCAGCCGCGCCCTCCATTGCTCTAGACGTCGAATGCACAATGCACTGGCTCTGGATCCACCCCTCAATGGTAGACAAACCACATCTTGTCCTGCTTCCAGCTCTTTAGGAAGTGGAGAAAAATCTCCGTTTCCACAGTGCACTTACAGTGTCCTGGAAACATCTCATACAAAGGAGGCTGAATGCCGTTTCTTTTCAGCACTTCAAACGCTGGTGTGGGACATCTGCATCCTGCAAATTTATGCACAGTGCTCTTACAGCCTACCGGGAACATCTCTTCCAAAGGCCTGTGAAACGCACATTTTTGAAGGCCTGATCTGGATGAAGTAGAACTTCTGCTCTTGGTGTGCTACATTGCCCTAGAGCTCCAAGGCTCAAAGCCCTGCATTGTATCCAAAGCCGGAGATAGGCCCCAAAGCATCTTGCTTCCAGCTCTTTGCGAAGCTAAGAATCACTCGCTGTGCACGGTGCTCTGATAGCCTACCGGGAACATCTCTTCCAAAGGCGTGTGAAACGCACTTTCTTGGCAGGCCTGATCTGGCTGAAGTAGAACTTCTGCTCTGGGTGTGCTACATTGCCCTAGAGATTCAAGGCACAAAGCCCTGCCTTGTTTCCAAAGGGGAAGATAAGCCCCAAAGCATCTTGCTTCCAGCTCTTTGGGAAGCTAAGAAACAACTCGCTCTGCACAGTGCTCTTACAGCCTGCCGGGAACATCTCTTACAAAGGTCTGTGAAACGGACTTTCTTTGCAGGCCTGATCTGGCTGAAGTAGAACTTCTGCTCTGGGTGTGCTACATTGCTGTGGAGCTCCAAGGCTCAAAGCCCTGCCTTGATTCCAAAGACGGAGATAGGCCCCAAAGCATCTTGCTTCCAGCTCCTTGGGAAGCTAAGAACCAACTCGCTCTGCACAGTGCTCTTACAGCCTACCGGGAACATCTCTTCCAAAGGCCTGTGAAACGCACTTTCTTTGCAGGCTTGATCTGGCTGAAATAGAACTTATGCTCTGGGTGTTATACATTGCCCTAGAGCTTCAAGGCACAAAGTGCTGAATTATTTCCAAAGACGGAGATAGGCACCAAAGCATCTTGCTTCCAGCTCTTTGGGTAGCTAAGAAACAACTCGCTAGCAAAGTGCTCTTGCAGACTACTGGGAACATCTCTTCCAAAGGCCTGTGAAACGCAGTTTCTCTGCAGGCCTGATATGGCTGAAGTAGAACTTCTGCTGTGGGTGTGCTACATTGCCCTAGAGCTCCAAGGCTCAAAGCCGTGCCTTATTTCCAAAGCCGGAGATAGGCCCCAAAGCATCTTGCTTCCAGCTCTTTGGGAAGCTAGGAAACAACTCGCTCGGCACAGTGCTCTTACAGCCTACGAGGAACATCTCTTACAAAGTCCTGTAAAACACAGTTTCTTGGCAGGCCTGATCTGGCTGAAGTAGAACTTCTGCTCTGGGTGTGCTACATTGCCCTAGAGCTTCAAGAGACAAAGTGCTGAATTGTTTCCAAAGACTGAGATAGGCCCGAAAGCATCTTGCTTCCAGCTGTTTGGGAAGCTAAGAAACAACTCGCTCCGCATTGGGCTCTTACAGCCTACCGGGAACATCTCCTTGAAATGTCTGTGAAACGCAGTTTCTTTGCAGGCCTGATCTTGCTGAAGTAGAACTCCTGCTCTGGGTGTGCTACATTGCCCTAGATCTTGAAGGCACAACGTGCTGAATATTTTAGGAAGTTCTTTCATAGGGCACAAAGCATCTTGCTTCCATCTCTACGGGAAGCTATGAAACAACTCGCTCTGCACATTGGTCTTAAAGCCTACCGGGAACATCGCTTACAAAGGCCTGTGAAACACAGTTTCTTTGCAGGCCTGATCTGTCTGAAGAAGAACTTCTGCTCTGGGTGTCCTACATTGTCCTAGAACTTCAAGGTAGAAAGTGCTCCATATTTCCAATCGGAGAGATAAGCCCCAAAGCATCTTGCTTCCAGCTCTTTGGGAAGCTAAGAAACAACTCGCTCTGCACAGTGCTCTTACAGCCTATGGGGAACATCCCTTACAAAGGGCTGTGAAACGCAGTTTCTTTGCAGGCCTGATCTGGCTGAAGTAGAACTTCTGCTCTGGGTGTGCTACATTGCCCTAGAGCTTCAAGGCACAAAGTGCTGAATTGTTTCCAAAGACAGAGATAGGCCCCAAAGGATCTTGCTTCCAGCTCTTTGGGAAGCTATGAACCAACTCTCTTTGCACAGTGCTCTTACAGCCTACCGGGAACATCTCTTCCAAAGGCCTGTGAAACACACTTTCTTTGCAGGTCCAATCTGCATGAAGTAGAACTTCTGCTCTGGGTGTGCTACATTGCCCTAGACCTCCAAGCCTCAAAGTCCTGCCTTGTTTCCAAAGACGGAGATAGGCCCCAATTCATCCTGCTTCCAGCTCTTTGGGTTGCTAAGAACCAACTCGCTCGGCACAGTGCTGTTACAGCCAAGGGGAACATCTCTTCCAAAGGCCTGTGAAACGCACTTTTCTGAAGGCCCGATCTGGCTGAAGTAGAACTTCTGCTCGTTGTGTGCTACATTGCCCTAGAGCTCCAAGGCTCAAAGCCCTGCCTTGTTTCCAAATCCGGAGATAGGCCCCAAAGCATCTTGCTTCCAGCTCTTTGCGAAGCTAAGAATCAACTCGCTGTGCACAGTGCTCTGACAGGCTACCGGGAACATCTCTTCCAAAGCCCTGTGAAACGCACTTTCTTGGCAGGCCTGATCTGGCTGAAGTAGAACTTCTGCTCTGGGTGTGCTACATTGCCCTATAGATTCAAGGCACAAAGCCCTGCCTTGTTTCCAAAGGGGAAGATAAGCCCCAAAGCATCTTGCTTCCAGCTCTTTGGCAAGCTAAGAAACAACTCGCTCTGCATTGGGCTCTTACAGCCTACCGGGAACATCTCCTAGAAATGTCTGTGAAACGCAGTTTCTTTGCAGGCCTGATCTTGCTGAAGTACAACTCCTGCTCTGGGTCTGCTACATTGCCCTAGAACGTCAAGGCACAACGTGCTGATTATTTTAGGAAGTTCTTTGATAGGCCACGAAGCATCTTGCTTCCAGCTCTATGGGAAGCTATGAAACAACTCGCTCTGCACCGTGTTCTTAGAGCCTACGGGGAACATCTCTTACAAAGTCCTGTTGAACGCAGTTTCTTGGCAGCCCTGATCTGGCTGAAGTAGAACTTCTGCTGTGGGTGTGCTACATTGCCCTAGAGCTTCAAGGCACAAAGTGCTGAATTGTTTCCAAAGACAGAGATAGTCCCAAAAGCATCTTGCTTCCAGCTCTTTGGGAAGCTAAGAAACAACTCGCTCTGCATTGGGCTCTTACAGCCTACGGGAACATCCCTTACAAAGGGCTGTGAAACGCAGTATCTTTGCAGACCTGATCTGGCTGAAGTAGAACTTCTGCTCTGGGTGTGCTACATTGCCCTAGAGCTCCAAGCCTCAAAGCTCTGCCTTGTTTCCAAAGACGGAGATAGGAACCAATTCATCCTGCTTCCAGCTCTTTGGGAAGCTAAGAACCAACTCGCTCGGCACAGTGCTCTTACAGCCTATGGGGAACATGTCTTACAAAGTCCTGTGAAACGCAGTTTCTTTGCAGGCCTGATCTGTCTGAAGAAGAACTTCTGCTCTGGGTGTGCTACATTGTCCTAGAACTTCAAGGTAGAACGTGCTCCATATTTCCAATCGGGGAGATAAGCCCCAAAGCATCTTGCTTCCAGCTCTTTGGGAAGCTAAGAAACAACTCGCTCTGCATTGGGCTCTTACAGCCTACCGGGAACATCCCTTACAAAGGGCTGTGAAACGCAGTTTCTTTGCAGGCCTGATAGGCTGAAGAAGAATTTCCGCTGTTGGTGTGCTACATTGCCCTAGAGCTTCAAGGCACAAAGTGCTGAATTGTTTCCAAAGACAGAGATAGGCCCCAAAGGATCTTGCTTCCAGCTCTTTTGGAAGCTAAGAAACAACTCGCTCTGCACAGTGCTCTGAGAGCCTACTGGGAACATCTATTCCAAAGGCCTGTGAAACGCAGTTTCTTTGCAGTCCTGATCTGTCTGAAGAAGAACTTCTGCTCTGGGTGTGCTACATTGTCCTAGAACTTCAAGGTAGAAAGTGCTCCATATTTCCAATCGGGGAGATAAGCCCCAAAGCATCTTGCTTCCAGCTCTTTGGGAAGCTAAGAAACAACTCGCTCTGCACAGTGCTCTTACAGCCCATGGGGAACATCTCTTACAAAGTCCTGTTAAACGCAGTTTCTTGGCAGTCCTGATCTGGCTGAAGTAGAACTTCTGCTCTGGGTGTGCTACATTGCCCTAGAGCTTCAAGGCACAAAGTGCAGAATTGTTTCCATAGACAGAGATAGGCCCCAAAGCATCTTGCTTCCAGCTCTTTGGGAAGCTAAGAAACAACTCGCTCTGCACAGTGCTCTGACAGCCTACCGGGAACATCTCTTCCAAAGGCCTGTGAAACGCAGTTTCCTTGCAGGTTCGATCCGGCTGAAGTACAACTTCTGCTCTGGGTCTGCTACATTGCCCTTGAGCTTCAAGGCACAACGTGCTGAATATTTTAGGAAGTTCTTTGATAGGCCACGAAGCATCTTGCTTCCAGCTCTATGGGAAGCTATGAAACAACTCGCTCTGCACAGTGTTCTTACAGCCTATGGGGAACATCTCTTACAAAGTCCTGTTGAACGCAGTTTCTTGGCAGGCCTGATCTGGCTGAAGTAGAACTTCTGCTGTGGGTGTGCTACATTGCCCTAGAGCTTCAAGGCACAAAGTGCTGAATTGTTTCCAAAGACAGAGATAGTCCTCAAAGCATCTTGCTTCCAGCTCTTTGGGAAGCTAAGAAGCAACTCTCTTTGCACAGTGCTCTTACAGCCTACCGGGAACATCTCTTCCAAAGGACTGTGAAACACACTTTCTTTGCAGGCCCAATCTGGATGAAGTAGAACTTCTGCTTTTGGTGTGCTACATTGCCCTAGAGCTCCAAGGTTCAAAGCCCTGCCTTGTTTCCAAAGGGGAAGATAAGCCCCAAAGCATCTTGCTTCCAGCTCTTTGGGAAGATAAGAAACAACTCGCTCTGCATTGGGCTCTTACAGCTTACCGGGAACATCCCTTAAAATGGGCTGTGAAACGCAGTTTCTTTGCAGGCCTGATCTGGCTGAAGTAGAACTTCTGCTCTGGGTGTGTTACATTGCCCTGGAGCTTCAAGGCACAAAGTGCTGAATTGTTTCCAAAGACAGAGATAGGCCCCAAAGCATCTTGCTTCCAGCTCTTTGGGAAGCTAAGAAACAACTCGCTCTGCACAGTGCTCTGACAGCCTACTGGGAACATCTATTCCAAAGGCCTGTGAAAGGCAGTTTCTTTGCAGGTTCGATCTGGCTGAAGTAGAACTTCTGCTCTGGGTGTGATACATTGCCCTAGAGCTCCAAGCCTCAAAGCCCTGCCTTGTTTCCAAAGACGGAGATAGGCCCCAATTCATCCTGCTTCCAGCTCTTTGGGAAGCTAAGAACCAACTCGCTCGGCACAGTGCTCTTACAGCCTATGGGGAACATCTCTTACAAAGTCCTGTAAAACGCAGTTTCTTGGCAGGCATGATCTGGCTGAAGTAGAACTTCTGCTCTGGGTGTGCTACACTGCCCTAGAGTTTCAAGGCACAAAGTGCTGAATTGTTTCCAAAGACTGAGATAGGCCCCAAAGCATCTTGCTTCCAGCTCTTTGCGAAGCTAAGAATCAACTCGCTGTGCACAGTGCTCTTACAGCCTACCGGGAACATCTCTTCCAAAGGCCTGTGAAACGCACTTTCTTGGCAATCCTGATCTGGCTGAAGTAGAACTTCTGCTCTGGTTGTGCTACATTGCCCTAGAGATTAAAGGCATAAAGCCCTGCCTTGTTTCCAAAGGGGAAGATAAGCCCCAAAGCATCTTGCTTCCAGCTCTTTGGGAAGCTAAGAAACAACTCGTTTTGCACAGTGCTCTTACAGCCTCCGGGAACATCTCTTACAAAGGTCTGTGAAACGCACTTTCTTTGATGGCCTGATCTGGCTGAAGTAGAACTCTGCTCACTGTGTGCTACATTGCTGTGGAGCTCCAAGGCTCAAAGCCCTGCCTTGTTTCCAAAGACGAAGATAGGCCCCAAAGCATCTTGCTTCCAGCTCTTTGGGAAGCTAAGAAGCAACTTTCTTTGCACAGTGCTCTTACAGCCTACCGGGAACATCTCTTCCAAAGGACTGTGAAACGCACTTTTCTGAAGGCCCGATCTGGATGAAGTAGAACTTCTGCTCTTGGTGTGCTACATTGCCCTAGAGCTCCAAGGCTCAAAGCCCTGCCTTGTTTCCAAAGCCGGAGATAGGCCCCAAAGCATCTTGCTTCCAGCTCTTTGCGAAGCTAAGAATCAACTCGCAGTGCACAGTGCTCTGACAGCCTACCAGGAACATCTCTTCCAAAGGCCTGTGAAACGCACTTTCTTGGCAGGCCTGATCTGGCTGAAGTAGAACTTATGCTCTGGGTGTGCTACATTGCCCTAGAGATTCAAGGCACAAAGCCCTGCCTTGTTTCCAAAGGGGAAGATAAGCCCCAAAGCATCTTGCTTCCAGCTCTTTGGGAAGCTAAGAAACAACTCGCTCTGCATTGGGCTCTTACAGCCTACCGGGAACATCTCCTAGAAATGTCTGTGAAACGCAGTTTCTTTGCAGGCCTGATCTGGCTGAAGTAGAACTCCTGCTCTGGGTCTGCTACATTGCCCTAGAACTTCAAGGCACAACGTGCTGAATATTTTAGGAAGTTCTTTGATAGGCCACGAAGCATCTTGCTTCCAGCTCTATGGGAAGCTATGAAACAACTCGCTCTGCACAGTGTTCTTACAGCCTATGGGGAACATCTCTTACAAAGTCCTGTTGAACGCAGTTTCTTGGCAGGCCTGATCTGGCTGAAGTAGAACTTCTGCTGTGGGTGTGCTACATTGCCCTAGAGCTTCAAGGCACAAAGTGCTGAATTGTTTCCAAAGGCAGAGATAGTCGCCAAAGCATCTTGCTTCCAGCTCTTTGGGAAGCTAAGAACCAACTCTCTTTGCACAGTGCTCTTACAGCCTACCGGGAACATCTCTTCCAAAGGCCTGTGAAACGCACTTTTCTGAAGGCCCGATCTGGATGAAGTAGAACTTCTGCTTTTGGTGTGCTACATTGCCCTAGAGCTCCAAGGCTCAAAGCCCTGCTTTGTTTCCAAAGCCGGAGGTAGGCCCCAAAGCATCTTGCTTCCAGCTCTTTGCGAAGCTAAGAATCAACTCGCTGTGCACAGTGCTCTGACAGCCTACCGGGAACATCTCTTCCAAAGGCCTGTGAAACGCACTTTCTTGGCAGGCCTGATCTGGCTGAAGTAGAACTTCTGCTCTGGGTGTGCTACATTGCCCTAGAGATTCAAGGCACAAAGCCCTGCCTTGTTTCCAAAGGGGAAGATAAGCCCCAAAGCATCTTGCTTCCAGCTCTTTGGGAGCTAAGAACCAACTCGCTCGGCACAGTGCTCTTACAGCCTATGGGGAACATCTCCTACAAAGTCCTGTTGAACGCAGTTTCTTGGCAGGCCTTATCTGGCTGAAGTAGAACTTCTGCTGTGGGTGTGCTACATTGCCCTAGAGCTTCAAGGCAGAAAGTGCTGAATTCTTTCCAAAGACAGAGATAGTCCCCAAAGCATCTTGCTTCCAGCTCTTTGGGAAGCTAAGAACCGACTCTCTTTGCACAGTGCTCTTACAGCCTACCGGGAACATCTCTTCCAAAGGCCTGTGAAACGCACTTTTCTGAAGGCCCGATCTGGATGAAGTAGAACTTCTGCTTTTGGTGTGCTACATTGCCCTAGAGCTCCAAGGCTCAAAGCCCTGCCTTGTTTCCAAAGCTGGAGATAGGCCCCAAAGCATCTTGCTTCCAGCTCTTTGCGAAGCTAAGAATCAACTCGCTGTGCACAGTGCTCTGACAGCCTACCGGGAACATCTCTTCCAAAGGCCTGTGAAACGCGCTTTCTTGGCAGGCCTGATCTGGCTGAAGTAGAACTTCTGCTCTGGGTGTGCTACATGGCTCTGGAGCTTCAAGGCACATAGTGCTGAATTGTTTCCAAAGACAGAGATAGGCCCCAAAGCATCCTGCTTCCAGCTCTTTGTGAAGCTAAGAAACAACTCGCTCTGCATTAGGCTCTTACAGCCTACCGGGAACATCTATTCCAAAGGAATGTGAAACGCAGTTTGTTTGCATGTTCGATCTGGCTGAAGTAGAAATTCTGCTCTGGGTGTGCTACATTGCCCTAGACCTCCAAGCCTCAAAGTCCTGCCTTGTTTCCAAAGACGGAGATAGGCCCCAATTCATCCTGCTTCCAGCTCTTTGGGTTGCTAAGAACCAACTCGCTCGGCACAGTGCTGTTACAGCCAAGGGGAACATCTCTTCCAAAGGCCTGTGAAACGCACTTTTCTGAAGGCCCGATCTGGCTGAAGTAGAACTTCTGCTCGTTGTGTGCTACATTGCCCTAGAGCTCCAAGGCTCAAAGCCCTGCCTTGTTTCCAAATCCGGAGATAGGCCCCAAAGCATCTTGCTTCCAGCTCTTTGCGAAGCTAAGAATCAACTCGCTGTGCACAGTGCTCTGACAGGCTACCGGGAACATCTCTTCCAAAGCCCTGTGAAACGCACTTTCTTGGCAGGCCTGATCTGGCTGAAGTAGAACTTCTGCTCTGGGTGTGCTACATTGCCCTATAGATTCAAGGCACAAAGCCCTGCCTTGTTTCCAAAGGGGAAGATAAGCCCCAAAGCATCTTGCTTCCAGCTCTTTGGCAAGCTAAGAAACAACTCGCTCTGCATTGGGCTCTTACAGCCTACCGGGAACATCTCCTAGAAATGTCTGTGAAACGCAGTTTCTTTGCAGGCCTGATCTTGCTGAAGTACAACTCCTGCTCTGGGTCTGCTACATTGCCCTAGAACGTCAAGGCACAACGTGCTGATTATTTTAGGAAGTTCTTTGATAGGCCACGAAGCATCTTGCTTCCAGCTCTATGGGAAGCTATGAAACAACTCGCTCTGCACCGTGTTCTTAGAGCCTACGGGGAACATCTCTTACAAAGTCCTGTTGAACGCAGTTTCTTGGCAGCCCTGATCTGGCTGAAGTAGAACTTCTGCTGTGGGTGTGCTACATTGCCCTAGAGCTTCAAGGCACAAAGTGCTGAATTGTTTCCAAAGACAGAGATAGTCCCAAAAGCATCTTGCTTCCAGCTCTTTGGGAAGCTAAGAAACAACTCGCTCTGCATTGGGCTCTTACAGCCTACGGGAACATCCCTTACAAAGGGCTGTGAAACGCAGTATCTTTGCAGACCTGATCTGGCTGAAGTAGAACTTCTGCTCTGGGTGTGCTACATTGCCCTAGAGCTCCAAGCCTCAAAGCTCTGCCTTGTTTCCAAAGACGGAGATAGGAACCAATTCATCCTGCTTCCAGCTCTTTGGGAAGCTAAGAACCAACTCGCTCGGCACAGTGCTCTTACAGCCTATGGGGAACATGTCTTACAAAGTCCTGTGAAACGCAGTTTCTTTGCAGGCCTGATCTGTCTGAAGAAGAACTTCTGCTCTGGGTGTGCTACATTGTCCTAGAACTTCAAGGTAGAACGTGCTCCATATTTCCAATCGGGGAGATAAGCCCCAAAGCATCTTGCTTCCAGCTCTTTGGGAAGCTAAGAAACAACTCGCTCTGCATTGGGCTCTTACAGCCTACCGGGAACATCCCTTACAAAGGGCTGTGAAACGCAGTTTCTTTGCAGGCCTGATAGGCTGAAGAAGAATTTCCGCTGTTGGTGTGCTACATTGCCCTAGAGCTTCAAGGCACAAAGTGCTGAATTGTTTCCAAAGACAGAGATAGGCCCCAAAGGATCTTGCTTCCAGCTCTTTTGGAAGCTAAGAAACAACTCGCTCTGCACAGTGCTCTGAGAGCCTACTGGGAACATCTATTCCAAAGGCCTGTGAAACGCAGTTTCTTTGCAGTCCTGATCTGTCTGAAGAAGAACTTCTGCTCTGGGTGTGCTACATTGTCCTAGAACTTCAAGGTAGAAAGTGCTCCATATTTCCAATCGGGGAGATAAGCCCCAAAGCATCTTGCTTCCAGCTCTTTGGGAAGCTAAGAAACAACTCGCTCTGCACAGTGCTCTTACAGCCCATGGGGAACATCTCTTACAAAGTCCTGTTAAACGCAGTTTCTTGGCAGTCCTGATCTGGCTGAAGTAGAACTTCTGCTCTGGGTGTGCTACATTGCCCTAGAGCTTCAAGGCACAAAGTGCAGAATTGTTTCCATAGACAGAGATAGGCCCCAAAGCATCTTGCTTCCAGCTCTTTGGGAAGCTAAGAAACAACTCGCTCTGCACAGTGCTCTGACAGCCTACCGGGAACATCTCTTCCAAAGGCCTGTGAAACGCAGTTTCCTTGCAGGTTCGATCCGGCTGAAGTACAACTTCTGCTCTGGGTCTGCTACATTGCCCTTGAGCTTCAAGGCACAACGTGCTGAATATTTTAGGAAGTTCTTTGATAGGCCACGAAGCATCTTGCTTCCAGCTCTATGGGAAGCTATGAAACAACTCGCTCTGCACAGTGTTCTTACAGCCTATGGGGAACATCTCTTACAAAGTCCTGTTGAACGCAGTTTCTTGGCAGGCCTGATCTGGCTGAAGTAGAACTTCTGCTGTGGGTGTGCTACATTGCCCTAGAGCTTCAAGGCACAAAGTGCTGAATTGTTTCCAAAGACAGAGATAGTCCTCAAAGCATCTTGCTTCCAGCTCTTTGGGAAGCTAAGAAGCAACTCTCTTTGCACAGTGCTCTTACAGCCTACCGGGAACATCTCTTCCAAAGGACTGTGAAACACACTTTCTTTGCAGGCCCAATCTGGATGAAGTAGAACTTCTGCTTTTGGTGTGCTACATTGCCCTAGAGCTCCAAGGTTCAAAGCCCTGCCTTGTTTCCAAAGGGGAAGATAAGCCCCAAAGCATCTTGCTTCCAGCTCTTTGGGAAGATAAGAAACAACTCGCTCTGCATTGGGCTCTTACAGCTTACCGGGAACATCCCTTAAAATGGGCTGTGAAACGCAGTTTCTTTGCAGGCCTGATCTGGCTGAAGTAGAACTTCTGCTCTGGGTGTGTTACATTGCCCTGGAGCTTCAAGGCACAAAGTGCTGAATTGTTTCCAAAGACAGAGATAGGCCCCAAAGCATCTTGCTTCCAGCTCTTTGGGAAGCTAAGAAACAACTCGCTCTGCACAGTGCTCTGACAGCCTACTGGGAACATCTATTCCAAAGGCCTGTGAAAGGCAGTTTCTTTGCAGGTTCGATCTGGCTGAAGTAGAACTTCTGCTCTGGGTGTGATACATTGCCCTAGAGCTCCAAGCCTCAAAGCCCTGCCTTGTTTCCAAAGACGGAGATAGGCCCCAATTCATCCTGCTTCCAGCTCTTTGGGAAGCTAAGAACCAACTCGCTCGGCACAGTGCTCTTACAGCCTATGGGGAACATCTCTTACAAAGTCCTGTAAAACGCAGTTTCTTGGCAGGCATGATCTGGCTGAAGTAGAACTTCTGCTCTGGGTGTGCTACACTGCCCTAGAGTTTCAAGGCACAAAGTGCTGAATTGTTTCCAAAGACTGAGATAGGCCCCAAAGCATCTTGCTTCCAGCTCTTTGCGAAGCTAAGAATCAACTCGCTGTGCACAGTGCTCTTACAGCCTACCGGGAACATCTCTTCCAAAGGCCTGTGAAACGCACTTTCTTGGCAATCCTGATCTGGCTGAAGTAGAACTTCTGCTCTGGTTGTGCTACATTGCCCTAGAGATTAAAGGCATAAAGCCCTGCCTTGTTTCCAAAGGGGAAGATAAGCCCCAAAGCATCTTGCTTCCAGCTCTTTGGGAAGCTAAGAAACAACTCGTTTTGCACAGTGCTCTTACAGCCTCCGGGAACATCTCTTACAAAGGTCTGTGAAACGCACTTTCTTTGATGGCCTGATCTGGCTGAAGTAGAACTCTGCTCACTGTGTGCTACATTGCTGTGGAGCTCCAAGGCTCAAAGCCCTGCCTTGTTTCCAAAGACGAAGATAGGCCCCAAAGCATCTTGCTTCCAGCTCTTTGGGAAGCTAAGAAGCAACTTTCTTTGCACAGTGCTCTTACAGCCTACCGGGAACATCTCTTCCAAAGGACTGTGAAACGCACTTTTCTGAAGGCCCGATCTGGATGAAGTAGAACTTCTGCTCTTGGTGTGCTACATTGCCCTAGAGCTCCAAGGCTCAAAGCCCTGCCTTGTTTCCAAAGCCGGAGATAGGCCCCAAAGCATCTTGCTTCCAGCTCTTTGCGAAGCTAAGAATCAACTCGCAGTGCACAGTGCTCTGACAGCCTACCAGGAACATCTCTTCCAAAGGCCTGTGAAACGCACTTTCTTGGCAGGCCTGATCTGGCTGAAGTAGAACTTATGCTCTGGGTGTGCTACATTGCCCTAGAGATTCAAGGCACAAAGCCCTGCCTTGTTTCCAAAGGGGAAGATAAGCCCCAAAGCATCTTGCTTCCAGCTCTTTGGGAAGCTAAGAAACAACTCGCTCTGCATTGGGCTCTTACAGCCTACCGGGAACATCTCCTAGAAATGTCTGTGAAACGCAGTTTCTTTGCAGGCCTGATCTGGCTGAAGTAGAACTCCTGCTCTGGGTCTGCTACATTGCCCTAGAACTTCAAGGCACAACGTGCTGAATATTTTAGGAAGTTCTTTGATAGGCCACGAAGCATCTTGCTTCCAGCTCTATGGGAAGCTATGAAACAACTCGCTCTGCACAGTGTTCTTACAGCCTATGGGGAACATCTCTTACAAAGTCCTGTTGAACGCAGTTTCTTGGCAGGCCTGATCTGGCTGAAGTAGAACTTCTGCTGTGGGTGTGCTACATTGCCCTAGAGCTTCAAGGCACAAAGTGCTGAATTGTTTCCAAAGGCAGAGATAGTCGCCAAAGCATCTTGCTTCCAGCTCTTTGGGAAGCTAAGAACCAACTCTCTTTGCACAGTGCTCTTACAGCCTACCGGGAACATCTCTTCCAAAGGCCTGTGAAACGCACTTTTCTGAAGGCCCGATCTGGATGAAGTAGAACTTCTGCTTTTGGTGTGCTACATTGCCCTAGAGCTCCAAGGCTCAAAGCCCTGCTTTGTTTCCAAAGCCGGAGGTAGGCCCCAAAGCATCTTGCTTCCAGCTCTTTGCGAAGCTAAGAATCAACTCGCTGTGCACAGTGCTCTGACAGCCTACCGGGAACATCTCTTCCAAAGGCCTGTGAAACGCACTTTCTTGGCAGGCCTGATCTGGCTGAAGTAGAACTTCTGCTCTGGGTGTGCTACATTGCCCTAGAGATTCAAGGCACAAAGCCCTGCCTTGTTTCCAAAGGGGAAGATAAGCCCCAAAGCATCTTGCTTCCAGCTCTTTGGGAGCTAAGAACCAACTCGCTCGGCACAGTGCTCTTACAGCCTATGGGGAACATCTCCTACAAAGTCCTGTTGAACGCAGTTTCTTGGCAGGCCTTATCTGGCTGAAGTAGAACTTCTGCTGTGGGTGTGCTACATTGCCCTAGAGCTTCAAGGCAGAAAGTGCTGAATTCTTTCCAAAGACAGAGATAGTCCCCAAAGCATCTTGCTTCCAGCTCTTTGGGAAGCTAAGAACCGACTCTCTTTGCACAGTGCTCTTACAGCCTACCGGGAACATCTCTTCCAAAGGCCTGTGAAACGCACTTTTCTGAAGGCCCGATCTGGATGAAGTAGAACTTCTGCTTTTGGTGTGCTACATTGCCCTAGAGCTCCAAGGCTCAAAGCCCTGCCTTGTTTCCAAAGCTGGAGATAGGCCCCAAAGCATCTTGCTTCCAGCTCTTTGCGAAGCTAAGAATCAACTCGCTGTGCACAGTGCTCTGACAGCCTACCGGGAACATCTCTTCCAAAGGCCTGTGAAACGCGCTTTCTTGGCAGGCCTGATCTGGCTGAAGTAGAACTTCTGCTCTGGGTGTGCTACATGGCTCTGGAGCTTCAAGGCACATAGTGCTGAATTGTTTCCAAAGACAGAGATAGGCCCCAAAGCATCCTGCTTCCAGCTCTTTGTGAAGCTAAGAAACAACTCGCTCTGCATTAGGCTCTTACAGCCTACCGGGAACATCTATTCCAAAGGAATGTGAAACGCAGTTTGTTTGCATGTTCGATCTGGCTGAAGTAGAAATTCTGCTCTGGGTGTGCTACATTGCCCTAGACCTCCAAGCCTCAAAGTCCTGCCTTGTTTCCAAAGACGGAGATAGGCCCCAATTCATCCTGCTTCCAGCTCTTTGGGTTGCTAAGAACCAACTCGCTCGGCACAGTGCTGTTACAGCCAAGGGGAACATCTCTTCCAAAGGCCTGTGAAACGCACTTTTCTGAAGGCCCGATCTGGCTGAAGTAGAACTTCTGCTCGTTGTGTGCTACATTGCCCTAGAGCTCCAAGGCTCAAAGCCCTGCCTTGTTTCCAAATCCGGAGATAGGCCCCAAAGCATCTTGCTTCCAGCTCTTTGCGAAGCTAAGAATCAACTCGCTGTGCACAGTGCTCTGACAGGCTACCGGGAACATCTCTTCCAAAGCCCTGTGAAACGCACTTTCTTGGCAGGCCTGATCTGGCTGAAGTAGAACTTCTGCTCTGGGTGTGCTACATTGCCCTATAGATTCAAGGCACAAAGCCCTGCCTTGTTTCCAAAGGGGAAGATAAGCCCCAAAGCATCTTGCTTCCAGCTCTTTGGCAAGCTAAGAAACAACTCGCTCTGCATTGGGCTCTTACAGCCTACCGGGAACATCTCCTAGAAATGTCTGTGAAACGCAGTTTCTTTGCAGGCCTGATCTTGCTGAAGTACAACTCCTGCTCTGGGTCTGCTACATTGCCCTAGAACGTCAAGGCACAACGTGCTGATTATTTTAGGAAGTTCTTTGATAGGCCACGAAGCATCTTGCTTCCAGCTCTATGGGAAGCTATGAAACAACTCGCTCTGCACCGTGTTCTTAGAGCCTACGGGGAACATCTCTTACAAAGTCCTGTTGAACGCAGTTTCTTGGCAGCCCTGATCTGGCTGAAGTAGAACTTCTGCTGTGGGTGTGCTACATTGCCCTAGAGCTTCAAGGCACAAAGTGCTGAATTGTTTCCAAAGACAGAGATAGTCCCAAAAGCATCTTGCTTCCAGCTCTTTGGGAAGCTAAGAAACAACTCGCTCTGCATTGGGCTCTTACAGCCTACGGGAACATCCCTTACAAAGGGCTGTGAAACGCAGTATCTTTGCAGACCTGATCTGGCTGAAGTAGAACTTCTGCTCTGGGTGTGCTACATTGCCCTAGAGCTCCAAGCCTCAAAGCTCTGCCTTGTTTCCAAAGACGGAGATAGGAACCAATTCATCCTGCTTCCAGCTCTTTGGGAAGCTAAGAACCAACTCGCTCGGCACAGTGCTCTTACAGCCTATGGGGAACATGTCTTACAAAGTCCTGTGAAACGCAGTTTCTTTGCAGGCCTGATCTGTCTGAAGAAGAACTTCTGCTCTGGGTGTGCTACATTGTCCTAGAACTTCAAGGTAGAACGTGCTCCATATTTCCAATCGGGGAGATAAGCCCCAAAGCATCTTGCTTCCAGCTCTTTGGGAAGCTAAGAAACAACTCGCTCTGCATTGGGCTCTTACAGCCTACCGGGAACATCCCTTACAAAGGGCTGTGAAACGCAGTTTCTTTGCAGGCCTGATAGGCTGAAGAAGAATTTCCGCTGTTGGTGTGCTACATTGCCCTAGAGCTTCAAGGCACAAAGTGCTGAATTGTTTCCAAAGACAGAGATAGGCCCCAAAGGATCTTGCTTCCAGCTCTTTTGGAAGCTAAGAAACAACTCGCTCTGCACAGTGCTCTGAGAGCCTACTGGGAACATCTATTCCAAAGGCCTGTGAAACGCAGTTTCTTTGCAGTCCTGATCTGTCTGAAGAAGAACTTCTGCTCTGGGTGTGCTACATTGTCCTAGAACTTCAAGGTAGAAAGTGCTCCATATTTCCAATCGGGGAGATAAGCCCCAAAGCATCTTGCTTCCAGCTCTTTGGGAAGCTAAGAAACAACTCGCTCTGCACAGTGCTCTTACAGCCCATGGGGAACATCTCTTACAAAGTCCTGTTAAACGCAGTTTCTTGGCAGTCCTGATCTGGCTGAAGTAGAACTTCTGCTCTGGGTGTGCTACATTGCCCTAGAGCTTCAAGGCACAAAGTGCAGAATTGTTTCCATAGACAGAGATAGGCCCCAAAGCATCTTGCTTCCAGCTCTTTGGGAAGCTAAGAAACAACTCGCTCTGCACAGTGCTCTGACAGCCTACCGGGAACATCTCTTCCAAAGGCCTGTGAAACGCAGTTTCCTTGCAGGTTCGATCCGGCTGAAGTACAACTTCTGCTCTGGGTCTGCTACATTGCCCTTGAGCTTCAAGGCACAACGTGCTGAATATTTTAGGAAGTTCTTTGATAGGCCACGAAGCATCTTGCTTCCAGCTCTATGGGAAGCTATGAAACAACTCGCTCTGCACAGTGTTCTTACAGCCTATGGGGAACATCTCTTACAAAGTCCTGTTGAACGCAGTTTCTTGGCAGGCCTGATCTGGCTGAAGTAGAACTTCTGCTGTGGGTGTGCTACATTGCCCTAGAGCTTCAAGGCACAAAGTGCTGAATTGTTTCCAAAGACAGAGATAGTCCTCAAAGCATCTTGCTTCCAGCTCTTTGGGAAGCTAAGAAGCAACTCTCTTTGCACAGTGCTCTTACAGCCTACCGGGAACATCTCTTCCAAAGGACTGTGAAACACACTTTCTTTGCAGGCCCAATCTGGATGAAGTAGAACTTCTGCTTTTGGTGTGCTACATTGCCCTAGAGCTCCAAGGTTCAAAGCCCTGCCTTGTTTCCAAAGGGGAAGATAAGCCCCAAAGCATCTTGCTTCCAGCTCTTTGGGAAGATAAGAAACAACTCGCTCTGCATTGGGCTCTTACAGCTTACCGGGAACATCCCTTAAAATGGGCTGTGAAACGCAGTTTCTTTGCAGGCCTGATCTGGCTGAAGTAGAACTTCTGCTCTGGGTGTGTTACATTGCCCTGGAGCTTCAAGGCACAAAGTGCTGAATTGTTTCCAAAGACAGAGATAGGCCCCAAAGCATCTTGCTTCCAGCTCTTTGGGAAGCTAAGAAACAACTCGCTCTGCACAGTGCTCTGACAGCCTACTGGGAACATCTATTCCAAAGGCCTGTGAAAGGCAGTTTCTTTGCAGGTTCGATCTGGCTGAAGTAGAACTTCTGCTCTGGGTGTGATACATTGCCCTAGAGCTCCAAGCCTCAAAGCCCTGCCTTGTTTCCAAAGACGGAGATAGGCCCCAATTCATCCTGCTTCCAGCTCTTTGGGAAGCTAAGAACCAACTCGCTCGGCACAGTGCTCTTACAGCCTATGGGGAACATCTCTTACAAAGTCCTGTAAAACGCAGTTTCTTGGCAGGCATGATCTGGCTGAAGTAGAACTTCTGCTCTGGGTGTGCTACACTGCCCTAGAGTTTCAAGGCACAAAGTGCTGAATTGTTTCCAAAGACTGAGATAGGCCCCAAAGCATCTTGCTTCCAGCTCTTTGCGAAGCTAAGAATCAACTCGCTGTGCACAGTGCTCTTACAGCCTACCGGGAACATCTCTTCCAAAGGCCTGTGAAACGCACTTTCTTGGCAATCCTGATCTGGCTGAAGTAGAACTTCTGCTCTGGTTGTGCTACATTGCCCTAGAGATTAAAGGCATAAAGCCCTGCCTTGTTTCCAAAGGGGAAGATAAGCCCCAAAGCATCTTGCTTCCAGCTCTTTGGGAAGCTAAGAAACAACTCGTTTTGCACAGTGCTCTTACAGCCTCCGGGAACATCTCTTACAAAGGTCTGTGAAACGCACTTTCTTTGATGGCCTGATCTGGCTGAAGTAGAACTCTGCTCACTGTGTGCTACATTGCTGTGGAGCTCCAAGGCTCAAAGCCCTGCCTTGTTTCCAAAGACGAAGATAGGCCCCAAAGCATCTTGCTTCCAGCTCTTTGGGAAGCTAAGAAGCAACCTTCTTTGCACAGTGCTCTTACAGCCTACCGGGAACATCTCTTCCAAAGGACTGTGAAACGCACTTTTCTGAAGGCCCGATCTGGATGAAGTAGAACTTCTGCTCTTGGTGTGCTACATTGCCCTAGAGCTCCAAGGCTCAAAGCCCTGCCTTGTTTCCAAAGCCGGAGATAGGCCCCAAAGCATCTTGCTTCCAGCTCTTTGCGAAGCTAAGAATCAACTCGCAGTGCACAGTGCTCTGACAGCCTACCAGGAACATCTCTTCCAAAGGCCTGTGAAACGCACTTTCTTGGCAGGCCTGATCTGGCTGAAGTAGAACTTATGCTCTGGGTGTGCTACATTGCCCTAGAGATTCAAGGCACAAAGCCCTGCCTTGTTTCCAAAGGGGAAGATAAGCCCCAAAGCATCTTGCTTCCAGCTCTTTGGGAAGCTAAGAAACAACTCGCTCTGCATTGGGCTCTTACAGCCTACCGGGAACATCTCCTAGAAATGTCTGTGAAACGCAGTTTCTTTGCAGGCCTGATCTGGCTGAAGTAGAACTCCTGCTCTGGGTCTGCTACATTGCCCTAGAACTTCAAGGCACAACGTGCTGAATATTTTAGGAAGTTCTTTGATAGGCCACGAAGCATCTTGCTTCCAGCTCTATGGGAAGCTATGAAACAACTCGCTCTGCACAGTGTTCTTACAGCCTATGGGGAACATCTCTTACAAAGTCCTGTTGAACGCAGTTTCTTGGCAGGCCTGATCTGGCTGAAGTAGAACTTCTGCTGTGGGTGTGCTACATTGCCCTAGAGCTTCAAGGCACAAAGTGCTGAATTGTTTCCAAAGGCAGAGATAGTCGCCAAAGCATCTTGCTTCCAGCTCTTTGGGAAGCTAAGAACCAACTCTCTTTGCACAGTGCTCTTACAGCCTACCGGGAACATCTCTTCCAAAGGCCTGTGAAACGCACTTTTCTGAAGGCCCGATCTGGATGAAGTAGAACTTCTGCTTTTGGTGTGCTACATTGCCCTAGAGCTCCAAGGCTCAAAGCCCTGCTTTGTTTCCAAAGCCGGAGGTAGGCCCCAAAGCATCTTGCTTCCAGCTCTTTGCGAAGCTAAGAATCAACTCGCTGTGCACAGTGCTCTGACAGCCTACCGGGAACATCTCTTCCAAAGGCCTGTGAAACGCACTTTCTTGGCAGGCCTGATCTGGCTGAAGTAGAACTTCTGCTCTGGGTGTGCTACATTGCCCTAGAGATTCAAGGCACAAAGCCCTGCCTTGTTTCCAAAGGGGAAGATAAGCCCCAAAGCATCTTGCTTCCAGCTCTTTGGGAGCTAAGAACCAACTCGCTCGGCACAGTGCTCTTACAGCCTATGGGGAACATCTCCTACAAAGTCCTGTTGAACGCAGTTTCTTGGCAGGCCTTATCTGGCTGAAGTAGAACTTCTGCTGTGGGTGTGCTACATTGCCCTAGAGCTTCAAGGCAGAAAGTGCTGAATTCTTTCCAAAGACAGAGATAGTCCCCAAAGCATCTTGCTTCCAGCTCTTTGGGAAGCTAAGAACCGACTCTCTTTGCACAGTGCTCTTACAGCCTACCGGGAACATCTCTTCCAAAGGCCTGTGAAACGCACTTTTCTGAAGGCCCGATCTGGATGAAGTAGAACTTCTGCTTTTGGTGTGCTACATTGCCCTAGAGCTCCAAGGCTCAAAGCCCTGCCTTGTTTCCAAAGCTGGAGATAGGCCCCAAAGCATCTTGCTTCCAGCTCTTTGCGAAGCTAAGAATCAACTCGCTGTGCACAGTGCTCTGACAGCCTACCGGGAACATCTCTTCCAAAGGCCTGTGAAACGCGCTTTCTTGGCAGGCCTGATCTGGCTGAAGTAGAACTTCTGCTCTGGGTGTGCTACATGGCTCTGGAGCTTCAAGGCACATAGTGCTGAATTGTTTCCAAAGACAGAGATAGGCCCCAAAGCATCCTGCTTCCAGCTCTTTGTGAAGCTAAGAAACAACTCGCTCTGCATTAGGCTCTTACAGCCTACCGGGAACATCTATTCCAAAGGAATGTGAAACGCAGTTTGTTTGCATGTTCGATCTGGCTGAAGTAGAAATTCTGCTCTGGGTGTGCTACATTGCCCTAGACCTCCAAGCCTCAAAGTCCTGCCTTGTTTCCAAAGACGGAGATAGGCCCCAATTCATCCTGCTTCCAGCTCTTTGGGTTGCTAAGAACCAACTCGCTCGGCACAGTGCTGTTACAGCCAAGGGGAACATCTCTTCCAAAGGCCTGTGAAACGCACTTTTCTGAAGGCCCGATCTGGCTGAAGTAGAACTTCTGCTCGTTGTGTGCTACATTGCCCTAGAGCTCCAAGGCTCAAAGCCCTGCCTTGTTTCCAAATCCGGAGATAGGCCCCAAAGCATCTTGCTTCCAGCTCTTTGCGAAGCTAAGAATCAACTCGCTGTGCACAGTGCTCTGACAGGCTACCGGGAACATCTCTTCCAAAGCCCTGTGAAACGCACTTTCTTGGCAGGCCTGATCTGGCTGAAGTAGAACTTCTGCTCTGGGTGTGCTACATTGCCCTATAGATTCAAGGCACAAAGCCCTGCCTTGTTTCCAAAGGGGAAGATAAGCCCCAAAGCATCTTGCTTCCAGCTCTTTGGCAAGCTAAGAAACAACTCGCTCTGCATTGGGCTCTTACAGCCTACCGGGAACATCTCCTAGAAATGTCTGTGAAACGCAGTTTCTTTGCAGGCCTGATCTTGCTGAAGTACAACTCCTGCTCTGGGTCTGCTACATTGCCCTAGAACGTCAAGGCACAACGTGCTGATTATTTTAGGAAGTTCTTTGATAGGCCACGAAGCATCTTGCTTCCAGCTCTATGGGAAGCTATGAAACAACTCGCTCTGCACCGTGTTCTTAGAGCCTACGGGGAACATCTCTTACAAAGTCCTGTTGAACGCAGTTTCTTGGCAGCCCTGATCTGGCTGAAGTAGAACTTCTGCTGTGGGTGTGCTACATTGCCCTAGAGCTTCAAGGCACAAAGTGCTGAATTGTTTCCAAAGACAGAGATAGTCCCAAAAGCATCTTGCTTCCAGCTCTTTGGGAAGCTAAGAAACAACTCGCTCTGCATTGGGCTCTTACAGCCTACGGGAACATCCCTTACAAAGGGCTGTGAAACGCAGTATCTTTGCAGACCTGATCTGGCTGAAGTAGAACTTCTGCTCTGGGTGTGCTACATTGCCCTAGAGCTCCAAGCCTCAAAGCTCTGCCTTGTTTCCAAAGACGGAGATAGGAACCAATTCATCCTGCTTCCAGCTCTTTGGGAAGCTAAGAACCAACTCGCTCGGCACAGTGCTCTTACAGCCTATGGGGAACATGTCTTACAAAGTCCTGTTGAACGCAGTTTCTTGGCAGGCCTGATCTGGCTGAAGTAGAACTTCTGCTGTGGGTGTGCTACATTGCCCTAGAGCTTCAAGGCACAAAGTGCTGAATTGTTTCCAAAGACAGAGATAGTCCCCAAAGCATCTTGCTTCCAGCTCGTTGGGAAGTTAAGAACCAACTCGCTCGGCACAGTGCTCTTACAGCCTACCGGGAACATCTCTTCCAAAGGCCTGTGAAACGCACTTTTCTGAAGGCCCGATCTGGATGAAGTAGAACTTCTGCTTTTGCTGTGCTACATTGACCTAGAGCTCCAAGGCTCAAAGCCCTGCCTTGTTTCCAAAGCTGGAGATAGGCCCCAAAGCATCTTGCTTCCAGCTCTTTGCAAAGCTAAGAATCAACTCGCTGTGCACAGTGCTCTGACAGGCTACCGGGAACATCTCTTCCAAAGGCCTGTGAAACGCACTTTCTTGGCAGGCCTGATCTCGATGAAGTAGAACTTCTGCTCTGGGTGTGCTACATTGCCCTAGAGATTCAAGGCACAAAGCCCTGCCTTGTTTCCAAAGGGGAAGATATGCCCCAAAGCATCTTGCTTCCAGCTCTTTGTGAAGCTAAGAAACAACTCGCTCTGCATTGGGCTCTTACAGCCTACCGGGAACATATCCTAGAAATGTCTGTGAAACGCAGTTTCTTTGCAGGCCTGATCTGACTGAAGTAGAACTCCTGCTCTGGGTCTGCTACATTGCCCTAGAGCTTCAAGGCACAACGTGCTGAATATTTTAGGAAGTTCTTTGATAGGCCATGAAGCGTCTTGCTTCCAGCTCTATGGGAAGCTATGAAACAACTCGCTCTGCACAGTGTTCTTACAGCCTATGGGGAACATCTCTTACAAAGTCCTGTTGAACGCAGTTTCTTGGCAGGCCTGATCTGGCTGAAGTAGAACTTCTGCTGTGGGTGTGCTACATTGCCCTAGAGCTTCAAGGCACAAAGTGCTGAATTGTTTCCAAAGACAGAGATAGGCCCCAAAGCATCTTGCTTCCAGCTCTTTGCGAAGCTAAGAAGCAACTCTCTTTGCACAGTGCTCTTACAGCCTACGGGAACATCCCTTACAAAGGGCTGTGAAACGCAGTATCTTTGCAGGCCTGATCTGGATGAAGTAGAACTTCTGTTTTTGGTGTGCTACATTGCCCTAGAGCTCCAAGGTTCAAAGCCCTGCCTTGTTTCCAAAGGGGAAGATAAGCCCCAAAGCATCTTGCTTCCAGCTCTTTTGGAAGATAAGAAACAACTCGCTCTGCATTGGGCTCTTACAGCTTACCGGGAACATCCCTTAAAATGGGCTGTGAAACGCAGTTTCTTTGCAGGCCTGATCTGGCTGAAGTAGAACTTCTGCTCTGGGTGTGCTACATTGCCCTGGAGCTTCAAGGCACAAAGTGCTGAATTGTTTCCAAAGACAGAGATAGGCCCCAAAGCATCTTGCTTCCAGCTCTTTGGGAAGCTAAGAACCAACTCTCTTTGCACAGTGCTCTTACAGCCTACCGGGAGCATCTCTTCCAAAGGCCTGTGAAACGCAGTGTTCTGAAGGCCCGATCTGGATGAAGTAGAACTTCTGCTTTTGGTGTGCTACATTGCCCTAGAGCTCCAAGGCTCAAAGCCCTGCCTTGTTTCCTAAGCCGGAGATAGGCCCCAAAGCATCTTGCTTCCAGCTCTTTGCGAAGCTAAGAATCAACTCGCTGTGCACAGTGCTCTGACACCCTACCGGGAACATCTCTTCCAAAGGCCTGTGAAACGCACTTTATTGGCAGGCCTGATCTGGCTGAAGTAGAACTTCTGCTCTCTGTGTGCTACATTGCAGTGGAGCTCCAAGGCTCAAAGCCCTGCCTTGTTTCCAAAGACGAAGATAGGCCCCAAAGCATCTTGCTTCCAGCTCCTTGGGAAGCTAAGAACCAACTCGCTCTGCACAGTGCTCTTACAGCCTACCGGGAACATGTCTTCCAAAGGCCTGTGGAACCCACTTTCTTTGCAGGCTTGATTTGGCTGAAATAGAACTTATGCTCTGGGTGTTATACATTGCCCTAGAGCTTCAAGGCACAAAGTGCAGAATTATTTCCGAAGCCAGATATAGGCACCAAAGCTTCTTCCTCCAACTCTTTGGGAAGCTAAGAAGCAACTCTCTTTGCATAGTGCTCTTACAGCCTACCGGGAACATCTCTTCCAAAGGCCTGTGAAACACACTTTCTTTTCAGGCCCAATCTGGATGAAGTAGAACTTCTCCTTTTGGTGTGCCACATTGCCCTAGAGCTCCAAGGCTCAAAGCCCTGCCTTGTTTCCTAAGGGGAAGATAAGCCCCAAAGCATCTTGCTTCCAGCTCTTTGGGAAGCTAAGAAACAATTCGCTCTGCATTGGGCTCTTACAGCCTACGGGGAACATCCCTTACAAAGGGCTGTGAAACGCAGTTTCTTTGCAGGCCTGATCTGGCTGAAGTAGAACTTCTGCTCTGGGTGTGCTACATTGGCCTAGAGCTCCAAGCCTCAAAGCCCTGCCTTGTTTCCAAAGACGGAGATAGGCCCCAATTCATCCTGCTTCCAGCTCTTTGGGAAGCTAAGAACCAACTCGCTCGGCACAGTGCTCTTACAGCGTATGGGGAACATATCTTACAGAGTCCTGTAAAACGCAGTTTCTTGGCAGGCATGATCTGGCTGAAGTAGAACTTCTGCTCTGGGTGTGCTACATTGCCCTAGAGATTCAAGGCACAAAGTACTGAATTGTTTCCAAAGACAGAGATAGGCCCCAAAGCATCTTGCTTCCAGCTCTTTGGGAAGCTAAGATACAACTCGCTCTGCATTGGGCTCTTACAGCCTACCGGGAACATCTCCTAGAAATGTCTGTGAAACGCAGTTTCTTTGCAGGCCTGATCTTGCTGAAGTAGAACTCCTGCTCTGGGTCTGCTACATTGCCCTAGAACTTCAAGGCACAACGTGATGAATATTTTAGGAAGTTCTTTGATAGGCCACGAAGCATCTTGCTTCCAGCTCTATGGGAAGCTATGAAACAACTCGCTCTGCACAGTGTTCTTACAGCCTATGGGGAACATCTCTCACAAAGTCCTGTTGAACGCAGTTTCTTGGCAGGCCTGATCTGGCTGAAGTAGAACTTCCGCTGTGGGTGTGCTACATTGCCCCAGAGCTTCAAGGCACAAAGTGCTGAATTGTTTCCAAAGACAGAGATAGGCCCCAAAGCATCTTGCTTCCAGCTCTTTGGGAAGCTAAGAACCAACTCTCTTTGCACAGTGCTCTTACAGCCTACAGGGAACATCTCTTCCAAAGGCCTGTGAAACGCACTTTTCTGAAGGCCCGATCTGGCTGAAGTAGAACTTCTGCTCGTTGTGTGCTACATTGCCCTAGAGCTCCAAGGCTCAAAGCCCTGCCTTGTTTCCAAATCCGGAGATAGGCCCCAAAGCATCTTGCTTCCAGCTCTTTGCGAAGCTACGAATCAACTCGCTGTGCACAGTGCTCTGACAGTCTACCGGGAACATCTCTTCCAAAGCCCTGTGAAACGCACTTTCTTGGCAGGCCTGATCTGGCTGAAGTAGAACTTCTGCTCTGGGTGTGCTACATTGCCCTAGAGATTCAAGGCACAAAGCCCTGCCTTGTTTCCAAAGGGGAAGATAAGCCCCAAAGCATCTTGCTTCCAGCTCTTTGGCAAGCTAAGAAACAACTCGCTCTGCATTGGGCTCTTACAGCCTACCGGGAAGATGTCCTAGAAATGTCTGTGAAACGCAGTTTCTTTGCAGGCCTCATCTTGCTGAAGTACAACTCCTGCTCTGGGTCTGCTACATTGCCCTAGAACGTCAAGGCACAACGTGCTGATTATTTTAGGAAGTTCTTTGATAGGCCACGAAGCATCTTGCTTCCAGCTCTATGGGAAGCTATGAAACAACTCGCTCTGCACCGTGTTCTTAGAGCCTACCGGGAACATCTCTTACAAAGTCCTGTTGAACGCAGTTTCTTGGCAGCCCTGATCTGGCTGAAGTAGAACTTCTGCTGTGGGTGTGCTACATTGCCCTAGAGCTTCAAGGCACAAAGTGCTGAATTGTTTCCAAAGACAGAGATAGTCCCAAAAGCATCTTGCTTCCAGCTCTTTGGGAAGCTAAGAAACAACTCGCTCTGCATTGGGCTCTTACAGCCTACGGGAACATCCCTTACAAAGGGCTGTGAAACGCAGTATCTTTGCAGGCCTGATCTGGCTGAAGTAGAACTTCTGCTCTGGGTGTGCTACATTGCCCTAGAGCTCCAAGCCTCAAAGCTCTGCCTTGTTTCCAAAGACGGAGATAGGAACCAATTCATCCTGCTTCCAGCTCTTTGGGAAGCTAAGAACCAACTCGCTCGGCACAGTGCTCTTACAGCCTATGGGGAACATCTCTTACAAAGTCCTGTTGAACGCAGTTTCTTGGCAGGCCTGATCTGGCTGAAGTAGAACTTCTGCTGTGGGTGTGCTACATTGCCCTAGAGCTTCAAGGCACAAAGTGCTGAATTGTTTCCAAAGACAGAGATAGTCCCCAAAGCATCTTGCTTCCAGCTCTTTGGGAAGCTAAGAACCAACTCTCTTTGCACAGTGCTCTTACAGCCTACCGGGAATATCTCTTCCAAAGGCCTGTGAAACGCACTTTTCTGAAGGCCCGATCTGGATGAAGTAGAACTTATGCTTTTGGTGTGCTACATTGCCCTAGAGCTCCAAGGCTCAAAGCCCTGCCTTGTTTCCAAAGCTGGAGATAGGCCCCAAAGCATCTTGCTTCCAGCTCTTTGCAAAGCTAAGAATCAACTCGCTGTGCACAGTGCTCTGACAGGCTACCGGGAACATCTCTTCCAAAGGCCTGTGAAACGCACTTTCTTGGCAGGCCTGATCTCGATGAAGTAGAACTTCTGCTCTGGGTGTGCTACATTGCCCTAGAGATTCAAGGCACAAAGCCCTGCCTTGTTTCCAAAGGGGAAGATAAGCCCCAAAGCATCTTGCTTCCAGCTCTTTGTGAAGCTAAGAAACAACTCGCTCTGCATTGGGCTCTTACAGCCTACCGGGAACATCTCCTAGAAATGTCTGTGAAACGCAGTTTCTTTGCAGGCCTGATCTGGCTGAAGTAGAACTCCTGCTCTGGGTCTGCTACATTGCCCTAGAGCTTCAAGGCACAACGTGCTGAATATTTTAGGAAGTTCTTTGATAGGCCATGAAGCATCTTGCTTCCAGCTCTATGGGAAGCTATGAAACAACTCGCTCTGCACAGTGTTCTTACAGCCTATGGGGAACATCTCTTACAAAGTCCTGTTGAACGCAGTTTCTTGGCAGGCCTGATCTGGCTGAAGTAGAACTTCTGCTGTGGGTGTGCTACATTGCCCTAGAGCTTCAAGGCACAAAGTGCTGAATTGTTTCCAAAGACAGAGATAGGCCCCAAAGCATCTTGCTTCCAGCTCTTTGCGAAGCTAAGAAGCAACTCTCTTTGCACAGTGCTCTTACAGCCTACGGGAACATCCCTTACAAAGGGCTGTGAAACGCAGTATCTTTGCAGGCCTGATCTGGATGAAGTAGAACTTCTGTTTTTGGTGTGCTACATTGCCCTAGAGCTCCAAGGTTCAAAGCCCTGCCTTGTTTCCAAAGGGGAAGATAAGCCCCAAAGCATCTTGCTTCCAGCTCTTTTGGAAGATAAGAAACAACTCGCTCTGCATTGGGCTCTTACAGCTTACCGGGAACATCCCTTAAAATGGGCTGTGAAACGCAGTTTCTTTGCAGGCCTGATCTGGCTGAAGTAGAACTTCTGCTCTGGGTGTGCTACATTGCCCTGGAGCTTCAAGGCACAAAGTGCTGAATTGTTTCCAAAGACAGAGATAGGCCCCAAAGCATCTTGCTTCCAGCTCTTTCTGAAGCTAAGAAACAACTCGCTCTGCACAGTGCTCTGACAGCCTACTGGGAACATCTATTCCAAAGGCCTGTGAAACGCAGTTTCTTTGCAGGTTCGATCTGGCTGAAGTAGAACTTCTGCTCTGGGTGTGATACATTGCCCTAGAGCTCCAAGCCTCAAAGCCCTGCCTTGTTTCCAAAGACGGAGATAGGCCCCAATTCATCCTGCTTCCAGCTCTTTGGGAAGCTAAGAAACAACTCGTTTTGCACAGTGCTCTTACAGCCTCCCGGCAACATCTCTTACAAAGGTCTGTGAAACGCACTTTCTTTGATGGCCTGATCTGGCTGAAGTAGAACTTCTGCTCTCTGTGTGCTACATTGCTGTGGAGCTCCAAGGCTCAAAGCCCTGCCTTGTTTCCAAAGACGAAGATAGGCCCCAAAGCATCTTGCTTCCAGCTCTTTGGGAAGCTAAGAAGCAACTCTCTTTGCACAGTGCTCTTGCAGCCTACCGGGAACATCTCTTCCAAAGGCCTGTGAAACGCACTTTCTTGGCAGGCCTGATCTGGCTGAAGTAGAACTTCTGCTCTGGGTGTGCTACATTGCCCTAGAGATTCAAGGCACAAAGCCCTGCCTTGTTTCCAAAGGGGAAGATAAGCCCCAAAGCATCTTGCTTCCAGCTCTTTGGGAAGCTAAGAAACAACTCGCTCTGCATTGGGCTCTTACAGCCTACCGGGAACATCTCCTAGAAATGTCTGTGAAACGCAGTTTCTTTGCAGGCCTGATCTGGCTGAAGTAGAACTCCTGCTCTGGGTCTGCTACATTGCCCTTGAACTTCAAGGCACAACGTGCTGAATATTTTAGGAAGTTCTTTGATAGGCCACGAAGCATCTTGCTTCCAGCTCTATGGGAAGCTATGAAACAACTCGCTCTGCACAGTGTTCTTACAGCCTATGGGGAACATCTCTTACAAAGTCCTGTTGAACGCAGTATCTTGGCAGGCCTGATCTGGCTGAAGTAGAACTTCTGCTGTGGGTGTGCTACATTGCCCTAGAGCTTCAAGGCACAAAGTGCTGAATTCTTTCCAAAGACAGATATAGGCCCCAAAGCATCTTGCTTCCAGCTCTTTGGGAAGCTAAGAACCAACTCTCTTTCCACAGTGCTCTTACAGCCTACCAGGAACATCTCTTCCAAAGGCCTGTGAAACGCACTTTTCTGAAGGCCCGCTCTGGATGAAGTAGAACTTCTGCTTTTGGTGTGCTACATTGCCGTAGAGCTCCAAGGTTCAAAGCCCTGCCTTGTTTCCAAAGGGGAAGATAAGCCCCAAAGCATCTTGCTTCCAGCTCTTTGGGAAGATAAGAAACAACTCGCTCTGCATTGGGCTCTTACAGCTTACCGGGAACATCCCTTAAAATGGGCTGTGAAACGCACTTTCTTGGCACGCCTGATCTGGCTGAAGTAGAACTTCTGCTCTGGGTGTGCTACATTGCCCTGGAGCTTCAAGGCACAAAGTGCTGAATTGTTTCCAAAGACAGAGATAGGCCCCAAAGCATCTTGCTTCCAGCTCGTTGGGAAGCTAAGAAGCGACTCTATTTGCACAGTGCTCTTACAGCCTACCGGGAACATCTCTTCCAAAGGCCTGTGTAACGCACTTTTTTGAAGGCCCGATCTGGATGAAGTAGAACTTCTGCTCTTGGTGTGCTACATTGCCCTAGAGCTCCAAGGCTCAAAGCCCTGCCTTGTTTCCAAAGCTGGAGGTAGGCCCCAAAGCATCTTGCTTCCAGCTGTTTGCGAAGCTAAGAATCAACTCGCTGTGCACAGTGCTCTGACAGCCTACCGGGAACATCTCTTCCAAAGGCCTGTGAAACGCACTTTCTTGGCAGGCCTGATCTGGCTGAAGTAGAACTTCTGCTCTGGGTGTGCTACATTGCCCTAGAGATTCAAGGCATAAAGCCCTGCCTTGTTTCCAAAGGGGAAGATAAGCCATAAAGCATCTTGCTTCCAGCTCTTTGGGAAGCTAAGAAACAACTCGCTCTGCATTGGGCTCTTACAGCCTACCGGGAACATCTCCTAGAAATGTCTGTGAAACGCAGTTTCTTTGCAGGCCTGATCTGGCTGAAGTAGAACTTCTGCTGTGGGTGTGCTACATTGCCCCAGAGCTTCATGGCACAAAGTGCTGAATTGTTTCCAAAGACAGAGATAGGCCCCAAAGCATCTTGCTTCCAGCTCTTTGGGAAGCTAAGAACCAACTCTCTTTGCACAGTGCTCTTACAGCCTACCGGGAGCATCTCTTCCAAAGGCCTGTGAAACGCAGTTTTCTGAAGGCCCGATCTGGATGAAGTAGAACTTCTGCTTTTGGTGTGCTACATTGCCCTAGAGCTCCAAGGCTCAAAGCCCTGCCTTGTTTCCTAACCCGGAGATAGGCCCCAAAGCATCTTGCTTCCAGCTCTTTGCGAAGCTAAGAATCAACTCGCTGTGCACAGTGCTCTGACACCCTACCGGGAACATCTCTTCCAAAGGCCTGTGAAACGCACTTTCTTGGCAGGCCTGATCTGGCTGAAGTAGAACTTCTGCTCTCTGTGTGCTACATTGCAGTGGAGCTCCAAGGCTCAAAGCCCTGCCTTGTTTCCAAAGACGAATATAGGCCCCAAAGCATCTTGCTTCCAGCTCCTTGGGAAGCTAAGAACCAACTCGCTCTGCACAGTGCTCTTACAGCCTACCGGGAACATGTCTTCCAAAGGCCTGTGAAACCCACTTTCTTTGCAGGCTTGATTTGGCTGAAATAGAACTTATGCTCTGGGTGTTATACATTGCCCTAGAGCTTCAAGGCACAAAGTGCAGAATTATTTCCGAAGCCAGATATAGGCACCAAAGCTTCTTCCTTCCAACCCTTGGGAAGCTAAGAAGCAACTCTCTTTGCATAGTGCTCTTACAGCCTACCGGGAACATCTCTTCCAAAGGCCTGTGAAACACACTTTCTTTGCAGGCCCAATCTGGATGAAGTAGAACTTCTCCTTTTGGTGTGCTACATTGCCCTAGAGCTCCAAGGCTCAAAGCCCTGCCTTGTTTCCTAAGGGGAAGATAAGCCCCAAAGCATCTTGCTTCCAGCTCTTTGGGAAGCTAAGAAACAATTCGCTCTCCATTGGGCTCTTACAGCCTACCGGGAACATCCCTTACAAAGGGCTGTGAAACGCAGTTTCTTTGCAGGCCTGATCTGGCTGAAGTAGAACTCCTGCTCTGGGTCTGCTACATTGCCCTAGACCTTCAAGGCACAACGTGCTGAATATTTTAGGAAGTTCTTTGATAGGCCATGAAGCATCTTGCTTCCAGCTCTATGGGAAGCTATGAAACAACTCGCTCTGCACAGTGTTCTTACAGCCTATGGGGAACATCTCTTACAAAGTCCTGTTGAACGCAGTTTCTTGGCAGGCCTGATCTGGCTGAAGTAGAACTTCTGCTGTGGGTGTGCTACATTGCCCTAGAGCTTCAAGGCACAAAGTGCTGAATTGTTTCCAAAGACAGAGATAGGCCCCAAAGCATCTTGCTTCCAGCTCTTTGCGAAGCTAAGAAGCAACTCTCTTTGCACAGTGCTCTTACAGCCTACCGGGAACATCTCTTCCAAAGGCCTGTGAAACGCACTTTCTTGGCAGGCCTGATCTGGCTGAAGTAGAACTTCTGCTCTGGGTGTGCTACATTGCCCTAGAGATTCAAGGCACAAAGCCCTGCCTTGTTTCCAAAGGGGAAGATAAGCCCCAAAGCATCTTGCTTCCAGCTCTTTGGGAAGCTAAGAAACAACTCGCTCTGCATTGGGCTCTTACAGCCTACCGGGAACATCTCCTAGAAATGTCTGTGAAATGCAGTTTCTTTGCAGGCCTGATCTTGCTGAAGTAGAACTCCTGCTCTGGGTCTGCTACATTGCCCTAGAGCTTCAAGGCACAACGTGCTGAATATTTTAGGAAGTTCTTTGATAGGCCACGAATCATCTTGCTTCCAGCTCTATGGGAAGCTATGAAACAACTCGCTCTGCACAGTGTTCTTACAGCCTATGGGGAACATCTCTTACAAAGTCCTGTTGAACGCAGTTTCTTGGCAGGCCTGATCTGGCTGAAGTAGAACTTCTGCTTTGGGTGTGCTACATTGCCCCAGAGCTTCAAGAAACAAAGTGCTGAATTGTTTCCAAAGACAGAGAAGGGCCCCAAAGCATCTTGCTTCCAGCTCTTTGGGAAGCTAAGAACCAACTCTCTTTGCACAGTGCTCTTACAGCCTACCGGGAACATCTCTTCCAAAGGCCTGTGAAACACACTTTCTTTGCAGGCCCAATCTGGATGAAGTAGAACTTCTGCTTTTGGTGTGCTACATTGCCGTAGAGCTCCAAGGTTCAAAGCCCTGCCTTGTTTCCAAAGGGGAAGATAAGCCCCAAAGCATCTTGCTTCCAGCTCTTTGGGAAGATAAGAAACAACTCGCTCTGCATTGGGCTCTTACAGCTTACCGGGAACATCCCTTAAAATGGGCTGTGAAACGCACTTTCTTGGCACGCCTGATCTGGCTGAAGTAGAACTTCTGCTCTGGGTGTGCTACATTGCCCTGGAGCTTCAAGGCACAAAGTGCTGAATTGTTTCCAAAGACAGAGATAGGCCCCAAAGCATCTTGCTTCCAGCTCGTTGGGAAGCTAAGAAGCGACTCTATTTGCACAGTGCTCTTACAGCCTACCGGGAACATCTCTTCCAAAGGCCTGTGTAACGCACTTTTTTGAAGGCCCGATCTGGATGAAGTAGAACTTCTGCTCTTGGTGTGCTACATTGCCCTAGAGCTCCAAGGCTCAAAGCCCTGCCTTGTTTCCAAAGCTGGAGGTAGGCCCCAAAGCATCTTGCTTCCAGCTGTTTGCGAAGCTAAGAATCAACTCGCTGTGCACAGTGCTCTGACAGCCTACCGGGAACATCTCTTCCAAAGGCCTGTGAAACGCACTTTCTTGGCAGGCCTGATCTGGCTGAAGTAGAACTTCTGCTCTGGGTGTGCTACATTGCCCTAGAGTTTCAAGGCATAAAGCCCTGCCTTGTTTCCAAAGGGGAAGATAAGCCATAAAGCATCTTGCTTCCAGCTCTTTGGGAAGCTAAGAAACAACTCGCTCTGCATTGGGCTCTTACAGCCTACCGGGAACATCTCCTAGAAATGTCTGTGAAACGCAGTTTCTTTGCAGGCCTGATCTGGCTGAAGTAGAACTTCTGCTGTGGGTGTGCTACATTGCCCCAGAGCTTCATGGCACAAAGTGCTGAATTGTTTCCAAAGACAGAGATAGGCCCCAAAGCATCTTGCTTCCAGCTCTTTGGGAAGCTAAGAACCAACTCTCTTTGCACAGTGCTCTTACAGCCTACCGGGAGCATCTCTTCCAAAGGCCTGTGAAACGCAGTTTTCTGAAGGCCCGATCTGGATGAAGTAGAACTTCTGCTTTTGGTGTGCTACATTGCCCTAGAGCTCCAAGGCTCAAAGCCCTGCCTTGTTTCCTAACCCGGAGATAGGCCCCAAAGCATCTTGCTTCCAGCTCTTTGCGAAGCTAAGAATCAACTCGCTGTGCACAGTGCTCTGACACCCTACCGGGAACATCTCTTCCAAAGGCCTGTGAAACGCACTTTCTTGGCAGGCCTGATCTGGCTGAAGTAGAACTTCTGCTCTCTGTGTGCTACATTGCAGTGGAGCTCCAAGGCTCAAAGCCCTGCCTTGTTTCCAAAGACGAATATAGGCCCCAAAGCATCTTGCTTCCAGCTCCTTGGGAAGCTAAGAACCAACTCGCTCTGCACAGTGCTCTTACAGCCTACCGGGAACATGTCTTCCAAAGGCCTGTGAAACCCACTTTCTTTGCAGGCTTGATTTGGCTGAAATAGAACTTATGCTCTGGGTGTTATACATTGCCCTAGAGCTTCAAGGCACAAAGTGCAGAATTATTTCCGAAGCCAGATATAGGCACCAAAGCTTCTTCCTTCCAACCCTTGGGAAGCTAAGAAGCAACTCTCTTTGCATAGTGCTCTTACAGCCTACCGGGAACATCTCTTCCAAAGGCCTGTGAAACACACTTTCTTTGCAGGCCCAATCTGGATGAAGTAGAACTTCTCCTTTTGGTGTGCTACATTGCCCTAGAGCTCCAAGGCTCAAAGCCCTGCCTTGTTTCCTAAGGGGAAGATAAGCCCCAAAGCATCTTGCTTCCAGCTCTTTGGGAAGCTAAGAAACAATTCGCTCTCCATTGGGCTCTTACAGCCTACCGGGAACATCCCTTACAAAGGGCTGTGAAACGCAGTTTCTTTGCAGGCCTGATCTGGCTGAAGTAGAACTCCTGCTCTGGGTCTGCTACATTGCCCTAGACCTTCAAGGCACAACGTGCTGAATATTTTAGGAAGTTCTTTGATAGGCCATGAAGCATCTTGCTTCCAGCTCTATGGGAAGCTATGAAACAACTCGCTCTGCACAGTGTTCTTACAGCCTATGGGGAACATCTCTTACAAAGTCCTGTTGAACGCAGTTTCTTGGCAGGCCTGATCTGGCTGAAGTAGAACTTCTGCTGTGGGTGTGCTACATTGCCCTAGAGCTTCAAGGCACAAAGTGCTGAATTGTTTCCAAAGACAGAGATAGGCCCCAAAGCATCTTGCTTCCAGCTCTTTGCGAAGCTAAGAAGCAACTCTCTTTGCACAGTGCTCTTACAGCCTACCGGGAACATCTCTTCCAAAGGCCTGTGAAACGCACTTTCTTGGCAGGCCTGATCTGGCTGAAGTAGAACTTCTGCTCTGGGTGTGCTACATTGCCCTAGAGATTCAAGGCACAAAGCCCTGCCTTGTTTCCAAAGGGGAAGATAAGCCCCAAAGCATCTTGCTTCCAGCTCTTTGGGAAGCTAAGAAACAACTCGCTCTGCATTGGGCTCTTACAGCCTACCGGGAACATCTCCTAGAAATGTCTGTGAAATGCAGTTTCTTTGCAGGCCTGATCTTGCTGAAGTAGAACTCCTGCTCTGGGTCTGCTACATTGCCCTAGAGCTTCAAGGCACAACGTGCTGAATATTTTAGGAAGTTCTTTGATAGGCCACGAATCATCTTGCTTCCAGCTCTATGGGAAGCTATGAAACAACTCGCTCTGCACAGTGTTCTTACAGCCTATGGGGAACATCTCTTACAAAGTCCTGTTGAACGCAGTTTCTTGGCAGGCCTGATCTGGCTGAAGTAGAACTTCTGCTTTGGGTGTGCTACATTGCCCCAGAGCTTCAAGAAACAAAGTGCTGAATTGTTTCCAAAGACAGAGAAGGGCCCCAAAGCATCTTGCTTCCAGCTCTTTGGGAAGCTAAGAACCAACTCTCTTTGCACAGTGCTCTTACAGCCTACCGGGAACATCTCTTCCAAAGGCCTGTGAAACACACTTTCTTTGCAGGCCCAATCTGGATGAAGTAGAACTTCTGCTTTTGGTGTGCTACATTGCCCTAGAGCTCCAAGGTTCAAAGCCCTGCCTTGTTTCCAAAGGGGAAGATAAGCCCCAAAGCATCTTGCTTCCAGCTCTTTGGGAAGATAAGAAACAACTCGCTCTGCATTGGGCTCTTACAGCTTACCGGGAACATCCCTTAAAATGGGCTGTGAAACGCACTTTCTTGGCACGCCTGATCTGGCTGAAGTAGAACTTCTGCTCTGGGTGTGCTACATTGCCCTGGAGCTTCAAGGCACAAAGTGCTGAATTGTTTCCAAAGACAGAGATAGGCCCCAAAGCATCTTGCTTCCAGCTCGTTGGGAAGCTAAGAAGCGACTCTATTTGCACAGTGCTCTTACAGCCTACCGGGAACATCTCTTCCAAAGGCCTGTGTAACGCACTTTTTTGAAGGCCCGATCTGGATGAAGTAGAACTTCTGCTCTTGGTGTGCTACATTGCCCTAGAGCTCCAAGGCTCAAAGCCCTGCCTTGTTTCCAAAGCTGGAGGTAGGCCCCAAAGCATCTTGCTTCCAGCTGTTTGCGAAGCTAAGAATCAACTCGCTGTGCACAGTGCTCTGACAGCCTACCGGGAACATCTCTTCCAAAGGCCTGTGAAACGCACTTTCTTGGCAGGCCTGATCTGGCTGAAGTAGAACTTCTGCTCTGGGTGTGCTACATTGCCCTAGAGATTCAAGGCATAAAGCCCTGCCTTGTTTCCAAAGGGGAAGATAAGCCATAAAGCATCTTGCTTCCAGCTCTTTGGGAAGCTAAGAAACAACTCGCTCTGCATTGGGCTCTTACAGCCTACCGGGAACATCTCCTAGAAATGTCTGTGAAACGCAGTTTCTTTGCAGGCCTGATCTGGCTGAAGTAGAACTTCTGCTGTGGGTGTGCTACATTGCCCCAGAGCTTCATGGCACAAAGTGCTGAATTGTTTCCAAAGACAGAGATAGGCCCCAAAGCATCTTGCTTCCAGCTCTTTGGGAAGCTAAGAACCAACTCTCTTTGCACAGTGCTCTTACAGCCTACCGGGAGCATCTCTTCCAAAGGCCTGTGAAACGCAGTTTTCTGAAGGCCCGATCTGGATGAAGTAGAACTTCTGCTTTTGGTGTGCTACATTGCCCTAGAGCTCCAAGGCTCAAAGCCCTGCCTTGTTTCCTAACCCGGAGATAGGCCCCAAAGCATCTTGCTTCCAGCTCTTTGCGAAGCTAAGAATCAACTCGCTGTGCACAGTGCTCTGACACCCTACCGGGAACATCTCTTCCAAAGGCCTGTGAAACGCACTTTCTTGGCAGGCCTGATCTGGCTGAAGTAGAACTTCTGCTCTCTGTGTGCTACATTGCAGTGGAGCTCCAAGGCTCAAAGCCCTGCCTTGTTTCCAAAGACGAATATAGGCCCCAAAGCATCTTGCTTCCAGCTCCTTGGGAAGCTAAGAACCAACTCGCTCTGCACAGTGCTCTTACAGCCTACCGGGAACATGTCTTCCAAAGGCCTGTGAAACCCACTTTCTTTGCAGGCTTGATTTGGCTGAAATAGAACTTATGCTCTGGGTGTTATACATTGCCCTAGAGCTTCAAGGCACAAAGTGCAGAATTATTTCCGAAGCCAGATATAGGCACCAAAGCTTCTTCCTTCCAACCCTTGGGAAGCTAAGAAGCAACTCTCTTTGCATAGTGCTCTTACAGCCTACCGGGAACATCTCTTCCAAAGGCCTGTGAAACACACTTTCTTTGCAGGCCCAATCTGGATGAAGTAGAACTTCTCCTTTTGGTGTGCTACATTGCCCTAGAGCTCCAAGGCTCAAAGCCCTGCCTTGTTTCCTAAGGGGAAGATAAGCCCCAAAGCATCTTGCTTCCAGCTCTTTGGGAAGCTAAGAAACAATTCGCTCTCCATTGGGCTCTTACAGCCTACCGGGAACATCCCTTACAAAGGGCTGTGAAACGCAGTTTCTTTGCAGGCCTGATCTGGCTGAAGTAGAACTCCTGCTCTGGGTCTGCTACATTGCCCTAGACCTTCAAGGCACAACGTGCTGAATATTTTAGGAAGTTCTTTGATAGGCCATGAAGCATCTTGCTTCCAGCTCTATGGGAAGCTATGAAACAACTCGCTCTGCACAGTGTTCTTACAGCCTATGGGGAACATCTCTTACAAAGTCCTGTTGAACGCAGTTTCTTGGCAGGCCTGATCTGGCTGAAGTAGAACTTCTGCTGTGGGTGTGCTACATTGCCCTAGAGCTTCAAGGCACAAAGTGCTGAATTGTTTCCAAAGACAGAGATAGGCCCCAAAGCATCTTGCTTCCAGCTCTTTGCGAAGCTAAGAAGCAACTCTCTTTGCACAGTGCTCTTACAGCCTACCGGGAACATCTCTTCCAAAGGCCTGTGAAACGCACTTTCTTGGCAGGCCTGATCTGGCTGAAGTAGAACTTCTGCTCTGGGTGTGCTACATTGCCCTAGAGATTCAAGGCACAAAGCCCTGCCTTGTTTCCAAAGGGGAAGATAAGCCCCAAAGCATCTTGCTTCCAGCTCTTTGGGAAGCTAAGAAACAACTCGCTCTGCATTGGGCTCTTACAGCCTACCGGGAACATCTCCTAGAAATGTCTGTGAAATGCAGTTTCTTTGCAGGCCTGATCTTGCTGAAGTAGAACTCCTGCTCTGGGTCTGCTACATTGCCCTAGAGCTTCAAGGCACAACGTGCTGAATATTTTAGGAAGTTCTTTGATAGGCCACGAATCATCTTGCTTCCAGCTCTATGGGAAGCTATGAAACAACTCGCTCTGCACAGTGTTCTTACAGCCTATGGGGAACATCTCTTACAAAGTCCTGTTGAACGCAGTTTCTTGGCAGGCCTGATCTGGCTGAAGTAGAACTTCTGCTTTGGGTGTGCTACATTGCCCCAGAGCTTCAAGAAACAAAGTGCTGAATTGTTTCCAAAGACAGAGAAGGGCCCCAAAGCATCTTGCTTCCAGCTCTTTGGGAAGCTAAGAACCAACTCTCTTTGCACAGTGCTCTTACAGCCTACCGGGAACATCTCTTCCAAAGGCCTGTGAAACACACTTTCTTTGCAGGCCCAATCTGGATGAAGTAGAACTTCTGCTTTTGGTGTGCTACATTGCCCTAGAGCTCCAAGGTTCAAAGCCCTGCCTTGTTTCCAAAGGGGAAGATAAGCCCCAAAGCATCTTGCTTCCAGCTCTTTGGGAAGATAAGAAACAACTCGCTCTGCATTGGGCTCTTACAGCTTACCGGGAACATCCCTTAAAATGGGCTGTGAAACGCACTTTCTTGGCACGCCTGATCTGGCTGAAGTAGAACTTCTGCTCTGGGTGTGCTACATTGCCCTGGAGCTTCAAGGCACAAAGTGCTGAATTGTTTCCAAAGACAGAGATAGGCCCCAAAGCATCTTGCTTCCAGCTCGTTGGGAAGCTAAGAAGCGACTCTATTTGCACAGTGCTCTTACAGCCTACCGGGAACATCTCTTCCAAAGGCCTGTGTAACGCACTTTTTTGAAGGCCCGATCTGGATGAAGTAGAACTTCTGCTCTTGGTGTGCTACATTGCCCTAGAGCTCCAAGGCTCAAAGCCCTGCCTTGTTTCCAAAGCTGGAGGTAGGCCCCAAAGCATCTTGCTTCCAGCTGTTTGCGAAGCTAAGAATCAACTCGCTGTGCACAGTGCTCTGACAGCCTACCGGGAACATCTCTTCCAAAGGCCTGTGAAACGCACTTTCTTGGCAGGCCTGATCTGGCTGAAGTAGAACTTCTGCTCTGGGTGTGCTACATTGCCCTAGAGATTCAAGGCATAAAGCCCTGCCTTGTTTCCAAAGGGGAAGATAAGCCATAAAGCATCTTGCTTCCAGCTCTTTGGGAAGCTAAGAAACAACTCGCTCTGCATTGGGCTCTTACAGCCTACCGGGAACATCTCCTAGAAATGTCTGTGAAACGCAGTTTCTTTGCAGGCCTGATCTGGCTGAAGTAGAACTTCTGCTGTGGGTGTGCTACATTGCCCCAGAGCTTCATGGCACAAAGTGCTGAATTGTTTCCAAAGACAGAGATAGGCCCCAAAGCATCTTGCTTCCAGCTCTTTGGGAAGCTAAGAACCAACTCTCTTTGCACAGTGCTCTTACAGCCTACCGGGAGCATCTCTTCCAAAGGCCTGTGAAACGCAGTTTTCTGAAGGCCCGATCTGGATGAAGTAGAACTTCTGCTTTTGGTGTGCTACATTGCCCTAGAGCTCCAAGGCTCAAAGCCCTGCCTTGTTTCCTAAGCCGGAGATAGGCCCCAAAGCATCTTGCTTCCAGCTCTTTGCGAAGCTAAGAATCAACTCGCTGTGCACAGTGCTCTGACACCCTACCGGGAACATCTCTTCCAAAGGCCTGTGAAACGCACTTTCTTGGCAGGCCTGATCTGGCTGAAGTAGAACTTCTGCTCTCTGTGTGCTACATTGCAGTGGAGCTCCAAGGCTCAAAGCCCTGCCTTGTTTCCAAAGACGAATATAGGCCCCAAAGCATCTTGCTTCCAGCTCCTTGGGAAGCTAAGAACCAACTCGCTCTGCACAGTGCTCTTACAGCCTACCGGGAACATGTCTTCCAAAGGCCTGTGAAACCCACTTTCTTTGCAGGCTTGATTTGGCTGAAATAGAACTTATGCTCTGGGTGTTATACATTGCCCTAGAGCTTCAAGGCACAAAGTGCAGAATTATTTCCGAAGCCAGATATAGGCACCAAAGCTTCTTCCTTCCAACCCTTGGGAAGCTAAGAAGCAACTCTCTTTGCATAGTGCTCTTACAGCCTACCGGGAACATCTCTTCCAAAGGCCTGTGAAACACACTTTCTTTGCAGGCCCAATCTGGATGAAGTAGAACTTCTCCTTTTGGTGTGCTACATTGCCCTAGAGCTCCAAGGCTCAAAGCCCTGCCTTGTTTCCTAAGGGGAAGATAAGCCCCAAAGCATCTTGCTTCCAGCTCTTTGGGAAGCTAAGAAACAATTCGCTCTCCATTGGGCTCTTACAGCCTACCGGGAACATCCCTTACAAAGGGCTGTGAAACGCAGTTTCTTTGCAGGCCTGATCTGGCTGAAGTAGAACTTCTGCTCTGGGTGTGCTACATTGCTCTAGAGCTTCAAGGCACAAAGTGCTGAATTGTTTCCAAAGACAGAGATAGGCCCCAAAGCATCTTGCTTCCAGCTCTTTGGGAAGCTAAGAAACAACTCGCTCTGCACAGTGCTCTGACAGCCTACCGGGAACATCTATTCCAAAGGCCTGTGAAACGCAGTTTCTTTGCAGGCTCGATCTGGCTGAAGTAGAACTTCTGCTCTGGGTGTGCTACATTGGCCTAGAGCTCCAAGCCTCAAAGCCCTGCCTTGTTTCCAAAGACGGAGATAGGCCCCAATTCATCCTGCTTCCAGCTCTTTGGGAAGCTAAGAACCAACTCGCTCGGCACAGTGCTCTTACAGCGTATGGGGAACATATCTTACAAAGTCCTGTAAAACGCAGTTTCTTGGCAGGCATGATCTGGCTGAAGTAGAACTTCTGCTCTGGGTGTGCTACATTGCCCTAGAGCTTCAAGGCACAAAGTACTGAATTGTTTCCAAAGACAGAGATAGGCCCCAAAGCATCTTGCTTCCAGCTCTTTGGGAAGCTAAGATACAACTCGCTCTGCATTGGGCTCTTACAGCCTACCGGGAACATCTCCTAGAAATGTCTGTGAAACGCAGTTTCTTTGCAGGCCTGATCTTGCTGAAGTAGAACTCCTGCTCTGGGTCTGCTACATTGCCCTAGAACTTCAAGGCACAACGTGATGAATATTTTAGGAAGTTCTTTGATAGGCCACGAAGCATCTTGCTTCCAGCTCTATGGGAAGCTATGAAACAACTCGCTCTGCACAGTGTTCTTACAGCCTATGGGGAACATCTCTCACAAAGTCCTGTTGAACGCAGTATCTTGGCAGGCCTGATCTGGCTGAAGTAGAACTTCTGCTGTGGGTGTGCTACATTGCCCTAGAGCTTCAAGGCACAAAGTGCTGAATTCTTTCCAAAGACAGAGATAGGCCCCAAAGCATCTTGCTTCCAGCTCTTTGGGAAGCTAAGAACCAACTCTCTTTGCACAGTGCTCTTACAGCCTACCGGGAACATCTCTTCCAAAGGCCTGTGAAACGCACTTTTCTGAAGGCCCGATCCGGATGAAGTAGAACTTCTGCTTTTGGTGTGCTACATTGACGTAGAGCTCCAAGGCTCAAAGACCTGCCTTGTTTCCAAAGCTGGAGATAGGCCCCAAAGCATCTTGCTTCCAGCTCTTTGCAAAGCTAAGAATCAAATCGCTGTGCACAGTGCTCTGACAGCCTACCGGGAACATCTCTTCCAAAGGCCTGTGAAACGCACTTTCTTGGCAGGCCTGATCTGGCTGAAGTAGAACTTCTGCTCTGGGTGTGCTACATTGCCGTAGAGATTCAAGGCACAAAGCCCTGCCTTGTTTCCAAAGGGGAAGATAAGCCCCAAAGCATCTTGCTTCCAGCTCTTTGGGAAGCTAAGAAACAACTCGCTCTGCATTGGGCTCTTACAGCCTACCGGGAACATCTCCTAGAAATGTCTGTGAAACGCAGTTTCTTTGCAGGCCTGATCTTGCTGAAGTAGAACTCCTGCTCTGGGTCTGCTACATTGCCCTAGAGCTTCAAGGCACAACGTGCTGAATATTTTAGGAAGTTCTTTGATAGGCCATGAAGCATCTTGCTTCCAGCTCTATGGGAAGCTATGAAACAACTCGCTCTGCACAGTGTTCTTACAGCCTATGGGGAACATCTCTTACAAAGTCCTGTTGAACGCAGTTTCTTGGCAGGCCTGATCTGGCTGAAGTGGAACTTCTGCTGTGGGTGTGCTACATTGCCCTAGAGCTTCAAGGCACAAAGTGCTGAATTGTTTCCAAAGACAGAGATAGGCCCCAAAGCATCTTGCTTCCAGCTCTTTGCGAAGCTAAGAAGCAACTCTCTTTGCACAGTGCTCTTACAGCCTACTGGGAACATCTCTTCCAAAGGCCTGTGAAACGCACTTTCTTGGCAGGCCTGATGTGGCTGAAGTAGAACTTCTGCTCTGGGTGTGCTACATTGCCCTAGAGATTCAAGGCACAAAGCCCTGCCTTGTTTCCAAAGGGGAAGATAAGCCCCAAAGCATCTTGCTTCCAGCTCTTTGGGAAGCTAAGAAACAACTCGCTCTGCATTGGGCTCTTACAGCCTACCGGGAACATCTCCTAGAAATGTCTGTGAAACGCAGTTTCTTTGCAGGCCTGATCTTGCTGAAGTAGAACTCCTGCTCTGGGTCTGCTACATTGCCCTAGAGCTTCAAGGCACAACGTGCTGAATATTTTAGGAAGTTCTTTGATAGGCCACGAAGCATCTTGCTTCCAGGTCTATGGGAAGCTATGAAACAACTCGCTCTGCACAGTGTTCTTACAGCCTATGGGGAACATCTCTTACAAAGTCCTGTTGAACGCAGTTTCTTGGCAGGCCTGATCTGGCTGAAGTAGAACTTCTGCTTTGGGTGTGCTACATTGCCCCAGAGCTTCAAGGCACAAAGTGCTGAATTGTTTTCAAAGATAGAGATAGTCCCCAAAGCATCTTGCTTCCAGCTCTTTGGGAAGCTAAGAACCAACTCTCTTTGCACAGTGCTCTTACAGCCTACCGGGAACATCTCTTCCAAAGGCCTGTGAAACGCACTTTTCTGAAGGCCCGATCTGGATGAAGTAGAACTTCTGCTTTTGATGTGCTACATTGCCCTAGAGCTCCAAGGTTCAAAGCCCTGCCTTGTTTCCAAAGGGGAAGATAAGCCCCAAAGCATCTTGCTTCCAGCTCTTTGGGAAGATAAGAAACAACTCGCTCTGCATTGGGCTCTTACAGCTTACCGGGAACATCCCTTAAAATGGGCTGTGAAACGCACTTTCTTGGCAGGCCTGATCTGGCTGAAGTAGAACTTCTGCTCTGGGTGTGCTACATTGCCCTGGAGCTTCAAGGCACAAAGTGCTGAATTGTTTCCAAAGACAGAGATAGGCCCCACAGCATCTTGCTTCCAGCTCTTTCTGAAGCTAAGAAACAACTCGCTCTGCACAGTGCTCTGACAGCCTACTGGGAACATCTATTCCAAAGGCCTGTGAAACGCAGTTTCTTTGCAGGTTCGATCTGGCTGAAGTAGAACTTCTGCTCTGGGTGTGATACATTGCCCTAGAGCTCCAAGCCTCAAAGCCCTGCCTTGTTTCCAAAGACGGAGATAGGCCCCAATTCATCCTGCTTCCAGCTCTTTGGGAAGCTAAGAACCAACTCGCTCGGCACAGTGCTCTTACAGCCTATGGGGAACATCTCTTACAAAGTCCTGTAAAACGCAGTTTCTTGGCAGGCATGATCTGGCTGAAGTAGAACTTCTGCTCTGGGTGTGCTACATTGCCCTAGAGATTCAAGGCACAAAGCCCTGCCTTGTTTCCAAAGGGGAAGATAAGCCCCAAAGCATCTTGCTTCCAGCTCTTTGGGAAGCTAAGAAACAACTCGCTCTGCATTGGGCTCTTACAGCCTACCGGGAACATCTCCTAGAAATGTCTGTGAAACGCAGTTTCTTTGCAGGCCTGATCTTGCTGAAGTAGAACTCCTGCTCTGGGTCTGCTACATTGCCCTAGAGCTTCCAGGCACAACGTGCTGAATATTTTAGGAAGTTCTTTGATAGGCCACGAAGCATCATGCTTCCAGCTCTATGGGAAGCTATGAAACAACTCGCTCTGCACAGTGTTCTTACAGCCTATGGGGAACATCTCTTACAAAGTCCTGTTGAACGCAGTTTCTTGGCAGGCCTGATCTGGCTGAAGTAGAACTTCTGCTTTGGGTGTGCTACATTGCCCCAGAGCTTCAAGGCACAAAGTGCTGAATTGTTTCCAAAGACAGAGATAGTCCCCAAAGCATCTTGCTTAGAGCTCTTTGAGAAGCTAAGAAGCAACTCTCTTTGCACAGTGCTCTTACAGCCTACCGGGAACATCTCTTCCAAAGGCCTGTGAAACGCACTTTTCTGAAGGCCCGATCTGGATGAAGTAGAACTTCTGCTTTTGGTGTGCTACATTGCCCTAGAGCTCCAAGGCTCAAAGCCCTGCCTTGTTTCCAAAGCTGCAGGTAGGCCCCAAAGCATCTTGCTTCCAGCTCTTTGCGAAGCTAAGAATCAACTCGCTGTGCACAGTGCTCTGACACCCTACCGGGAACATCTCTTCCAAAGGCCTGTAAAACGCACTTTCTTGGCAGGCCTGATCTGGCTGAAGTAGAACTTCTGCTCTGGGTGTGCTACATTGCCCTAGAGATTCAAGGCACAAAGCCCTGCCTTGTTTCCAAAGGCGAAGATAAGCCCCAAAGCATCTTGCTTCCAGCTCTTTGGGAAGCTAAGAACCAACTCTCTTTGCACAGTGCTCTTACAGCCTACCGGGAACATCTCTTCCAAAGGCCTGTGAAACACACTTTCTTTGCAGGCCCAATCTGGATGAAGTAGAACTTCTGCTTTTGGTGTGCTACATTGCCCTAGAGCTCCAAGGTTCAAAGCCCTGCCTTGTTTCCAAAGGGGAAGATAAGCCCCAAAGCATCTTGCTTCCAGCTCTTTGGGAAGATAAGAAACAACTCGCTCTGCATTGGACTCTTACAGCTTACCGGGAACATCCCTTAAAATGGGCTGTGAAACGCACTTTCTTGGCAGGCCTGATCTGGCTGAAGTAGAACTTCTGCTCTGGGTGTGCTACATTGCCCTGGAGCTTCAAGGCACAAAGTGCTGAATTGTTTCCAAAGACAGAGATAGGCCCCAAAGCATCTTGCTTCCAGCTCTTTCTGAAGCTAAGAAATAACTCGCTCTGCACAGTGCTCTGACAGCCTACTGGGAACATCTATTCCAAAGGCCTGTGAAACGCAGTTTCTTTGCAGGTTCGATCTGGCTGAAGTAGAACTTCTGCTCTGGGTGTGATACATTGCCCTAGAGCTCCAAGCCTCAAAGCCCTGCCTTGTTTCCAAAGACGGAGATAGGCCCCAATTCATCCTGCTTCCAGCTCTTTGGGAAGCTAAGAACCAACTCGCTCGGCACAGTGCTCTTACAGCCTATGGGGAACATCTCTTACAAAGTCCTGTAAAACGCAGTTTCTTGGCAGGCATGATCTGGCTGAAGTAGAACTTCTGCTCTGGGTGTGCTACATTGCCCTAGAGATTCAAGGCACAAAGCCCTGCCTTGTTTCCAAAGGGGAAGATAAGCCCCAAAGCATCTTGCTTCCAGCTCTTTGGGAAGCTAAGAAACAACTCGCTCTGCATTGGGCTCTTACAGCCTACCGGGAACATCTCCTAGAAATGTCTGTGAAACGCAGTTTCTTTGCAGGCCTGATCTTGCTGAAGTAGAACTCCTGCTCTGGGTCTGCTACATTGCCCTAGAGCTTCCAGGCACAACGTGCTGAATATTTTAGGAAGTTCTTTGATAGGCCACGAAGCATCATGCTTCCAGCTCTATGGGAAGCTATGAAACAACTCGCTCTGCACAGTGTTCTTACAGCCTATGGGGAACATCTCTTACAAAGTCCTGTTGAACGCAGTTTCTTGGCACGCCTGATCTGCCTGAAGTAGAACTTCTGCTGTGGGTGTGCTACATTGCCCCAGAGCTTCAAGGCACAAAGTGCTGAATTGTTTCCAAAGACAGAGATAGTCCCCAAAGCATCTTGCTTAGAGCTCTTTGGGAAGCGAAGAACCAACTCTCTTTGCACAGTGCTCTTACAGCCTACCGGGAACATCTCTTCCAAAGGCCTGTGAAACGCAGTTTCTTGGCAGGCCTGATCTGGCTGAAGTAGAACTTCTGCTCTGGGTGTGCTACATTGCCCTAGAGATTCAAGGCATAAAGCCCTGCCTTGTTTCCAAAGGGGAAGATAAGCCATAAAGCATCTTGCTTCCAGCTCTTTGGGAAGCTAAGAAACAACTCGCTCTGCATTGGGCTCTTACAGCCTACCGGGAACATCTCCTAGAAATGTCTGTGAAACGCAGTTTCTTTGCAGGCCTGATCTGGCTGAAGTAGAACTTCTGCTGTGGGTGTGCTACATTGCCCCAGAGCTTCATGGCACAAAGTGCTGAATTGTTTCCAAAGACAGAGATAGGCCCCAAAGCATCTTGCTTCCAGCTCTTTGGGAAGCTAAGAACCAACTCTCTTTGCACAGTGCTCTTACAGCCTACCGGGAGCATCTCTTCCAAAGGCCTGTGAAACGCAGTTTTCTGAAGGCCCGATCTGGATGAAGTAGAACTTCTGCTTTTGGTGTGATACATTGCCCTAGAGCTCCAAGGCTCAAAGCCCTGCCTTGTTTCCTAAGCCGGAGATAGGCCCCAAAGCATCTTGCTTCCAGCTCTTTGCGAAGCTAAGAATCAACTCGCTGTGCACAGTGCTCTGACACCCTACCGGGAACATCTCTTCCAAAGGCCTGTGAAACGCACTTTCTTGGCAGGCCTGATCTGGCTGAAGTAGAACTTCTGCTCTCTGTGTGCTACATTGCAGTGGAGCTCCAAGGCTCAAAGCCCTGCCTTGTTTCCAAAGACGAATATAGGCCCCAAAGCATCTTGCTTCCAGCTCCTTGGGAAGCTAAGAACCAACTCGCTCTGCACAGTGCTCTTACAGCCTACCGGGAACATGTCTTCCAAAGGCCTGTGAAACCCACTTTCTTTGCAGGCTTGATTTGGCTGAAATAGAACTTATGCTCTGGGTGTTATACATTGCCCTAGAGCTTCAAGGCACAAAGTGCAGAATTATTTCCGAAGCCAGATATAGGCACCAAAGCTTCTTCCTTCCAACCCTTGGGAAGCTAAGAAGCAACTCTCTTTGCATAGTGCTCTTACAGCCTACCGGGAACATCTCTTCCAAAGGCCTGTGAAACACACTTTCTTTGCAGGCCCAATCTGGATGAAGTAGAACTTCTCCTTTTGGTGTGCTACATTGCCCTAGAGCTCCAAGGCTCAAAGCCCTGCCTTGTTTCCTAAGGGGAAGATAAGCCCCAAAGCATCTTGCTTCCAGCTCTTTGGGAAGCTAAGAAACAATTCGCTCTCCATTGGGCTCTTACAGCCTACCGGGAACATCCCTTACAAAGGGCTGTGAAACGCAGTTTCTTTGCAGGCCTGATCTGGCTGAAGTAGAACTTCTGCTCTGGGTGTGCTACATTGCTCTAGAGCTTCAAGGCACAAAGTGCTGAATTGTTTCCAAAGACAGAGATAGGCCCCAAAGCATCTTGCTTCCAGCTCTTTGGGAAGCTAAGAAACAACTCGCTCTGCACAGTGCTCTGACAGCCTACCGGGAACATCTATTCCAAAGGCCTGTGAAACGCAGTTTCTTTGCAGGCTCGATCTGGCTGAAGTAGAACTTCTGCTCTGGGTGTGCTACATTGGCCTAGAGCTCCAAGCCTCAAAGCCCTGCCTTGTTTCCAAAGACGGAGATAGGCCCCAATTCATCCTGCTTCCAGCTCTTTGGGAAGCTAAGAACCAACTCGCTCGGCACAGTGCTCTTACAGCGTATGGGGAACATATCTTACAAAGTCCTGTAAAACGCAGTTTCTTGGCAGGCATGATCTGGCTGAAGTAGAACTTCTGCTCTGGGTGTGCTACATTGCCCTAGAGCTTCAAGGCACAAAGTACTGAATTGTTTCCAAAGACAGAGATAGGCCCCAAAGCATCTTGCTTCCAGCTCTTTGGGAAGCTAAGATACAACTCGCTCTGCATTGGGCTCTTACAGCCTACCGGGAACATCTCCTAGAAATGTCTGTGAAACGCAGTTTCTTTGCAGGCCTGATCTTGCTGAAGTAGAACTCCTGCTCTGGGTCTGCTACATTGCCCTAGAACTTCAAGGCACAACGCGATGAATATTTTAGGAAGTTCTTTGATAGGCCACGAAGCATCTTGCTTCCAGCTCTATGGGAAGCTATGAAACAACTCGCTCTGCACAGTGTTCTTACAGCCTATGGGGAACATCTCTCACAAAGTCCTGTTGAACGCAGTATCTTGGCAGGCCTGATCTGGCTGAAGTAGAACTTCTGCTGTGGGTGTGCTACATTGCCCTAGAGCTTCAAGGCACAAAGTGCTGAATTCTTTCCAAAGACAGAGATAGGCCCCAAAGCATCTTGCTTCCAGCTCTTTGGGAAGCTAAGAACCAACTCTCTTTGCACAGTGCTCTTACAGCCTACCGGGAACATCTCTTCCAAAGGCCTGTGAAACGCACTTTTCTGAAGGCCCGATCCGGATGAAGTAGAACTTCTGCTTTTGGTGTGCTACATTGACGTAGAGCTCCAAGGCTCAAAGACCTGCCTTGTTTCCAAAGCTGGAGATAGGCCCCAAAGCATCTTGCTTCCAGCTCTTTGCAAAGCTAAGAATCAAATCGCTGTGCACAGTGCTCTGACAGCCTACCGGGAACATCTCTTCCAAAGGCCTGTGAAACGCACTTTCTTGGCAGGCCTGATCTGGCTGAAGTAGAACTTCTGCTCTGGGTGTGCTACATTGCCGTAGAGATTCAAGGCACAAAGCCCTGCCTTGTTTCCAAAGGGGAAGATAAGCCCCAAAGCATCTTGCTTCCAGCTCTTTGGGAAGCTAAGAAACAACTCGCTCTGCATTGGGCTCTTACAGCCTACCGGGAACATCTCCTAGAAATGTCTGTGAAACGCAGTTTCTTTGCAGGCCTGATCTGGCTGAAGTAGAACTCCTGCTCTGGGTCTGCTACATTGCCCTAGAGCTTCAAGGCACAACGTGCTGAATATTTTAGGAAGTTCTTTGATAGGCCATGAAGCATCTTGCTTCCAGCTCTATGGGAAGCTATGAAACAACTCGCTCTGCACAGTGTTCTTACAGCCTATGGGGAACATCTCTTACAAAGTCCTGTTGAACGCAGTTTCTTGGCAGGCCTGATCTGGCTGAAGTGGAACTTCTGCTGTGGGTGTGCTACATTGCCCTAGAGCTTCAAGGCACAAAGTGCTGAATTGTTTCCAAAGACAGAGATAGGCCCCAAAGCATCTTGCTTCCAGCTCTTTGCGAAGCTAAGAAGCAACTCTCTTTGCACAGTGCTCTTACAGCCTACTGGGAACATCTCTTCCAAAGGCCTGTGAAACGCACTTTCTTGGCAGGCCTGATGTGGCTGAAGTAGAACTTCTGCTCTGGGTGTGCTACATTGCCCTAGAGATTCAAGGCACAAAGCCCTGCCTTGTTTCCAAAGGGGAAGATAAGCCCCAAAGCATCTTGCTTCCAGCTCTTTGGGAAGCTAAGAAACAACTCGCTCTGCATTGGGCTCTTACAGCCTACCGGGAACATCTCCTAGAAATGTCTGTGAAACGCAGTTTCTTTGCAGGCCTGATCTTGCTGAAGTAGAACTCCTGCTCTGGGTCTGCTACATTGCCCTAGAGCTTCAAGGCACAACGTGCTGAATATTTTAGGAAGTTCTTTGATAGGCCACGAAGCATCTTGCTTCCAGGTCTATGGGAAGCTATGAAACAACTCGCTCTGCACAGTGTTCTTACAGCCTATGGGGAACATCTCTTACAAAGTCCTGTTGAACGCAGTTTCTTGGCAGGCCTGATCTGGCTGAAGTAGAACTTCTGCTTTGGGTGTGCTACATTGCCCCAGAGCTTCAAGGCACAAAGTGCTGAATTGTTTTCAAAGATAGAGATAGTCCCCAAAGCATCTTGCTTCCAGCTCTTTGGGAAGCTAAGAACCAACTCTCTTTGCACAGTGCTCTTACAGCCTACCGGGAACATCTCTTCCAAAGGCCTGTGAAACGCACTTTTCTGAAGGCCCGATCTGGATGAAGTAGAACTTCTGCTTTTGATGTGCTACATTGCCCTAGAGCTCCAAGGTTCAAAGCCCTGCCTTGTTTCCAAAGGGGAAGATAAGCCCCAAAGCATCTTGCTTCCAGCTCTTTGGGAAGATAAGAAACAACTCGCTCTGCATTGGGCTCTTACAGCTTACCGGGAACATCCCTTAAAATGGGCTGTGAAACGCACTTTCTTGGCAGGCCTGATCTGGCTGAAGTAGAACTTCTGCTCTGGGTGTGCTACATTGCCCTGGAGCTTCAAGGCACAAAGTGCTGAATTGTTTCCAAAGACAGAGATAGGCCCCACAGCATCTTGCTTCCAGCTCTTTCTGAAGCTAAGAAACAACTCGCTCTGCACAGTGCTCTGACAGCCTACTGGGAACATCTATTCCAAAGGCCTGTGAAACGCAGTTTCTTTGCAGGTTCGATCTGGCTGAAGTAGAACTTCTGCTCTGGGTGTGATACATTGCCCTAGAGCTCCAAGCCTCAAAGCCCTGCCTTGTTTCCAAAGACGGAGATAGGCCCCAATTCATCCTGCTTCCAGCTCTTTGGGAAGCTAAGAACCAACTCGCTCGGCACAGTGCTCTTACAGCCTATGGGGAACATCTCTTACAAAGTCCTGTAAAACGCAGTTTCTTGGCAGGCATGATCTGGCTGAAGTAGAACTTCTGCTCTGGGTGTGCTACATTGCCCTAGAGATTCAAGGCACAAAGCCCTGCCTTGTTTCCAAAGGGGAAGATAAGCCCCAAAGCATCTTGCTTCCAGCTCTTTGGGAAGCTAAGAAACAACTCGCTCTGCATTGGGCTCTTACAGCCTACCGGGAACATCTCCTAGAAATGTCTGTGAAACGCAGTTTCTTTGCAGGCCTGATCTTGCTGAAGTAGAACTCCTGCTCTGGGTCTGCTACATTGCCCTAGAGCTTCCAGGCACAACGTGCTGAATATTTTAGGAAGTTCTTTGATAGGCCACGAAGCATCATGCTTCCAGCTCTATGGGAAGCTATGAAACAACTCGCTCTGCACAGTGTTCTTACAGCCTATGGGGAACATCTCTTACAAAGTCCTGTTGAACGCAGTTTCTTGGCAGGCCTGATCTGGCTGAAGTAGAACTTCTGCTTTGGGTGTGCTACATTGCCCCAGAGCTTCAAGGCACAAAGTGCTGAATTGTTTCCAAAGACAGAGATAGTCCCCAAAGCATCTTGCTTAGAGCTCTTTGAGAAGCTAAGAAGCAACTCTCTTTGCACAGTGCTCTTACAGCCTACCGGGAACATCTCTTCCAAAGGCCTGTGAAACGCACTTTTCTGAAGGCCCGATCTGGATGAAGTAGAACTTCTGCTTTTGGTGTGCTACATTGCCCTAGAGCTCCAAGGCTCAAAGCCCTGCCTTGTTTCCAAAGCTGCAGGTAGGCCCCAAAGCATCTTGCTTCCAGCTCTTTGCGAAGCTAAGAATCAACTCGCTGTGCACAGTGCTCTGACACCCTACCGGGAACATCTCTTCCAAAGGCCTGTAAAACGCACTTTCTTGGCAGGCCTGATCTGGCTGAAGTAGAACTTCTGCTCTGGGTGTGCTACATTGCCCTAGAGATTCAAGGCACAAAGCCCTGCCTTGTTTCCAAAGGCGAAGATAAGCCCCAAAGCATCTTGCTTCCAGCTCTTTGGGAAGCTAAGAACCAACTCTCTTTGCACAGTGCTCTTACAGCCTACCGGGAACATCTCTTCCAAAGGCCTGTGAAACACACTTTCTTTGCAGGCCCAATCTGGATGAAGTAGAACTTCTGCTTTTGGTGTGCTACATTGCCCTAGAGCTCCAAGGTTCAAAGCCCTGCCTTGTTTCCAAAGGGGAAGATAAGCCCCAAAGCATCTTGCTTCCAGCTCTTTGGGAAGATAAGAAACAACTCGCTCTGCATTGGACTCTTACAGCTTACCGGGAACATCCCTTAAAATGGGCTGTGAAACGCACTTTCTTGGCAGGCCTGATCTGGCTGAAGTAGAACTTCTGCTCTGGGTGTGCTACATTGCCCTGGAGCTTCAAGGCACAAAGTGCTGAATTGTTTCCAAAGACAGAGATAGGCCCCAAAGCATCTTGCTTCCAGCTCTTTCTGAAGCTAAGAAACAACTCGCTCTGCACAGTGCTCTGACAGCCTACTGGGAACATCTATTCCAAAGGCCTGTGAAACGCAGTTTCTTTGCAGGTTCGATCTGGCTGAAGTAGAACTTCTGCTCTGGGTGTGATACATTGCCCTAGAGCTCCAAGCCTCAAAGCCCTGCCTTGTTTCCAAAGACGGAGATAGGCCCCAATTCATCCTGCTTCCAGCTCTTTGGGAAGCTAAGAACCAACTCGCTCGGCACAGTGCTCTTACAGCCTATGGGGAACATCTCTTACAAAGTCCTGTAAAACGCAGTTTCTTGGCAGGCATGATCTGGCTGAAGTAGAACTTCTGCTCTGGGTGTGCTACATTGCCCTAGAGATTCAAGGCACAAAGCCCTGCCTTGTTTCCAAAGGGGAAGATAAGCCCCAAAGCATCTTGCTTCCAGCTCTTTGGGAAGCTAAGAAACAACTCGCTCTGCATTGGGCTCTTACAGCCTACCGGGAACATCTCCTAGAAATGTCTGTGAAACGCAGTTTCTTTGCAGGCCTGATCTTGCTGAAGTAGAACTCCTGCTCTGGGTCTGCTACATTGCCCTAGAGCTTCCAGGCACAACGTGCTGAATATTTTAGGAAGTTCTTTGATAGGCCACGAAGCATCATGCTTCCAGCTCTATGGGAAGCTATGAAACAACTCGCTCTGCACAGTGTTCTTACAGCCTATGGGGAACATCTCTTACAAAGTCCTGTTGAACGCAGTTTCTTGGCACGCCTGATCTGCCTGAAGTAGAACTTCTGCTGTGGGTGTGCTACATTGCCCCAGAGCTTCAAGGCACAAAGTGCTGAATTGTTTCCAAAGACAGAGATAGTCCCCAAAGCATCTTGCTTAGAGCTCTTTGGGAAGCGAAGAACCAACTCTCTTTGCACAGTGCTCTTACAGCCTACCGGGAACATCTCTTCCAAAGGCCTGTGAAACGCACTTTTCTGAAGGCCCGATCTGGATGAAGTAGAACTTCTGCTTTTGGTGTGCTACATTGCCCTAGAGCTCCAAGGCTCAAAGCCCTGCCTTGTTTCCAAAGCTGCAGGTAGGCCCCAAAGCATCTTGCTTCCAGCTCTTTGCGAAGCTAAGAATCAACTCGCTGTGCACAGTGCTCTGACACCCTACCGGGAACATCTCTTCCAAAGGCCTGTAAAACGCACTTTCTTGGCAGGCCTGATCTGGCTGAAGTAGAACTTCTGCTCTGGGTGTGCTACATTGCCCTAGAGATTCAAGGCACAAAGCCCTGCCTTGTTTCCAAAGGCGAAGATAAGCCCCAAAGCATCTTGCTTCCAGCTCTTTGGGAAGCTAAGAACCAACTCTCTTTGCACAGTGCTCTTACAGCCTACCGGGAACATCTCTTCCAAAGGCCTGTGAAACACACTTTCTTTGCAGGCCCAATCTGGATGAAGTAGAACTTCTGCTTTTGGTGTGCTACATTGCCCTAGAGCTCCAAGGTTCAAAGCCCTGCCTTGTTTCCAAAGGGGAAGATAAGCCCCAAAGCATCTTGCTTCCAGCTCTTTGGGAAGATAAGAAACAACTCGCTCTGCATTGGGCTCTTACAGCTTACCGGGAACATCCCTTAAAATGGGCTGTGAAACGCACTTTCTTGGCAGGCCTGATCTGGCTGAAGTAGAACTTCTGCTCTGGGTGTGCTACATTGCCCTGGAGCTTCAAGGCACAAAGTGCTGAATTGTTTCCAAAGACAGAGATAGGCCCCAAAGCATCTTGCTTCCAGCTCTTTCTGAAGCTAAGAAACAACTCGCTCTGCACAGTGCTCTGACAGCCTACTGGGAACATCTATTCCAAAGGCCTGTGAAACGCAGTTTCTTTGCAGGTTCGATCTGGCTGAAGTAGAACTTCTGCTCTGGGTGTGATACATTGCCCTAGAGCTCCAAGCCTCAAAGCCCTGCCTTGTTTCCAAAGACGGAGATAGGCCCCAATTCATCCTGCTTCCAGCTCTTTGGGAAGCTAAGAACCAACTCGCTCGGCACAGTGCTCTTACAGCCTATGGGGAACATCTCTTACAAAGTCCTGTAAAACGCAGTTTCTTGGCAGGCATGATCTGGCTGAAGTAGAACTTCTGCTCTGGGTGTGCTACATTGCCCTAGAGATTCAAGGCACAAAGCCCTGCCTTGTTTCCAAAGGGGAAGATAAGCCCCAAAGCATCTTGCTTCCAGCTCTTTGGGAAGCTAAGAAACAACTCGCTCTGCATTGGGCTCTTACAGCCTACCGGGAACATCTCCTAGAAATGTCTGTGAAACGCAGTTTCTTTGCTGGCCTGATCTTGCTGAAGTAGAACTCCTGCTCTGGGTCTGCTACATTGCCCTAGACCTTCAAGGCACAACGTGCTGAATATTTTAGGAAGTTCTTTGATAGGCCACGAAGCACCTTGCTTCCAGCTCTATGGGAAGCTATGAAACAACTCGCTCTGCACAGTGTTCTTACAGCCTATGGGGACCATCTCTTACAAAGTCCTGTTGAACGCAGTTTCTTGGCAGGCCTGATCTGGCTGAAGTAGAACTTCTGCTGTGGGTGTGCTACATTGCCCTAGAGCTTCAAGGCACAAAGTGCTGAATTGTTTCCAAAGACAGAGATAGGCCCCAAAGCATCTTGCTTCCAGCTCTTTGGGAAGCTAAGAAGCGACTCTATTTGCACAGTGCTCTTACAGCCTACCGGGAACATCTCTTCCAAAGGCCTGTGTAACGCACTTTTTTGAAGGCCCGATCTGGATGAAGTAGAACTTCTGCTCTTGGTGTGCTACATTGCCCTAGAGCTCCAAGGCTCAAAGCCCTGCCTTGTTTCCAAAGCTGGAGGTAGGCCCCAAAGCATCTTGCTTCCAGCTCTTTGCAAAGCTAAGAATCAACCCGCTGTGCACAGTGCTCTGACAGCCTACTGGGAACATCTATTCCAAAGGCCTGTGAAACGCAGTTTCTTTGCAGGTTCGATCTGGCTGAAGTAGAACTTCTGCTCTGGGTGTGATACATTGCCCTAGAGCTCCAAGCCTCAAAGCCCTGCCTTGTTTCCAAAGACGGAGATAGGCCCCAATTCATCCTGCTTCCAGCTCTTTGGGAAGCTAAGAACCAACTCGCTCGGCACAGTGCTCTTACAGCCTATGGGGAACATCTCTTACAAAGTCCTGTAAAACGCAGTTTCTTGGCAGGCATGATCTGGCTGAAGTAGAACTTCTGCTCTGGGTGTGCTACATTGCCCTAGAGATTCAAGGCACAAAGCCCTGCCTTGTTTCCAAAGGGGAAGATAAGCCCCAAAGCATCTTGCTTCCAGCTCTTTGGGAAGCTAAGAAACAACTCGCTCTGCATTGGGCTCTTACAGCCTACCGGGAACATCTCCTAGAAATGTCTGTGAAACGCAGTTTCTTTGCAGGCCTGATCTTGCTGAAGTAGAACTCCTGCTCTGGGTCTGCTACATTGCCCTAGAGCTTCCAGGCACAACGTGCTGAATATTTTAGGAAGTTCTTTGATAGGCCACGAAGCATCATGCTTCCAGCTCTATGGGAAGCTATGAAACAACTCGCTCTGCACAGTGTTCTTACAGCCTATGGGGAACATCTCTTACAAAGTCCTGTTGAACGCAGTTTCTTGGCAGGCCTGATCTGGCTGAAGTAGAACTTCTGCTTTGGGTGTGCTACATTGCCCCAGAGCTTCAAGGCACAAAGTGCTGAATTGTTTCCAAAGACAGAGATAGTCCCCAAAGCATCTTGCTTAGAGCTCTTTGGGAAGCTAAGAACCAACTCTCTTTGCACAGTGCTCTTACAGCCTACCGGGAACATCTCTTCCAAAGGCCTGTGAAACGCACTTTTCTGAAGGCCCGATCTGGATGAAGTAGAACTTCTGCTTTTGGTGTGCTACATTGCCCTAGAGCTCCAAGGCTCAAAGCCCTGCCTTGTTTCCAAAGCTGCAGGTAGGCCCCAAAGCATCTTGCTTCCAGCTCTTTGCGAAGCTAAGAATCAACTCGCTGTGCACAGTGCTCTGACACCCTACCGGGAACATCTCTTCCAAAGGCCTGTAAAACGCACTTTCTTGGCAGGCCTGATCTGGCTGAAGTAGAACTTCTGCTCTGGGTGTGCTACATTGCCCTAGAGATTCAAGGCACAAAGCCCTGCCTTGTTTCCAAAGGCGAAGATAAGCCCCAAAGCATCTTGCTTCCAGCTCTTTGGGAAGCTAAGAACCAACTCTCTTTGCACAGTGCTCTTACAGCCTACCGGGAACATCTCTTCCAAAGGCCTGTGAAACACACTTTCTTTGCAGGCCCAATCTGGATGAAGTAGAACTTCTGCTTTTGGTGTGCTACATTGCCCTAGAGCTCCAAGGTTCAAAGCCCTGCCTTGTTTCCAAAGGGGAAGATAAGCCCCAAAGCATCTTGCTTCCAGCTCTTTGGGAAGATAAGAAACAACTCGCTCTGCATTGGGCTCTTACAGCTTACCGGGAACATCCCTTAAAATGGGCTGTGAAACGCACTTTCTTGGCAGGCCTGATCTGGCTGAAGTAGAACTTCTGCTCTGGGTGTGCTACATTGCCCTGGAGCTTCAAGGCACAAAGTGCTGAATTGTTTCCAAAGACAGAGATAGGCCCCAAAGCATCTTGCTTCCAGCTCTTTCTGAAGCTAAGAAACAACTCGCTCTGCACAGTGCTCTGACAGCCTACTGGGAACATCTATTCCAAAGGCCTGTGAAACGCAGTTTCTTTGCAGGTTCGATCTGGCTGAAGTAGAACTTCTGCTCTGGGTGTGATACATTGCCCTAGAGCTCCAAGCCTCAAAGCCCTGCCTTGTTTCCAAAGACGGAGATAGGCCCCAATTCATCCTGCTTCCAGCTCTTTGGGAAGCTAAGAACCAACTCGCTCGGCACAGTGCTCTTACAGCCTATGGGGAACATCTCTTACAAAGTCCTGTAAAACGCAGTTTCTTGGCAGGCATGATCTGGCTGAAGTAGAACTTCTGCTCTGGGTGTGCTACATTGCCCTAGAGATTCAAGGCACAAAGCCCTGCCTTGTTTCCAAAGGGGAAGATAAGCCCCAAAGCATCTTGCTTCCAGCTCTTTGGGAAGCTAAGAAACAACTCGCTCTGCATTGGGCTCTTACAGCCTACCGGGAACATCTCCTAGAAATGTCTGTGAAACGCAGTTTCTTTGCTGGCCTGATCTTGCTGAAGTAGAACTCCTGCTCTGGGTCTGCTACATTGCCCTAGACCTTCAAGGCACAACGTGCTGAATATTTTAGGAAGTTCTTTGATAGGCCACGAAGCACCTTGCTTCCAGCTCTATGGGAAGCTATGAAACAACTCGCTCTGCACAGTGTTCTTACAGCCTATGGGGAACATCTCTTACAAAGTCCTGTTGAACGCAGTTTCTTGGCAGGCCTGATCTGGCTGAAGTAGAACTTCTGCTGTGGGTGTGCTACATTGCCCTAGAGCTTCAAGGCACAAAGTGCTGAATTGTTTCCAAAGACAGAGATAGGCCCCAAAGCATCTTGCTTCCAGCTCTTTGGGAAGCTAAGAAGCGACTCTATTTGCACAGTGCTCTTACAGCCTACCGGGAACATCTCTTCCAAAGGCCTGTGTAACGCACTTTTTTGAAGGCCCGATCTGGATGAAGTAGAACTTCTGCTCTTGGTGTGCTACATTGCCCTAGAGCTCCAAGGCTCAAAGCCCTGCCTTGTTTCCAAAGCTGGAGGTAGGCCCCAAAGCATCTTGCTCCCAGCTCTTTGCAAAGCTAAGAATCAACCCGCTGTGCACAGTGCTCTGACAGCCTACCGGAAACATCTCTTCCAAAGGCCTGTGAAACGCACTTTCTTGGCAGGCCTGATCTGGCTGAAGTAGAACTTCTGCTCTGGGTGTGCTACATTGCCCTAGAGATTCAAGGCACAAAGCCCTGCCTTGTTTCCAAAGGGGAAGATAAGCCCCAAAGCATCTTGCTTCCAGCTCTTTGGGAAGATAAGAAACAACTCGCTCTGCATTGGGCTCTTACAGCTTACCGGGAACATCCCTTAAAATGGGCTGTGAAACGCACTTTCTTGGCAGGCCTGATCTGGCTGAAGTAGAACTTCTGCTCTGGGTGTGCTACATTGCCCTGGAGCTTCAAGGCACAAAGTGCTGAATTGTTTCCAAAGACAGAGATAGGCCCCAAAGCATCTTGCTTCCAGCTCTTTCTGAAGCTAAGAAACAACTCGCTCTGCACAGTGCTCTGACAGCCTACTGGGAACATCTATTCCAAAGGCCTGTGAAACGCAGTTTCTTTGCAGGTTCGATCTGGCTGAAGTAGAACTTCTGCTCTGGGTGTGATACATTGCCCTAGAGCTCCAAGCCTCAAAGCCCTGCCTTGTTTCCAAAGACGGAGATAGGCCCCAATTCATCCTGCTTCCAGCTCTTTGGGAAGCTAAGAACCAACTCGCTCGGCACAGTGCTCTTACAGCCTATGGGGAACATCTCTTACAAAGTCCTGTAAAACGCAGTTTCTTGGCAGGCATGATCTGGCTGAAGTAGAACTTCTGCTCTGGGTGTGCTACATTGCCCTAGAGATTCAAGGCACAAAGCCCTGCCTTGTTTCCAAAGGGGAAGATAAGCCCCAAAGCATCTTGCTTCCAGCTCTTTGGGAAGCTAAGAAACAACTCGCTCTGCATTGGGCTCTTACAGCCTACCGGGAACATCTCCTAGAAATGTCTGTGAAACGCAGTTTCTTTGCAGGCCTGATCTTGCTGAAGTAGAACTCCTGCTCTGGGTCTGCTACATTGCCCTAGAGCTTCCAGGCACAACGTGCTGAATATTTTAGGAAGTTCTTTGATAGGCCACGAAGCATCATGCTTCCAGCTCTATGGGAAGCTATGAAACAACTCGCTCTGCACAGTGTTCTTACAGCCTATGGGGAACATCTCTTACAAAGTCCTGTTGAACGCAGTTTCTTGGCACGCCTGATCTGCCTGAAGTAGAACTTCTGCTTTGGGTGTGCTACATTGCCCCAGAGCTTCAAGGCACAAAGTGCTGAATTGTTTCCAAAGACAGAGATAGTCCCCAAAGCATCTTGCTTAGAGCTCTTTGGGAAGCTAAGAACCAACTCTCTTTGCACAGTGCTCTTACAGCCTACCGGGAACATCTCTTCCAAAGGCCTGTGAAACGCACTTTTCTGAAGGCCCGATCTGGATGAAGTAGAACTTCTGCTTTTGGTGTGCTACATTGCCCTAGAGCTCCAAGGCTCAAAGCCCTGCCTTGTTTCCAAAGCTGCAGGTAGGCCCCAAAGCATCTTGCTTCCAGCTCTTTGCGAAGCTAAGAATCAACTCGCTGTGCACAGTGCTCTGACACCCTACCGGGAACATCTCTTCCAAAGGCCTGTAAAACGCACTTTCTTGGCAGGCCTGATCTGGCTGAAGTAGAACTTCTGCTCTGGGTGTGCTACATTGCCCTAGAGATTCAAGGCACAAAGCCCTGCCTTGTTTCCAAAGGCGAAGATAAGCCCCAAAGCATCTTGCTTCCAGCTCTTTGGGAAGCTAAGAACCAACTCTCTTTGCACAGTGCTCTTACAGCCTACCGGGAACATCTCTTCCAAAGGCCTGTGAAACACACTTTCTTTGCAGGCCCAATCTGGATGAAGTAGAACTTCTGCTTTTGGTGTGCTACATTGCCCTAGAGCTCCAAGGTTCAAAGCCCTGCCTTGTTTCCAAAGGGGAAGATAAGCCCCAAAGCATCTTGCTTCCAGCTCTTTGGGAAGATAAGAAACAACTCGCTCTGCATTGGGCTCTTACAGCTTACCGGGAACATCCCTTAAAATGGGCTGTGAAACGCACTTTCTTGGCAGGCCTGATCTGGCTGAAGTAGAACTTCTGCTCTGGGTGTGCTACATTGCCCTGGAGCTTCAAGGCACAAAGTGCTGAATTGTTTCCAAAGACAGAGATAGGCCCCAAAGCATCTTGCTTCCAGCTCTTTCTGAAGCTAAGAAACAACTCGCTCTGCACAGTGCTCTGACAGCCTACTGGGAACATCTATTCCAAAGGCCTGTGAAACGCAGTTTCTTTGCAGGTTCGATCTGGCTGAAGTAGAACTTCTGCTCTGGGTGTGATACATTGCCCTAGAGCTCCAAGCCTCAAAGCCCTGCCTTGTTTCCAAAGACGGAGATAGGCCCCAATTCATCCTGCTTCCAGCTCTTTGGGAAGCTAAGAACCAACTCGCTCGGCACAGTGCTCTTACAGCCCATGGGGAACATCTCTTACAAAGTCCTGTAAAACGCAGTTTCTTGGCAGGCATGATCTGGCTGAAGTAGAACTTCTGCTCTGGGTGTGCTACATTGCCCTAGAGATTCAAGGCACAAAGCCCTGCCTTGTTTCCAAAGGGGAAGATAAGCCCCAAAGCATCTTGCTTCCAGCTCTTTGGGAAGCTAAGAAACAACTCGCTCTGCATTGGGCTCTTACAGCCTACCGGGAACATCTCCTAGAAATGTCTGTGAAACGCAGTTTCTTTGCTGGCCTGATCTTGCTGAAGTAGAACTCCTGCTCTGGGTCTGCTACATTGCCCTAGACCTTCAAGGCACAACGTGCTGAATATTTTAGGAAGTTCTTTGATAGGCCACGAAGCACCTTGCTTCCAGCTCTATGGGAAGCTATGAAACAACTCGCTCTGCACAGTGTTCTTACAGCCTATGGGGAACATCTCCTACAAAGTCCTGTTGAACGCAGTTTCTTGGCAGGCCTGATCTGGCTGAAGTAGAACTTCTGCTGTGGGTGTGCTACATTGCCCTAGAGCTTCAAGGCACAAAGTGCTGAATTGTTTCCAAAGACAGAGATAGGCCCCAAAGCATCTTGCTTCCAGCTCTTTGGGAAGCTAAGAAGCGACTCTATTTGCACAGTGCTCTTACAGCCTACCGGGAACATCTCTTCCAAAGGCCTGTGTAACGCACTTTTTTGAAGGCCCGATCTGGATGAAGTAGAACTTCTGCTCTTGGTGTGCTACATTGCCCTAGAGCTCCAAGGCTCAAAGCCCTGCCTTGTTTCCAAAGCTGGAGGTAGGCCCCAAAGCATCTTGCTTCCAGCTCTTTGCGAAGCTAAGAATCAACTCGCTGTGCACAGTGCTCTGACAGCCTACCGGGAACATCTCTTCCAAAGGCCTGTGAAACGCACTTTCTTGGCAGGCCTGATCTGGCTGAAGAAGAACTTCTGCTCTGGGTGTGCTACATTGCCCTAGAGATTCAAGGCACAAAGCCCTGCCTTGTTTCCAAAGGGGAAGATAAGCCCCAAAGCATCTTGCTTCCAGCTCTTTGGGAAGATAAGAAACAACTCGCTCTGCATTGGGCTCTTACAGCTTACCGGGAACATCCCTTAAAATGGGCTGTGAAACGCACTTTCTTGGCAGGCCTGATCTGGCTGAAGTAGAACTTCTGCTCTGGGTGTGCTACATTGCCCTGGAGCTTCAAGGCACAAAGTGCTGAATTGTTTCCAAAGACAGAGATAGGCCCCAAAGCATCTTGCTTCCAGCTCTTTCTGAAGCTAAGAAACAACTCGCTCTGCACAGTGCTCTGACAGCCTACTGGGAACATCTATTCCAAAGGCCTGTGAAACGCAGTTTCTTTGCAGGTTCGATCTGGCTGAAGTAGAACTTCTGCTCTGGGTGTGATACATTGCCCTAGAGCTCCAAGCCTCAAAGCCCTGCCTTGTTTCCAAAGACGGAGATAGGCCCCAATTCATCCTGCTTCCAGCTCTTTGGGAAGCTAAGAACCAACTCGCTCGGCACAGTGCTCTTACAGCCTATGGGGAACATCTCTTACAAAGTCCTGTAAAACGCAGTTTCTTGGCAGGCATGATCTGGCTGAAGTAGAACTTCTGCTCTGGGTGTGCTACATTGCCCTAGAGATTCAAGGCACAAAGCCCTGCCTTGTTTCCAAAGGGGAAGATAAGCCCCAAAGCATCTTGCTTCCAGATCTTTGGGAAGCTAAGAAACAACTCGCTCTGCATTGGGCTCTTACAGCCTACCGGGAACATCTCCTAGAAATGTCTGTGAAACGCAGTTTCTTTGCAGGCCTGATCTTGCTGAAGTAGAACTCCTGCTCTGGGTCTGCTACATTGCCCTAGACCTTCAAGGCACAACGTGCTGAATATTTTAGGAAGTTCTTTGATAGGCCACGAAGCACCTTGCTTCCAGCTCTATGGGAAGCTATGAAACAACTCGCTCTGCACCGTGTTCTTAGAGCCTACGGGGAACATCTCTTACAAAGTCCTGTTGAACGCAGTTTCTTGGCAGCCCTGATCTGGCTGAAGTAGAACTTCTGCTGTGGGTGTGCTACATTGCCCTAGAGCTTCAAGGCACAAAGTGCTGAATTGTTTCCAAAGACAGAGATAGTCCCAAAAGCATCTTGCTTCCAGCTCTTTGGGAAGCTAAGAAACAACTCGCTCTGCATTGGGCTCTTACAGCCTACGGGAACATCCCTTACAAAGGGCTGTGAAACGCAGTATCTTTGCAGGCCTGATCTGGCTGAAGTAGAACTTCTGCTCTGGGTGTGCTACATTGCCCTAGAGCTCCAAGCCTCAAAGCTCTGCCTTGTTTCCAAAGACGGAGATAGGAACCAATTCATCCTGCTTCCAGGTCTTTGGGAAGCTAAGAAGCAACTCTCTTTGCACAGTGCTCTTACAGCCTACTGGGAACATCTCTTACAAAGTCCTGTGAAACGCACTTTCTTGGCAGGCCTGATCTGGCTGAAGTAGAACTTCTGCTCTGGGTGTGCTACATTGCCCTAGAGATTCAAGGCACAAAGCCCTGCCTTGTTTCCAAAGGGGAAGATAAGCCCCAAAGCATCTTGCTTCCAGCTCTTTGGGAAGCTAAGAAACAACTCGCTCTGCATTGGGCTCTTACAGCCTACCGGGAACATCTCCTAGAAATGTCTGTGAAACGCAGTTTCTTGGCAGGCCTGATCTTGCTGAAGTAGAACTCCTGCTCTGGGTCTGCTACATTGCCCTAGAGCTTCAAGGCACAATGTGCTGAATATTTTAGGAAGTTCTTTGATAGGCCACGAAGCATCTTGCTTCCAGCTCTATGGGAAGCTATGAAACAACGCGCTCTGCACCGTGTTCTTTCAGCCTATGGGGAACATCTCTTACAAAGTCCTGTTGAACGCAGTTTCTTGGCAGGCCTGATCTGGCTGAAGTAGGACTTCTGCTTTGGGTGTGCTACATTGCCCCAGAGCTTCAAGGCACAAAGTGCTGAATTGTTTCCAAAGACAGAGATAGTCCCCAAAGCATCTTGCTTCCAGCTCTTTGGGAAGCTAAGAACCAACTCTCTTTGCACAGTGCTCTTACAGCCTACCGGGAACATCTCTTCCAAAGGCCTGTGAAACGCACTTTTCTGAAGGCCCGATCTGGATGAAGTAGAACTTCTGCTTTTGGTGTGCTACATTGCCCTAGAGCTCCAAGGCTCAAAGCCCTGCCTTGTTTCCAAAGCTGCAGGTAGGCCCCAAAGCATCTTGCTTCCAGCTCTTTGCGAAGCTAAGAATCAACTCGCTGTGCACAGTGCTCTGACACCCTACCGGGAACATCTCTTCCAAAGGCCTGTAAAACGCACTTTCTTGGCAGGCCTGATCTGGCTGAAGTAGAACTTCTGCTCTGGGTGTGCTACATTGCCCTAGAGATTCAAGGCACAAAGCCCTGCCTTGTTTCCAAAGGCGAAGATAAGCCCCAAAGCATCTTGCTTCCAGCTCTTTGGGAAGCTAAGAACCAACTCTCTTTGCACAGTGCTCTTACAGCCTACCGGGAACATCTCTTCCAAAGGCCTGTGAAACACACTTTCTTTGCAGGCCCAATCTGGATGAAGTAGAACTTCTGCTTTTGGTGTGCTACATTGCCCTAGAGCTCCAAGGTTCAAAGCCCTGCCTTGTTTCCAAAGGGGAAGATAAGCCCCAAAGCATCTTGCTTCCAGCTCTTTGGGAAGATAAGAAACAACTCGCTCTGCATTGGGCTCTTACAGCTTACCGGGAACATCCCTTAAAATGGGCTGTGAAACGCACTTTCTTGGCAGGCCTGATCTGGCTGAAGTAGAACTTCTGCTCTGGGTGTGCTACATTGCCCTGGAGCTTCAAGGCACAAAGTGCTGAATTGTTTCCAAAGACAGAGATAGGCCCCAAAGCATCTTGCTTCCAGCTCTTTCTGAAGCTAAGAAACAACTCGCTCTGCACAGTGCTCTGACAGCCTACTGGGAACATCTATTCCAAAGGCCTGTGAAACGCAGTTTCTTTGCAGGTTCGATCTGGCTGAAGTAGAACTTCTGCTCTGGGTGTGCTACATTGGCCTAGAGCTCCAAGCCTCAAAGCCCTGCCTTGTTTCCAAAGACGGAGATAGGCCCCAATTCATCCTGCTTCCAGCTCTTTGGGAAGCTAAGAAGCAACTCGCTCGGCACAGTGCTCTTACAGCCTATGGGGAACATCTCTTACAAAGTCCTGTAAAACGCAGTTTCTTGGCAGGCATGATCTGGTTGAAGTAGAACTTCTGCTCTGGGTGTGCTACATTGCCCTAGAGATTCAAGGCACAAAGCCCTGCCTTGTTTCCAAAGGGGAAGATAAGCCCCAAAGCATCTTGCTTCCAGCTCTTTGGGAAGCTAAGAAACAACTCGCTCTGCATTGGGCTCTTACAGCCTACCGGGAACATCTCCTAGAAATGTCTGTGAAACGCAGTTTCTTTGCAGGCCTGATCTTGCTGAAGTAGAACTCCTGCTCTGGGTCTGCTACATTGCCCTAGACCTTCCAGGCACAACGTGCTGAATATTTTAGGAAGTTCTTTGATAGGCCACGAAGCATCTTGCTTCCAGCTCTATGGGAAGCTATGAAACAACTCGCTCTGCACAGTGTTCTTACAGCCTGTGGGGAACATCTCCTACAAAGTCCTGTTGAACGCAGTTTCTTGGCAGGCCTGATCTGGCTGAAGTAGAACTTCTGCTTTGGGTGTGCTACATTGCCCCAGAGCTTCAAGGCACAAAGTGCTGAATTGTTTCCAAAGACAGAGATAGTCCCCAAAGCATCTTGCTTCCAGCTCTTTGGGAAGCTAAGAACCAACTCTCTTTGCACAGTGCTCTTACAGCCTACCGGGAACATCTCTTCCAAAGGCCTGTGAAACGCACTTTTCTGAAGGCCCGATTTGGATGAAGTAGAACTTCTGCTTTTGGTGTGCTACATTGCCCTAGAGCTCCAAGGCTCAAAGCCCTGCCTTGTTTCCAAAGCTGCAGGTAGGCCCCAAAGCATCTTGCTTCCAGCTCTTTGCGAAGCTAAGAATCAACTCGCTGTGCACAGTGCTCTGACACCCTACCGGGAACATCTCTTCCAAAGGCCTGTAAAACGCACTTTCTTGGCAGGCCTGATCTGGCTGAAGTAGAACTTCTGCTCTGGGTGTGCTACATTGCCCTAGAGATTCAAGGCACAAAGCCCTGCCTTGTTTCCAAAGGCGAAGATAAGCCCCAAAGCATCTTGCTTCCAGCTCTTTGGGAAGCTAAGAACCAACTCTCTTTGCACAGTGCTCTTACAGCCTACCGGGAACATCTCTTCCAAAGGCCTGTGAAACACACTTTCTTTGCAGGCCCAATCTGGATGAAGTAGAACTTCTGCTTTTGGTGTGCTACATTGCCCTAGAGCTCCAAGGTTCAAAGCCCTGCCTTGTTTCCAAAGGGGAAGATAAGCCCCAAAGCATCTTGCTTCCAGCTCTTTGGGAAGATAAGAAACAACTCGCTCTGCATTGGGCTCTTACAGCTTACCGGGAACATCCCTTAAAATGGGCTGTGAAACGCACTTTCTTGGCAGGCCTGATCTGGCTGAAGTAGAACTTCTGCTCTGGGTGTGCTACATTGCCCTGGAGCTTCAAGGCACAAAGTGCTGAATTGTTTCCAAAGACAGAGATAGGCCCCAAAGCATCTTGCTTCCAGCTCTTTCTGAAGCTAAGAAACAACTCGCTCTGCACAGTGCTCTGACAGCCTACTGGGAACATCTATTCCAAAGGCCTGTGAAACGCAGTTTCTTTGCAGGTTCGATCTGGCTGAAGTAGAACTTCTGCTCTGGGTGTGATACATTGCCCTAGAGCTCCAAGCCTCAAAGCCCTGCCTTGTTTCCAAAGACGGAGATAGGCCCCAATTCATCCTGCTTCCAGCTCTTTGGGAAGCTAAGAACCAACTCGCTCGGCACAGTGCTCTTACAGCCTATGGGGAACATCTCTTACAAAGTCCTGTAAAACGCAGTTTCTTGGCAGGCATGATCTGGCTGAAGTAGAACTTCTGCTCTGGGTGTGCTACATTGCCCTAGAGATTCAAGGCACAAAGCCCTGCCTTGTTTCCAAAGGGGAAGATAAGCCCCAAAGCATCTTGCTTCCAGCTCTTTGGGAAGCTAAGAAACAACTCGCTCTGCATTGGGCTCTTACAGCCTACCGGGAACATCTCCTAGAAATGTCTGTGAAACGCAGTTTCTTTGCAGGCCTGATCTTGCTGAAGTAGAACTCCTGCTCTGGGTCTGCTACATTGCCCTAGACGTTCAAGGCACAACGTGCTGAATATTTTAGGAAGTTCTTTGATAGGCCACGAAGCATCTTGCTTCCAGCTCTATGGGAAGCTATGAAACAACTCGCTCTGCACAGTGTTCTTACAGCCTATGGGGAACATCTCCTACAAAGTCCTGTTGAACGCAGTTTCTTGGCAGGCCTGATCTGGCTGAAGTAGAACTTCTGCTGTGGGTGTGCTACATTGCCCTAGAGCTTCAAGGCACAAAGTGCTGAATTGTTTCCAAAGACAGAGATAGGCCCCAAAGCATCTTGCTTCCAGCTTTTTGGGAAGCTAAGAAGCAACTCTATTTGCACAGTGCTCTTACAGCCTACCGGGAACATCTCTTCCAAAGGCCTGTGTAACGCACTTTTTTGAAGGCCCGATCTGGATGAAGTAGAACTTCTGCTCTTGGTGTGCTACATTGCCCTAGAGCTCCAAGGCTCAAAGCCCTGCCTTGTTTCCAAAGCTGGAGGTAGGCCCCAAAGCATCTTGCTTCCAGCTCTTTGCGAATCTAAGAATCAACTCGCTGTGCACAGTGGTCTGACAGCCTACCGGGAACATCTCTTCCAAAGGCCTGTGAAACGCACTTTCTTGGCAGGCCTGATGTGGCTGAAGTAGAACTTCTGCTCTGGGTGTGCTACATTGCCCTAGAGATTCAAGGCACAAAGCCCTGCCTTGTTTCCAAAGGGGAAGATAAGCCCCAAAGCATCTTGCTTCCAGCTCTTTGGGAAGCTAAGAAACAACTCGCTCTGCATTGGGCTCTTACAGCCTACCGGGAACATCTCCTAGAAATGTCTGTGAAACGCAGTTTCTTTGCAGGCCTGATCTTGCTGAAGTAGAACTCCTGCTCTGGGTCTGCTACATTGCCCTAGAGCTTCAAGGCACAACGTGCTGAATATTTTAGGAAGTTCTTTGATAGGCCACGAAGCATCTTGCTTCCAGCTCTATGGGAAGCTATGAAACAACTCGCTCTGCACAGTGTTCTTACAGCCTATGGGGAACATCTCTTACAAAGTCCTGTTGAACGCAGTTTCTTGGCAGCCCTGATCTGGCTGAAGTAGAACTTCTGCTGTGGGTGTGCTACATTGCCCTAGAGCTTCAAGGCACAAAGTGCTGAATTGTTTCCAAAGACAGAGATAATCCCAAAAGCATCTTGCTTCCAGCTCTTTGGGAAGCCAAGGAACAACTCGCCTTGCATTGGGCTCTTACAGCCTACCGGGAACATCCCTTACAAAGGGCTGTGAAACGTAGTTTCTTTGCAGGCCTGATCTGGCTGAAGTAGAACTTCTGCTCTGGGTGTGCTACATTGCCCTAGAGCTCCAAGCCTCAAAGCCCTGCCTTGTTTCCAAAGACGGAGATAGGAACCAATTAATCCTGCTTCCAGGTCTTTGGGAAGCTAAGAACCAACTCGCTCGGCACAGTGCTCTTACAGCCTATGGGGAACATCTCTTACAAAGTCCTGTATAATGCAGTTTCTTGGCAGGCCTGATCTGGCTGAAGTAGAACTTCTGCTGTGGGTGTGCTACATTGCCCCAGAGCTTCAAGGCACAAAGTGCTGAATTGTTTCCAAAGACAGAGATAGGCCCCAAAGCATCTTGCTTCCAGCTCTTTGGGAAGCTAAGAACCAACTCTCTTTGCACAGTGCTCTTACAGCCTACCGGGAGCATCTCTTCCAAAGGCCTGTGAAACGCAGTTTTCTGAAGGCCCGATCTGGATGAAGTAGAACTTCTGCTTTTGGTGTGCTACATTGCCCTAGAGCTCCAAGGCTCAAAGCCCTGCCTTGTTTCCTAAGCCGGAGATAGGCCCCAAAGCATCTTGCTTCCAGCTCTTTGCGAAGCTAAGAATCAACTCGCTGTGCACAGTGCTCTGACACCCTACCGGGAACATCTCTTCCAAAGGCCTGTGAAACGCACTTTCTTGGCAGGCCTGATCTGGCTGAAGTAGAACTTCTGCTCTCTGTGTGCTACATTGCAGTGGAGCTCCAAGGCTCAAAGCCCTGCCTTGTTTCCAAAGACGAAGATAGGCCCCAAAGCATCTTGCTTCCAGCTCCTTGGGAGCTAAGAACCAACTCGCTCTGCACAGTGCTCTTACAGCCTACCGGGAACATGTCTTCCAAAGGCCTGTGAAATCCACTTTCTTTGCAGGCTTGATTTGGCTGAAATAGAACTTATGCTCTGGGTGTTATACATTGCCCTAGAGCTTCAAGGCACAAAGTGCAGAATTATTTCCGAAGCCAGATATAGGCACCAAAGCTTCTTCCTTCCAACTCTTTGGGAAGCTAAGAAGCAACTCTCTTTGCATAGTGCTCTTACAGCCTACCGGGAACATCTCTTCCAAAGGCCTGTGAAACACACTTTCTTTGCAGGCCCAATCTGGATGAAGTAGAACTTCTCCTTTTGGTGTGCTACATTGCCCTAGAGCTCCAAGGCTCAAAGCCCTGCCTTGTTTCCTAAGGGGAAGATAAGCCCCAAAGCATCTTGCTTCCAGCTCTTTGGGAAGCTAAGAAACAATTCGCTCTGCATTGGGCTCTTACAGCCTACCGGGAACATCCCTTACAAAGGGCTGTGAAACGCAGTTTCTTTGCAGGCCTGATCTGGCTGAAGTAGAACTTCTGCTCTGGGTGTGCTACATTGCTCTAGAGCTTCAAGGCACAAAGTGCTGAATTGTTTCCAAAGACAGAGATAGGCCCCAAAGCATCTTGCTTCCAGCTCTTTGGGAAGCTAAGAAACAACTCGCTCTGCACAGTGCTCTGACAGCCTACCGGGAACATCTATTCCAAAGGCCTGTGAAACGCAGTTTCTTTGCAGGCCTGATCTGGCTGAAGTAGAACTTCTGCTCTGGGTGTGCTACATTGCCCTATAGATTCAAGGCACAAAGACCTGCCTTGTTTCCAAAGGGGAAGATAAGCCCCAAAGCATCTTGCGTCCAGCTCTTTGGCAAGCTAAGAAACAACTCGCTCTGCATTGGGCTCTTACAGCCTACCGGGAACATCTCCTAGAAATGTCTGTGAAACGCAGTTTCTTTGCAGGCCTGATCTTGCTGAAGTAGAACTCCTGCTCTGGGTCTGCTACATTGCCCTAGAGCTTCAAGGCACAACGTGCTGAATATTTTAGGAAGTTCTTTGTTAGGCCACGAAGCATCTTGCTTCCAGCTCTATGGGAAGCTATGAAACAACTCGCTCTGCACAGTGTTCTTACAGCCTATGGGGAACATCTCTTACAAAGTCCTGTTGAACGCAGTTTCTTGGCAGGCCTGATCTGGCTGAAGTAGAACTTCTGCTTTGGGTGTGCTACATTGCCCTAGAGCTTCAAGGCACAAAGTGCTGAATTGTTTCCAAAGACAGAGATAGTCCCCAAAGCATCTTGCTTCCAGCTCTTTGGGAAGCTAAGAACCAACTCTCTTTGCACAGTGCTCTTACAGCCTACCGGGAACATCTCTTCCAAAGGCCTGTGAAACGCACTTTTCTGAAGGCCCGATCTGGATGAAGTAGAACTTCTGCTTTTGGTGTGCTACATTGCCCTAGAGCTCCAAGGCTCAAAGCCCTGCCTTGTTTCCAAAGCTGCAGGTAGGCCCCAATTCATCCTGCTTCCAGCTCTTTGGGAAGCTAAGAACCAACTCGCTCGGCACAGTGCTCTTACAGCGTATGGGGAACATATCTTACAAAGTCCTGTAAAACGCAGTTTCTTGGCAGGCATGATCTGGCTGAAGTAGAACTTCTGCTCTGGGTGTGCTACATTGCCCTAGAGATTCAAGGCACAAAGTACTGAATTGTTTCCAAAGACAGAGATAGGCCCCAAAGCATCTTGCTTCCAGCTCTTTGGGAAGCTAAGATACAACTCGCTCTGCAATGGGCTCTTACAGCCTACCGGGAACATCTCCTAGAAATGTCTGTGAAACGCAGTTTCTTTGCAGGCCTGATCTTGCTGAAGTAGAACTCCTGCTCTGGGTCTGCTACATTGCCCTAGAACTTCAAGGCACAACGTGATGAATATTTTAGGAAGTTCTTTGATAGGCCACGAAGCATCTTGCTTCCAGCTCTATGGGAAGCTATGAAACAACTCGCTCTGCACAGTGTTCTTACAGCCTATGGGGAACATCTCTCACAAAGTCCTGTTGAACGCAGTTTCTTGGCAGGCCTGATCTGGCTGAAGTAGAACTTCCGCTGTGGGTGTGCTACATTGCCCCAGAGCTTCAAGGCACAAAGTGCTGAATTGTTTCCAAAGACAGAGATAGTCCCCAAAGCATCTTGCTTCCAGCTCTTTGGGAAGCTAAGAAGCAACTCTCTTTGCAAAGTGCTCTTACAGCCTACAGGGAACATCTCTTCCAAAGGCCTGTGAAACGCACTTTTCTGAAGGCCCGATCTGGATGAAGTAGAACTTCTGCTCGTTGTGTGCTACATTGCCCTAGAGCTCCAAGGCTCAAAGCCCTGCCTTGTTTCCAAAGCCGGAGATAGGCCCCAAAGCATCTTGCTTCTGGCTCTTTGCGAAGCTAAGAATCAACTCGCTGTGCACAGTGCTCTGACAGGCTACCGGGAACATCTCTTCCAAAGCCCTGTGAAACGCACTTTCTTGGCAGGCCTGATCTGGCTGAAGTAGAACTTCTGCTCTGGGTGTGCTACATTGCCCTATAGATTCAAGGCACAAAGACCTGCCTTGTTTCCAAAGGGGAAGATAAGCCCCAAAGCATCTTGCGTCCAGCTCTTTGGGAAGCTAAGAAACAACTCGCTCTGCATTGGGCTCTTACAGCCTACCGGGAACATCTCCTAGAAATGTCTGTGAAACGCAGTTTCTTTGCAGGCCTGATCTTGCTGAAGTAGAACTCCTGCTCTGGGTCTGCTACATTGCCCTAGAGCTTCAAGGCACAACGTGCTGAATATTTTAGGAAGTTCTTTGATAGGCCACGAAGCATCTTGCTTCCAGCTCTATGGGAAGCTATGAAACAACTCGCTCTGCACAGTGTTCTTAAGCCTATGGGGAACATCTCTTACAAAGTCCTGTTGAACGCAGTTTCTTGGCAGGCCTGATCTGGCTGAAGTAGAACTTCTGCTTTGGGTGTGCTACATTGCCCCAGAGCTTCAAGGCACAAAGTGCTGAAGTGTTTCCAAAGACAGAGATAGGCCCCAAAGCATCTTGCTTCCAGCTCTTTGGGAAGCTAAGAAGCAACACTCTTTGCAAAGTGCTCTTACAGCCTACAGGGAACATCTCTTCCAAAGGCCTGTGAAACGCACTTTTCTGAAGGCCCGATCTGGCTGAAGTAGAACTTCTGCTCGTTGTGTGCTACATTGCCCTAGAGCTCCAAGGCTCAAAGCCCTGCCTTGTTTCCAAAGCCGGAGATAGGCCCCAAAGCATCTTGCTTCCAGCTCTTTGCGAAGCTAAGAATCAACTCGCTGTGCACAGGGCTCTGACAGGCTACCGGGAACATCTCTTCCAAAGCCCTGTGAAACGCACTTTCTTGGCAGGCCTGATCTGGCTGAAGTAGAACTTCTGCTCTGGGTGTGCTACATTGCCCTATAGATTCAAGGCACAAAGACCTGCCTTGTTTCCAAAGGGGAAGATAAGCCCCAAAGCATCTTGCTTCCAGCTCTTTGGCAAGCTAAGAAACAACTCGCTCTGCATTGGGCTCTTACAGCCTACCGGGAACATCTCCTAGAAATGTCTGTGAAACGCAGTTTCTTTGCAGGCCTGATCTTGCTGAAGTAGAACTCCTGCTCTGGGTCTGCTACATTGCCCTAGAGCTTCAAGGCACAACGTGCTGAATATTTTAGGAAGTTCTTTGATAGGCCACGAAGCATCTTGCTTCCAGCTCTATGGGAAGCTATGAAACAACTCGCTCTGCACAGTGTTCTTACAGCCTATGGGGAACATCTCTTACAAAGTCCTGTTGAACGCAGTTTCTTGGCAGGCCTGATCTGGCTGAAGTAGAACTTCTGCTTTGGGTGTGCTACATTGCCCCAGAGCTTCAAGGCACAAAGTGCTGAATTGTTTCCAAAGACAGAGATAGTCCCCAAAGCATCTTGCTTCCAGCTCTTTGGGAAGCTAAGAACCAACTCTCTTTGCACAGTGCTCTTACAGCCTACCGGGAACATCTCTTCCAAAGGCCTGTGAAACGCACTTTTCTGAAGGCCCGATCTGGATGAAGTAGAACTTCTGCTTTTGGTGTGCTACATTGCCCTAGAGCTCCAAGGCTCAAAGCCCTGCCTTGTTTCCAAAGCTGCAGGTAGGCCCCAATTCATCCTGCTTCCAGCTCTTTGGGAAGCTAAGAACCAACTCGCTCGGCACAGTGCTCTTACAGCGTATGGGGAACATATCTTACAAAGTCCTGTAAAACGCAGTTTCTTGGCAGGCATGATCTGGCTGAAGTAGAACTTCTGCACTGGGTGTGCTACATTGCCCTAGAGATTCAAGGCACAAAGTACTGAATTGTTTCCAAAGACAGAGATAGGCCCCAAAGCATCTTGCTTCCAGCTCTTTGGGAAGCTAAGATACAACTCGCTCTGCATTGGGCTCTTACAGCCTACCGGGAACATCTCCTAGAAATGTCTGTGAAACGCAGTTTCTTTGCAGGCCTGATCTTGCTGAAGTAGAACTCCTGCTCTGGGTCTGCTACATTGCCCTAGAACTTCAAGGCACAACGTGATGAATATTTTAGGAAGTTCTTTGATAGGCCACGAAGCATCTTGCTTCCAGCTCTATGGGAAGCTATGAAACAACTCGCTCTGCACAGTGTTCTTACAGCCAATGGGGAACATCTCTCACAAAGTCCTGTTGAACGCAGTTTCTTGGCAGGCCTGATCTGGCTGAAGTAGAACTTCCGCTGTGGGTGTGCTACATTGCCCCAGAGCTTCAAGGCACAAAGTGCTGAATTGTTTCCAAAGACAGAGATAGTCCCCAAAGCATCTTGCTTCCAGCTCTTTGGGAAGCTAAGAAGCAACTCTCTTTGCAAAGTGCTCTTACAGCCTACAGGGAACATCTCTTCCAAAGGCCTGTGAAACGCACTTTTCTGAAGGCCCGATCTGGCTGAAGTAGAACTTCTGCTCGTTGTGTGCTACATTGCCCTAGAGCTCCAAGGTTCAAAGCCCTGCCTTGTTTCCAAAGGGGAAGATAAGCCCCAAAGCATCTTGCTTCCAGCTCTTTGGGAAGATAAGAAACAACTCGCTCTGCATTGGGCTCTTACAGCTTACCGGGAACATCCCTTAAAATGGGCTGTGAAACGCACTTTCTTGGCAGGCCTGATCTGGCTGAAGTAGAACTTCTGCTCTGGGTGTGCTACATTGCCCTGGAGCTTCAAGGCACAAAGTGCTGAATTGTTTCCAAAGACAGAGATAGGCCCCAAAGCATCTTGCTTCCAGCTCTTTCTGAAGCTAAGAAACAACTCGCTCTGCACAGTGCTCTGACAGCCTACTGGGAACATCTATTCCAAAGGCCTGTGAAACGCAGTTTCTTTGCAGGTTCGATCTGGCTGAAGTAGAACTTCTGCTCTGGGTGTGATACATTGCCCTAGAGCTCCAAGCCTCAAAGCCCTGCCTTGTTTCCAAAGACGGAGATAGGCCCCAATTCATCCTGCTTCCAGCTCTTTGGGAAGCTAAGAACCAACTCGCTCGGCACATTGCTCTTACAGCCTATGGGGAACATCTCTTACAAAGTCCTGTAAAACGCAGTTTCTTGGCAGGCATGATCTGGCTGAAGTAGAACTTCTGCTCTGGGTGTGCTACATTGCCCTAGAGATTCAGGCACAAAGCCCTGCCTTGTTTCCAAACGGGAAGATAAGCCCCAAAGCATCTTGCTTCCAGCTCTTTGGGAAGCTAAGAAACAACTCGCTCTGCATTGGGCTCTTACAGCCTACCGGGAACATCTCCTAGAAATGTCTGTGAAACGCAGTTTCTTTGCAGGCCTGATCTTGCTGAAGTAGAACTCCTGCTCTGGGTCTGCTACATTGCCCTAGACGTTCAAGGCACAACGACGTGCTGAATATTTTAGGAAGTTCTTTGATAGGCCACGAAGCATCTTGCTTCCAGCTCTATGGGAAGCTATGAAACAACTCACTCAGCACAGTGTTCTTACAGCCTATGGGGAACATCTCCTACAAAGTCCTGTTGAACGCAGTTTCTTGGCAGGCCTGATCTGGCTGAAGTAGAACTTCTGCTGTGGGTGTGCTACATTGCCCTAGAGCTTCAAGGCACAAAGTGCTGAATTGTTTCCAAAGACAGAGATAGGCCCCAAAGCATCTTGCTTCCAGCTTTTTGGGAAGCTAAGAAGCAACTCTATTTGCACAGTGCTCTTACAGCCTACCGGGAACATCTCCTAGAAATGTCTGTGAAACGCAGTTTCTTTGCAGGCCCAATCTGGATGAAGTAGAACTTCTGCTCTTGGTGTGCTACATTGCCCTAGAGCTCCAAGGCTCAAAGCCCTGCCTTGTTTCCAAAGCTGGAGGTAGGCCCCAAAGCATCTTGCTTCCAGCTCTTTGCGAATCTAAGAATCAACTCGCTGTGCACAGTGCTCTGACAGCCTACCGGGAACATCTCTTCCAAAGGCCTGTGAAACGCACTTTCTTGGCAGGCCTGATCTGGCTGAAGTAGAACTTCTGCTCTGGGTGTGCTACATTGCCCTAGAGATTCAAGGCACAAAGGCCTGCCTTGTTTCCAAAGGGGAAGATAAGCCCCAAAGCATCTTGCTTCCAGCTCTTTGGGAAGCTAAGAAACAACTCGCTCTGCATTGGGCTCTTACAGCCTACCGGGAACATCTCCTAGAAATGTCTGTGAAACGCAGTTTCTTTGCAGGCCTGATCTTGCTGAAGTAGAACTCCTGCTCTGGGTCTGCTACATTGCCCTAGAGCTTCAAGGCACAACGTGCTGAATATTTTAGGAAGTTCTTTGATAGGCCACGAAGCATCTTGCTTCCAGCTCTATGGGAAGCTATGAAACAACTCGCTCTGCACAGTGTTCTTACAGCCTATGGGGAACATCTCTTACAAAGTCCTGTTGAACGCAGTTTCTTGGCAGCCCTGATCTGGCTGAAGTAGAACTTCTGCTGTGGGTGTGCTACATTGCCCTAGAGCTTCAAGGCACAAAGTGCTGAATTGTTTCCAAAGACAGAGATAATCCCAAAAGCATCTTGCTTCCAGCTCTTTGGGAAGCCAAGGAACAACTCGCCTTGCATTGGGCTCTTACAGCCTACCGGGAACATCCCTTACAAAGGGCTGTGAAACGTAGTTTCTTTGCAGGCCTGATCTGGCTGAAGTAGAACTTCTGCTCTGGGTGTGCTACATTGCCCTAGAGCTCCAAGCCTCAAAGCCCTGCCTTGTTTCCAAAGACGGAGATAGGAACCAATTCATCCTGCTTCCAGGTCTTTGGGAAGCTAAGAACCAACTCGCTCGGCACAGTGCTCTTACAGCCTATGGGGAACATCTCTTACAAAGTCCTGTATAATGCAGTTTCTTGGCAGGCCTGATCTGGCTGAAGTAGAACTTCTGCTGTGGGTGTGCTACATTGCCCCAGAGCTACAAGGCACAAAGTGCTGAATTGTTTCCAAAGACAGAGATAGGCCCCAAAGCATCTTGCTTCCAGCTCTTTGGGAAGCTAAGAACCAACTCTCTTTGCACAGTGCTCTTACAGCCTACCGGGAGCATCTCTTCCAAAGGCCTGTGAAACGCAGTATTCTGAAGGCCCGATCTGGATGAAGTAGAACTTCTGCTTTTGGTGTGCTACATTGCCCTAGAGCTCCAAGGCTCAAAGCCCTGCCTTGTTTCCTAAGCCGGAGATAGGCCCCAAAGCATCTTGCTTCCAGCTCTTTGCGAAGCTAAGAATCAACTCGCTGTGCACAGTGCTCTGACACCCTATCGGGAACATCTCTTCCAAAGGCCTGTGAAACGCACTTTCTTGGCAGGCCTGATCTGGCTGAAGTAGAACTTCTGCTCTCTGTGTGCTACATTGCAGTGGAGCTCCAAGGCTCAAAGCCCTGCCTTGTTTCCAAAGACGAAGATAGGCCCCAAAGCATCTTGCTTCCAGCTCCTTGGGAAGCTAAGAACCAACTCGCTCTGCACAGTGCTCTTACAGCCTACCGGGAACATGTCTTCCAAAGGCCTGTGAAACCCACTTTCTTTGCAGGCTTGATTTGGCTGAAATAGAACTTATGCTCTGGGTGTTATACATTGCCCTAGAGCTTCAAGGCACAAAGTGCAGAATTATTTCCGAAGCCAGATATAGGCACCAAAGCTTCTTCCTTCCAACTCTTTGGGAAGCTAAGAAGCAACTCTCTTTGCATAGTGCTCTTACAGCCTACCGGGAACATCTCTTCCAAAGGCCTGTGAAACACACTTTCTTTGCAGGCCCAATCTGGATGAAGTAGAACTTATCCTTTTGGTGTGCTACATTGCCCTAGAGCTCCAAGGCTCAAAGCCCTGCCTTGTTTCCTAAGGGGAAGATAAGCCCCAAAGCATCTTGCTTCCAGCTCTTTGGGAAGCTAAGAAACAATTCGCTCTGCATTGGGCTCTTACAGCCTACCGGGAACATCCCTTACAAAGGGCTGTGAAACGCAGTTTCTTTGCAGGCCTGATCTGGCTGAAGTAGAACTTCTGCTCTGGGTGTGCTACATTGCTCTAGAGCTTCAAGGCACAAAGTGCTGAATTGTTTCCAAAGACAGAGATAGGCCCCAAAGCATCTTGCTTCCAGCTCTTTGGGAAGCTAAGAAACAACTCGCTCTGCACAGTGCTCTGACAGCCTACCGGGAACATCTATTCCAAAGGCCTGTGAAACGCAGTTTCTTTGCAGGCTCGATCTGGCTGAAGTAGAACTTCTGCTCTGGGTGTGCTACATTGGCCTAGAGCTCCAAGCCTCAAAGCCCTGCCTTGTTTCCAAAGACGGAGATAGGCCCCAATTCATCCTGCTTCCAGCTCTTTGGGAAGCTAAGAACCAACTCGCTCGGCACAGTGCTCTTACAGCGTATGGGGAACATATCTTACAAAGTCCTGTAAAACGCAGTTTCTTGGCAGGCATGATCTGGCTGAAGTAGAACTTCTGCTCTGGGTGTGCTACATTGCCCTAGAGCTTCAAGGCACAAAGTACTGAATTGTTTCCAAAGACAGAGAAGGGCCCAAAGCATCTTGCTTCCAGCTCTTTGGGAAGCTAAGATACAACTCGCTCTGCATTGGGCTCTTACAGCCTACCGGGAACATCTCCTAGAAATGTCTGTGAAACGCAGTTTCTTTGCAGGCCTGATCTTGCTGAAGTAGAACTCCTGCTCTGGGTCTGCTACATTGCCCTAGAACTTCAAGGCACAACGTGATGAATATTTTAGGAAGTTCTTTGATAGGCCACGAAGCATCTTGCTTCCAGCTCTATGGGAAGCTATGAAACAACTCGCTCTGCACAGTGTTCTTACAGCCTATGGGGAACATCTCTCACAAAGTCCTGTTGAACGCAGTTTCTTGGCAGGCCTGATCTGGCTGAAGTAGAACTTCCGCTGTGGGTGTGCTACATTGCCCCAGAGCTTCAAGGCACAAAGTGCTGAATTGTTTCCAAAGACAGAGATAGGCCCCAAAGCATCTTGCTTCCAGCTCTTTGGGAAGCTAAGAAGCAACTCTCTTTGCACAGTGCTCTTACAGCCTACAGGGAACATCTCTTCCAAAGGCCTGTGAAACGCACTTGTCTGAAGGCCCGATCTGGCTGAAGTAGAACTTCTGCTCGTTGTGTGCTACATTGCCCTAGAGCGCCAAGGCTCAAAGCTCTGCCTTGTTTCCAAAGCTGCAGGTAGGCCCCAAAGCATCTTGCTTCCAGCTCTTTGCGAAGCTAAGAATCAACTCGCTGTGCACAGTGCTCTGACACCCTACCGGGAACATCTCTTCCAAAGGCCTGTAAAACGCACTTTCTTGGCAGGCCTCATCTGGCTGAAGTAGAACTTCTGCTCTGGGTGTGCTACATTGCCCTAGAGATTCAAGGCACAAAGCCCTGCCTTGTTTCCAAAGGCGAAGATAAGCCCCAAAGCATCTTGCTTCCAGCTCTTTGGGAAGCTAAGAACCAACTCTCTTTGCACAGTGCTCTTACAGCCTACCGGGAACATCTCTTCCAAAGGCCTGTGAAACACACTTTCTTTGCAGGCCCAATCTGGATGAAGTAGAACTTCTGCTTTTGGTGTGCTACATTGCCCTAGAGCTCCAAGGTTCAAAGCCCTGCCTTGTTTCCAAAGGGGAAGATAAGCCCCAAAGCATCTTGCTTCCAGCTCTTTGGGAAGATAAGAAACAACTCGCTCTGCATTGGGCTCTTACAGCTTACCGGGAACATCCCTTAAAATGGGCTGTGAAACGCACTTTCTTGGCAGGCCTGATCTGGCTGAAGTAGAACTTCTGCTCTGGGTGTGCTACATTGCCCTGGAGCTTCAAGGCACAAAGTGCTGAATTGTTTCCAAAGACAGAGATAGGCCCCAAAGCATCTTGCTTCCAGCTCTTTCTGAAGCTAAGAAACAACTCGCTCTGCACAGTGCTCTGACAGCCTACTGGGAACATCTATTCCAAAGGCCTGTGAAACGCAGTTTCTTTGCAGGTTCGATCTGGCTGAAGTAGAACTTCCGCTCTGGGTGTGATACATTGCCCTAGAGCTCCAAGCCTCAAAGCCCTGCCTTGTTTCCAAAGACGGAGATAGGCCCCAATTCATCCTGCTTCCAGCTCTTTGGGAAGCTAAGAACCAACTCGCTCGGCACAGTGCTCTTACAGCCTATGGGGAACATCTCTTACAAAGTCCTGTAAAACGCAGTTTCTTGGCAGGCATGATCTGGCTGAAGTAGAACTTCTGCTCTGGGTGTGCTACATTGCACTAGAGATTCAGGCACAAAGCCCTGCCTTGTTTCCAAAGGGGAAGATAAGCCCCAAAGCATCTTGCTTCCAGCTCTTTGGGAAGCTAAGAAACAACTCGCTCTGCATTGGGCTCTTACAGCCTACCGGGAACATCTCCTAGAAATGTCTGTGAAACGCAGTTTCTTTGCAGGCCTGATCTTGCTGAAGTAGAACTCCTGCTCTGGGTCTGCTACATTGCCCTAGACGTTCAAGGCACAACGTGCTGAATATTTTAGGAAGTTCTTTGATAGGCCACGAAGCATCTTGCTTCCAGCTCTATGGGAAGCTATGAAACAACTCACTCAGCACAGTGTTCTTACAGCCTATGGGGAACATCTCCTACAAAGTCCTGTTGAACGCAGTTTCTGGGCAGGCCTGATCTGGCTGAAGTAGAACTTCTGCTGTGGGTGTGCTACATTGCCCTAGAGCTTCAAGGCACAAAGTGCTGAATTGTTTCCAAAGACAGAGATAGTCCCCAAAGCATCTTGCTTAGAGCTCTTTGGGAAGCTAAGAACCAACTCTCTTTGCACAGTGCTCTTACAGCCTACCGGGAACATCTCCTAGAAATGTCTGTGAAACGCAGTTTCTTTGCAGGCCTGATCTTGCTGAAGTAGAACTCCTGCTCTGGGTCTGCTACATTGACCTAGAGCTTCAAGGCACAACGTGCTGAATATTTTAGGAAGTTCTTTGATAGGCCACGAAGCATCTTGCTTCCAGCTCTATGGGAAGCTATGAAACAACTCGCTCTGCACAGTGTTCTTACAGCCTATGGGGAACATCTCTTACAAAGTCCTGTTGAACGCAGTTTCTTGGCAGCCCTGATCTGGCTGAAGTAGAACTTCTGCTGTGGGTGTGCTACATTGCCCTAGAGCTTCAAGGCACAAAGTGCTGAATTGTTTCCAAAGACAGAGATAATCCCAAAAGCATCTTGCTTCCAGCTCTTTGGGAAGCCAAGGAACAACTCGCCTTGCATTGGGCTCTTACAGCCTACCGGGAACATCCCTTACAAAGGGCTGTGAAACGTAGTTTCTTTGCAGGCATGATCTGGCTGAAGTAGAACTTCTGCTCTGGGTGTGCTACATTGCCCTAGAGCTCCAAGCCTCAAAGCCCTTCCTTGTTTCCAAAGACGGAGATAGGAACCAATTCATCCTGCTTCCAGGTCTTTGGGAAGCTAAGAACCAACTCGCTCGGCACAGTGCTCTTACAGCCTATGGGGAACATCTCTTACAAAGTCCTGTATAATGCAGTTTCTTGGCAGGCCTGATCTGGCTGAAGTAGAACTTCTGCTGTGGGTGTGCTACATTGCCCCAGAGCTTCAAGGCACAAAGTGCTGAATTGTTTCCAAAGACAGAGATAGGCCCCAAAGCATCTTGCTTCCAGCTCTTTGGGAAGCTAAGAACCAACTCTCTTTGCACAGTGCTCTTACAGCCTACCGGGAGCATCTCTTCCAAAGGCCTGTGAAACGCAGTTTTCTGAAGGCCCGATCTGGATGAAGTAGAACTTCTGCTTTTGGTGTGCTACATTGCCCTAGAGCTCCAAGGCTCAAAGCCCTGCCTTGTTTCCTAAGCCGGAGATAGGCCCCAAAGCATCTTGCTTCCAGCTCTTTGCGAAGCTAAGAATCAACTCGCTGTGCACAGTGCTCTGACACCCTACCGGGAACATCTCTTCCAAAGGCCTGTGAAACGCACTTTCTTGGCAGGCCTGATCTGGCTGAAGTAGAACTTCTGCTCTCTGTGTGCTACATTGCAGTGGAGCTCCAAGGCTCAAAGCCCTGCCTTGTTTCCAAAGACGAAGATAGGCCCCAAAGCATCTTGCTTCCAGCTCCTTGGGAAGCTAAGAACCAACTCGCTCTGCACAGTGCTCTTACAGCCTACCGGGAACATGTCTTCCAAAGGCCTGTGAAACCCACTTTCTTTGCAGGCTTGATTTGGCTGAAATAGAACTTATGCTCTGGGTGTTATACATTGCCCTAGAGCTTCAAGGCACAAAGTGCAGAATTATTTCCGAAGCCAGATATAGGCACCAAAGCTTCTTCCTTCCAACTCTTTGGGAAGCTAAGAAGCAACTCTCTTTGCATAGTGCTCTTACAGCCTACCGGGAACATCTCTTCCAAAGGCCTGTGAAACACACTTTCTTTGCAGGCCCAATCTGGATGAAGTAGAACTTATCCTTTTGGTGTGCTACATTGCCCTAGAGCTCCAAGGCTCAAAGCCCTGCCTTGTTTCCTAAGGGGAAGATAAGCCCCAAAGCATCTTGCTTCCAGCTCTTTGGGAAGCTAAGAAACAATTCGCTCTGCATTGGGCTCTTACAGCCTACCGGGAACATCCCTTACAAAGGGCTGTGAAACGCAGTTTCTTTGCAGGCCTGATCTGGCTGAAGTAGAACTTCTGCTCTGGGTGTGCTACATTGCTCTAGAGCTTCAAGGCACAAAGTGCTGAATTGTTTCCAAAGACAGAGATAGGCCCCAAAGCATCTTGCTTCCAGCTGTTTGGGAAGCTAAGAAACAACTCGCTCTGCACAGTGCTCTGACAGCCTACCGGGAACATCTATTCCAAAGGCCTGTGAAACGCAGTTTCTTTGCAGGCTCGATCTGGCTGAAGTAGAACTTCTGCTCTGGGTGTGCTACATTGGCCTAGAGCTCCAAGCCTCAAAGCCCTGCCTTGTTTCCAAAGACGGAGATAGGCCCCAATTCATCCTGCTTCCAGCTCTTTGGGAAGCTAAGAACCAACTCGCTCGGCACAGTGCTCTTACAGCGTATGGGGAACATATCTTACAAAGTCCTGTAAAACGCAGTTTCTTGGCAGGCATGATCTGGCTGAAGTAGAACTTCTGCTCTGGGTGTGCTACATTGCCCTAGAGCTTCAAGGCACAAAGTACTGAATTGTTTCCAAAGACAGAGAAGGGCCCAAAGCATCTTGCTTCCAGCTCTTTGGGAAGCTAAGATACAACTCGCTCTGCATTGGGCTCTTACAGCCTACCGGGAACATCTCCTAGAAATGTCTGTGAAACGCAGTTTCTTTGCAGGCCTGATCTTGCTGAAGTAGAACTCCTGCTCTGGGTCTGCTACATTGCCCTAGAACTTCAAGGCACAACGTGATGAATATTTTAGGAAGTTCTTTGATAGGCCACGAAGCATCTTGCTTCCAGCTCTATGGGAAGCTATGAAACAACTCGCTCTGCACAGTGTTCTTACAGCCTATGGGGAACATCTCTCACAAAGTCCTGTTGAACGCAGTTTCTTGGCAGGCCTGATCTGGCTGAAGTAGAACTTCCGCTGTGGGTGTGCTACATTGCCCCAGAGCTTCAAGGCACAAAGTGCTGAATTGTTTCCAAAGACAGAGATAGGCCCCAAAGCATCTTGCTTCCAGCTCTTTGGGAAGCTAAGAAGCAACTCTCTTTGCACAGTGCTCTTACAGCCTACAGGGAACATCTCTTCCAAAGGCCTGTGAAACGCACTTGTCTGAAGGCCCGATCTGGCTGAAGTAGAACTTCTGCTCGTTGTGTGCTACATTGCCCTAGAGCGCCAAGGCTCAAAGCTCTGCCTTGTTTCCAAAGCTGCAGGTAGGCCCCAAAGCATCTTGCTTCCAGCTCTTTGCGAAGCTAAGAATCAACTCGCTGTGCACAGTGCTCTGACACCCTACCGGGAACATCTCTTCCAAAGGCCTGTAAAACGCACTTTCTTGGCAGGCCTCATCTGGCTGAAGTAGAACTTCTGCTCTGGGTGTGCTACATTGCCCTAGAGATTCAAGGCACAAAGCCCTGCCTTGTTTCCAAAGGCGAAGATAAGCCCCAAAGCATCTTGCTTCCAGCTCTTTGGGAAGCTAAGAACCAACTCTCTTTGCACAGTGCTCTTACAGCCTACCGGGAACATCTCTTCCAAAGGCCTGTGAAACACACTTTCTTTGCAGGCCCAATCTGGATGAAGTAGAACTTCTGCTTTTGGTGTGCTACATTGCCCTAGAGCTCCAAGGTTCAAAGCCCTGCCTTGTTTCCAAAGGGGAAGATAAGCCCCAAAGCATCTTGCTTCCAGCTCTTTGGGAAGATAAGAAACAACTCGCTCTGCATTGGGCTCTTACAGCTTACCGGGAACATCCCTTAAAATGGGCTGTGAAACGCACTTTCTTGGCAGGCCTGATCTGGCTGAAGTAGAACTTCTGCTCTGGGTGTGCTACATTGCCCTGGAGCTTCAAGGCACAAAGTGCTGAATTGTTTCCAAAGACAGAGATAGGCCCCAAAGCATCTTGCTTCCAGCTCTTTCTGAAGCTAAGAAACAACTCGCTCTGCACAGTGCTCTGACAGCCTACTGGGAACATCTATTCCAAAGGCCTGTGAAACGCAGTTTCTTTGCAGGTTCGATCTGGCTGAAGTAGAACTTCTGCTCTGGGTGTGATACATTGCCCTAGAGCTCCAAGCCTCAAAGCCCTGCCTTGTTTCCAAAGACGGAGATAGGCCCCAATTCATCCTGCTTCCAGCTCTTTGGGAAGCTAAGAACCAACTCGCTCGGCACAGTGCTCTTACAGCCTATGGGGAACATCTCTTACAAAGTCCTGTAAAACGCAGTTTCTTGGCAGGCATGATCTGGCTGAAGTAGAACTTCTGCTCTGGGTGTGCTACATTGCCCTAGAGATTCAGGCACAAAGCCCTGCCTTGTTTCCAAAGGGGAAGATAAGCCCCAAAGCATCTTGCTTCCAGCTCTTTGGGAAGCTAAGAAACAACTCGCTCTGCATTGGGCTCTTACAGCCTACCGGGAACATCTCCTAGAAATGTCTGTGAAACGCAGTTTCTTTGCAGGCCTGATCTTGCTGAAGTAGAACTCCTGCTCTGGGTCTGCTACATTGCCCTAGACGTTCAAGGCACAACGTGCTGAATATTTTAGGAAGTTCTTTGATAGGCCACGAAGCATCTTGCTTCCAGCTCTATGGGAAGCTATGAAACAACTCACTCAGCACAGTGTTCTTACAGCCTATGGGGAACATCTCCTACAAAGTCCTGTTGAACGCAGTTTCTGGGCAGGCCTGATCTGGCTGAAGTAGAACTTCTGCTGTGGGTGTGCTACATTGCCCTAGAGCTTCAAGGCACAAAGTGCTGAATTGTTTCCAAAGACAGAGATAGGCCCCAAAGCATCTTGCTTCCAGCTTTTTGGGAAGCTAAGAAGCAACTCTATTTGCACAGTGCTCTTACAGCCTACCGGGAACATCTCCTAGAAATGTCTGTGAAACGCAGTTTCTTTGCAGGCCTGATCTTGCTGAAGTAGAACTCCTGCTCTGGGTCTGCTACATTGCCCTAGAGCTTCAAGGCACAACGTGCTGAATATTTTAGGAAGTTCTTTGATAGGCCACGAAGCATCTTGCTTCCAGCTCTATGGGAAGCTATGAAACAACTCGCTCTGCACAGTGTTCTTACAGCCTATGGGGAACATCTCTTACAAAGTCCTGTTGAACGCAGTTTCTTGGCAGCCCTGATCTGGCTGAAGTAGAACTTCTGCTGTGGGTGTGCTACATTGCCCTAGAGCTTCAAGGCACAAAGTGCTGAATTGTTTCCAAAGACAGAGATAATCCCAAAAGCATCTTGCTTCCAGCTCTTTGGGAAGCCAAGGAACAACTCGCCTTGCATTGGGCTCTTACAGCCTACCGGGAACATCCCTTACAAAGGGCTGTGAAACGTAGTTTCTTTGCAGGCCTGATCTGGCTGAAGTAGAACTTCTGCTCTGGGTGTGCTACATTGCCCTAGAGCTCCAAGCCTCAAAGCCCTTCCTTGTTTCCAAAGACGGAGATAGGAACCAATTCATCCTGCTTCCAGGTCTTTGGGAAGCTAAGAACCAACTCGCTCGGCACAGTGCTCTTACAGCCTATGGGGAACATCTCTTACAAAGTCCTGTATAATGCAGTTTCTTGGCAGGCCTGATCTGGCTGAAGTAGAACTTCTGCTGTGGGTGTGCTACATTGCCCCAGAGCTTCAAGGCACAAAGTGCTGAATTGTTTCCAAAGACAGAGATAGGCCCCAAAGCATCTTGCTTCCAGCTCTTTGGGAAGCTAAGAACCAACTCTCTTTGCACAGTGCTCTTACAGCCTACCGGGAGCATCTCTTCCAAAGGCCTGTGAAACGCAGTTTTCTGAAGGCCCGATCTGGATGAAGTAGAACTTCTGCTTTTGGTGTGCTACATTGCCCTAGAGCTCCAAGGCTCAAAGCCCTGCCTTGTTTCCTAAGCCGGAGATAGGCCCCAAAGCATCTTGCTTCCAGCTCTTTGCGAAGCTAAGAATCAACTCGCTGTGCACAGTGCTCTGACACCCTACCGGGAACATCTCTTCCAAAGGCCTGTGAAACGCACTTTCTTGGCAGGCCTGATCTGGCTGAAGTAGAACTTCTGCTCTCTGTGTGCTACATTGCAGTGGAGCTCCAAGGCTCAAAGCCCTGCCTTGTTTCCAAAGACGAAGATAGGCCCCAAAGCATCTTGCTTCCAGCTCCTTGGGAAGCTAAGAACCAACTCGCTCTGCACAGTGCTCTTACAGCCTACCGGGAACATGTCTTCCAAAGGCCTGTGAAACCCACTTTCTTTGCAGGCTTGATTTGGCTGAAATAGAACTTATGCTCTGGGTGTTATACATTGCCCTAGAGCTTCAAGGCACAAAGTGCAGAATTATTTCCGAAGCCAGATATAGGCACCAAAGCTTCTTCCTTCCAACTCTTTGGGAAGCTAAGAAGCAACTCTCTTTGCATAGTGCTCTTACAGCCTACCGGGAACATCTCTTCCAAAGGCCTGTGAAACACACTTTCTTTGCAGGCCCATTCTGGATGAAGTAGAACTTCTCCTTTTGGTGTGCTACATTGCCCTAGAGCTCCAAGGCTCAAAGCCCTGCCTTGTTTCCTAAGGGGAAGATAAGCCCCAAAGCATCTTGCTTCCAGCTCTTTGGGAATCTAAGAAACAATTCGCTCTGCATTGGGCTCTTACAGCCTACCGGGAACATCCCTTACAAAGGGCTGTGAAACGCAGTTTCTTTGCAGGCCTGATCTGGCTGAAGTAGAACTTCTGCTCTGGATGTGCTACATTGCTCTAGAGCTTCAAGGCACAAAGTGCTGAATTGTTTCCAAAGACAGAGATAGGCCCCAAAGCATCTTGCTTCCAGCTCTTTGCGAAGCTAAGAATCAACTCGCTGTGCACAGTGCTCTGACAGCCTACCGGGAACATCTCTTCCAAAGGCCTGTGAAACGCACTTTCTTGGCAGGCCTGATCTGGCTGAAGTAGAACTTCTGCACTGGGTGTGCTACATTGCCCTAGAGATTCAAGGCACAAAGCCCTGCCTTGTTTCCAAAGGGTAAGATAAGCCCCAAAGCATCAGGCTTCCAGCTCTTTGGGAAGCTAAGAAACAACTCGCTCTGCATTGGGCTCTTACAGCCTACCGGGAACATCTCCTAGAAATGTCTGTGAAACGCAGTTTCTTTGCAGGCCTGATCTTGCTGAAGTAGAACTCCTGCTCTGGGTCTGCTACATTGCCCTAGAGCTTCAAGGCACAACGTGCTGAATATTTTAGGAAGTTCTTTGATAGGCCACGAAGCATCTTGCTTCCAGCTCTATGGGAAGCTATGAAACAAATCGCTCTGCACAGTGTTCTTACAGCCTATGGGGAACATCTCTTACAAAGTCCTGTTGAACGCAGTTTCTTGGCAGGCCTTATCTGGCTGAAGTAGAACTTCTGCTGTGGGTGTGCTACACTGCCCTAGAGCTTCAAGGCACAAAGTGCTGAATTGTTTCCAAAGACAGAGATAGTCGCCAAAGCATCTTGCTTCCAGCTCTTTGGGAAGCTAAGAACCAACTCTCTTTGCACAGTGCTCTTACAGCCTACCGGGAACATCTCTTCCAAAGGCCTGTGAAATGCACTTTTCTGAAGGCCTGATCTGGATGAAGTAGAACTTCTGCTTTTGGTGTGCTACATTGCCCTAGAGCTCCAAGGCTCAAAGCCCTGCCTTGTTTCCAAAGCCGGAGGTAGGCCCCAAAGCATCTTGCTTCCAGCTCTTTGCGAAGCTAAGAATCAACTCCCTGTGCACAGTGCTCTGACAGGCTACCGGGAACATCTCTTCCAAAGGCCTGTGAAACGCACTTTCTTGGCAGGCCTGATCTCGAGGAAGTAGAACGTCTGCTCTGGGTGTGCTACATTGCCCTAGAGGTTCAAGGCACAAAGCCCTGCCTTGTTTCCAAAGGGGAAGATAAGCCCCAAAGCATCTTGCTTCCAGCTCTTTGGGAAGCTAAGAAACAACTCGCTCTGCATTGGGCTCTTACAGCCTACTGGGAACATCTCCTAGAAATGTCTGTGAAACGCAGTTTCTTTGCAGGCCTGATCTTGCTGAAGTAGCACTCCTGCTCTGGGTCTGCTACATTGCCCTAGAGCTTCAAGGCACAACGTGCTGAATACTTTAGGAAGTTCTTTGATAGGCCACGAAGCATCTTGCTTCCAGCTCTATGGGAAGCTATGAAACAACTCGCTCTGCACAGTGTTCTTACAGCCTACGGGGAACATCTCTTACAAACTCCTGTTGAACGCAGTATCTTGGCAGGCCTGATCTGGCTGAAGTAGAACTTCTGCTGTGGGTGTGCTACATTGCCCTAGAGCTTCAAGGCACAAAGTGCTGAATTCTTTCCAAAGACAGAGATAGGCCCCAAAGCATCTTGCTTCCAGCTCTTTGGGAAGCTAAGAACCAACTCTCTTTGCACAGTGCTCTTACAGCCTACCGGGAACATCTCTTCCAAAGGCCTGTGAAACGCACTTTTCTGAAGGCCCGATCTGGATGAAGTAGAACTTCTGCTTTTGGTGTGCTACATTGCCCTAGAGCTCCAAGGCTCAAAGCCCTGCCTTGTTTCCAAAGCCGGAGATAGGCCCCAAAGCATCTTGCTTCCAGCTCTTTGCGAAGCTAAGAATCAACTCGCTGTGCACAGTGCTCTGACACCCTACCGGGAACATCTCTTCCAAAGGCCTGTGAAACGCACTTTCTTGGCAGGCCTGATCTGGCTGAAGTAGAACATCTGCTCTGGGTGTGCTACATTGCCCTAGAGATTCAAGGCACAAAGTGCTGAATTGTTTCCAAAGACTGAGATAGCCCCCAAAGCATCTTGCTTCCAGCTCTTTGGGAAGCTAAGAACCAACTCTCTTTGCACTTTGCTCTTACAGCCTACCGGGAACATCTCTTCCAAAGGCCTGTGAAACACACTTTCTTTGCAGGCCCAATCTGGATGAAGTAGAACTACTGCTTTTGGTGTGCTACATTGCCCTAGAGCTCCAAGGTTCAAAGCCCTGCCTTGTTTCCAAAGGGGAAGATAAGCCCAAAAGCATCTTGCTTCCAGCTCTTTGGGAAGATAAGAAACAACTCGCTCTGCATTGGGCTCTTACAGCTTACCGGGAACATCCCTTACAATGGGCTGTGAAACGCAGTTTCTTTGCAGGCCTGATCTGGCTGAAGTAGAACTCCTGCTCTGGGTCTGCTACATTGCCCTAGAGCTTCAAGGCACAACGTGATGAATATTTTAGGAAGTTCTTTGATAGGCCACGAAGCATCTTACTTCCAGCTCTATGGGAAGCTATGAAACAACGCGCTCTGCACAGTGTTCTTACAGCCTATGGGGAACATCTCTTACAAAGTCCTGTTGAACGCAGTTTCTTGGCAGGCCTGATCTGGCTGAAGTAGAACTTCTGCTGTGGGTGTGCTACATTGCCCTAGAGCTTCAAGGCACAAAGTGCTGAATTGTTTCCAAAGACAGAGATAGTCCCCAAAGCATCTTGCTTCCAGCTCTTTGGGAAGCTAAGAAGCAACTCTCTTTGCACAGTGCTCTGACAGCCTACCGGGAACATCTCTTCCAAAGGCCTGTGAAACGCACTTTTCTGAAGGCCCGATCTGGATGAAGTAGAACTTCTGCTTTTGGTGTGCTACATTGCCCAAGAGCTCCAAGGCTCAAAGCCCTGCCTTGTTTCCAAAGCCGGAGGTAGGCCCCAAAGCATCTTGCTTCTAGCTCTTTGCGAAGCTAAGAATCAACTCGCTGTGCACAGTGCTCTGACAGCCTACCGGGAACATCTCTTCCCAAGGTCTGTGAAACGCACTTTCTTGGCAGGCCTGATGTGGCTGAAGTAGAACTTCTGCTCTGGGTGTGCTACATTGCCCTAGAGATTCAAGGCACAAAGCCCTGCCTTGTTTCCAAAGGGGAAGATAAGCCCCAAAGCATCTTGCTTCCAACTCTTTGGGAAGCTAAGAAACAACTCGCTCTGCATTGGGCTCTTACAGCCTACCGGGAACATCTCCTAGAAATGTCTGTGAAACGCAGTTTCTTTGCAGGCCTGATCTGGCTGAAGTAGAACTACAGCTCTGGGTCTGCTACATTGCCCTAGAGCTTCAAGGCACAACGTGCTGAATATTTTAGGAAGTTCTTTGATAGGCCACGAAGCATCTTGCTTCCAGCTCTATGGGAAGCTATGAAACAACTCGCTCTGCACAGTGTTCTTACAGCCTATGGGGAACATCTCTTACAAAGTCCTGTTGAACGCAGTTTCTTGGCAGGCCTGATCTGGCTGAAGTAGAACTTCTGCTGTGGGTGTGCTACATTGCCCTAGAGCTTCAAGGCACAAAGTGCTGAATTCTTTCCAAAGACAGAGATAGTCCCCAAAGCATCTTGCTTCCAGCTCTTTGGGAAGCTAAGAACCAACTCTCTTTGCACAGTGCTCTTACAGCCTACCGGGAACATCTCTTCCAAAGGCCTGTGAAACGCACTTTTCTGAAGGCCCGATCTGGATGAAGTAGAACTTCTGCTTTTGGTGTGCTACATTGACCTAGAGCTCCAAGGCTCAAAGCCCTGCCTTGTTTCCAAAGCTGGAGTTAGGCCCCAAAGCATCTTGCTTCCAGCTCTTTACAAAGCTAAGAATCAACTCGCTGTGCACAGTGCTCTGACAGGCTACCGGGAACATCTCTTCCAAAGGCCTGTGAAACGCACTTTCTTGGCAGGCCTGATCTCGATGAAGTAGAACTTCTGCTTTTGGTGTGCTACATTGCCCTAGAGATTCAAGGCACAAATCCCTGCCTTGTTTCCAAAGGGGAAGATAAGCCCCAAAGCATCTTGCTTTCAGCTCTTTGTGAAGCTAAGAAACAACTCGCTCTGCATTGGGCTCTTACAGCCTACCGGGAACATCTCCTAGAAATGTCTGTGAAACGCAGTTTCTTTGCAGGCCTGATCTTGCTGAAGTAGCACTCCTGCTCTGGGTCTGCTACATTGCCCTAGAGCTTCAAGGCACAACGTGCTGAATACTTTAGGAAGTTTTTTGATAGGCCAAGAAGCATCTTGCTTCCAGCTCTATGGGAAGCTATGAAACAACTCGCTCTGCACAGTGTTCTTACAGCCTATGGGGAACATCTCCTACAAAGTCCTGTTGAACGCAGTTTCTTGGCAGGCCTGATCTGGCTGAAGTAGAACTTCTGCTGTGGGTGTGCTACATTGCCCTAGAGCTTCAAGGCACAAAGTGCTGAATTCTTTCCAAAGACAGAGATAGGCCCCAAGGCATCTTGCTTCCAGCTCTTTGGGAAGCTAAGAACCAACTCTCTTTGCACAGTGCTCTTACAGCCTACCGGGAACATCTCTTCCAAAGGCCTGTGAAACGCACTTTTCTGAAGGCCCGATCTGGATGAAGTAGAACTTCTGCTTTTGGTGTGCTACATTGCCCTAGAGCTCCAAGGCTCAAAGCCCTGCCTTGTTTCCAAAGCCGGAGATAGGCCCCAAAGCATCTTGCTTCCACCTCTTTGCGAAGCTAAGAATCAACTCGCTGTGCACAGTGCTCTGACACCCTACCGGGAACATCTCTTCCAAAGGCCTGTGAAAAGCACTTTCTGGGCAGTCCTGATGTGGTTGAAGTAGAACTTCTGCTCTGGGTGTGCTACATTGCCCTAGAGATTCAAGGCACAAAGCCCTGCCTTGTTTCCAAAGGGGAAGATAAGCCCCAAAGCATCTTGCTTCCAGCTCTTTGGGAAGCTAAGAAACAACTCGCTCTGCATTGGGCTCTTACAGCCTACCGGGAACATCTCCTAGAAATGTCTGTGAAACGCAGTTTCTTGGCAGGCCTGATCTTGCTGAAGTAGAACTCCTGCTCTGGGTCTGCTACATTTCCCTAGAGCTTCAAGGCACAACGTGCTGAATATTTTAGGAAGTTCTTTGATAGGCCACGAAGCATCTTACTTCCAGCTCTATGGGAAGCTATGAAACAACGCGCTCTGCACAGTGTTCCTACAGCCTATGGGGAACATCTCTTACAAAGTCCTGTTGAACGCAGTTTCTTGGCAGGCCTGATCTGGCTGAAGTAGAACTTCTGCTGTGGGTGTGCTACATTGCCCTAGAGCTTCAAGGCACAAAGTGCTGAATTCTTTCCAAAGACAGAGATAGGCCCCAAAGCATCTTGCTTCCAGCTCTTTGGGAAGCTAAGAAGCAACTCTCTTTGCACAGTGCTCTTACAGCCTACCGGGAACATCTCTTCCAAAGGCCCTTGAAACGCACTTTTTTGAAGGCCCGATCTGGATGAAGTAGAACTTCTGCTCTTGGTGTGCTACATTGCCCTAGAGCTCCAAGGCTCAAAGCCCTGCCTTGTTTCCAAAGCCGGAGATAGGCCCCAAAGCATCTTGCTTCCAGCTCTTTGCGAAGCTAAGAATCAACTCGCTGTGCACAGTGCTCTGACAGCCTACCGGGAACATCTCTTCCAAAGGCCTGTGAAACGCACTTTCTTGGCAGGCCTGATCTGGCTGAAGTAGAACTTCTGCTCTGGGTGTGCTACATTGCCCTAGAGATTCAAGGCACAAAGCCCTGCCTTGTTTCCAAAGGGGAAGATAAGCCCCAAAGCATCAGGCTTCCAGGTCTTTGGGAAGCTAAGAAACAACTCGCTCTGCATTGGGCTCTTACAGCCTACCGGGAACATCTCCTAGAAATGTCTGTGAAACGCAGTTTCTTTGCAGGCCTGATCTTGCTGAAGTAGAACTCCTGCTCTGGGTCTGCTACATTGCCCTAGAGCTTCAAGGCACAACGTGCTGAATATTTTAGGAAGTTCTTTGATAGGCCACGAAGCATCTTGCTTCCAGCTCTATGGGAAGCTATGAAACAACTCGCTCTGCACAGTGTTCTTACAGCCTATGGGGAACATCTCTTACAAAGTCCTGTTGAACGCAGTTTCTTGGCAGGCCTGATCTGGCTGAAGTAGAACTTCTGCTGTGGGTGTGCTACATTGCCCTAGAGCTTCAAGGCACAAAGTGCTGAATTGTTTCCAAAGACAGAGATAGTCGCCAAAGCATCTTGCTTCCAGCTCTTTGGGAAGCTAAGAAGCAACTCTCTTTGCACAGTGCTCTGACAGCCTACCGGGAACATCTCTTCCAAAGGCCTGTGAAACGCACTTTTCTGAAGGCCCGATGTGGATGAAGTAGAACTTCTGCTTTTGGTGTGCTACATTGCCCAAGAGCTCCAAGGCTCAAAGCCCTGCCATGTTTCCAAAGCCGGAGGTAGGCCCCAAAGCATCTTGCTTCCAGCTCTTTGCGAAGCTAAGAATCAACTCGCTGTGCACAGTGCTCTGACAGCCTACCGGGAACATCTCTTCCAAAGGTCTGTGAAACGCACTTTCTTGGCAGGCCTGATGTGGCTGAAGTAGAACTTCTGCTCTGGGTGTGCTACATTGCCCTAGAGATTCAAGGCACAAAGCCCTGCCTTGTTTCCAAAGGGGAAGATAAGCCCCAAAGCATCTTGCTTCCAGCTCTTTGTGAAGCTAAGAAACAACTCGCTCTGCATTGGGCTCTTACAGCCTACCGGGAACATCTCCTAGAAATGTCTGTGAAACGCAGTTTCTTTGCAGGCCTGATCTTGCTGAAGTAGCACTCCTGCTCTGGGTCTGCTACATTGCCCTAGAGCTTCAAGGCACAACGTGCTGAATACTTTAGGAAGTTCTTTGATAGGCCAAGAAGCATCTTGCTTCCAGCTCTATGGGAAGCTATGAAACAACTCGCTCTGCACAGTGTTCTTACAGCCTATGGGGAACATCTCCTACAAAGTCCTGTTGAACGCAGTTTCTTGGCAGGCCTGATCTGGCTGAAGTAGAACTTCTGCTGTGGGTGTGCTACATTGCCCTAGAGCTTCAAGGCACAAAGTGCTGAATTCTTTCCAAAGACAGAGATAGGCCCCAAGGCATCTTGCTTCCAGCTCTTTGGGAAGCTAAGAACCAACTCTCTTTGCACAGTGCTCTTACAGCCTACCGGGAACATCTCTTCCAAAGGCCTGTGAAACGCACTTTTCTGAAGGCCCGATCTGGATGAAGTAGAACTTCTGCTTTTGGTGTGCTACATTGCCCTATAGCTCCAAGGCTCAAAGCCCTGCCTTGTTTCCAAAGCCGGAGATAGGCCCCAAAGCATCTTGCTTCCAGCTCTTTGCGAAGCTAAGAATCAACTCGCTGTGCACAGTGCTCTGACACCCTACCGGGAACATCTCTTCCAAAGGCCTGTGAAAAGCACTTTCTGGGCAGTCCTGATGTGGTTGAAGTAGAACTTCTGCTCTGGGTGTGCTACATTGCCCTAGAGATTCAAGGCATAAAGCTCTACCTTGTTTCCAAAGGGGAAGATAAGCCCCAAAGCATCTTGCTTCCAGCTCTTTGGGAAGCTAAGAAACAACTCGCTCTGCATTGGGCTCTTACAGCCTACCGGGAACATCTCCTAGAAATGTCTGTGAAACGCAGTTTCTTGGCAGGCCTGATCTTGCTGAAGTAGAACTCCTGCTCTGGGTCTGCTACATTGCCCTAGAGCTTCAAGGCACAACGTGCTGAATATTTTAGGAAGTTCTTTGATAGGCCACGAAGCATCTTGCTTCCAGCTCTATGGGAAGCTATGAAACAACTCGCTCTGCACAGTGTTCTTACAGCGTATGGGGAACATCTCTTACAAAGTCCTGTTGAACGCAGTTTCTTGGCAGGCCTGATCTGGCTGAAGTAGAACTTCTGCTGTGGGTGTGCTACATTGCAGTAGAGCTTCAAGGCACAAAGTGCTGAATTGTTTCCAAAGACAGAGATAGGCCCCAAGGCATCTTGCTTCCAGCTCTTTGGGAAGCTAAGAACCAACTCTCTTTCCACAGTGCTCTTACAGCCTACCGGGAACATCTCTTCCAAAGGCCTGTGAAACGCACTTTTCTGAAGGCCCGATCTGGATGAAGTAGAACTTCTGCTTTTGGTGTGCTACATTGCCCTAGAGCTCCAAGGCTCAAAGCCCTGCCTTGTTTCCAAAGCTGGAGATAGGCCCCAAAGCATCTTGCTTCCAGCTCTTTGCGAAGCTAAGAATCAACTCGCTGTGCACAGTGCTCTGACAGCCTACCGGGAACATCTCTTCCAAAGGCCTGTGAAACGCACTTTCTTTGCAGGCCTGATCTGGCTGAAGTAGAACTTCTGCTCTGGGTGTGCTACATTGCCCTAGAGATTCAAGGCACAAAGGCCTGCCTTGTTTCCAAAGGGGAAGATAAGCCCCAAAGCATCTTGCTTCCAGCTCTTTGGGAAGCTAAGAAACAACTCGCTCTGCATTGGGCTCTTACAGCCTACCGGGAACATCTCCTAGAAATGTCTGTGAAACGCAGTTTCTTGGCAGGCCTGATCTTGCTAAAGTAGAACTCCTGCTCTGGGTCTGCTACATTGCCCTAGAGCTTCAAGGCACAACGTGCTGAATATTTTAGGAAGTTCTTTGATAGGCCACGAAGCATCTTGCTTCCAGCTCTATGGGAAGCTATGAAACAACTCGCTCTGCACAGTGTTCTTACAGCGTATGGGAACATCTCTTACAAAGTCCTGTTGAACGCAGTTTCTTGGCAGGCCTGATCTGGCTGAAGTAGAACTTCTGCTGTGGGTGTGCTACATTGCAGTAGAGCTTCAAGGCACAAAGTGCTGAATTCTTTCCAAAGACAGAGATAGGCCCCAAGGCATCTTGCTTCCAGCTCTTTGGGAAGCTAAGAACCAACTCTCTTTGCACAGTGCTCTTACAGCCTACCGGGAACATCTCTTCCAAAGGCCTGTGAAACGCACTTTTCTGAAGGCCCGATCTGGATGAAGTAGAACTTCTGCTTTTGGTGTGCTACATTGCCCTAGAGCTCCAAGGCTCAAAGCCCTGCCTTGTTTCCAAAGCCGGAGATAGGCCCCAAAGCATCTTGCTTCCAGCTCTTTGCGAAGCTAAGAATCAACTCGCTGTGCACAGTGCTCTGACAGCCTACCGGGAACATCTCTTCCAAAGGCCTGTGAAACGCACTTTCTTGGCAGGCCTGATCTGGCTGAAGTAGAACTTCTGCTCTGGGTGTGCTACATTGCCCTAGAGATTCAAGGCACAAAGGCCTGCCTTGTTTCCAAAGGGGAAGATAAGCCCCAAAGCATCTTGCTTCCAGCTCTTTGGGAAGCTAAGAAACAACTCGCTCTGCATTGGGCTCTTACAGCCTACCGGGAACATCTCCTAGAAATGTCTGTGAAATGCAGTTTCTTGGCAGGCCTGATCTGGCTGAAGTAGAACTCCTGCTCTGGGTCTGCTACATTGCCCTAGAGCTTCAAGGCACAACGTGCTGAATATTTTAGGAAGTTCTTTGATAGGCCACGAAGCATCTTGCTTCCAGCTCTATGGGAAGATATGAAACAACTCGCTCTGCACAGTGTTCTTACAGCCTATGGGGAACATCTCTTACAAAGTCCTGTTGAACGCAGTTTCTTGGCAGGCCTGATCTGGCTGAAGTAGAACTTCTGCTTGGGGTGTGCTACATTGCCCCAGAGCTTCCAGGCACAATGTGCTGAATTGTTTCCAAAGACAGAGATAGTCCCCAAAGCATCTTGCTTCCAGCTCTTTGGGAAGCTAAGAACCAACTCTCTTTGCACAGTGCTCTTACAGCCTACCGGGAACATCTCTTCCAAAGGCCTGTGAAACGCACTTTTCTGAAGGCCCGATCTGGATGAAGTAGAACTTCTGCTTTTGGTGTGCTACATTGCCCTAGAGCTCCAAGGCTCAAAGCCCTGCCTTGTTTCCAAAGCCGGAGATAGGCCCCAAAGCATCTTGCTTCCAGCTCTTTGCGAAGCTAAGAATCAACTCGCTGTGCACAGTGCTCTGACACCCTACCGGGAACATCTCTTCCAAAGGCGTGTGAAAAGCACTTTCTGGGCAGTCCTGATGTGGTTGAAGTAGAACTTCTGCTCTGGGTGTGCTACATTGCCCTAGAGATTCAAGGCACAAAGCCCTGCCTTGTTTCCAAAGGGGAAGATAAGCCCCAAAGCATCTTGCTTCCCGCTCTTTGGGAAGCTAAGAAACAACTCGCTCTGCATTGGGCTCTTACAGCCTACCGGGAACATCTCCTAGAAATGTCTGTGAAACGCAGTTTCTTTGCAGGCCTGATCTGGCTGAAGTAGAACTCCTGCTGTGGGTCTGCTACATTGCCCTAGAGCTTCAAGGCACAACGTGCTGAATATTTTAGGAAGTTCTTTGATAGGCCATGAAGCATCTTGCTTCCAGCTCTATGGGAAGCTATGAAACAACTCGCTCTGCACAGTGTTCTTACAGCCTATGGGGAACATCTCTTACAAAGTCCTGTTGAACGCAGTTTCTTGGCACGCCTGATCTGCCTGAAGTAGAACTTCTGCTGTGGGTGTGCTACATTGCCCTAGAGCTTCAAGGCACAAAGTGCTGAATTGTTTCCAAAGACAGAGATAGGCCCCAAAGCATCTTGCTTCCAGCTCTTTTGGAAGTTAAGAAGCAACTCTCTTTGCACAGTGCTCTTACAGCCTACCGGGAACATCTCTTCCAAAGGCCCTTGAAACGCACTTTTTTGAAGGCCCGATCTGGATGAAGTAGAACTTCTGCTCTTGGTGTGCTACATTGCCCTAGAGCTCCAAGGCTCAAAGCCCTGCCTTGTTTCCAAAGCCGGAGATAGGCCCCAAAGCATCTTGCTTCCAGCTCTTTGCGAAGCTAAGAATCAACTCGCTGTGCACAGTGCTCTGACAGCCTACCGGGAACATCTCTTCCAAAGGCCTGTGAAACGCACTTTCTTGGCAGGCCTGATCTGGCTGAAGTAGAACTTCTGCTCTGGGTGTGCTACATTGCCCTAGAGATTCAAGGCACAAAGCCCTGCCTTGTTTCCAAAGGGGAAGATAAGCCCCAAAGCATCAGGCTTCCAGGTCTTTGGGAAGCTAAGAAACAACTCGCTCTGCATTGGGCTCTTACAGCCTACCGGGAACATCTCCTAGAAATGTCTGTGAAACGCAGTTTCTTGGCAGGCCTGATCTTGCTGAAGTAGAACTCCTGCTCTGGGTCTGCTACATTGCCCTAGAGCTTCAAGGCACAACGTGCTGAATATTTTAGGAAGTTCTTTGATAGGCCACGAAGCATCTTGCTTCCAGCTCTATGGGAAGCTATGAAACAACTCGCTCTGCACAGTGTTCTTACAGCCTATGGGGAACATCTCTTACAAAGTCCTGTTGAACGCAGTTTCTTGGCAGGCCTGATCTGGCTGAAGTAGAACTTCTGCTGTGGGTGTGCTACATTGCCCTAGAGCTTCAAGGCACAAAGTGCTGAATTGTTTCCAAAGACAGAGATAGTCGCCAAAGCATCTTGCTTCCAGCTCTTTGGGAAGCTAAGAAGCAACTCTCTTTGCACAGTGCTCTGACAGCCTACCGGGAACATCTCTTCCAAAGGCCTGTGAAACGCACTTTTCTGAAGGCCCGATCTGGATGAAGTAGAACTTCTGCTTTTGGTGTGCTACATTGCCCTAGAGCTCCAAGGCTCAAAGCCCTGCCTTGTTTCCAAAGCCGGAGATAGGCCCCAAAGCATCTTGCTTCCAGCTCTTTGCGAAGCTAAGAATCAACTCGCTGTGCACAGTGCTCTGACACCCTACCGGGAACATCTCTTCCAAAGGCCTGTGAAAAGCACTTTCTGGGCAGTCCTGATGTGGTTGAAGTAGAACTTCTGCTCTGGGTGTGCTACATTGCCCTAGAGATTCAAGGCACAAAGCCCTGCCTTGTTTCCAAAGGGGAAGATAAGCCCCAAAGCATCTTGCTTGCAGCTCTTTGGGAAGCTAAGAAACAACTCGCTCTGCATTGGGCTCTTACAGCCTACCGGGAACATCTCCTAGAAATGTCTGTGAAACGCAGTTTCTTTGCAGGCCTGATCTTGCTGAAGTAGAACTCCTGCTCTGGGTCTGCTACATTTCCCTAGAGCTTCAAGGCACAACGTGCTGAATATTTTAGGAAGTTCTTTGATAGGCCATGAAGCATCTTGCTTCCAGCTCTATGGGAAGCTATGAAACAACGCGCTCTGCACAGTGTTCTTACAGCCTATGGGGAACATCTCTTACAAAGTCCTGTTGAACGCAGTTTCTTGGCACGCCTGATCTGCCTGAAGTAGAACTTCTGCTGTGGGTGTGCTACATTGCCCTAGAGCTTCAAGGCACAAAGTGCTGAATTGTTTCCAAAGACAGAGATAGGCCCCAAAGCATCTTGCTTCCAGCTCTTTTGGAAGTTAAGAAGCAACTCTCTTTGCACAGTGCTCTTACAGCCTACTGGGAACATCTCTTCCAAAGGCCTGTGAAACGCACTTTCTTGGCAGGCCTGATCTGGCTGAAGTAGAACTTCTGCTCTGGGTGTGCTACATTGCCCTAGAGATTCAAGGCACAAAGGCCTGCCTTGTTTCCAAAGGGGAAGATAAGCCCCAAAGCATCTTGCTTCCAGCTCTTTGGGAAGCTAAGAAACAACTCGCTCTGCATTGGGCTCTTACAGCCTACCGGGAACATCTCCTAGAAATGTCTGTGAAACGCAGTTTCTTGGCAGGCCTGATCTTGCTGAAGTAGAACTCCTGCTCTGGGTCTGCTACATTTCCCTAGAGCTTCAAGGCACAACGTGCTGAATATTTTAGGAAGTTCTTTGATAGGCCACGAAGCATCTTACTTCCAGCTCTATGGGAAGCTATGAAACAACGCGCTCTGCACAGTGTTCTTACAGCCTATGGGGAACATCTCTTACAAAGTCCTGTTGAACGCAGTTTCTTGGCACGCCTGATCTGGCTGAAGTAGAACTTCTGCTGTGGGTGTGCTACATTGCCCTAGAGCTTCAAGGCACAAAGTGCTGAATTGTTTCCAAAGACAGAGATAGTCGCCAAAGCATCTTGCTTCCAGCTCTTTGGGAAGCTAAGAAGCAACTCTCTTTGCACAGTGCTCTGACAGCCTACCGGGAACATCTCTTCCAAAGGCCTGTGAAACGCACTTTTCTGAAGGCCCGATCTGGATGAAGTAGAACTTCTGCTTTTGGTGTGCTACATTGCCCTAGAGCTCCAAGGCTCAAAGCCCTGCCTTGTTTCCAAAGCCGGAGATAGGCCCCAAAGCATCTTGCTTCCAGCTCTTTGCGAAGCTAAGAATCAACTCGCTGTGCACAGTGCTCTGACACCCTACCGGGAACATCTCTTCCAAAGGCCTGTGAAAAGCACTTTCTGGGCAGTCCTGATGTGGTTGAAGTAGAACTTCTGCTCTGGGTGTGCTACATTGCCCTAGAGATTCAAGGCACAAAGCCCTGCCTTGTTTCCAAAGGGGAAGATAAGCCCCAAAGCATCAGGCTTCCAGGTCTTTGGGAAGCTAAGAAACAACTCGCTCTGCATTGGGCTCTTACAGCCTACCGGGAACATCTCCTAGAAATGTCTGTGAAACGCAGTTTCTTGGCAGGCCTGATCTTGCTGAAGTAGAACTCCTGCTCTGGGTCTGCTACATTGCCCTAGAGCTTCAAGGCACAACGTGCTGAATATTTTAGGAAGTTCTTTGATAGGCCACGAAGCATCTTGCTTCCAGCTCTATGGGAAGCTATGAAACAACTCGCTCTGCACAGTGTTCTTACAGCCTATGGGGAACATCTCTTACAAAGTCCTGTTGAACGCAGTTTCTTGGCAGGCCTGATCTGGCTGAAGTAGAACTTCTGCTGTGGGTGTGCTACATTGCCCTAGAGCTTCAAGGCACAAAGTGCTGAATTGTTTCCAAAGACAGAGATAGTCGCCAAAGCATCTTGCTTCCAGCTCTTTGGGAAGCTAAGAAGCAACTCTCTTTGCACAGTGCTCTGACAGCCTACCGGGAACATCTCTTCCAAAGGCCTGTGAAACGCACTTTTCTGAAGGCCCGATCTGGATGAAGTAGAACTTCTGCTTTTGGTGTGCTACATTGCCCTAGAGTTCCAAGGCTCAAAGCCCTGCCTTGTTTCCAAAGCCGGAGATAGGCCCCAAAGCATCTTGCTTCCAGCTCTTTGCGAAGCTAAGAATCAACTCGCTGTGCACAGTGCTATGACAGCCTACCGGGAACATCTCTTCCAAAGGCCTGTGAAAAGCACTTTCTGGGCAGTCCTGATGTGGTTGAAGTAGAACTTCTGCTCTGGGTGTGCTACATTGCCCTAGAGATTCAAGGCACAAAGCCCTGCCTTGTTTCCAAAGGGGAAGATAAGCCCCAAAGCATCTTGCTTGCAGCTCTTTGGGAAGCTAAGAAACAACTCGCTCTGCATTGGGCTCTTACAGCCTACCGGGAACATCTCCTAGAAATGTCTGTGAAACGCAGTTTCTTTGCAGGCCTGATCTGGCTGAAGTAGAACTCCTGCTCTGGGTCTGCTACATTGCCCTAGAGCTTCAAGGCACAACGTGCTGAATATTTTAGGAAGTTCTTTGATAGGCCACGAAGCATCTTGCTTCCAGCTCTATGGGAAGATATGAAACAACTCGCTCTGCACAGTGTTCTTACAGCGTATGGGGAACATCTCTTACAAAGTCCTGTTGAACGCAGTTTCTTGGCAGGCCTGATCTGGCTGAAGTAGAACTTCTGCTGTGGGTGTGCTACATTGCAGTAGAGCTTCAAGGCACAAAGTGCTGAATTCTTTCCAAAGACAGAGATAGGCCCCAAGGCATCTTGCTTCCAGCTCTTTGGGAAGCTAAGAACCAACTCTCTTTCCACAGTGCTCTTACAGCCTACCGGGAACATCTCTTCCAAAGGCCTGTGAAACGCACTTTTCTGAAGGCCCGATCTGGATGAAGTAGAACTTCTGCTTTTGGTGTGCTACATTGCCCTAGAGCTCCAAGGCTCAAAGCCCTGCCTTGTTTCCAAAGCTGGAGATAGGCCCCAAAGCATCTTGCTTCCAGCTCTTTGCGAAGCTAAGAATCAACTCGCTGTGCACAGTGCTCTGACAGCCTACCGGGAACATCTCTTCCAAAGGCCTGTGAAACGCACTTTCTTTGCAGGCCTGATCTGGCTGAAGTAGAACTTCTGCTCTGGGTGTGCTACATTGCCCTAGAGATTCAAGGCACAAAGGCCTGCCTTGTTTCCAAAGGGGAAGATAAGCCCCAAAGCATCTTGCTTCCAGCTCTTTGGGAAGCTAAGAAACAACTCGCTCTGCATTGGGCTCTTACAGCCTACCGGGAACATCTCCTAGAAATGTCTGTGAAACGCAGTTTCTTTGCAGGCCTGATCTGGCTGAAGTAGAACTCCTGCTCTGGGTCTGCTACATTGCCCTAGAGCTTCAAGGCACAACGTGCTGAATATTTTAGGAAGTTCTTTGATAGGCCACGAAGCATCTTGCTTCCAGCTCTATGGGAAGATATGAAACAACTCGCTCTGCACAGTGTTCTTACAGCGTATGGGGAACATCTCTTACAAAGTCCTGTTGAACGCAGTTTCTTGGCACGCCTGATCTGGCTGAAGTAGAACTTCTGCTGTGGGTGTGCTACATTGCCCTAGAGCTTCAAGGCACAAAGTGCTGAATTGTTTCCAAAGACAGAGATAGGCCCCAAAGCATCTTGCTTCCAGCTCTTTGGGAAGCTAAGAAGCAACTCTCTTTGCACAGTGCTCTGACAGCCTACCGGGAACATCTCTTCCAAAGGCCTGTGAAACGCACTTTTCTGAAGGCCCGATCTGGATGAAGTAGAACTTCTGCTTTTGGTGTGCTACATTGCCCTAGAGTTCCAAGGCTCAAAGCCCTGCCTTGTTTCCAAAGCCGGAGATAGGCCCCAAAGCATCTTGCTTCCAGCTCTTTGCGAAGCTAAGAATCAACTCGCTGTGCACAGTGCTATGACAGCCTACCGGGAACATCTCTTCCAAAGGCCTGTGAAAAGCACTTTCTGGGCAGTCCTGATGTGGTTGAAGTAGAACTTCTGCTCTGGGTGTGCTACATTGCCCTAGAGATTCAAGGCACAAAGCCCTGCCTTGTTTCCAAAGGGGAAGATAAGCCCCAAAGCATCTTGCTTGCAGCTCTTTGGGAAGCTAAGAAACAACTCGCTCTGCATTGGGCTCTTACAGCCTACCGGGAACATCTCCTAGAAATGTCTGTGAAACGCAGTTTCTTTGCAGGCCTGATCTGGCTGAAGTAGAACTCCTGCTCTGGGTCTGCTACATTGCCCTAGAGCTTCAAGGCACAACGTGCTGAATATTTTAGGAAGTTCTTTGATAGGCCACGAAGCATCTTGCTTCCAGCTCTATGGGAAGATATGAAACAACTCGCTCTGCACAGTGTTCTTACAGCGTATGGGGAACATCTCTTACAAAGTCCTGTTGAACGCAGTTTCTTGGCAGGCCTGATCTGGCTGAAGTAGAACTTCTGCTGTGGGTGTGCTACATTGCAGTAGAGCTTCAAGGCACAAAGTGCTGAATTCTTTCCAAAGACAGAGATAGGCCCCAAGGCATCTTGCTTCCAGCTCTTTGGGAAGCTAAGAACCAACTCTCTTTCCACAGTGCTCTTACAGCCTACCGGGAACATCTCTTCCAAAGGCCTGTGAAACGCACTTTTCTGAAGGCCCGATCTGGATGAAGTAGAACTTCTGCTTTTGGTGTGCTACATTGCCCTAGAGCTCCAAGGCTCAAAGCCCTGCCTTGTTTCCAAAGCCGGAGATAGGCCCCAAAGCATCTTGCTTCCAGCTCTTTGCGAAGCTAAAAATCAACTCGCTGTGCACAGTGCTCTGACACCCTACCGGGAACATCTCTTCCAAAGGCCTGTGAAAAGCACTTTCTGGGCAGTCCTGATGTGGTTGAAGTAGAACTTCTGCTCTGGGTGTGCTACATTGCCCTAGAGATTCAAGGCACAAAGCCCTGCCTTGTTTCCAAAGGGGAAGATAAGCCCCAAAGCATCTTGCTTGCAGCTCTTTGGGAAGCTAAGAAACAACTCGCTCTGCATTGGGCTCTTACAGCCTACCGGGAACATCTCCTAGAAATGTCTGTGAAACGCAGTTTCTTTGCAGGCCTGATCTGGCTGAAGTAGAACTCCTGCTCTGGGTCTGCTACATTGCCCTAGAGCTTCAAGGCACAACGTGCTGAATATTTTAGGAAGTTCTTTGATAGGCCATGAAGCATCTTGCTTCCAGCTCTATGGGAAGCTATGAAACAACTCGCTCTGCACAGTGTTCTTACAGCCTATGGGGAACATCTCTTACAAAGTCCTGTTGAACGCAGTTTCTTGGCACGCCTGATCTGCCTGAAGTAGAACTTCTGCTGTGGGTGTGCTACATTGCCCTAGAGCTTCAAGGCACAAAGTGCTGAATTGTTTCCAAAGACAGAGATAGGCCCCAAAGCATCTTGCTTCCAGCTCTTTTGGAAGTTAAGAAGCAACTCTCTTTGCACAGTGCTCTTACAGCCTACTGGGAACATCTCTTCCAAAGGCCTGTGAAACGCACTTTCTTGGCAGGCCTGATCTGGCTGAAGTAGAACTTCTGCTCTGGGTGTGCTACATTGCCCTAGAGATTCAAGGCACAAAGGCCTGCCTTGTTTCCAAAGGGGAAGATAAGCCCCAAAGCATCTTGCTTCCAGCTCTTTGGGAAGCTAAGAAACAACTCGCTCTGCATTGGGCTCTTACAGCCTACCGGGAACATCTCCTAGAAATGTCTGTGAAACGCAGTTTCTTGGCAGGCCTGATCTTGCTGAAGTAGAACTCCTGCTCTGGGTCTGCTACATTTCCCTAGAGCTTCAAGGCACAACGTGCTGAATATTTTAGGAAGTTCTTTGATAGGCCACGAAGCATCTTACTTCCAGCTCTATGGGAAGCTATGAAACAACGCGCTCTGCACAGTGTTCTTACAGCCTATGGGGAACATCTCTTACAAAGTCCTGTTGAACGCAGTTTCTTGGCACGCCTGATCTGGCTGAAGTAGAACTTCTGCTGTGGGTGTGCTACATTGCCCTAGAGCTTCAAGGCACAAAGTGCTGAATTGTTTCCAAAGACAGAGATAGGCCCCAAAGCATCTTGCTTCCAGCTCTTTGGGAAGCTAAGAAGCAACTCTCTTTGCACAGTGCTCTTACAGCCTACCGGGAACATCTCTTCCAAAGGCCCTTGAAACGCACTTTTTTGAAGGCCCGATCTGGATGAAGTAGAACTTCTGCTCTTGCTGTGCTACATTGCCCTAGAGCTCCAAGGCTCAAAGCCCTGCCTTGTTTCCAAAGCCGGAGATAGGCCCCAAAGCATCTTGCTTCCAGCTCTTTGCGAAGCTAAGAATCAACTCGCTGTGCACAGTGCTCTGACAGCCTACCGGGAACATCTCTTCCAAAGGCCTGTGAAACGCACTTTCTTGGCAGGCCTGATCTGGCTGAAGTAGAACTTCTGCTCTGGGTGTGCTACATTGCCCTAGAGATTCAAGGCACAAAGCCCTGCCTTGTTTCCAAAGGGGAAGATAAGCCCCAAAGCATCAGGCTTCCAGGTCTTTGGGAAGCTAAGAAACAACTCTCTCTGCATTGGGCTCTTTCAGCCTACCGGGAACATCTCCTAGAAATGTCTGTGAAACGCAGTTTCTTGGCAGGCCTGATCTGGCTGAAGTAGAACTCCTGCTCTGGGTCTGCTACATTGCCCTAGAGCTTCAAGGCACAACGTGCTGAATATTTTAGGAAGTTCTTTGATAGGCCACGAAGCATCTTGCTTCCAGCTCTATGGGAAGCTATGAAACAACTCGCTCTGCACAGTGTTCTTACAGCGTATGGGGAACATCTCTTACAAAGTCCTGTTGAACGCAGTTTCTTGGCAGGCCTGATCTGGCTGAAGTAGAACTTCTGCTGTGGGTGTGCTACATTGCAGTAGAGCTTCAAGGCACAAAGTGCTGAATTCTTTCCAAAGACAGAGATAGGCCCCAAGGCATCTTGCTTCCAGCTCTTTGGGAAGCTAAGAACCAACTCTCTTTCCACAGTGCTCTTACAGCCTACCGGGAACATCTCTTCCAAAGGCCTGTGAAACGCACTTTTCTGAAGGCCCGATCTGGATGAAGTAGAACTTCTGCTTTTGGTGTGCTACATTGCCCTAGAGCTCCAAGGCTCAAAGCCCTGCCTTGTTTCCAAAGCTGGAGATAGGCCCCAAAGCATCTTGCTTCCAGCTCTTTGCGAAGCTAAGAATCAACTCGCTGTGCACAGTGCTCTGACAGCCTACCGGGAACATCTCTTCCAAAGGCCTGTGAAACGCACTTTCTTTGCAGGCCTGATCTGGCTGAAGTAGAACTTCTGCTCTGGGTGTGCTACATTGCCCTAGAGATTCAAGGCACAAAGGCCTGCCTTGTTTCCAAAGGGGAAGATAAGCCCCAAAGCATCTTGCTTCCAGCTCTTTGGGAAGCTAAGAAACAACTCGCTCTGCATTGGGCTCTTACAGCCTACCGGGAACATCTCCTAGAAATGTCTGTGAAACGCAGTTTCTTGGCAGGCCTGATCTGGCTGAAGTAGAACTCCTGCTCTGGGTCTGCTACATTGCCCTAGAGCTTCAAGGCACAACGTGCTGAATATTTTAGGAAGTTCTTTGATAGGCCACGAAGCATCTTGCTTCCAGCTCTATGGGAAGCTATGAAACAACTCGCTCTGCACAGTGTTCTTACAGCCTATGGGGAACATCTCTTACAAAGTCCTGTTGAACGCAGTTTCTTGGCAGGCCTGATCTGGCTGAAGTAGAACTTCTGCTTGGGGTGTGCTACATTGCCCCAGAGCTTCAAGGCACAAAGTGCTGAATTGTTTCCAAAGACAGAGATAGTCCCCAAAGCATCTTGCTTCCAGCTCTTTGGGAAGCTAAGAACCAACTCTCTTTGCACAGTGCTCTTACAGCCTACCGGGAACATCTCTTCCAAAGGCCTGTGAAACGCACTTTTCTGAAGGCCCGATCTGGATGAAGTAGAACTTCTGCTTTTGGTGTGCTACATTGCCCTAGAGCTCCAAGGCTCAAAGCCCTGCCTTGTTTCCAAAGCCGGAGATAGGCCCCAAAGCATCTTGCTTCCAGCTCTTTGCGAAGCTAAAAATCAACTCGCTGTGCACAGTGCTCTGACACCCTACCGGGAACATCTCTTCCAAAGGCCTGTGAAAAGCACTTTCTGGGCAGTCCTGATGTGGTTGAAGTAGAACTTCTGCTCTGGGTGTGCTACATTGCCCTAGAGATTCAAGGCACAAAGCCCTGCCTTGTTTCCAAAGGGGAAGATAAGCCCCAAAGCATCTTGCTTGCAGCTCTTTGGGAAGCTAAGAAACAACTCGCTCTGCATTGGGCTCTTACAGCCTACCGGGAACATCTCCTAGAAATGTCTGTGAAACGCAGTTTCTTTGCAGGCCTGATCTGGCTGAAGTAGAACTCCTGCTCTGGGTCTGCTACATTGCCCTAGAGCTTCAAGGCACAACGTGCTGAATATTTTAGGAAGTTCTTTGATAGGCCATGAAGCATCTTGCTTCCAGCTCTATGGGAAGCTATGAAACAACTCGCTCTGCACAGTGTTCTTACAGCCTATGGGGAACATCTCTTACAAAGTCCTGTTGAACGCAGTTTCTTGGCACGCCTGATCTGCCTGAAGTAGAACTTCTGCTGTGGGTGTGCTACATTGCCCTAGAGCTTCAAGGCACAAAGTGCTGAATTGTTTCCAAAGACAGAGATAGGCCCCAAAGCATCTTGCTTCCAGCTCTTTTGGAAGTTAAGAAGCAACTCTCTTTGCACAGTGCTCTTACAGCCTACTGGGAACATCTCTTCCAAAGGCCTGTGAAACGCACTTTCTTGGCAGGCCTGATCTGGCTGAAGTAGAACTTCTGCTCTGGGTGTGCTACATTGCCCTAGAGATTCAAGGCACAAAGGCCTGCCTTGTTTCCAAAGGGGAAGATAAGCCCCAAAGCTTCTTGCTTCCAGCTCTTTGGGAAGCTAAGAAACAACTCGCTCTGCATTGGGCTCTTACAGCCTACCGGGAACATCTCCTAGAAATGTCTGTGAAACGCAGTTTCTTGGCAGGCCTGATCTTGCTGAAGTAGAACTCCTGCTCTGGGTCTGCTACATTTCCCTAGAGCTTCAAGGCACAACGTGCTGAATATTTTAGGAAGTTCTTTGATAGGCCACGAAGCATCTTACTTCCAGCTCTATGGGAAGCTATGAAACAACGCGCTCTGCACAGTGTTCTTACAGCCTATGGGGAACATCTCTTACAAAGTCCTGTTGAACGCAGTTTCTTGGCACGCCTGATCTGGCTGAAGTAGAACTTCTGCTGTGGGTGTGCTACATTGCCCTAGAGCTTCAAGGCACAAAGTGCTGAATTGTTTCCAAAGACAGAGATAGGCCCCAAAGCATCTTGCTTCCAGCTCTTTGGGAAGCTAAGAAGCAACTCTCTTTGCACAGTGCTCTGACAGCCTACCGGGAACATCTCTTCCAAAGGCCTGTGAAACGCACTTTTCTGAAGGCCCGATCTGGATGAAGTAGAACTTCTGCTTTTGGTGTGCTACATTGCCCTAGAGCTCCAAGGCTCAAAGCCCTGCCTTGTTTCCAAAGCCGGAGATAGGCCCCAAAGCATCTTGCTTCCAGCTCTTTGCGAAGCTAAGAATCAACTCGCTGTGCACAGTGCTCTGACACCCTACCGGGAACATCTCTTCCAAAGGCCTGTGAAAAGCACTTTCTGGGCAGTCCTGATGTGGTTGAAGTAGAACTTCTGCTCTGGGTGTGCTACATTGCCCTAGAGATTCAAGGCACAAAGCCCTGCCTTGTTTCCAAAGGGGAAGATAAGCCCCAAAGCATCTTGCTTGCAGCTCTTTGGGAAGCTAAGAAACAACTCGCTCTGCATTGGGCTCTTACAGCCTACCGGGAACATCTCCTAGAAATGTCTGTGAAACGCAGTTTCTTTGCAGGCCTGATCTGGCTGAAGTAGAACTCCTGCTCTGGGTCTGCTACATTGCCCTAGAGCTTCAAGGCACAACGTGCTGAATATTTTAGGAAGTTCTTTGATAGGCCACGAAGCATCTTGCTTCCAGCTCTATGGGAAGCTATGAAACAACTCGCTCTGCACAGTGTTCTTACAGCCTATGGGGAACATCTCTTACAAAGTCCTGTTGAACGCAGTTTCTTGGCAGGCCTGATCTGGCTGAAGTAGAACTTCTGCTGTGGGTGTGCTACATTGCCCTAGAGCTTCAAGGCACAAAGTGCTGAATTCTTTCCAAAGACAGAGATAGTCCCCAAAGCATCTTGCTTCCAGCTCTTTGGGAAGCTAAGAACCAACTCTCTTTGCACAGTGCTCTTACAGCCTACCGGGAACATCTCTTCCAAAGGCCTGTGAAACGCACTTTTCTGAAGGCCCGATCTGGATGAAGTAGAACTTCTGCTTTTGGTGTGCTACATTGACCTAGAGCTCCAAGGCTCAAAGCCCTGCCTTGTTTCCAAAGCTGGAGTTAGGCCCCAAAGCATCTTGCTTCCAGCTCTTTACAAAGCTAAGAATCAACTCGCTGTGCACAGTGCTCTGACAGGCTACCGGGAACATCTCTTCCAAAGGCCTGTGAAACGCACTTTCTTGGCAGGCCTGATCTCGATGAAGTAGAACTTCTGCTTTTGGTGTGCTACATTGCCCTAGAGATTCAAGGCGCAAATCCCTGCCTTGTTTCCAAAGGGGAAGATAAGCCCCAAAGCATCTTGCTTCCAGCTCTTTGTGAAGCTAAGAAACAACTCGCTCTGCATTGGGCTCTTACAGCCTACCGGGAACATCTCCTAGAAATGTCTGTGAAACGCAGTTTCTTTGAGGCCTGATCTTGCTGAAGTAGCACTCCTGCTCTGGGTCTGCTACATTGCCCTAGAGCTTCAAGGCACAACGTGCTGAATACTTTAGGAAGTTCTTTGATAGGCCAAGAAGCATCTTGCTTCCAGCTCTATGGGAAGCTATGAAACAACTCGCTCTGCACAGTGTTCTTACAGCCTATGGGGAACATCTCCTACAAAGTCCTGTTGAACGCAGTTTCTTGGCAGGCCTGATCTGGCTGAAGTAGAACTTCTGCTGTGGGTGTGCTACATTGCCCTAGAGCTTCAAGGCACAAAGTGCTGAATTCTTTCCAAAGACAGAGATAGGCCCCAAAGCATCTTGCTTCCAGCTCTTTGGGAAGCTAAGAACCAACTCTCTTTGCACAGTGCTCTTACAGCCTACCGGGAACATCTCTTCCAAAGGCCTGTGAAACGCACTTTTCTGAAGGCCCGATCTGGATGAAGTAGAACTTCTGCTTTTGGTGTGCTACATTGCCCTAGAGCTCCAAGGCTCAAAGCCCTGCCTTGTTTCCAAAGCCGGAGATAGGCCCCAAAGCATCTTGCTTCCAGCTCTTTGCGAAGCTAAGAATCAACTCGCTGTGCACAGTGCTCTGACACCCTACCGGGAACATCTCTTCCAAAGGCCTGTGAAAAGCACTTTCTGGGCAGTCCTGATGTGGTTGAAGTAGAACTTCTGCTCTGGGTGTGCTACATTGCCCTAGAGATTCAAGGCACAAAGCCCTGCCTTGTTTCCAAAGGGGAAGATAAGCCCCAAAGCATCTTGCTTCCAGCTCTTTGGGAAGCTAAGAAACAACTCGCTCTGCATTGGGCTCTTACAGCCTACCGGGAACATCTCCTAGAAATGTCTGTGAAACGCAGTTTCTTGGCAGGCCTGATCTTGCTGAAGTAGAACTCCTGCTCTGGGTCTGCTACATTTCCCTAGAGCTTCAAGGCACAACGTGCTGAATATTTTAGGAAGTTCTTTGATAGGCCACGAAGCATCTTACTTCCAGCTCTATGGGAAGCTATGAAACAACGCGGTCTGCACAGTTTTCTTACAGCCTATGGGGAACATCTCTTACAAAGTCCTGTTGAACGCAGTTTCTTGGCAGGCCTGATCTGGCTGAAGTAGAACTTCTGCTGTGGGTGTGCTACATTGCCCTAGAGCTTCAAGGCACAAAGTGCTGAATTGTTTCCAAAGACAGAGATAGTCGCCAAAGCATCTTGCTTCCAGCTCTTTGGGAAGCTAAGAAGCAACTCTCTTTGCACAGTGCTCTGACAGCCTACCGGGAACATCTCTTCCAAAGGCCTGTGAAACGCACTTTTCTGAAGGCCCGATCTGGATGAAGTAGAACTTCTGCTTTTGGTGTGCTACATTGCCCAAGAGCTCCAAGGCTCAAAGCCCTGCCTTGTTTCCAAAGCCGGAGGTAGGCCCCAAAGCATCTTGCTTCCAGCTCTTTGCGAAGCTAAGAATCAACTCGCTGTGCACAGTGCTCTGACAGCCTACCGGGAACATCTCTTCCAAAGGTCTGTGAAACGCACTTTCTTGGCAGGCCTGATGTGGCTGAAGTAGAACTTCTGCTCTGGGTGTGCTACATTTCCCTAGAGATTCAAGGCACAAAGCCCTGCCTTGTTTCCAAAGGGGAAGATAAGCCCCAAAGCATCTTGCTTCCAGCTCTTTGTGAAGCTAAGAAACAACTCGCTCTGCATTGGGCTCTTACAGCCTACCGGGAACATCTCCTAGAAATGTCTGTGAAACGCAGTTTCTTTGCAGGCCTGATCTTGCTGAAGTAGCACTCCTGCTCTGGGTCTGCTACATTGCCCTAGAGCTTCAAGGCACAACGTGCTGAATACTTTAGGAAGTTCTCTGATAGGACAAGAAGCATCTTGCTTCCAGCTCTATGGGAAGCTATGAAACAACTCGCTCTGCACAGTGTTCTTACAGCCTATGGGGAACATCTCCTACAAAGTCCTGTTGAACGCAGTTTCTTGGCAGGCCTGATCTGGCTGAAGTAGAACTTCTGCTGTGGGTGTGCTACATTGCCCTAGAGCTTCAAGGCACAAAGTGCTGAATTCTTTCCAAAGACAGAGATAGGCCCCAAGGCATCTTGCTTCCAGCTCTTTGGGAAGCTAAGAACCAACTCTCTTTGCACAGTGCTCTTACAGCCTACTGGGAACATCTCTTCCAAAGGCCTGTGAAACGCACTTTTCTGAAGGCCCGATCTGGATGAAGTAGAACTTCTGCTTTTGGTGTGCTACATTGCCCTAGAGCTCCAAGGCTCAAAGCCCTGCCTTGTTTCCAAAGCCGGAGATAGGCCCCAAAGCATCTTGCTTCCAGCTCTTTGCGAAGCTAAGAATCAACTCGCTGTGCACATTGCTCTGACACCCTACCGGGAACATCTCTTCCAAAGGCCTGTGAAAAGCACTTTCTGGGCAGTCCTGATGTGGTTGAAGTAGAACTTCTGCTCTGGGTGTGCTACATTGCCCTAGAGATTCAAGGCACAAAGCCCTGCCTTGTTTCCAAAGGGGAAGATAAGCCCCAAAGCATCTTGCTTGCAGCTCTTTGGGAAGCTAAGAAACAACTCGCTCTGCATTGGGCTCTTACAGCCTACCGGGAACATCTCCTAGAAATGTCTGTGAAACGCAGTTTCTTTGCAGGCCTGATCTGGCTGAAGTAGAACTCCTGCTCTGGGTCTGCTACATTGCCCTAGAGCTTCAAGGCACAACGTGCTGAATATTTTAGGAAGTTCTTTGATAGGCCACGAAGCATCTTGCTTCCAGCTCTATGGGAAGCTATGAAACAACTCGCTCTGCACAGTGTTCTTACAGCGTATGGGGAACATCTCTTACAAAGTCCTGTTGAACGCAGTTTCTTGGCAGGCCTGATCTGGCTGAAGTAGAACTTCTGCTGTGGGTGTGCTACATTGCAGTAGAGCTTCAAGGCACAAAGTGCTGAATTCTTTCCAAAGACAGAGATAGGCCCCAAGGCATCTTGCTTCCAGCTCTTTGGGAAGCTAAGAACCAACTCTCTTTCCACAGTGCTCTTACAGCCTACCGGGAACATCTCTTCCAAAGGCCTGTGAAACGCACTTTTCTGAAGGCCCGATCTGGATGAAGTAGAACTTCTGCTTTTGGTGTGCTACATTGCCCTAGAGCTCCAAGGCTCAAAGCCCTGCCTTGTTTCCAAAGCCGGAGATAGGCCCCAAAGCATCTTGCTTCCAGCTCTTTGCGAAGCTAAGAATCAACTCGCTGTGCACAGTGCTCTGACACCCTACCGGGAACATCTCTTCCAAAGGCCTGTGAAAAGCACTTTCTGGGCAGTCCTGATGTGGTTGAAGTAGAACTTCTGCTCTGGGTGTGCTACATTGCCCTAGAGATTCAAGGCACAAAGCCCTGCCTTGTTTCCAAAGGGGAAGATAAGCCCCAAAGCATCTTGCTTCCCGCTCTTTGGGAAGCTAAGAAACAACTCGCTCTGCATTGGGCTCTTACAGCCTACCGGGAACATCTCCTAGAAATGTCTGTGAAACGCAGTTTCTTGGCAGGCCTGATCTTGCTGAAGTAGAACTCCTGCTCTGGGTCTGCTACATTTCCCTAGAGCTTCAAGGCACAACGTGCTGAATATTTTAGGAAGTTCTTTGATAGGCCACGAAGCATCTTACTTCCAGCTCTATGGGAAGCTATGAAACAACGCGCTCTGCACAGTTTTCTTACAGCCTATGGGGAACATCTCTTACAAAGTCCTGTTGAACGCAGTTTCTTGGCAGGCCTGATCTGGCTGAAGTAGAACTTCTGCTGTGGGTGTGCTACATTGCCCTAGAGCTTCAAGGCACAAAGTGCTGAATTGTTTCCAAAGACAGAGATAGTCGCCAAAGCATCTTGCTTCCAGCTCTTTGGGAAGCTAAGAAGCAACTCTCTTTGCACAGTGCTCTGACAGCCTACCGGGAACATCTCTTCCAAAGGCCTGTGAAACGCACTTTTCTGAAGGCCCGATCTGGATGAAGTAGAACTTCTGCTTTTGGTGTGCTACATTGCCCAAGAGCTCCAAGGCTCAAAGCCCTGCCTTGTTTCCAAAGCCGGAGGTAGGCCCCAAAGCATCTTGCTTCCAGCTCTTTGCGAAGCTAAGAATCAACTCGCTGTGCACAGTGCTCTGACAGCCTACCGGGAACATCTCTTCCAAAGGTCTGTGAAACGCACTTTCTTGGCAGGCCTGATGTGGCTGAAGTAGAACTTCTGCTCTGGGTGTGCTACATTGCCCTAGAGATTCAAGGCACAAAGCCCTGCCTTGTTTCCAAAGGGGAAGATAAGCCCCAAAGCATCTTGCTTCCAGCTCTTTGGGAAGCTAAGAAACAACTCGCTCTGCATTGGGCTCTTACAGCCTACCGGGAACATCTCCTAGAAATGTCTGTGAAACGCAGTTTCTTTGCAGGCCTGATCTTGCTGAAGTAGCACTCCTGCTCTGGGTCTGCTACATTGCCCTAGAGCTTCAAGGCACAACGTGCTGAATACTTTAGGAAGTTCTCTGATAGGACAAGAAGCATCTTGCTTCCAGCTCTATGGGAAGCTATGAAACAACTCGCTCTGCACAGTGTTCTTACAGCCTATGGGGAACATCTCCTACAAAGTCCTGTTGAACGCAGTTTCTTGGCAGGCCTGATCTGGCTGAAGTAGAACTTCTGCTGTGGGTGTGCTACATTGCCCTAGAGCTTCAAGGCACAAAGTGCTGAATTCTTTCCAAAGACAGAGATAGGCCCCAAGGCATCTTGCTTCCAGCTCTTTGGGAAGCTAAGAACCAACTCTCTTTGCACAGTGCTCTTACAGCCTACTGGGAACATCTCTTCCAAAGGCCTGTGAAACGCACTTTTCTGAAGGCCCGATCTGGATGAAGTAGAACTTCTGCTTTTGGTGTGCTACATTGCCCTAGAGCTCCAAGGCTCAAAGCCCTGCCTTGTTTCCAAAGCCGGAGATAGGCCCCAAAGCATCTTGCTTCCAGCTCTTTGCGAAGCTAAGAATCAACTCGCTGTGCACATTGCTCTGACACCCTACCGGGAACATCTCTTCCAAAGGCCTGTGAAAAGCACTTTCTGGGCAGTCCTGATGTGGTTGAAGTAGAACTTCTGCTCTGGGTGTGCTACATTGCCCTAGAGATTCAAGGCACAAAGCCCTGCCTTGTTTCCAAAGGGGAAGATAAGCCCCAAAGCATCTTGCTTGCAGCTCTTTGGGAAGCTAAGAAACAACTCGCTATGCATTGGGCTCTTACAGCCTACCGGGAACATCTCCTAGAAATGTCTGTGAAACGCAGTTTCTTTGCAGGCCTGATCTGGCTGAAGTAGAACTCCTGCTCTGGGTCTGCTACATTGCCCTAGAGCTTCAAGGCACAACGTGCTGAATATTTTAGGAAGTTCTTTGATAGGCCACGAAGCATCTTGCTTCCAGCTCTATGGGAAGCTATGAAACAACTCGCTCTGCACAGTGTTCTTACAGCGTATGGGGAACATCTCTTACAAAGTCCTGTTGAACGCAGTTTCTTGGCAGGCCTGATCTGGCTGAAGTAGAACTTCTGCTGTGGGTGTCCTACATTGCCCTAGAGCTTCAAGACACAAAGTGCTGAATTCTTTCCAAAGACAGAGATAGGCCCCAAGGCATCTTGCTTCCAGCTCTTTGGGAAGCTAAGAACCAACTCTCTTTCCACAGTGCTCTTACAGCCTACCGGGAACATCTCTTCCAAAGGCCTGTGAAACGCACTTTTCTGAAGGCCCGATCTGGATGAAGTAGAACTTCTGCTTTTGGTGTGCTACATTGCCCTAGAGCTCCAAGGCTCAAAGCCCTGCCTTGTTTCCAAAGCCGGAGATAGGCCCCAAAGCATCTTGCTTCCAGCTCTTTGCGAAGCTAAGAATCAACTCGCTGTGCACAGTGCTCTGACACCCTACCGGGAACATCTCTTCCAAAGGCCTGTGAAAAGCACTTTCTGGGCAGTCCTGATGTGGTTGAAGTAGAACTTCTGCTCTGGGTGTGCTACATTGCCCTAGAGATTCAAGGCACAAAGCCCTGCCTTGTTTCCAAAGGGGAAGATAAGCCCCAAAGCATCTTGCTTCCCGCTCTTTGGGAAGCTAAGAAACAACTCGCTCTGCATTGGGCTCTTACAGACTACCGGGAACATCTCCTAGAAATGTCTGTGAAACGCAGTTTCTTTGCAGGCCTGATCTGGCTGAAGTAGAACTCCTGCTGTGGGTCTGCTACATTGCCCTAGAGCTTCAAGGCACAACGTGCTGAATATTTTAGGAAGTTCTTTGATAGGCCATGAAGCATCTTGCTTCCAGCTCTATGGGAAGCTATGAAACAACTCGCTCTGCACAGTGTTCTTACAGCCTATGGGGAACATCTCTTACAAAGTCCTGTTGAACGCAGTTTCTTGGCACGCCTGATCTGCCTGAAGTAGAACTTCTGCTGTGGGTGTGCTACATTGCCCTAGAGCTTCAAGGCACAAAGTGCTGAATTGTTTCCAAAGACAGAGATAGGCCCCAAAGCATCTTGCTTCCAGCTCTTTTGGAAGTTAAGAAGCAACTCTCTTTGCACAGTGCTCTTACAGCCTACTGGGAACATCTCTTCCAAAGGCCTGTGAAACGCACTTTCTTGGCAGGCCTGATCTGGCTGAAGTAGAACTTCTGCTCTGGGTGTGCTACATTGCCCTAGAGATTCAAGGCACAAAGCCCTGCCTTGTTTCCAAAGGGGAAGATAAGCCCCAAAGCATCTTGCTTCCAGCTCTATGGGAAGCTAAGAAACAACTCGCTCTGCATTGGGCTCTTACAGCCTACCGGGAACATCTCCTAGAAATGTCTGTGAAACGCAGTTTCTTTGCAGGCCTGATCTTGCTGAAGTAGAACTCCTGCTCTGGGTCTGCTACATTGCCCTAGAGCTTCAAGGCACAACGTGCTGAATATTTTAGGAAGTTCTTTGTTAGGCCACGAAGCATCTTACTTCCAGCTCTATGGGAAGCTATGAAACAACGCGCTCTGCACAGTGTTCTTACAGCCTATGGGGAACATCTCTTACAAAGTCCTGTTGAACGCAGTTTCTTGGCAGGCCTGATCTGGCTGAAGTAGAACTTCTGCTGTGGGTGTGCTACATTGCCCTAGAGCTTCAAGGCACAAAGTGCTGAATTGTTTCCAAAGACAGAGATAGTCCCCAAAGCATCTTGCTTCCAGCTCTTTGGGAAGCTAAGAAGCAACTCTCTTTGCACAGTGCTCTGACAGCCTACCGGGAACATCTCTTCCCAAGGCCTGTGAAACGCACTTTCTTGGCAGGCCTGATGTGGCTGAAGTAGAACTTCTGCTCTGGGTGTGCTACATTGCCCTAGAGATTCAAGGCACAAAGCCCTGCCTTGTTTCCAAAGGGGAAGATAAGCCCCAAAGCATCTTGCTTCCAACTCTTTGTGAAGCTAAGAAACAACTCGCTCTGCATTGGGCTCTTACAGCCTACCGGGAACATCTCCTAGAAATGTCTGTGAAACGCAGTTTCTTTGCAGGCCTGATCTGGCTGAAGTAGAACTACAGCTCTGGGTCTGCTACATTGCCCTAGAGCTTCAAGGCACAACGTGCTGAATATTTTAGGAAGTTCTTTGATAGGCCACGAAGCATCTTGCTTCCAGCTCTATGGGAAGCTATGAAACAACTCGCTCTGCACAGTGTTCTTACAGCCTATGGGGAACATCTCTTACAAAGTCCTGTTGAACGCAGTTTCTTGGTAGGCCTGATCTGGCTGAAGTAGAACTTCTGCTGTGGGTGTGCTACATTGCCCTAGAGCTTCAAGGCACAAAGTGCTGAATTCTTTCCAAAGACAGAGATAGTCCCCAAAGCATCTTGCTTCCAGCTCTTTGGGAAGCTAAGAACCAACTCTCTTTGCACAGTGCTCTTACAGCCTACCGGGAACATCTCTTCCAAAGGCCTGTGAAACGCACTTTTCTGAAGGCCCGATCTGGATGAAGTAGAACTTCTGCTTTTGGTGTGCTACATTGACCTAGAGCTCCAAGGCTCAAAGCCCTGCCTTGTTTCCAAAGCTGGAGTTAGGCCCCAAAGCATCTTGCTTCCAGCTCTTTACAAAGCTAAGAATCAACTCGCTGTGCACAGTGCTCTGACAGGCTACCGGGAACATCTCTTCCAAAGGCCTGTGAAACGCACTTTCTTGGCAGGCCTGATCTCGATGAAGTAGAACTTCTGCTTTTGGTGTGCTACATTGCCCTAGAGATTCAAGGCGCAAATCCCTGCCTTGTTTCCAAAGGGGAAGATAAGCCCCAAAGCATCTTGCTTCCAGCTCTTTGTGAAGCTAAGAAACAACTCGCTCTGCATTGGGCTCTTACAGCCTACCGGGAACATCTCCTAGAAATGTCTGTGAAACGCAGTTTCTTTGCAGGCCTGATCTTGCTGAAGTAGCACTCCTGCTCTGGGTCTGCTACATTGCCCTAGAGCTTCAAGGCACAACGTGCTGAATACTTTAGGAAGTTCTTTGATAGGCCAAGAAGCATCTTGCTTCCAGCTCTATGGGAAGCTATGAAACAACTCGCTCTGCACAGTGTTCTTACAGCCTATGGGGAACATCTCCTACAAAGTCCTGTTGAACGCAGTTTCTTGGCAGGCCTGATCTGGCTGAAGTAGAACTTCTGCTGTGGGTGTGCTACATTGCCCTAGTGCTTCAAGGCACAAAGTGCTGAATTCTTTCCAAAGACAGAGATAGGCCCCAAAGCATCTTGCTTCCAGCTCTTTGGGAAGCTAAGAACCAACTCTCTTTGCACAGTGCTCTTACAGCCTACCGGGAACATCTCTTCCAAAGGCCTGTGAAACGCACTTTTCTGAAGGCCCGATCTGGATGAAGTAGAACTTCTGCTTTTGGTGTGCTACATTGCCCTAGAGCTCCAAGGCTCAAAGCCCTGCCTTGTTTCCAAAGCCGGAGATAGGCCCCAAAGCATCTTGCTTCCAGCTCTTTGCGAAGCTAAGAATCAACTCGCTGTGCACAGTGCTCTGACACCCTACCGGGAACATCTCTTCCAAAGGCCTGTGAAAAGCACTTTATGGGCAGTCCTGATGTGGTTGAAGTAGAACTTCTGCTCTGGGTGTGCTACATTGCCCTAGAGATTCAAGGCACAAAGCCCTGCCTTGTTTCCAAAGGGGAAGATAAGCCCCAAAGCATCTTGCTTCCAGCTCTTTGGGAAGCTAAGAAACAACTCGCTCTGCATTGGGCTCTTACAGCCTACCGGGAACATCTCCTAGAAATGTCTGTGAAACGCAGTTTCTTGGCAGGCCTGATCTTTCTGAAGTAGAACTCCTGCTCTGGGTCTGCTACATTTCCCTAGAGCTTCAAGGCACAACGTGCTGAATATTTTAGGAAGTTCTTTGATAGGCCACGAAGCATCTTACTTCCAGCTCTATGGGAAGCTATGAAACAACGCGCTCTGCACAGTTTTCTTACAGCCTATGGGGAACATCTCTTACAAAGTCCTGTTGAACGCAGTTTCTTGGCAGGCCTGATCTGGCTGAAGTAGAACTTCTGCTGTGGGTGTGCTACATTGCCCTAGAGCTTCAAGGCACAAAGTGCTGAATTGTTTCCAAAGACAGAGATAGTCGCCAAAGCATCTTGCTTCCAGCTCTTTGGGAAGCTAAGAAGCAACTCTCTTTGCACAGTGCTCTGACAGCCTACCGGGAACATCTCTTCCAAAGGCCTGTGAAACGCACTTTTCTGAAGGCCCGATCTGGATGAAGTAGAACTTCTGCTTTTGGTGTGCTACATTGCCCAAGAGCTCCAAGGCTCAAAGCCCTGCCTTGTTTCCAAAGCCGGAGGTAGGCCCCAAAGCATCTTGCTTCCAGCTCTTTGCGAAGCTAAGAATCAACTCGCTGTGCACAGTGCTCTGACAGCCTACCGGGAACATCTCTTCCAAAGGTCTGTGAAACGCACTTTCTTGGCAGGCCTGATGTGGCTGAAGTAGAACTTCTGCTCTGGGTGTGCTACATTGCCCTAGAGATTCAAGGCACAAAGCCCTGCCTTGTTTCCAAAGGGGAAGATAAGCCCCAAAGCATCTTGCTTCCAGCTCTTTGTGAAGCTAAGAAACAACTCGCTCTGCATTGGGCTCTTACAGCCTACCGGGAACATCTCCTAGAAATGTCTGTGAAACGCAGTTTCTTTGCAGGCCTGATCTTGCTGAAGTAGCACTCCTGCTCTGGGTGTGCTACATTGCCCTAGAGCTTCAAGGCACAACGTGCTGAATACTTTAGGAAGTTCTCTGATAGGCCAAGAAGCATCTTGCTTCCAGCTCTATGGGAAGCTATGAAACAACTCGCTCTGCACAGTGTTCTTACAGCCTATGGGGAACATCTCCTACAAAGTCCTGTTGAACGCAGTTTCTTGGCAGGCCTGATCTGGCTGAAGTAGAACTTCTGCTGTGGGTGTGCTACATTGCCCTAGAGCTTCAAGGCACAAAGTGCTGAATTCTTTCCAAAGACAGAGATAGACCCCAAAGCATCTTGCTTCCAGCTCTTTGGGAAGCTAAGAACCAACTCTCTTTGCACAGTGCTCTTACAGCCTACCGGGAACATCTCTTCCAAAGGCCTGTGAAACGCACTTTTCTGAAGGCCCGATCTGGATGAAGTAGAACTTCTGCTTTTGGTGTGCTACATTGCCCTAGAGCTCCAAGGCTCAAAGCCCTGCCTTGTTTCCAAAGCCGGAGATAGGCCCCAAAGCATCTTGCTTCCAGCTCTTTGCGAAGCTAAGAATCAACTCGCTGTGCACAGTGCTCTGACACCCTACCGGGAACATCTCTTCCAAAGGCCTGTGAAAAGCACTTTCTGGGCAGTCCTGATGTGGTTGAAGTAGAACTTCTGCTCTGGGTGTGCTACATTGCCCTAGAGATTCAAGGCACAAAGCCCTGCCTTGTTTCCAAAGGGGAAGATAAGCCCCAAAGCATCTTGCTTCCCGCTCTTTGGGAAGCTAAGAAACAACTCGCTCTGCATTGGGCTCTTACAGCCTACCGGGAACATCTCCTAGAAATGTCTGTGAAACGCAGTTTCTTTGCAGGCCTGATCTGGCTGAAGTAGAACTCCTGCTGTGGGTCTGCTACATTGCCCTAGAGCTTCAAGGCACAACGTGCTGAATATTTTAGGAAGTTCTTTGATAGGCCATGAAGCATCTTGCTTCCAGCTCTATGGGAAGCTATGAAACAACTCGCTCTGCACAGTGTTCTTACAGCCTATGGGGAACATCTCTTACAAAGTCCTGTTGAACGCAGTTTCTTGGCACGCCTGATCTGCCTGAAGTAGAACTTCTGCTGTGGGTGTGCTACATTGCCCTAGAGCTTCAAGGCACAAAGTGCTGAATTGTTTCCAAAGACAGAGATAGGCCCCAAAGCATCTTGCTTCCAGCTCTTTTGGAAGTTAAGAAGCAACTCTCTTTGCACAGTGCTCTTACAGCCTACTGGGAACATCTCTTCCAAAGGCCTGTGAAACGCACTTTCTTGGCAGGCCTGATCTGGCTGAAGTAGAACTTCTGCTCTGGGTTTGCTACATTGCCCTAGAGATTCAAGGCACAAAGCCCTGCCTTGTTTCCAAAGGGGAAGATAAGCCCCAAAGCATCTTGCTTCCAGCTCTATGGGAAGCTAAGAAACAACTCGCTCTGCATTGGGCTCTTACAGCCTACCGGGAACATCTCCTAGAAATGTCTGTGAAACGCAGTTTCTTTGCAGGCCTGATCTTGCTGAAGTAGAACTCCTGCTCTGGGTCTGCTACATTGCCCTAGAGCTTCAAGGCACAACGTGCTGAATATTTTAGGAAGTTCTTTGTTAGGCCACGAAGCATCTTACTTCCAGCTCTATGGGAAGCTATGAAACAACGCGCTCTGCACAGTGTTCTTACAGCCTATGGGGAACATCTCTTACAAAGTCCTGTTGAACGCAGTTTCTTGGCAGGCCTGATCTGGCTGAAGTAGAACTTCTGCTGTGGGTGTGCTATATTGCCCTAGAGCTTCAAGGCACAAAGTGCTGAATTGTTTCCAAAGACAGAGATAGTCCCCAAAGCATCTTGCTTCCAGCTCTTTGGGAAGCTAAGAAGCAACTCTCTTTGCACAGTGCTCTGACAGCCTACCGGGAACATCTCTTCCAAAGGCCTGTGAAACGCACTTTTCTGAAGGCCCGATCTGGATGAAGTAGAACTTCTGCTTTTGGTGTGCTACATTGCCCAAGTGCTCCAAGGCTCAAAGCCCTGCCTTGTTTCCAAAGCCGGAGGTAGGCCCCAAAGCATCTTGCTTCCAGCTCTTTGCGAAGCTAAGAATCAACTCGCTGTGCACAGTGCTCTGACAGCCTACCGGGAACATCTCTGCCCAAGGTCTGTGAAACGCACTTTCTTGGCAGGCCTGATGTGGCTGAAGTAGAACTTCTGCTCTGGGTGTGCTACATTGCCCTAGAGATTCAAAGCACAAAGCCCTGCCTTGTTTCCAAAGGGGAAGATAAGCCCCAAAGCATCTTGCTTCCAACTCTTTGGGAAGCTAAGAAACAACTCGCTCTGCATTGGGCTCTTACAGCCTACCGGGAACATCTCCTAGAAATGTCTGTGAAACGCAGTTTCTTTGCAGGCCTGATCTGGCTGAAGTAGAACTACAGCTCTGGGTCTGCTACATTGCCCTAGAGCTTCAAGGCACAACGTGCTGAATACTTTAGGAAGTTCTCTGATAGGCCAAGAAGCATCTTGCTTCCAGCTCTATGGGAAGCTATGAAACAACTCGCTCTGCACAGTGTTCTTACAGCCTATGGGGAACATCTCCTACAAAGTCCTGTTGAACGCAGTTTCTTGGCAGGCCTGATCTGGCTGAAGTAGAACTTCTGCTGTGGGTGTGCTACATTGCCCTAGAGCTTCAAGGCACAAAGTGCTGAATTCTTTCCAAAGACAGAGATAGGCCCCAAGGCATCTTGCTTCCAGCTCTTTGGGAAGCTAAGAACCAACTCTCTTTGCACAGTGCTCTTACAGCCTACCGGGAACATCTCTTCCAAAGGCCTGTGAAACGCACTTTTCTGAAGGCCCGATCTGGATGAAGTAGAACTTCTGCTTTTGGTGTGCTACATTGCCCTAGAGCTCCAAGGCTCAAAGCCCTGCCTTGTTTCCAAAGCCGGAGATAGGCCCCAAAGCATCTTGCTTCCAGCTCTTTGCGAAGCTAAGAATCAACTCGCTGTGCACAGTGCTCTGACACCCTACCGGGAACATCTCTTCCAAAGGCCTGTCAAAAGCACTTTCTGGGCAGTCCTGATGTGGTTGAAGTAGAACTTCTGCTCTGGGTGTGCTACATTGCCCTGGAGATTCAAGGCACAAAGCCCTGCCTTGTTTCCAAAGGGGAAGATAAGCCCCAAAGCATCTTGCTTGCAGCTCTTTGGGAAGCTAAGAAACAACTCGCTCTGCATTGGGCTCTTACAGCCTACCGGGAACATCTCCTAGAAATGTCTGTGAAACGCTGTTTCTTTGCAGGCCTGATCTGGCTGAAGTAGAACTCCTGCTCTGGGTCTGCTACATTGCCCTAGAGCTTCAAGGCACAACGTGCTGAATATTTTAGGAAGTTCTTTGATAGGCCACGAAGCATCTTGCTTCCAGCTCTATGGGAAGCTATGAAACAACTCGCTCTGCACAGTGTTCTTACAGCGTATGGGGAACATCTCTTACAAAGTCCTGTTCAACGCAGTTTCTTGGCAGGCCTGATCTGGCTGAAGTAGAACTTCTGCTGTGGGTGTGCTACATTGCAGTAGAGCTTCAAGGCACAAAGTGCTGAATTCTTTCCAAAGACAGAGATAGGCCCCAAGGCATCTTGCTTCCAGCTCTTTGGGAAGCTAAGAACCAACTCTCTTTCCACAGTGCTCTTACAGCCTACCGGGAACATCTCTTCCAAAGGCCTGTGAAACGCACTTTTCTGAAGGCCCGATCTGGATGAAGTAGAACTTCTGCTTTTGGTGTGCTACATTGCCCTAGAGCTCCAAGGCTCAAAGCCCTGCCTTGTTTCCAAAGCTGGAGATAGGCCCCAAAGCATCTTGCTTCCAGCTCTTTGCGAAGCTAAGAATCAACTCGCTGTGCACAGTGCTCTGACAGCCTACCGGGAACATCTCTTCCAAAGGCCTGTGAAACGCACTTTCTTTGCAGGCCTGATCTGGCTGAAGTAGAACTTCTGCTCTGGGTGTGCTACATTGCCCTAGAGATTCAAGGCACAAAGCCCTGCCTTGTTTCCAAAGGGGAAGATAAGCCCCAAAGCATCTTGCTTCCCGCTCTTTGGGAAGCTAAGAAACAACTCGCTCTGCATTGGGCTCTTACAGACTACCGGGAACATCTCCTAGAAATGTCTGTGAAACGCAGTTTCTTGGCAGGCCTGATCTGGCTGAAGTAGAACTCCTGCTCTGGGTCTGCTACATTGCCCTAGAGCTTCAAGGCACAACGTGCTGAATATTTTAGGAAGTTCTTTGATAGGCCACGAAGCATCTTGCTTCCAGCTCTATGGGAAGCTATGAAACAACTCGCTCTGCACAGTGTTCTTACAGCCTATGGGGAACATCTCTTACAAAGTCCTGTTGAACGCAGTTTCTTGGCAGGCCTGATCTGGCTGAAGTAGAACTTCTGCTTGGGGTGTGCTACATTGCCCCAGAGCTTCAAGGCACAAAGTGCTGAATTGTTTCCAAAGACAGAGATAGTCCCCAAAGCATCTTGCTTCCAGCTCTTTGGGAAGCTAAGAACCAACTCTCTTTGCACAGTGCTCTTACAGCCTACCGGGAACATCTCTTCCAAAGGCCTGTGAAACGCACTTTTCTGAAGGCCCGATCTGGATGAAGTAGAACTTCTGCTTTTGGTGTGCTACATTGCCCTAGAGCTCCAAGGCTCAAAGCCCTGCCTTGTTTCCAAAGCCGGAGATAGGCCCCAAAGCATCTTGCTTCCAGCTCTTTGCGAAGCTAAGAATCAACTCGCTGTGCACAGTGCTCTGACACCCTACCGGGAACATCTCTTCCAAAGGCCTGTGAAAAGCACTTTCTGGGCAGTCCTGATGTGGTTGAAGTAGAACTTCTGCTCTGGGTGTGCTACATTGCCCTAGAGATTCAAGGCACAAAGCCCTGCCTTGTTTCCAAAGGGGAAGATAAGCCCCAAAGCATCTTGCTTCCCGCTCTTTGGGAAGCTAAGAAACAACTCGCTCTGCATTGGGCTCTTACAGACTACCGGGAACATCTCCTAGAAATGTCTGTGAAACGCAGTTTCTTTGCAGGCCTGATCTGGCTGAAGTAGAACTCCTGCTGTGGGTCTGCTACATTGCCCTAGAGCTTCAAGGCACAACGTGCTGAATATTTTAGGAAGTTCTTTGATAGGCCATGAAGCATCTTGCTTCCAGCTCTATGGGAAGCTATGAAACAACTCGCTCTGCACAGTGTTCTTACAGCCTATGGGGAACATCTCTTACAAAGTCCTGTTGAACGCAGTTTCTTGGCACGCCTGATCTGCCTGAAGTAGAACTTCTGCTGTGGGTGTGCTACATTGCCCTAGAGCTTCAAGGCACAAAGTGCTGAATTGTTTCCAAAGACAGAGATAGGCCCCAAAGCATCTTGCTTCCAGCTCTTTTGGAAGTTAAGAAGCAACTCTCTTTGCACAGTGCTCTTACAGCCTACTGGGAACATCTCTTCCAAAGGCCTGTGAAACGCACTTTCTTGGCAGGCCTGATCTGGCTGAAGTAGAACTTCTGCTCTGGGTGTGCTACATTGCCCTAGAGATTCAAGGCACAAAGCCCTGCCTTGTTTCCAAAGGGGAAGATAAGCCCCAAAGCATCTTGCTTCCAGCTCTATGGGAAGCTAAGAAACAACTCGCTCTGCATTGGGCTCTTACAGCCTACCGGGAACATCTCCTAGAAATGTCTGTGAAACGCAGTTTCTTTGCAGGCCTGATCTTGCTGAAGTAGAACTCCTGCTCTGGGTCTGCTACATTGCCCTAGAGCTTCAAGGCACAACGTGCTGAATATTTTAGGAAGTTCTTTGTTAGGCCACGAAGCATCTTACTTCCAGCTCTATGGGAAGCTATGAAACAACGCGCTCTGCACAGTGTTCTTACAGCCTATGGGGAACATCTCTTACAAAGTCCTGTTGAACGCAGTTTCTTGGCAGGCCTGATCTGGCTGAAGTAGAACTTCTGCTGTGGGTGTGCTACATTGCCCTAGAGCTTCAAGGCACAAAGTGCTGAATTGTTTCCAAAGACAGAGATAGTCCCCAAAGCATCTTGCTTCCAGCTCTTTGGGAAGCTAAGAAGCAACTCTCTTTGCACAGTGCTCTGACAGCCTACCGGGAACATCTCTTCCAAAGGCCTGTGAAACGCACTTTTCTGAAGGCCCGATCTGGATGAAGTAGAACTTCTGCTTTTGGTGTGCTACATTGCCCAAGTGCTCCAAGGCTCAAAGCCCTGCCTTGTTTCCAAAGCCGGAGGTAGGCCCCAAAGCATCTTGCTTCCAGCTCTTTGCGAAGCTAAGAATCAACTCGCTGTGCACAGTGCTCTGACAGCCTACCGGGAACATCTCTTCCCAAGGCCTGTGAAACGCACTTTCTTGGCAGGCCTGATGTGGCTGAAGTAGAACTTCTGCTCTGGGTGTGCTACATTGCCCTAGAGATTCAAGGCACAAAGCCCTGCCTTGTTTCCAAAGGGGAAGATAAGCCCCAAAGCATCTTGCTTCCAACTCTTTGGGAAGCTAAGAAACAACTCGCTCTGCATTGGGCTCTTACAGCCTACCGGGAACATCTCCTAGAAATGTCTGTGAAACGCAGTTTCTTTGCAGGCCTGATCTGGCTGAAGTAGAACTACAGCTCTGGGTCTGCTACATTGCCCTAGAGCTTCAAGGCACAACGTGCTGAATATTTTAGGAAGTTCTTTGATAGGCCACGAAGCATCTTGCTTCCAGCTCTATGGGAAGCTATGAAACAACTCGCTCTGCACAGTGTTCTTACAGCCTATGGGGAACATCTCTTACAAAGTCCTGTTGAACGCAGTTTCTTGGTAGGCCTGATCTGGCTGAAGTAGAACTTCTGCTGTGGGTGTGCTACATTGCCCTAGAGCTTCAAGGCACAAAGTGCTGAATTCTTTCCAAAGACAGAGATAGTCCCCAAAGCATCTTGCTTCCAGCTCTTTGGGAAGCTAAGAACCAACTCTCTTTGCACAGTGCTCTTACAGCCTACCGGGAACATCTCTTCCAAAGGCCTGTGAAACGCACTTTTCTGAAGGCCCGATCTGGATGAAGTAGAACTTCTGCTTTTGGTGTGCTACATTGACCTAGAGCTCCAAGGCTCAAAGCCCTGCCTTGTTTCCAAAGCTGGAGTTAGGCCCCAAAGCATCTTGCTTCCAGCTCTTTACAAAGCTAAGAATCAACTCGCTGTGCACAGTGCTCTGACAGGCTACCGGGAACATCTCTTCCAAAGGCCTGTGAAACGCACTTTCTTGGCAGGCCTGATCTCGATGAAGTAGAACTTCTGCTTTTGGTGTGCTACATTGCCCTAGAGATTCAAGGCGCAAATCCCTGCCTTGTTTCCAAAGGGGAAGATAAGCCCCAAAGCATCTTGCTTCCAGCTCTTTGTGAAGCTAAGAAACAACTCGCTCTGCATTGGGCTCTTACAGCCTACCGGGAACATCTCCTAGAAATGTCTGTGAAACGCAGTTTCTTTGCAGGCCTGATCTTGCTGAAGTAGCACTCCTGCTCTGGGTCTGCTACATTGCCCTAGAGCTTCAAGGCACAACGTGCTGAATACTTTAGGAAGTTCTTTGATAGGCCAAGAAGCATCTTGCTTCCAGCTCTATGGGAAGCTATGAAACAACTCGCTCTGCACAGTGTTCTTACAGCCTATGGGGAACATCTCCTACAAAGTCCTGTTGAACGCAGTTTCTTGGCAGGCCTGATCTGGCTGAAGTAGAACTTCTGCTGTGGGTGTGCTACATTGCCCTAGAGCTTCAAGGCACAAAGTGCTGAATTCTTTCCAAAGACAGAGATAGGCCCCAAAGCATCTTGCTTCCAGCTCTTTGGGAAGCTAAGAACCAACTCTCTTTGCACAGTGCTCTTACAGCCTACCGGGAACATCTCTTCCAAAGGCCTGTGAAACGCACTTTTCTGAAGGCCCGATCTGGATGAAGTAGAACTTCTGCTTTTGGTGTGCTACATTGCCCTAGAGCTCCAAGGCTCAAAGCCCTGCCTTGTTTCCAAAGCCGGAGATAGGCCCCAAAGCATCTTGCTTCCAGCTCTTTGCGAAGCTAAGAATCAACTCGCTGTGCACAGTGCTCTGACACCCTACCGGGAACATCTCTTCCAAAGGCCTGTGAAAAGCACTTTCTGGGCAGTCCTGATGTGGTTGAAGTAGAACTTCTGCTCTGGGTGTGCTACATTGCCCTAGAGATTCAAGGCACAAAGCCCTGCCTTGTTTCCAAAGGGGAAGATAAGCCCCAAAGCATCTTGCTTCCAGCTCTTTGGGAAGCTAAGAAACAACTCGCTCTGCATTGGGCTCTTACAGCCTACCGGGAACATCTCCTAGAAATGTCTGTGAAACGCAGTTTCTTGGCAGGCCTGATCTTGCTGAAGTAGAACTCCTGCTCTGGGTCTGCTACATTTCCCTAGAGCTTCAAGGCACAACGTGCTGAATATTTTAGGAAGTTCTTTGATAGGCCACGAAGCATCTTACTTCCAGCTCTATGGGAAGCTATGAAACAACGCGCTCTGCACAGTTTTCTTACAGCCTATGGGGAACATCTCTTACAAAGTCCTGTTGAACGCAGTTTCTTGGCAGGCCTGATCTGGCTGAAGTAGAACTTCTGCTGTGGGTGTGCTACATTGCCCTAGAGCTTCAAGGCACAAAGTGCTGAATTGTTTCCAAAGACAGAGATAGTCGCCAAAGCATCTTGCTTCCAGCTCTTTGGGAAGCTAAGAAGCAACTCTCTTTGCACAGTGCTCTGACAGCCTACCGGGAACATCTCTTCCAAAGGCCTGTGAAACGCACTTTTCTGAAGGCCCGATCTGGATGAAGTAGAACTTCTGCTTTGGTGTGCTACATTGCCCAAGAGCTCCAAGGCTCAAAGCCCTGCCTTGTTTCCAAAGCAGGAGGTAGGCCCCAAAGCATCTTGCTTCCAGCTCTTTGCGAAGCTAAGAATCAACTCGCTGTGCACAGTGCTCTGACAGCCTACCGGGAACATCTCTTCCAAAGGTCTGTGAAACGCACTTTCTTGGCAGGCCTGATGTGGCTGAAGTAGAACTTCTGCTCTGGGTGTGCTACATTGCCCTAGAGATTCAAGGCACAAAGCCCTGCCTTGTTTCCAAAGGGGAAGATAAGCCCCAAAGCATCTTGCTTCCAGCTCTTTGTGAAGCTAAGAAACAACTCGCTCTGCATTGGGCTCTTACAGCCTACCGGGAACATCTCCTAGAAATGTCTGTGAAACGCAGTTTCTTTGCAGGCCTGATCTTGCTGAAGTAGCACTCCTGCTCTGGGTCTGCTACATTGCCCTAGAGCTTCAAGGCACAACGTGCTGAATACTTTAGGAAGTTCTCTGATAGGCCAAGAAGCATCTTGCTTCCAGCTCTATGGGAAGCTATGAAACAACTCGCTCTGCACAGTGTTCTTACAGCCTATGGGGAACTTCTCCTACAAAGTCCTGTTGAACGCAGTTTCTTGGCAGGCCTGATCTGGCTGAAGTAGAACTTCTGCTGTGGGTGTGCTACATTGCCCTAGAGCTTCAAGGCACAAAGTGCTGAATTCTTTCCAAAGACAGAGATAGTCCCCAAAGCATCTTGCTTCCAGCTCTTTGGGAAGCTAAGAACCAACTCTCTTTGCACAGTGCTCTTACAGCCTACCGGGAACATCTCTTCCAAAGGCCTGTGAAACGCACTTTTCTGAAGGCCCGATCTGGATGAAGTAGAACTTCTGCTTTTGGTGTGCTACATTGCCCTAGAGCTCCAAGGCTCAAAGCCCTGCCTTGTTTCCAAAACCGGAGATAGGCCCCAAAGCATCTTGCTTCCAGCTCTTTGCGAAGCTAAGAATCAACTCGCTGTGCACAGTGCTCTGACACCCTAGCGGGAACATCTCTTCCAAAGGCCTGTGAAAAGCACTTTCTGGGCAGTCCTGATGTGGTTGAAGTAGAACTTCTGCTCTGGGTGTGCTACATTGCCCTAGAGATTCAAGGCACAAAGCCCTGCCTTGTTTCCAAAGGGGAAGATAAGCCCCAAAGCATCTTGCTTCCCGCTCTTTGGGAAGCTAAGAAACAACTCGCTCTGCATTGGGCTCTTACAGCCTACCGGGAACATCTCCTAGAAATGTCTGTGAAACGCAGTTTCTTTGCAGGCCTGATCTGGCTGAAGTAGAACTCCTGCTCTGGGTCTGCTACATTGCCCTAGAGCTTCAAGGCACAACGTGCTGAATATTTTAGGAAGTTCTTTGATAGGCCATGAAGCATCTTGCTTCCAGCTCTATGGGAAGCTATGAAACAACTCGCTCTGCACAGTGTTCTTACAGCCTATGGGGAACATCTCTTACAAAGTCCTGTTGAACGCAGTTTCTTGGCACGCCTGATCTGCCTGAAGTAGAACTTCTGCTGTGGGTGTGCTACATTGCCCTAGAGCTTCAAGGCACAAAGTGCTGAATTGTTTCCAAAGACAGAGATAGGCCCCAAAGCATCTTGCTTCCAGCTCTTTTGGAAGTTAAGAAGCAACTCTCTTTGCACAGTGCTCTTACAGCCTACTGGGAACATCTCTTCCAAAGGCCTGTGAAACGCACTTTCTTGGCAGGCCTGATCTGGCTGAAGTAGAACTTCTGCTCTGGGTGTGCTACATTGCCCTAGAGATTCAAGGCACAAAGCCCTGCCTTGTTTCCAAAGGGGAAGATAAGCCCCAAAGCATCTTGCTTCCAGCTCTATGGGAAGCTAAGAAACAACTCGCTCTGCATTGGGCTCTTACAGCCTACCGGGAACATCTCTTAGAAATGTCTGTGAAACGCAGTTTCTTTGCAGGCCTGATCTGGCTGAAGTAGAACTACAGCTCTGGGTCTGCTACATTGCCCTAGAGCTTCAAGGCACAACGTGCTGAATATTTTAGGAAGTTCTTTGATAGGCCACGAAGCATCTTGCTTCCAGCTCTATGGGAAGCTATGAAACAACTCGCTCTGCACAGTGTTCTTACAGCCTATGGGGAACATCTCTTACAAAGTCCTGTTGAACGCAGTTTCTTGGCAGGCCTGATCTGGCTGAAGTAGAACTTCTGCTGTGGGTGTGCTACATTGCCCTAGAGCTTCAAGGCACAAAGTGCTGAATTCTTTCCAAAGACAGAGATAGTCCCCAAAGCATCTTGCTTCCAGCTCTTTGGGAAGCTAAGAACCAACTCTCTTTGCACAGTGCTCTTACAGCCTACCGGGAACATCTCTTCCAAAGGCCTGTGAAACGCACTTTTCTGAAGGCCCGATCTGGATGAAGTAGAACTTCTGCTTTTGGTGTGCTACATTGACCTAGAGCTCCAAGGCTCAAAGCCCTGCCTTGTTTCCAAAGCTGGAGTTAGGCCCCAAAGCATCTTGCTTCCAGCTCTTTACAAAGCTAAGAATCAACTCGCTGTGCACAGTGCTCTGACAGGCTACCGGGAACATCTCTTCCAAAGGCCTGTGAAACGCACTTTCTTGGCAGGCCTGATCTCGATGAAGTAGAACTTCTGCTTTTGGTGTGCTACATTGCCCTAGAGATTCAAGGCGCAAATCCCTGCCTTGTTTCCAAAGGGGAAGATAAGCCCCAAAGCATCTTGCTTCCAGCTCTTTGTGAAGCTAAGAAACAACTCGCTCTGCATTGGGCTCTTACAGCCTACCGGGAACATCTCCTAGAAATGTCTGTGAAACGCAGTTTCTTTGCAGGCCTGATCTTGCTGAAGTAGCACTCCTGCTCTGGGTCTGCTACATTGCCCTAGAGCTTCAAGGCACAACGTGCTGAATACTTTAGGAAGTTCTTTGATAGGCCAAGAAGCATCTTGCTTCCAGCTCTATGGGAAGCTATGAAACAACTCGCTCTGCACAGTGTTCTTACAGCCTATGGGGAACATCTCCTACAAAGTCCTGTTGAACGCAGTTTCTTGGCAGGCCTGATCTGGCTGAAGTAGAACTTCTGCTGTGGGTGTGCTACATTGCCCTAGAGCTTCAAGGCACAAAGTGCTGAATTCTTTCCAAAGACAGAGATAGGCCCCAAAGCATCTTGCTTCCAGCTCTTTGGGAAGCTAAGAACCAACTCTCTTTGCACAGTGCTCTTACAGCCTACCGGGAACATCTCTTCCAAAGGCCTGTGAAACGCACTTTTCTGAAGGCCCGATCTGGATGAAGTAGAACTTCTGCTTTTGGTGTGCTACATTGCCCTAGAGCTCCAAGGCTCAAAGCCCTGCCTTGTTTCCAAAGCCGGAGATAGGCCCCAAAGCATCTTGCTTCCAGCTCTTTGCGAAGCTAAGAATCAACTCGCTGTGCACAGTGCTCTGACACCCTACCGGGAACATCTCTTCCAAAGGCCTGTGAAAAGCACTTTCTGGGCAGTCCTGATGTGGTTGAAGTAGAACTTCTGCTCTGGGTGTGCTACATTGCCCTAGAGATTCAAGGCACAAAGCCCTGCCTTGTTTCCAAAGGGGAAGATAAGCCCCAAAGCATCTTGCTTCCAGCTCTTTGGGAAGCTAAGAAACAACTCGCTCTGCATTGGGCTCTTACAGCCTACCGGGAACATCTCCTAGAAATGTCTGTGAAACGCAGTTTCTTGGCAGGCCTGATCTTGCTGAAGTAGAACTCCTGCTCTGGGTCTGCTACATTGCCCTAGAGCTTCAAGGCACAACGTGCTGAATATTTTAGGAAGTTCTTTGATAGGCCACGAAGCATCTTACTTCCAGCTCTATGGGAAGCTATGAAACAACGCGCTCTGCACAGTTTTCTTACAGCCTATGGGGAACATCTCTTACAAAGTCCTGTTGAACGCAGTTTCTTGGCAGGCCTGATCTGGCTGAAGTAGAACTTCTGCTGTGGGTGTGCTACATTGCCCTAGAGCTTCAAGGCACAAAGTGCTGAATTGTTTCCAAAGACAGAGATAGTCGCCAAAGCATCTTGCTTCCAGCTCTTTGGGAAGCTAAGAAGCAACTCTCTTTGCACAGTGCTCTGACAGCCTACCGGGAACATCTCTTCCAAAGGCCTGTGAAACGCACTTTTCTGAAGGCCCGATCTGGATGAAGTAGAACTTCTGCTTTTGGTGTGCTACATTGCCCAAGAGCTCCAAGGCTCAAAGCCCTGCCTTGTTTCCAAAGCCGGAGGTAGGCCCCAAAGCATCTTGCTTCCAGCTCTTTGCGAAGCTAAGAATCAACTCGCTGTGCACAGTGCTCTGACAGCCTACCGGGAACATCTCTTCCAAAGGCCTGTGAAACGCACTTTCTTGGCAGGCCTGATGTGGCTGAAGTAGAACTTCTGCTCTGGGTGTGCTACATTGCCCTAGAGATTCAAGGCACAAAGCCCTGCCTTGTTTCCAAAGGGGAAGATAAGCCCCAAAGCATCTTGCTTCCAGCTCTTTGTGAAGCTAAGAAACAACTCGCTCTGCATTGGGCTCTTACAGCCTACCGGGAACATCTCCTAGAAATGTCTGTGAAACGCAGTTTCTTTGCAGGCCTGATCTTGCTGAAGTAGCACTCCTGCTCTGGGTCTGCTACATTGCCCTAGAGCTTCAAGGCACAACGTGCTGAATACTTTAGGAAGTTCTCTGATAGGCCAAGAAGCATCTTGCTTCCAGCTCTATGGGAAGCTATGAAACAACTCGCTCTGCACAGTGTTCTTACAGCCTATGGGGAACATCTCCTACAAAGTCCTGTTGAACGCAGTTTCTTGGCAGGCCTGATCTGGCTGAAGTAGAACTTCTGCTGTGGGTGTGCTACATTGCCCTAGAGCTTCAAGGCACAAAGTGCTGAATTCTTTCCAAAGACAGAGATAGGCCCCAAGGCATCTTGCTTCCAGCTCTTTGGGAAGCTAAGAACCAACTCTCTTTGCACAGTGCTCTGACAGCCTACCGGGAACATCTCTTCCAAAGGCCTGTGAAACGCACTTTTCTGAAGGCCCGATCTGGATGAAGTAGAACTTCTGCTTTTGGTGTGCTACATTGCCCTAGAGCTCCAAGGCTCAAAGCCCTGCCTTGTTTCCAAAGCCGGAGATAGGCCCCAAAGCATCTTGCTTCCAGCTCTTTGCGAAGCTAAGAATCAACTCGCTGTGCACAGTGCTCTGACACCCTACCGGGAACATCTCTTCCAAAGGCCTGTGAAAAGCACTTTCTGGGCAGTCCTGATGTGGATGAAGTAGAACTTCTGCTCTGGGTGTGCTACATTGCCCTAGAGATTCAAGGCACAAAGCCCTGCCTTGTTTCCAAAGGGGAAGATAAGCCCCAAAGCATCTTGCTTGCAGCTCTTTGGGAAGCTAAGAAACAACTCGCTCTGCATTGGGCTCTTACAGCCTACCGGGAACATCTCCTAGAAATGTCTGTGAAACGCAGTTTCTTTGCAGGCCTGATCTGGCTGAAGTAGAACTCCTGCTCTGGGTCTGCTACATTGCCCTAGAGCTTCAAGGCACAACGTGCTGAATATTTTAGGAAGTTCTTTGATAGGCCACGAAGCATCTTGCTTCCAGCTCTATGGGAAGCTATGAAACAACTCGCTCTGCACAGTGTTCTTACAGCGTATGGGGAACATCTCTTACAAAGTCCTGTTGAACGCAGTTTCTTGGCAGGCCTGATCTGGCTGAAGTAGAACTTCTGCTGTGGGTGTGCTACATTGCAGTAGAGCTTCAAGGCACAAAGTGCTGAATTCTTTCCAAAGACAGAGATAGGCCCCAAGGCATCTTGCTTCCAGCTCTTTGGGAAGCTAAGAACCAACTCTCTTTCCACAGTGCTCTTACAGCCTACCGGGAACATCTCTTCCAAAGGCCTGTGAAACGCACTTTTCTGAAGGCCCGATCTGGATGAAGTAGAACTTCTGCTTTTGGTGTGCTACATTGCCCTAGAGCTCCAAGGCTCAAAGCCCTGCCTTGTTTCCAAAGCTGGAGATAGGCCCCAAAGCATCTTGCTTCCAGCTCTTTGCGAAGCTAAGAATCAACTCGCTGTGCACAGTGCTCTGACAGCCTACCGGGAACATCTCTTCCAAAGGCCTGTGAAACGCACTTTCTTTGCAGGCCTGATCTGGCTGAAGTAGAACTTCTGCTCTGGGTGTGCTACATTGCCCTAGAGATTCAAGGCACAAAGGCCTGCCTTGTTTCCAAAGGGGAAGATAAGCCCCAAAGCATCTTGCTTCCAGCTCTTTGGGAAGCTAAGAAACAACTCGCTCTGCATTGGGCTCTTACAGCCTACCGGGAACATCTCCTAGAAATGTCTGTGAAACGTAGTTTCTTGGCAGGCCTGATCTGGCTGAAGTAGAACTCCTGCTCTGGGTCTGCTACATTGCCCTAGAGCTTCAAGGCACAACGTGCTGAATATTTTAGGAAGTTCTTTGATAGGCCACGAAGCATCTTGCTTCCAGCTCTATGGGAAGCTATGAAACAACTCGCTCTGCACAGTGTTCTTACAGCCTATGGGGAACATCTCTTACAAAGTCCTGTTGAACGCAGTTTCTTGGCAGGCCTGATCTGGCTGAAGTAGAACTTCTGCTTGGGGTGTGCTACATTGCCCCAGAGCTTCAAGGCACAAAGTGCTGAATTGTTTCCAAAGACAGAGATAGTCCCCAAAGCATCTTGCTTCCAGCTCTTTGGGAAGCTAAGAACCAACTCTCTTTGCACAGTGCTCTTACAGCCTACCGGGAACATCTCTTCCAAAGGCCTGTGAAACGCACTTTTCTGAAGGCCCGATCTGGATGAAGTAGAACTTCTGCTTTTGGTGTGCTACATTGCCCTAGAGCTCCAAGGCTCAAAGCCCTGCCTTGTTTCCAAAGCCGGAGATAGGCCCCAAAGCATCTTGCTTCCAGCTCTTTGCGAAGCTAAGAATCAACTCGCTGTGCACAGTGCTCTGACACCCTACCGGGAACATCTCTTCCAAAGGCCTGTGAAAAGCACTTTCTGGGCAGTCCTGATGTGGTTGAAGTAGAACTTCTGCTCTGGGTGTGCTACATTGCCCTAGAGATTCAAGGCACAAAGCCCTGCCTTGTTTCCAAAGGGGAAGATAAGCCCCAAAGCATCTTGCTTCCCGCTCTTTGGGAAGCTAAGAAACAACTCGCTCTGCATTGGGCTCTTACAGCCTACCGGGAACATCTCCTAGAAATGTCTGTGAAACGCAGTTTCTTTGCAGGCCTGATCTGGCTGAAGTAGAACTCCTGCTGTGGGTCTGCTACATTGCCCTAGAGCTTCAAGGCACAACGTGCTGAATATTTTAGGAAGTTCTTTGATAGGCCATGAAGCATCTTGCTTCCAGCTCTATGGGAAGCTATGAAACAACTCGCTCTGCACAGTGTTCTTACAGCCTATGGGGAACATCTCTTACAAAGTCCTGTTGAACGCAGTTTCTTGGCACGCCTGATCTGCCTGAAGTAGAACTTCTGCTGTGGGTGTGCTACATTGCCCTAGAGCTTCAAGGCACAAAGTGCTGAATTGTTTCCAAAGACAGAGATAGGCCCCAAAGCATCTTGCTTCCAGCTCTTTTGGAAGTTAAGAAGCAACTCTCTTTGCACAGTGCTCTTACAGCCTACTGGGAACATCTCTTCCAAAGGCCTGTGAAACGCACTTTCTTGGCAGGCCTGATCTGGCTGAAGTAGAACTTCTGCTCTGGGTGTGCTACATTGCCCTAGAGATTCAAGGCACAAAGCCCTGCCTTGTTTCCAAAGGGGAAGATAAGCCCCAAAGCATCTTGCTTCCAGCTCTATGGGAAGCTAAGAAACAACTCGCTCTGCATTGGGCTCTTACAGCCTACCGGGAACATCTCCTAGAAATGTCTGTGAAATGCAGTTTCTTTGCAGGCCTGATCTTGCTGAAGTAGAACTCCTGCTCTGGGTCTGCTACATTGCCCTAGAGCTTCAAGGCACAACGTGCTGAATATTTTAGGAAGTTCTTTGTTAGGCCACGAAGCATCTTACTTCCAGCTCTATGGGAAGCTATGAAACAACGCGCTCTGCACAGTGTTCTTACAGCCTATGGGGAACATCTCTTACAAAGTCCTGTTGAACGCAGTTTCTTGGCAGGCCTGATCTGGCTGAAGTAGAACTTCTGCTGTGGGTGTGCTACATTGCCCTAGAGCTTCAAGGCACAAAGTGCTGAATTGTTTCCAAAGACAGAGATAGTCCCCAAAGCATCTTGCTTCCAGCTCTTTGGGAAGCTAAGAAGCAACTCTCTTTGCACAGTGCTCTGACAGCCTACCGGGAACATCTCTTCCAAAGGCCTGTGAAACGCACTTTTCTGAAGGCCCGATCTGGATGAAGTAGAACTTCTGCTTTTGGTGTGCTACATTGCCCAAGTGCTCCAAGGCTCAAAGCCCTGCCTTGTTTCCAAAGCCGGAGGTAGGCCCCAAAGCATCTTGCTTCCAGCTCTTTGCGAAGCTAAGAATCAACTCGCTGTGCACAGTGCTCTGACAGCCTACCGGGAACATCTCTTCCCAAGGCCTGTGAAACGCACTTTCTTGGCAGGCCTGATGTGGCTGAAGTAGAACTTCTGCTCTGGGTGTGCTACATTGCCCTAGAGATTCAAGGCACAAAGCCCTGCCTTGTTTCCAAAGGGGAAGATAAGCCCCAAAGCATCTTGCTTCCAACTCTTTGGGAAGCTAAGAAACAACTCGCTCTGCATTGGGCTCTTACAGCCTACCGGGAACATCTCCTAGAAATGTCTGTGAAACGCAGTTTCTTTGCAGGCCTGATCTGGCTGAAGTAGAACTACAGCTCTGGGTCTGCTACATTGCCCTAGAGCTTCAAGGCACAACGTGCTGAATATTTTAGGAAGTTCTTTGATAGGCCACGAAGCATCTTGCTTCCAGCTCTATGGGAAGCTATGAAACAACTCGCTCTGCACAGTGTTCTTACAGCCTATGGGGAACATCTCTTACAAAGTCCTGTTGAACGCAGTTTCTTGGCAGGCCTGATCTGGCTGAAGTAGAACTTCTGCTGTGGGTGTGCTACATTGCCCTAGAGCTTCAAGGCACAAAGTGCTGAATTCTTTCCAAAGACAGAGATAGTCCCCAAAGCATCTTGCTTCCAGCTCTTTGGGAAGCTAAGAACCAACTCTCTTTGCACAGTGCTCTTACAGCCTACCGGGAACATCTCTTCCAAAGGCCTGTGAAACGCACTTTTCTGAAGGCCCGATCTGGATGAAGTAGAACTTCTGCTTTTGGTGTGCTACATTGACCTAGAGCTCCAAGGCTCAAAGCCCTGCCTTGTTTCCAAAGCTGGAGTTAGGCCCCAAAGCATCTTGCTTCCAGCTCTTTACAAAGCTAAGAATCAACTCGCTGTGCACAGTGCTCTGACAGGCTACCGGGAACATCTCTTCCAAAGGCCTGTGAAACGCACTTTCTTGGCAGGCCTGATCTCGATGAAGTAGAACTTCTGCTTTTGGTGTGCTACATTGCCCTAGAGATTCAAGGCGCAAATCCCTGCCTTGTTTCCAAAGGGGAAGATAAGCCCCAAAGCATCTTGCTTCCAGCTCTTTGTGAAGCTAAGAAACAACTCGCTCTGCATTGGGCTCTTACAGCCTACCGGGAACATCTCCTAGAAATGTCTGTGAAACGCAGTTTCTTTGCAGGCCTGATCTTGCTGAAGTAGCACTCCTGCTCTGGGTCTGCTACATTGCCCTAGAGCTTCAAGGCACAACGTGCTGAATACTTTAGGAAGTTCTTTGATAGGCCAAGAAGCATCTTGCTTCCAGCTCTATGGGAAGCTATGAAACAACTCGCTCTGCACAGTGTTCTTACAGCCTATGGGGAACATCTCCTACAAAGTCCTGTTGAACGCAGTTTCTTGGCAGGCCTGATCTGGCTGAAGTAGAACTTCTGCTGTGGGTGTGCTACATTGCCCTAGAGCTTCAAGGCACAAAGTGCTGAATTCTTTCCAAAGACAGAGATAGGCCCCAAAGCATCTTGCTTCCAGCTCTTTGGGAAGCTAAGAACCAACTCTCTTTGCACAGTGCTCTTACAGCCTACCGGGAACATCTCTTCCAAAGGCCTGTGAAACGCACTTTTCTGAAGGCCCGATCTGGATGAAGTAGAACTTCTGCTTTTGGTGTGCTACATTGCCCTAGAGCTCCAAGGCTCAAAGCCCTGCCTTGTTTCCAAAGCCGGAGATAGGCACCAAAGCATCTTGCTTCCAGCTCTTTGCGAAGCTAAGAATCAACTCGCTGTGCACAGTGCTCTGACAGCCTACCGGGAACATCTCTTCCAAAGGCCTGTGAAAAGCACTTTCTGGGCAGTCCTGATGTGGTTGAAGTAGAACTTCTGCTCTGGGTGTGCTACATTGCCCTAGAGATTCAAGGCACAAAGCCCTGCCTTGTTTCCAAAGGGGAAGATAAGCCCCAAAGCATCTTGCTTCCAGCTCTTTGGGAAGCTAAGAAACAACTCGCTCTGCATTGGGCTCTTACAGCCTACCGGGAACATCTCCTAGAAATGTCTGTGAAACGCAGTTTCTTGGCAGGCCTGATCTTGCTGAAGTAGAACTCCTGCTCTGGGTCTGCTACATTTCCCTAGAGCTTCAAGGCACAACGTACTGAATATTTTAGGAAGTTCTTTGATAGGCCACGAAGCATCTTACTTCCAGCTCTATGGGAAGCTATGAAACAACGCGCTCTGCACAGTTTTCTTACAGCCTATGGGGAACATCTCTTACAAAGTCCTGTTGAACGCAGTTTCTTGGCAGGCCTGATCTGGCTGAAGTAGAACTTCTGCTGTGGGTGTGCTACATTGCCCTAGAGCTTCAAGGCACAAAGTGCTGAATTGTTTCCAAAGACAGAGATAGTCGCCAAAGCATCTTGCTTCCAGCTCTTTGGGAAGCTAAGAAGCAACTCTCTTTGCACAGTGCTCTGACAGCCTACCGGGAACATCTCTTCCAAAGGCCTGTGAAACGCACTTTTCTGAAGGCCCGATCTGGATGAAGTAGAACTTCTGCTTTTGGTGTGCTACATTGCCCAAGAGCTCCAAGGCTCAAAGCCCTGCCTTGTTTCCAAAGCCGGAGGTAGGCCCCAAAGCATCTTGCTTCCAGCTCTTTGCGAAGCTAAGAATCAACTTGCTGTGCACAGTGCTCTGACAGCCTACCGGGAACATCTCTTCCAAAGGCCTGTGAAACGCACTTTCTTGGCAGGCCTGATGTGGCTGAAGTAGAACTTCTGCTCTGGGTGTGCTACATTGCCCTAGAGATTCAAGGCACAAAGCCCTGCCTTGTTTCCAAAGGGGAAGATAAGCCCCAAAGCATCTTGCTTCCAGCTCTTTGTGAAGCTAAGAAACAACTCGCTCTGCATTGGGCTCTTACAGCCTACCGGGAACATCTCCTAGAAATGTCTGTGAAACGCAGTTTCTTTGCAGGCCTGATCTTGCTGAAGTAGCACTCCTGCTCTGGGTCTGCTACATTGCCCTAGAGCTTCAAGGCACAACGTGCTGAATACTTTAGGAAGTTCTCTGATAGGCCAAGAAGCATCTTGCTTCCAGCTCTATGGGAAGCTATGAAACAACTCGCTCTGCACAGTGTTCTTACAGCCTATGGGGAACATCTCCTACAAAGTCCTGTTGAACGCAGTTTCTTGGCAGGCCTGATCTGGCTGAAGTAGAACTTCTGCTGTGGGTGTGCTACATTGCCCTAGAGCTTCAAGGCACAAAGTGCTGAATTCTTTCCAAAGACAGAGATAGGCCCCAAGGCATCTTGCTTCCAGCTCTTTGGGAAGCTAAGAACCAACTCTCTTTGCACAGTGCTCTTACAGCCTACCGGGAACATCTCTTCCAAAGGCCTGTGAAACGCACTTTTCTGAAGGCCCGATCTGGATGAAGTAGAACTTCTGCTTTTGGTGTGCTACATTGCCCTAGAGCTCCAAGGCTCAAAGCCCTGCCTTGTTTCCAAAGCCGGAGATAGGCCCCAAAGCATCTTGCTTCCAGCTCTTTGCGAAGCTAAGAATCAACTCGCTGTGCACAGTGCTCTGACACCCTACCGGGAACATCTCTTCCAAAGGCCTGTGAAAAGCACTTTCTGGGCAGTCCTGATGTGGTTGAAGTAGAACTTCTGCTCTGGGTGTGCTACATTGCCCTAGAGATTCAAGGCACAAAGCCCTGCCTTGTTTCCAAAGGGGAAGATAAGCCCCAAAGCATCTTGCTTGCAGCTCTTTGGGAAGCTAAGAAACAACTCGCTCTGCATTGGGCTCTTACAGCCTACCGGGAACATCTCCTAGAAATGTCTGTGAAACGCAGTTTCTTTGCAGGCCTGATCTGGCTGAAGTAGAACTTCTGCTCTGGGTGTGCTACATTGCCCTAGAGCTTCAAGGCACAACGTGCTGAATATTTTAGGAAGTTCTTTGATAGGCCACGAAGCATCTTGCTTCCAGCTCTATGGGAAGCTATGAAACAACTCGCTCTGCACAGTGTTCTTACAGCGTATGGGGAACATCTCTTACAAAGTCCTGTTGAACGCAGTTTCTTGGCAGGCCTGATCTGGCTGAAGTAGAACTTCTGCTGTGGGTGTGCTACATTGCAGTAGAGCTTCAAGGCACAAAGTGCTGAATTCTTTCCAAAGACAGAGATAGGCCCCAAGGCATCTTGCTTCCAGCTCTTTGGGAAGCTAAGAACCAACTCTCTTTCCACAGTGCTCTTACAGCCTACCGGGAACATCTCTTCCAAAGGCCTGTGAAACGCACTTTTCTGAAGGCCCGATCTGGATGAAGTAGAACTTCTGCTTTTGGTGTGCTACATTGCCCTAGAGCTCCAAGGCTCAAAGCCCTGCCTTGTTTCCAAAGCTGGAGATAGGCCCCAAAGCATCTTGCTTCCAGCTCTTTGCGAAGCTAAGAATCAACTCGCTGTGCACAGTGCTCTGACAGCCTACCGGGAACATCTCTTCCAAAGGCCTGTGAAACGCACTTTCTTGGCAGGCCTGATGTGGCTGAAGTAGAACTTCTGCTCTGGGTGTGCTACATTGCCCTAGAGATTCAAGGCACAAAGGCCTGACCTTTTCCAAAGGGGAAGATGAGCCCCAAAGCATCTTGCTTCCAGCTCTTTGGGAAGCTAAGAAACAACTCGCTCTGCATTGGGCTCTTACAGCCTACCGGGAACATCTCCTAGAAATGTCTGTGAAACGCAGTTTCTTGTCAGGCCTGATCTGGCTGAAGTAGAACTCCTGCTCTGGGTCTGCTACATTGCCCTAGAGCTTCAAGGCACAACGTGCTGAATATTTTAGGAAGTTCTTTGATAGGCCACGAAGCATCTTGCTTCCAGCTCTATGGGAAGCTATGAAACAACTCGCTCTGCACAGTGTTCTTACAGCCTATGGGGAACATCTCTTACAAAGTCCTGTTGAACGCAGTTTCTTGGCAGGCCTGATCTGGCTGAAGTAGAACTTCTGCTTGGG